>NC_091643.1:22500000-23125000 GCF_027580195.1 Bos mutus
TTTGTGAGAAACGGTGACCAGTATACAAGGAAAGAAAAGCTAGTTGAAGTGTCATGGAGGAAGCGGGGCAAGGGACTACTGAGCTTTTAGGTGGTGCGTAGATGTCACTGGGACCTGAGGGAGGACCTGTCCTAAAAGTAGGAAGGAAAACTTAAAAAGCTCTCAAATTAATCTCCTATTTTGCTACTTTGGCTAACCACAACCTACAGAACAAATCCAGCCCACCACTTGTTTCTGTAATTAAAGTTTTATTGAAACATAGCCACACTAATTACTCCAGTGTTCTTGCCTGGAGAATCCCAGGGATGGGGGAGCCTGGTGCGCTGCTGTCTATGGGGTTGCACAGAGTCAGACACGACTGAAGCGTGTCCGACTACTAATTCATTTACTCATTGTCTATGGCTGCTTTTGTGCTACTGGTGGCAGAAGTGGGTAGCTGTGACCTTATGGATGACAAAGACCTTACAGCTAACACAGACTAAACTGGTATTTGTCCCTTTAAAGAAAAATTTGCCAAAGCTTGCAGGAGAATAAACCCATAGTCTGGTTATTCTACTTAAAAAGTAAAAGGAGGCATGCATATATTTTCATCTCTCACATAGAACTGTCTTACTCTATATTGCCTGTATAAGTGGCTCCCTTCCTCAGCTTCTCTAGCTAGTTTCTTCTAGCTTGTTCATGTGGACCCAGGGATTTGCTGAATATTTAAATGATTATCATTTTGAAATGCTATGATGTATTTATACAATGTTTCCTCCTTTAACAGAAATGATTACATAATGAGAAAAATCTACAAGCTGTGCTATTTCTATTATTAACTGAATGGAAATCATACTTAAACTTTTTAATTAAGCATTATAGCTGACTTACAGTATTACATTAGTTTCAGGTATAAAACACAGTGATTGAATATTATAGGTTATACTCCATATAAAGTTATTATAAAATAAGGACTATATTTCCTGCACTGTACATTACATCCTTGTAACATATTTTTCTTAGTTGCTCAGTTGTGTCCGACTATGACCCTTTGGAATGTAGCCTACCAGGCTCCTCTGTCCACGGGTTTTTCAGGCCGAGAATACTGGAGTGGATTGCCATTTCCTCCTCTAGGGAATCTTCATTACCCAGGGATTAAACCGACATCTCCTGTGTCTCCTGCACTGGAGGCAGATCCTTTACCTGCTGAGCCTTTATTTTATACCTAATGGTTTGTACCTTCTAATTCTCTTCACCTTTCTTTCCCTTCTCCCCTCCACACTTCCCTCTGGTAACTGCCAGTTTATTCTCTGTATCTATGAATCAGTTTTTATTTTAATGGATCATTCATCATATTTTTTTAGATTCCACATATACTTGAAAACATCCAGTATTTATCTTTCTCTAACTTGTTTCACTAGGCATAAATCATAACCAAATCTTAATCTTGAACTGAAAACTTAAAAATAAATTTCAAACTGATATCTGCTATTGCTAAATAAATTTTAGAGAAATTTTAAATAATTATTCTTTCAAAGTACCATATGTGCCCAAATATAGACCAGTGAGACATCTATTTATTTACTCTGTAATCATTCATGTGAGGTAGGTAAGTACTGGGCTAGCAAATGGGAATGCAGAGATGCAGACATGACCCTTTTCCATAAGTCAGTCGCAGCTGAGTGTGGGGACAGACTGCTCTCTATCATCGGCTAAACTCCACAGCTACTCTTACCCTGAGCAGAGCCACCTGGACCTTCTGTGGGGCACGTAGCTGGACCCAGGACCCTCTGCTGCAGTGCTGCACTGCTTGTACCTGAACAAAACTCTCTTCCAGCAACAAAAAACAAGGAAACTATATGGGACTAAAAATAACTGCTTGCACCTGCAGTTTGGACAAATTCTGGACATGAGATACAAAAAGACACAAAGACTTAGCAGCCTCTTCTAAAGAGTCAGGAGCAAAAACAGTGTGTTTGGAGTAAAAGCAGAGCCCTGAGCATGCCCCCTGCACCCACCACCACCAGAGGGGTGGGCAAAACACCCAAGCCATCCATACCCTCATCGGATATAAGAAACAAGTCTGCATCTCCTCAGTGAGCTAGCAAGCAAGAGAACCTGTTGTATGTTCTTGCGTCCATTGCTGCAGCAGGGGCCCCAACAAAGCTGTGTCAGAATTTCTCATCTGGTCTCTAGTCCATTTCTATTGATTGAGGAAGGCCAAGAACCCTGGTCCATATGACCGTGATACTCACAGAGTGGGACTGAAGTCCCCTGGCTGTTTAGTCAGAAAGCTGTGGGTTTGAATCTAGACTTTTCCACTTTCAGATGTACAACTTTGGGAAAATTTCTTAATTTCTCTTGTATCCTCCTGTCTGAAATGTAATCAATATAAGACTGTGAATATTGTACAATGCTGAACTCAAACAGTTTAGCACATTAATGAATTAGATTAAGAAAACAAGTTGGCCTTTCATATACTTATTATTTCTCTTATCTCGTATTTAATCAGCGAATGTCATCATTTTCCAGGTGTTAGTGTTGTAAGAACCAGATATAACAGTGTATGTTATTCAAACCTGAGTTTTTGTTGTAGAGATTTTTTTCCCTTAATATTGAGCTAATTGAAGTATTGGTTCACAGTTCATACCTGGAAAAGACTACACTCAACTCACTCCAACCCAAACCATCATATCCTGTGATTTGACTGCAGTCCAGTTATTAATACAGAAAAGGAGAAACTGACAAAAAAAAAAAAAAAAACCACCACCATGTCTTAATAAACCAATACATCACTGTCAAAGTGCATATGGAGAACCACATCAATAAAGCCACCAGAATCAGAACAAATTGAAATCTATTAAAAATGTGTTCCCTAAAATTTGTCATCATTTATTATCTTTATATGTAGAACAAGTAGCACAGTGCATTATAAAGAACAAGAGTTTTAGTGTCAGAATCTAGATTTAAATCCCATCTAGACATTACTTTGCCAACAAAAGTTCGTCTAGTCAAGGCTATGGTTTTTCCTTGGTCATGTATGGATGTGAGAGTTGGACTGTGAAGAAGGCTGACAGCCAAAGAATTGATGCTTTTGAACTGGTATTGGAGAAGACTCTTGAGAGTCCCTTGGACTGCAAGGAGATCCAACCAGTCCATTCTGAAGGAGATCAGCCCTGGGATTTCTTTGGAAAGAATGATGCTAAAGATGAAACTCCAGTACTTTGGCCACCTCATGCGAAGAGTTGACTCATTGGAAAAGACTCTGATGCTGGGAGGGATTAGGGGCAGGAGGAGAAGGGGACGACAGAGGATGAGATGGCTGGATGGCATCACTGACTCTATGGACGTGAGTCTGAGTGAACTCCGGGAGTTGGTGATGGACAGGGAGGCCTGGTGTGCTGGGATTCATGGGGTCGCAAAGAGTTGGACACGACTGAGCGACTGATGTGATCTGATCTGATCTGATCACTTACAGATGTCATCCTCAAAAAGTGAGTATTTGTGATTTCATACTTGCCCAGAATTGCTTCTTCCATGATCCTCATGTGATAATCAATCATGTACCCCACCCTCCCACTACAGTATGTGAGGGGGGAAAAAGAAACAATCTGCCTTCCTCACTGATTGGTTGAGAGAGGTGCATGTGACCAAAGCAAGACAGATTAGTCTTTCCTGGGATTGTTATATAGGTTTTGAGGAAAGAAAAGTTGTCTTCTTAACCTCGGAAGATTAGACATTGCTAGCAATTTTCTTTCTCTGAAGAGTAAATCCAGACAATAACAAATGGAGAGAGAGAGACTTAAGAGCTGCTCTGAACCTGTGATTGAAACCCTGGATGATATCAGAGCCCGAAAAAGCAGAACTAAGGAAGAGTGCTTTAGTAAAGCCACTCATAAAAGATTAACTCTAAAGACATGGGATTTGACAACACTAACAGTTAGGTCACAAGGTAGATTCAAGATGGCCCCAGATTTTCCCAGTTGCCCCAAAGAATTATAAGAGTGTCCCATGTACTCTCAAACATGACCTGCTTTGGAATAATTTCTTTCCATAGTTTGGTGTCTGTATGTTCCCCACGTTAAATATATTAGTAACATCTTTTTCTATACCTGTTGGGATTAGGGTTGAAGCAAAGGACAGCCAGGGACATTGTCAGGAAACTCATAGAAAGGATTAAGTAGTGAGAAGTTTTGGATTCTTATCAGTGTTATTGTTATTGTCATACAGAGGACAATACTATTCCCACTTACCTGTACTCTGCCACACTTTTCAGAATACAAAGGGCAGATCAACATTATAAAGGCATCCTGGTAAGAACATACCTGAATGCTGTAGCCCGTGGGGGTGTTTTAAAAACCTAAATATTTGTGAATCAGTTCAGTTCAACTGCTCAGTTGTGTCCGACTCTTTGCGACCCCATGGACTACAGCCTACCAGGCTTCCCACTGAATATTTGTGAATATTTATTCTAAATATCCTGAATAATTTTTACTCTATTCTGAATAATTACTCTAAAAGGCCTTCCAACTAATTGAAAATCTGAATTTCTTTTTTTTTTTTTTATTGGTGGCTAAGGTTCATATCTTTATTTTATAGTATGGTATATGATATACAATTTTATGTAAATAGTGTGAATATGCAGGTTTTAGATTTATTTGAGGAGAGAAAACATGCCATTTTAATTTGATGCTTCAAGAGATGATGAGCCAAATAGGAAGCAATCGATGTGTGTAAGTGCACCCACAGACTTGAAAGTCATCGCGCTGGTACTGCCACAATCTCTGTGAGAATCAGTTTCAAAGGATGTCTGTTTCAGAGCAGCTTTACCACTTTCACGTTTCGAGTGTTCTCTGTCCAATTAGGAAACTAGTTCACTCAAGGACCTCCCAGTATAATTAGTCCCTTTTCTCTCAATAGTCTTGAACTCAGTGAATTCTCATTTTCTTCTTTAGCTTTTCATTAAATTACATGAGTGAGCAGTGGTCTTGGTTTAAACAAAACTTTCAGTGGCAAATCTTCATTGAAAAGAAAGCCTAAATATGAAAACAAAACACCCAAGCCATGTTTGGAGACTTATTTGTCAGACACTTTGATCTCTGGTTTTCTAGTTCAAACAGATGGAGATGGCTTTGTCACACATTTCATTTCAGATTACTTCAGCTCTGCTTGTATCAGTGTGTGACAGAGAAGGGCACAACTCACAGGGCAGTAAATGTGAGTCATTATGCCCATTCTGGGCATATAACAGTCAACACCAGGCTGTGTCCAGAGGAACAGATCAGAGGCCCCTAATTTCCTGTAACTCGTATCTCTGTGTTACTGCCGTTCCCCTTACACAATTATTCAGCTATTTAGATGGTTGTCAATAAGATAAGTTAGCTATGAACTGAACATATTTAATTACTTTTTTCTGTCATTGGAAAAACTGATTTTCATCAAGGGAAATTAGACTTTCAAGGGCAATAAACGAGGAAGAAATGGAATGATCTTTGCCAGAGTCTTCCCAAATAAACATATGAAAAATCATCCCAACTTATGTGAATGCTGACTATTAAATGACTGGAGGTAAGATCATTATCTTTTAATAAAAGAAATTGGTGTCACTGTGTGCATTTGACAGATGGTGTGTTGAACTGGCGCCACCCAAGTGAGGCTATCTCAGCCTCCAACAGAGGGATGAACAGTACATCCCAGGTTTTGACAGCCTCATTCACGTTCCTCATTTAGAATGGACCCCAGAACACTCATTTTAGTACCCCAAACTCCCTTTTATTCTTCTCTGGCAGAAAAGCCACTGCAAACTCAATTTATTTGCTCCTCATCCCCCATATCCAAATCGATCCTCAGATCAGTAATATGTGATGATAAATCTAGATGCCTTGTGCTACAGGACTGGCCGTCTCAAGAATGATTTGGCAGGCTGAGGAAACAATTACAGCAAAGAGATAAATCTATCGTTTTAATGAAAAAAATTAATTACAAGCAAATGAAAGCCATATATATTGAAATCAGCATTTGCCCTGCAGTGTAATGAGATGTGGGTGGCCACATTCACTCTACTCTTCATTGCAAAGGAGTGGTATTGCAAATTCATTGTATTAACCTTAAATACACTATTTAGTTAATAAATAGTGATGCCATTGCACTTGCTCCATGGTTAAATTGCACACATTCTGCAAAGGGATACAACCAAGGGATCTCTGAAGTTATTAAAAGACAAACAAGCCTATTAAAAAATTGAGGGGCTTATTTGAACAAAAATCAATTATAATCTTGACAGTGCCAAACCAGAAGTGGTTGGGAGTGCTGCACCCACAGGAACTCAGGACAGACGTTTATAGAGAAAAGGCAGAAGTAAAGTAAAGAAATAACTGATTGGCTATGGCTTAAAGCCTAGTTGGCAGTTTGTGACTGACTGTCTTTAGCTTTTTGATTTCATAACCTACAGGCATTTATAGGTTTAGGTTTTGGTTTGATGACATGGGCTGTCAGGACACTAGAGCCCTCTCAGTCTCAGGGTCTCCTTGCTTAATTAATTAAACACCAATAAACCTGACTCAGTGGCTTCTCTGGTGGCTCAGTTGGTAAAGAGTCCACTGGCAATGTGGGAGACCTGGGTTCGATCCCTGGGTTGGGAAGATCCCCGGGAGAAGGAAATGGCAACCCACTCCAGTATTCTTGCCTGGAGAATTCCATGGACAAAGGAGCCCAGTGGGCTACAGTCCATGGGGT
Source organism: Bos mutus (assembly GCF_027580195.1). Lineage (NCBI taxonomy): Eukaryota > Metazoa > Chordata > Mammalia > Artiodactyla > Bovidae > Bos > Bos mutus. The sequence continues at coordinate 22,506,715 of NC_091643.1, forward strand.
CACAAAGAATCAGACATGACTAAGTGACTAACTTTCACTTTCAAACTCCACACAGTCATGCCTATAAGCCCCTTTCTTCAAATTATTTTGAATCTTTTAAATGGGTTAACTCCCTGGACAAGAAATACCTGTTTTGTATTTAAATCCACTCCCTTTCCAACATTTGTGTCTCTGTAAGTAAGAGCTGTCAAAGGGGCCGGTGGGTTTGGGTGTCATTTCCTAACACTATGGCAGATTTTCTGCTGGTCTTTTTCTCATTTATTGTTTGATCAGAGAGGAAGATCTGCATATTCCAATCAGGGACTTTGAAAGGAAGACCCTGTCATACAGAGCTGGCCCTTTTTTTTCACTTTCTTTCTGAGAGTGAGCTGTCTCTGGGGAGGGAGTTGTGCAGGGAATTCCAGTGGAGGCTCTTTGGCTGGAAAGAAAGGTGGAGAAGCTGATCTTGGTGCCTGCAGTGCTGGCTGCCTGGGTCTGGGCATATGGTATTAGGACGCCCAGCTCTCCGTAAAAATAATCTCTATTCTTTAATATTTGCTTTATCATAAATTAAAGTGAGATTTTGACTCTTTCATGTTTATACTCTTGTCTTATTTCTAAGTTGACTTAGGACTTGGATAAGAAATCAGACGATTATTTACTAGATGTTTCTTAAAATGCAGAAAGACTATTATGGATGCTCTGGCTTCTTAACACTTCTGAGAGTAGTCAAACCCTATAGCTCCTTTTGCTAAAATAATACATAGAGACACCAAAGATTTGGATTGACTGTGGGCTAACTTGATTTGTCTCATTCTGGCTGAAAGCTATGAAAATCTAGGAACAAATGGGCACTGGCTTTTGCCAATTTCATTTGTGATGCAACCCACTACAGAGAAGGCAGATCAGTTGCACTAGTCTCCAATCCCAGTGCTGGGTTGGAGGAGGAGAATTCAATGGTGGGTGACATATACGTTCATACAAACAAGAACCTCATTGGACAGGTCAGATTTCTTAAAAGAAGGAATATTTGCTTCACTATCAATTGCTTGAGCCCAAAGTTTTCTCATTGCATTTTCACAGTAGATAGCTACATCATCCGTAAGGATTCTGTGAAGGTATCATCCCTCTCAAATTTACTAAAACTATTTGACACCATTCCTATACAATCCATAACCACTCATCTCTTCCATCCCCATTTAACAAGCAACTTGCTGTGGCAGTTCTTTCAGAGTCAACAGATTCATGAAACTGTTTGACATAAGGTTATACATTTGACATAAATAATCCACTCATGATCCACTCAGCTCTATATGGGCTCTAGAACAAAAAGATACTCTTCCACAGAAGTGGAAAAACACTGGCTTTGTCATCCTATAAATGACTATCATTTTTCAGGTTATAAAGATCTCTATCCTTGAATCACTTGAGTCACCATAATTCAACACCTTCTATCCCTGTGACTGACACAGGGGTTTACTTTCTGAAAAGGAATAGCTTCAGCCATCGGTTAGAAAGTATTTATAATCTTACTGTACAGGCGCTATCCCTAGGAGATGCAGTCTTCAAAGCTATGGACTGAGAGCACAGAACTGACATTGCCTTCCTCTTGCATGTGGAAAGTACACCAATTTTATAAGAAACTGGATTTCCATGGAGGGTAAAAGAAAAAATGAATCCCAGTTTATAACTTCATGAAGGAATTTTGGTAAACACTTTAGAAGGTCGAGAAAATCTAACTCTCTACTTGAAAAAAAATGTATCTGCAGGATGTTTCTTTAACTTGGCTCCTGATTTCTGAGAATCATAAGGGTTCTTACCTGTCTGGCTTCCCCTCTGTGTTCTCATGCGCAATTTTGTCTTCAGTAAAGGTTGCTGATCTTAATACAAACTGCAGCAGTAAATTGACACTTAGCTCCCAAATCAAGTGCAACAGCTTTCAAAATAAAATCTGCTCAAGACCTGGGGTTTGTCCAGGACTTGAGGCCTGCTCAGAGACATATCTAAACAATGCTAAGATCAGATCAGATCAGATCAGTCGCTCAGTCATGTCCGACTCTTTGTGACCCCATGAATCCCAGCACGCCAGGCCTCCCTGTCCATCACCAACTCCCGGAGTTCACTCAGACTCACATCCATCGAGTCAGCAATGCCATCTAGCGATCTCATCCTCTGTCGTTCCCTTCTTCGCCTGCCCCCAATCCCTCCCAGCATCAGAGTCTTTTCCAATGAGTCAACTCTTTGCATGAGGTGGCCAAAGTACTGGAGTTTCAGCTTTAGCATCATTCCTTCCAAAGAAATCCCAGGGCTGATCTCCTTCAGAATGGACTGGTTGGATGTCCTTGCAGTCCAAGGGACTCTCAAGAGTCTTCTCCAACACTGCAGTTCCAAAGCATCAATTCTTTGGCGCTCAGCCTTCTTCACAGTCCAACTCTAGAGTTTCAGAAAAACATTTATTTCTGCTTTATTGACTATGCCAAAGCCTTTGACTGTGTGGATCACAATAAACTGTGGAAAATTCTGAGAGATGGGAATACCAGACCACCTGATATGCCTCTTGAGAAATCTGTATGCAGGTCAGGAAGCAACAGTTAGAACTGGACATGGAACAACAGACTGGTTCCAAATAGGAAAAGGAGTTCGTCAAGGCTGTATATTGTCACCCTGTTTATTTAACTTATATGCAGAGTATATCATGAGAAACGCTAGACTGGAAGAAACACAAGCTGGAATCAAGATTGCCGGGAGAAATATCAATAACCTCAGATATGCAGATGACACCACCCTTATGGCAGAAAGTGAAGAGGAACTCAAAAGCCTCTTGATGAAAGTGAAAGTGGAGAGTGAAAAAGTTGGTTTAAAGCTCAGCATTCAGAAAATGAAGATCATGGCATCCAGTCCCACCACTTCATGGGAAATAGATGGGGAAACAGTGGAAACAGTGTCAGACTTTATTTTTCTGGGCTCCAAAATCACTACAGATGGTGACTGCAGCCATGAAATTAAAAGACGCTTACTCCTTGGAAGGAAAGTTATGACCAACCTAGATAGCATATTCAAAAGCAGAGACATTACTTTGCCAACAAAGGTTCGTCTACTCAAGGCTATGGTTTTTCACCTGCAATTAACAGTGATTTAAAAGAAAAATTACTTTTTATTTTAATATCTCAAAGAATGTTGAAGGGGGGCCTAACTGTATTCCATGGAAAGTAGTTTTCATGATTCCCTATCTATACTCTCATCTCATAGTTCCTGACATCCTACATCTTCCGTAAGTCCTCTCACAATTTCAGTCTTCCAACCGTCAATGATGAGGATGATGAAGACCATAAGGCAAATAATGAGAATCAGCATTTATTTACTAGATAAAAGAGTCCTTGCTATTGTCCTCAGCGCTTTACATGTGTTAAATTGTTTATCACCCCTAGAATGGTCTGGATTTGTCCTTCTCTTTTTCTCTTCCTTTTCTACCTTTCTTTCCAAAGTCTCTCTCAAATTATGCATTTGTATAGCCTGACAGTCTTTCTGGCTATATATTTTTAAATCATTTTTCATCCTTTCTCTTTTTAACTGTTACCGATATTCTTTATCACAAAAGACCCAAACAGAACAGTACTGTTAAAGAGTTGAATTCTCCAATAGGGGAAAGGGACTGGAGGGAGGTAGAAGGATTTGTGACTAATTGGGAACACACACACTTTAGTATCTCTTGTCTCTAGCATATAGGTTTTACCTAATTTTAACTGACCTGCCTAATGTACATGAAATTTGGGGACTCATTTTAAATAAATATATTAATTTTCAAGAAGTATATTCATACATACAGTGGAACATGATATAAATATAATTTCTTAAAGTAGTTTTCAAATATGGTGAGCTTATGGATCCTTATGAGAATCAGAAATATGAAATCTTTATAGAAGATGATGGATGACGGCATAAATACTGTATTTATGCTATTCACTTGAAGTGAAAATGAATGTCTGGAATACAAAATGTCTGGTGTATGAATGTATTTATAAAATATTTCTTTGATTCTTATAGTTTTTCATGTAATATTTGTCACTACTGAAAAAAGAACTAGATTTAACTGGACATTTACCAAAGGGAAGTATACTTTAATCCTAACCTAAAGTAAGCATGGAGAAGGCAATGGCACCCCACTCCAGTACTCTTGCCTGGAAAATCCCATGGATGGAGGAGCCTGATAGGCTGCAGTCCATGGGGTCACTAAGAGTCAGGCATGACTGCACGACTTCACTTTCACTTTTCATTTTCATGCATTGGAGAAGGAAATGGCAACCCATTCCAGTGTTCTTGCCTGGAGAATCCCAGGGATGGGGGAGCCTGGTGGGCTGCTGTCTGTGGGGTCGCACAGAGTTGGACACAACTGAAGCAACTTAGCAGTAGCAAAGTAAGCATTAATGACAAAGATACTGCTGTTTGGCATAAATACAATTTTGAAATTATAGCAAGATCTCTGATATGACAATGATCAAGTTGTTTTTGAAACCCAATCAATTTTGACTCTTTGTTTTAATGGCAATACAGTGCTGAAATCCAAGACTTATAAAGACATGTTACAGAAAATGAAAGCTGAGCTTCTGCTGCTGCCTCTGCTATATAAAGGTAGGCTTTCATCAAAGAAAACCATCTTGAGTTGAAATTACATCCTAACATTTACTTTGTCCCAAGATGAGTGAGGTTCTGTTGGCAATGTGTCTGCCATTGATGGCTTCGTCAGCAAGAAATCGATTATGAGAGCATGTTTCAATGTTCAGTTTGTCTGAAATAAAGTAATGTTTGAAAGCATTTAGCATTAGTCCAAGTATCAGAAGATTTCTGTCTGTAGCCAAGTTAATAATGCTTTGTCCAGCTCAATCCTCTGAAGCTCTGAAAAGTTTCGCAAAATTTTCTCCTACAGTCTCTCCGTCCAAAATGGCAGATTAACCAAATAAGCCTGTGGGTTTTTTGGCAGCATAATTGGTACTGTTTATGTGCCCCTGAAACAAAAGATTTACCTCGCTTATGAAGCTGCATGTGCCCATTAAGTCTGATGAATCAGTGAAACTGACCCTGGAAAAGTTTTTTCAAAATCATATTTTTGATTTAAAAAGAATATAGAGTTATTTTCAAATTTATCAACAGATGGCTCAAAGATTGTTCTCCAAAAAGGTAGTTCACTTCATGCAACAGGGGAGGACAGTGCATTCAGTACCTATTTCCTAAAAAAAATTCTCAAAATGATAGGAATCCAAAGGCTAGCTGGATGAATTGAGAACTTGCCTGCCAGCAGATACATATTTAAGGATTTTTGAAGAGATTTTTTGGTACCAGTACATACAGATGCAGAAAGCCAATGATTACAATGAATGATGCCACTATCGTTGCATCTATTGTGTTCTGATTAGGTGGTATCCTGGCCAATTTTACATGATCCATATTAAATATATGTCAGAAGTTCTGAAGAATTGCTTCTACAGTGTTATCTCTGCTTCAAGTATTAGGTCAGTAACATAGCCATGGCTCACAGCCTCTCTTTTTAAGAGAACCCTGAGTTCTCTTAAAAAATCAGGGCCTTCTTTTATCTGAGAGCTAACCTTGTAAAAAAACTTCAGATTGATACTACAATGGATCCAAACTGTTGGGAAAACATTGTGAAATCAGGCTGATTACATAAACAATTAGGAATTCACTTTTGGGTACTCTTGCCATGGACAGACGTTTATTATTTTTTCATCAAGATTTTTGACAAGCATCTGATACATGAGAAGTTACTTCAACTATGTGCTAAGTTATACATGGTAAGAAACTAAACTACTCAACTCTAGTAGGCAGAATGATGTCCACATCCTAATTCCTCGAAGCTTGATATGTGACCTGGCATGGCATAAGGAATTCTGAGGTATGACTAAATTAAGGATCTTGAGATAGAGCAATTACACTGAACTGGTTAGGTGGGCCCCTGTGGTAACAGGGACGTTTAACAGATAAAGGAGGCAAGAGGACACTCGGAGTCGGAGATTTGAAGAAGCTGTGCTGCCAGTTTAAAAACAGAGGTGGCGGCCATGAGTCAAGGAATGCAGGCAGCCTCTAGAAACTGGAAGAGGTAGGCAAACAGATTCTCCTCCAGCCTGTTGATACGTGCTTCTAGCCCTAGAAGAGCCATCTCGAACTTCTGTTCTCCTGAATTGGTAGATATAAACTTTGTGCTTTAAGCCACCAAGTTTGTGTTAACTTGTTTTAGCAGCAACAGAAAATTAGTGTATCAGCTTATGGAAAAAAATTTTTTTCCATTTATAAGTTATGCAAAATAAACATTCTATAATCATATGCATTGGTTGTTTACTTAACATCCTGCCAACTGAAAACCAGTCTAGGAAAAAAGGTCATAATGATTTTGAGGAACCAACAGTGAAGAGTAGCATTCTTCTAGTAGTACCCAGTACTTCTAGAGATAAAAATGCCTACCTGGTATAAAGCCGTATATGGAAACCTTTTTTTGATTGGTCTGTTTCTGGGTTGTGTAGATACTGGTAGAGCAAATAGCATCGACTCTGAATGAGCCACTCTACTAAACCACTCTACTAAGCACTACATATATATGTTTGTGGATATCAAGTTGATCCTTGAACATCACAGGATTGAATGGTGTAGGTGCACTTACACACAGATTTTTAAAAATAAAGACTACAGTACGACACCATCCAAAGTTGGTTAAATCCAAAGACGTGGAAATCTCAATAGGGAGGAACCAAGGATAAGGAGGGCTGACCATAAATTTTACACAGATTTTTCAACTGCAGAGTCAGAGCCCTAACCCCACACTGTCCAAGGGACAACTGTATGTGTGTGTGCATATATACAAAAATATTTATATATGTGTATATATAATGTGATATACATGAATATACATATATACTTATTATACATATAAAAACTTAATTCTTACTCGAGCTATAGCTCTTTAAATTATTTTTGTTATCATTTCATGAGTCTACTTATTCAAAAGACATTTACTAAGCATCTACTATGTTTCTGACCCAGTGTAATGAATAAGATTTTAAATACTAGTTGCCTTGATGAAGATATTATAAAATGTTCAGAGAAAGTAACTGAGGTCCAGAAAAAAAAAAAAAAAAGTCTGATAAAATCCAGTCACCAAAGCCAAGAAGTTTTCATTTGGGAAAATAAAAGTTGTATTGCTATTATACCCCTTTTCTGTTGGCTGTTCTCTACTTATCCCCCTTGACTCAATAGCCAAAAATATATCTCAATCATTGGGCCATACTGCTGCTGATGCTGCTAAGTCCCTTCAGTCATGTCCGACTCTGTCCAACTCCATAGATGGCACCCCACCAAGCTCCCTCATCCCTGGGATTCTCCAGGCAAGAACACTGCAGTAGGTTGCCATTTCCTTCTCCAATGCATGAAAGTGAAAAGTGAAAGTGAAGTCGCTCAGTCGTGTCCGACTCATGGCGACCCTACGGACTGCAGCCTACCAGGCTCCTCCGTCCATGGGACTGTTCAGGCAAGAGTACTGGAGTGGGGTGCCATTGCCTTCTCCATGGACCATACTGGTCCTGCCCAAACACATTTTGCTCTGTTAATATCCTCTAATTTTCAACATTAGCTAAATTGCCACTGATGGCTTATCTTATCCCTAAACATAAACTTGATCAACCTTTTATTCTTTCATAGAATTCTATTCTTTAATTCTTTAGTACTTTTCCTTAAATTCAATTTTGCACCTAGTTTATACTAATTTAATGCTTGATCTCTGTGGTGTTGGAGAAGACTCTTTAGAGTCCCTTGGACTGCAAGGAGATCCAACCAGTCCATTCTAAAGGAGATCAATCCTGGGTGTTCACTGGAAGGACTGATGTTGAAGCTCAAACTCCAATACTTTGGCCACCTGATGCAAAGAGCTGACTCATCTGAAAAGATCCTGATGCTGGAAAAGATTGAAGGCAGGAGGAGAAGGGGATGACAGAGGATGAGATGGTTGGATGGCATCACCGACTCAATGCTCATGAGTTTGGGTAAACTCTGGGAGTTGGTGATGGACAAGGAGGCCTGGCATGCTGCAGTCCATGGGGTTGCAAAGAGTCGGACACAACTGAGCCACTGAACTGAACTGAATGTTTGATCTCTGCTACAGTTTCATGAAGACTGAAAGCATTTCTGCTTGTTTGTTCCTTTAAACTAATTCAGCTTTACCAAGTGACTAGTGCAGTGTTCTTGCCTGGAGAATCCCAGGGACAGGGGAGCCTGGTGGGCTGCTGTCTATGGGGTTGCACAGAGTCGGACACGACTGAAGTGACGCAGCAGCAGTGTAGTATATGGTTTATATAATTTACTGTATGGTTTATATCATTTACTTGAAATATATCTATGGAAAAAAGGTAGACATTAACATTTAACCATTGGTACAGGGCATGTACCTACCAACAAAATCAGGTATGAGAGCTCTCTTACTATGTCAGGCATTGACTCTTGGGTGTTGAAATGTGGGGAATTGTGAGAGGTTCAAAACATTGGCCAGTACACCTTGGGAACACTGTGGAACTCAGAAGGGTAGGCATGAACAATGAGATCTGTATTTTAACAACTAGTGTACTACCTGAATATCAGCACAAAGAGATAGATCAAATGGAGCTACACTTTAACTTCTCCTTTCAAAGCCTATAATACCAAAACTCTTTAAAATTTGAACAGATTCAATCATATGGTTTTATTTCATGTCATGCCCAAATAAGCCTGAAAACAAAGCATAAGCATCGAGTTCATTTGAACTTGGATTCATTTTTATAACATATTTCCAAGGTTTTCTTAATTTTTCACCAAAATGTTAATCTTTATTCCAGTGAAGACATCTCATAGATGTAAATAACTTACTGTGTTTAGGTAAACCAATGCTTTAAATGTTTTATATGTTTGAAATTTCAGTAGAGTGCTTTTTTCTCATATATGAAACTGTTTCAAAATCCATAGTTTTTAAAATATGATTCAAATAAAATTTGTTAAAGCTTTTTATGATTATTGGAACCTTGCTTCTGTGCAACACAGCAGCTGTGGCCACAGTCTTTGCCAACAATCGAGCAATGCCAACAGTTGTCTTTTGAAATAAGAATCTGGATATACACCAAAATTACAGAAGGTAAAATTTAACAAAACTTCCATGGAATAAAAATCTACCACATGGATTTTCCAACAACTTCTAGATAAACTGTAATGGTTTTATAATATTAAGTAATTAAATCTGATAGCTTTAGAAAGTTTATGAGCTATCTGTTGTTGTGTAGTTCCAAACTCTGTTTTGTGGCATGCGTGTCCCTTTGTGCTCCAATGAAACAGACAGCTCTCAAGACTGACCATCTACCATTCTCCCCTTCAATGACTGCTCCGATAGCAGTGAAAATATCACACAATCTTTGTGTATGTGTCCTCTGCCTAATACATTCTGCTTGGAATTATTACTCTTTAAGAACTTTATATTTTTCTTGTTAAATATTTCTGATTCCCGAAGACAGATTAGTTCTTTTTCCTCTGGGTTCCAGTATTGCACTGAACAACTTTTATTTTGGAACTTTAAAAATTATAGGATAGTTTTGGCCACCTGATGTAAAGAGCTGACTCATTTGAAAAGACCTTGATTGTGGGAAAGATTTAAGGCAGGAGGAGAGGGGGACAGGGGATGAGATGGTTGGATGACATCACTGACTCAATGGATATGAGTTAGAGCAAACTCCAGGAAACAGTGAAGGATAGGGAAATCTGGAAAGCTGCAGTCCATGGGGTCGCAAAGAGTTGGACATGACTGAGCCACTGAATAACAACAACAAATTGTCTTACATCTCTATGTTCTGTACTAAACTGAGACTTCTTATAGGCTAGGTCAATTATTTGATCACCTATGTAATTCTATGACCTAATCTAGTACTTAAAATTTGGTGGATGTTTCAATGAAAATGTGTGGAAATATCATTATCACTATTATCATCATTATCACTATTCTTTCTTCTTACAAATCCCAAACTTAGGTAATTTTTAAGACAATTAAAAGGGCTTTCCCTTGGCTATACCTTGACTTTCTTTGTTATTGCTTCCTAATTATAATTAGTGCCTTTTTATTGCTTCAATTGTTAATTTTTCCTGGTCTGTCTTATAATTCCCTTTCTCTCAGATGAGTGACAGAGAGGTAAAATATAAATTTAAAAAAATGGCCTGGTTATTAAATATACTGTCATAGACTTGTCACCTGGCACATTTGTTCTGTTTACTTTTATGCAAAGCACTTTGATGCATTATTTATAATGCTTTTTCTAGCTCATCTATTAAAGGCAATTAAAACAAAAGGAGGAATAATGCTCTGCAGCTGCTTTTACCCCCAGGATCTTCTAGGAAAAGGAACAAGACCGAGTTTTGGTATTTATGAAGTTTGTTGTCTGTTAGGCCTCTTAACTGAGGCTAACACAACCTTTCACACAATCTTAATTAGATTTGATGTTTTATTTGTCTTCATTAGGAGGCAAATTAATTTTTAATTAAAAAAGAAAAGATTACTGCATCACTGCATTATTAAAAAAACTTTTCATTCTTTAATTCTATAAGCAAGACATAATTATAAATGACTCTGGCTTCAAGCAATAATCTAACCTGCTAAATAACTCACTTGTTTGGGAAAAAAGAATAACATCCAAATAGTTTTAATTGAGATATTTTCTATTTTCAAAATATCTTGTGCTAAAAATGAAAACTCTTAGAAGAATTCTAGTATCTTCTAAAACCACTGGATTTAAGTCACATACTGTGAATTCCTGTTGGTAATTTTTTCTTTCCTACTTTGACCACAACACTATAGAAATATAGACAGATATAAAAGAACTATATAATAAGTAAACTATAAAATGGCATTTTTAAGGTATATAGTGAATGAAAACAAGTAAAGTTAATCTAACTTGAGAATTCTGAAAAATGTTTAGCCCTCACTTCAATGTTATCTCACCCAAGGCATAAAGAAACTAGATTGTTTATACTGATTAAGAACTGATCCCAGACTTCCCTAGAAGTATAGCAGCTAAGGGTCAGCCTGCTAACGCAAGGGACATGGGTTTGATCCCTGGACTGGGAGGATTCCATATGCCACAGAGCAACTAAGTCCATGCATCTCAACTACTGAGCCTGTGTTATAAAGTCCGCAAAGTGCAACTACTGAGCCCATGTGCCTCAACTACTGAAGCCTGTGCGCCTAGAGCCTGTGCTCCACCATAAGAGAAGACACCGCAATGAAAAGCCTGCACACCACAGCTAGAGAGTAGTCTCCACTCGCTGAACTAGAGAAAAGCCCTGTTACTGCTAAGTCACTTCAGTCGTGTCCGATTCTGTGAGACCCCATAGACGGCAGCCCATCAGGCTCCCCCATCCCTGGGATTCTCCAGGCAAGAACACTGGAGTGGGTTGCCATTTCCTTCTCCAACGCATGACAGTGAAAAGTGAAAGTGAAGTTGCTCAGTCGTGTCCAACCCTCAGCGACCTCATGGACTGCAGCCTTCCAGGCTCCTCCATCCATGGGATTTTCCAGGCAAGCGTACTGGAGTGGAATGCCATTGCGTTCTTGGAGAGAAAAGCCCGCACAACAAAAAAGACTCAGCACAGCCAAAATTAAATAAATAAATATTAGGGAAAAAAAGAGCTGATCCTCAGAGAAATTAATTTTCTTACTCATCTGGCCTGCCAGTAAGTTTGGGCAACAACAAAAAAGAAGACACCAGGCAGAAAATGCAGGAGATAAAAGCCAGAAGAATGGAAGACATGCACTGCAACATAAAGGAGGGCATATTGGTTGGGTGTGTTGTCTCCCAGGCCATGAAGTCCACATATATGAACATGTATTGGGTTTATAACTGATACTGACTCGAGACAAATTGTCATAGCTTTCAGTTGAGTCACTCAGTCATGTCTAACTCTTTGAGACTCCATGGACTGCAGCATGCCAGGCATCCCTGTCCATCACCAACTGCTGGAGCTTGCTCAAATTCATGTTCATTGAGTCACTGATGCCATCCAATAATCTCATCCTCTGTTGTCCCCTTCTCCTCCCACCTTCACTCTTTTCCAGCATCAGGGTCTTTTCTAATGTGTGAGTGTTTCGCATCAGGTGGCCAGCGTATTGGAGCTTTAGCATCAGTCTTTCCAATGAATATTCAGGACTTAATTCCTTTAGGATGGACTAGCTGGATCTCCTTGCAGTCCAAGGGACTCTCCAGAGTCTTCTCCAACACCACAGTTCAAAAGCATCAATTCTTTGGCGCTAAGCTTTCTATATGGTCCAACTCTCACATCCATACATGACCACTGGAAATAGCTTTGACTAGATGGACCTCTGTTGGCAAAGTAATGCTTCTGTTTTTGAATATGCTGTCTAGGTTGGTCATAACTTTTCTTCCAAGGAGCAAGTGTCTTTTAATTTCTTGGCTGCACTCATCATCTGCAGTGATTTTGAAGCCCCCCCAAAATAAAGCCTGACACTGTTTCCATTGTTTCCCCATCTATTTGCCATGAAGTGATGTGACGGAATGCCATGATCTTAGTTTTTTGAATGCTGAGTTTTAAGCTGACTTTTTCACTCTCTTCTTTCACTTTCACCAGGAGGCTCTTTAGTTCTGCCTCGCTTTCTGCCATAAGTGTGGTGCCATCTGCATATCTGAGGTTATTGATATTTCTCCCACCAATCTTGATTCCAGCTTGTGCTTCATCCAGTCTGGCTTCATCCATATCATTTCACATGATATACTCTGCATGTAAGTTAAATATGCAGGGTGACAATATACAACTATAGCTAGGAGGCCTTACAAATTGCTGAGAAAAGAAGAGAAGCTAAAGTGAAAGGAGAAAAGGAAAGATATATTCATTTGAACACAGAGTTCCAAAGAATAACAAGGAGAGATAAGAAAGCCTTCCTCAGTGATCAATGCAAAGAAACAGAGGAAAACAATAGATTGGGAAAGACTAGAGATCTCTTCAAGAAAATTAGAGATACCAAGGGAACATTTCATGCAAAGATGGGCTTGATAAAGGACAGAAATGGTATGGACCTAACAGAAGTAGAAGATATTAAGAAGAGGTGGCAAGAATACACAGAAGAACTGTACAAAAAAGATCTTCATGTGATCAACTCACCTAGAGCCAGACATCCTGGAATGTGAAGTCAAGTGGGCCTTAGGAAGCCTCACTATGAACAAAGTACCAGTCACATCTACAACTGCATTTATTTCTGCTTGGCTCTGTCTCTTCATTCTTTCTTGAATTATTTCTCCATTGTTCTCCAGTAGCATATTGGGCATCTACCAACCTGGGGAGTTCTTCTTTCAGTCTCCTTTTTGCCTTTTAATACTGTTCATGGGGTTCTCAAGGCAAGAATACAGAAGTGGTTTGCCATTCCCTTCTCCAGTGGACCACGTTTTGTCAGAACTATGCACCATGACCTGTCCATCTTGGGTGGCCCTACACGGCATGGACTATAGTTTCATTGAGTTAGACAAGGCCGTGGTCCATACGGGTCAGTTTGGTTAGTTTTCTGTGATTGTGGTTTTCATTTATCTGCCCTCTGATGGAGAAGGTTAAGAGGCTTATGGAAGCTCCCTGATGGGAGAGACTGACTGAGGGGGAAACTGGGTCTTATTCTGATGGGTGGGGCCGTGCTCAGTAAATCTACTGATGGCAGGGCTGTGTTCCCTTCTTGTTGTTTGACCTGAGGCCAAACTATGGTGGATCAAATGAAGATAATGGTGACCTTCTTCAAAAGGTCCCATGCAGGCCCTGCTGCACTCAGTGCCTGTGACCCCAGAGCAGCCAACGGCCGACCCACGCCTCCGCCAGAGACACCTGGATTCTCTTGGGCAAGTCTGGGTCAGTCTTTTGTGGGGACACTCCTTTCTCCTGGGTCCTGGTGCACACAAGGTTTTGTTTGTGCCCTCCAAGAGTCTGTTTCCCCAGTTCTGAGTAAGTTCTGGTGGCTCTATGGTGGGGTTAATGGTGACATCCTCCAAGAGGGCTTATGTCTACTGCACCCAGAGCCCCTGCCGCTGTGGCAGGCCACTGTGGACTTACAGTCAGGCACTGGGACACTGATAAATTAGTTTTGGTTCCTGGCCTATGACTTTAATCAGAAAAATTGAAACCTATCTAGAGGTTATGGTCATGATGCTAGGAACAATAATGTGTGTTAAATAAATATATACTTATAATATTCATTATATTTTAGTGGTGAGTCCTAATGGTTTGATGAGATGACACTGAGGAAAAATGAAGCATGAGAGTCTTTAGCATCCATCGTAATTAGTGCTGCTAAACAGAGTTAATGAAGGTGTGAGCATTATTACATCCTTAATGAAAAATGATCTCTAAACATAGTGGGTAAGCTTATGATATATGAACTTATTATCCAACATCAAATTCTGGGGAAGATTTACCTAATTAAAGTGGAGGCTGTTTTGCCCCAGAGGAAAGAAGGGAAACACAATTTGAAAATAAATGAAGCTCTCTGTAAGTCTCACATAATTTTCAACTCATGAAATAGAAAATTAATTGACTTTTGACAGAATTCTAGACTTTTTTTGTCAAGATTTTAAAAATCTCTTTATACTAAAAAGCACCATGTCTTCTTGAGAGTGGGATGGAGAAAATGCCTTTGTGGGCAGTTTGGAAAATGATAAAACAAACAGCCAACAACTACCTTAGTGAATAAAAAGTCATTTCAATGAATGTATTCAGGTACTTGTTAAAATGAATCTATCCATTCAGCATGGGGTAGCTTATCCTGGCCGCCGCCCCTGACCTTGGGAGAGGGGTAGCTCCTCTTGGCTATGCTTCTGCGCGATCTGTCACAGCCAGTGTGTTTCTGCCACGTGGTCTGTCGCCCAAGGTCAGGGGCTGCGGCCCGGAGGAGCTACCCCAAGTCCTAGGAACGGTGGCTGCACGGGCGCAGGAGGGCCGAGAAGAGCTACTCCACGTTCAAGGTCAGGAGGGACGGCTGTGACGAGATATCCCTCGTCCAAGGTAAGGAGCAGTGGCTGCGCTTTGCTGGAGCAGCCGTGAAGAGATACCCCAAGTCCAAGGTAAGAGAAACCCACTGGTAGGTGTTGCGAGAGGCATCAGAGGGCAGACACACAAACCATAATCACAGAAAACTAGTCAATCTAATCACATGGACCACAGCCTTGTCTAACTCAATGAAACTAAGCCATGCCCTGTGGGGCCACCCAAGATGGGTGGGTCATGGTGGAGAGGTCCAACAGAATGCGGTTCACTGGAGAAGGGAATGGCAAACCACTTCAGTATTCTTGCCTTGAGAGCCCCATGAACAGTAGGAAAAGGCAAAATGATAGGATACTGAAAGAGGGAATCCTCAGGTTGGTAGATGCCCAATATGCTACTGGAGATTAGTGGAGAAATAACTCCAGAAAGAATGAAGGGATGGAGCCAAAGCAAAAACAATACCCAGTTGTGGATGTGACTGGTGATAGAAGCAAGGTCCGATGCTGTAAAGAGCAATATTGCTTAGGAACCTGGAATATTAGGTCCATGAATCAAGGCAAATTGGAAGTTCTCACACAGGAGATGGCAAGAGTGAACGTCGACCTTCTAGGAATCAGCGAACTAAAATGGACTGGAATGGGTGAATTTAACTCAGATTACCATTATATCTACTACCGTGGGCAGGACCCCTTAGAAGAAATGGAGTAGCCATAATGGTCAACAAAAGAGTCCGAAATGCAGTACTTGGATGCAGTCTCAAAAACAACAGAATAATCTCTGTTTGTTTGCTAAACCATTCAATATCACAGTAACCCAAGTCTATGCCCCAACCAGTAATGCTGAAGAAGCTGAAGTTGAAAGGTTCTATGAAGACCTCCAAGACCTTTTAGAACTAATACCCAAAAAAGATGTCCTTTTCATTATAGGGGACTGGAATGCAAAAGTAGGAAGTCAAGAAACACCTGGAGTAACAGGCAAATTTGGCCTTGGAATACGGAATGAAGCAGGGCAAAGAATAGAGTTTTGCCAAGAGAACACACTGGTCATAGCAAACATCCTCTTCCAACAACACAAGAGAAGACTCTACACATGGACATCACCAGATGGTCAACACCGAAATCAGACTGATTATATTCTTTGCAGCCAAAAGATGGAGAAGCTCTATACAGTCAGCAAAAATAAGATGAGGAGCTGACTATGGCTCAGATCATGAACTCCTTATTGCCAAATTCAGACTTAAATTGAAGAAAGTAGGGAAAACCACTAGACAATTCAGGTATGACCTAAATCAAATCCCTTTTGATTATACAGTGGAAGTGAGAAATAGATTTAAGGGCCTAGATCTGATAGATAGAGTGCCTGATGAACTACGGACGGAGGTTCATGACACTGTACAGGAGACAGGGAGCAAGACCATCCCCAGGGAAAAGAAATGCAAAAAAGCAAAATGGCTGTCTGAGGAGGCCTTAAAAATAGCTGTGAAAGAAAAGAAGCAAAAAGCAAAGGAGAAAAGGAAAGACATAAGCATCTGAATGCAGAATTCCAAAGAATAGAAAGAAGACATAAGAAGGCCTTCCTCACCAATCAATGCAAAGACATACAGGAAAACAACAGAATGGGAAAGACTAGAGATCTCTTCAAGAAAATTAGAGATACCAAGGGAACATTTCATGCAAAGATGGGCTCAATAAAGGACAGAAATGGTATGGACCTAACAGAAGCAGAAGATATTAAGAGGTGACAAGAATACACAGAAGAACTGTACAAATAAGATCTTCATGACCCAGATAATCACGATGGTGTGATCACTGACCTAGAGCCAGACATCCTGAAATGTGAAGTCAAATGGGCCTTAGAAAGCATCACTCCAAACAAAGCTAGTGGAGGTGAGGAATTCCAGTTGAGCTATTTCATATTCTGGATGATGATGATGCTGTGATAGTGTTGCACTCAATATGCCAGCAAATTTGGAAAACTCAGCAGTGGCCACAGGACCAGAAAAGGTCAGTTTTCATTCCAATCCCAAAGAAAGGCAATGCCAAAGAATGCTCAAATTACCACACAATTGCACTCATCTCACATGCTAGTAAAGTAATGCTCAAGATTCTCTAAGCCAGGCTTCAGCAATATGTGAACTGTGAACTTCCAGATGTTCAAGCAGGTTTTAGAAAAGGCAGAGGAACCAGAGATCAAATTTCCAACATCTGCTGGATCATGGGAAAAGGAAGAAAGTTCAAGAAAAACATCTATTTCTGCTTTACTGACTATGCCAAAGCCTTTGACTGTGTGGATCACAATAAACTGTGGAAAATTCTTCAAGAGATGGGAATACCTGACCATACCAGACCACGTGACCTGTCTCTTGAGAAACTGTATGCTGGTCAGGAAGCAACAGTTAGAACTAGACATGGAACAACAGACTGGTTCCAAATAGGAAAAGGAGTATGTCAAGGCTGTATATTGTCACCCTGCTTATTTAACTTATATGCAGAGTACAACATGAGAAACGCTGGGCTGGAAGAAGCACAAGCTGGAATCAAGATTGCTGGGAGAAATATCAATAACCTTAGATATGCAGATGACACCACCCTTATGGCAGAAAGTGAAGATGAACTAAAGAGCATCTTGATGAAAGTGAAAGAGGAGAGTGAAAAAGTTGGCTTAAAACTCAACATTCAGAAAACTAAAGAGAATGGCATCTGGTCCCATCACTTCATGGCAAATAGATGGGGAAACAGTGGAAACAGTGGCTGACTGTATTTTTTGGAGCTTCAAAATCACTGCAGATGGTGACTGCAGCCATGAAATTAAAAGAGGCTTACTCCTTGGAAGGAAAGTTATGACCAATCTAGATAGCATATTCAAAAGCAGAGACATTACTTTGCCAACTAAGGTACGTCTAGTCAAGCTATGGTTTTTCCAGTGGTCATGTATGGATGTGAGAGTTGGACTGTGAAGAAGGCTGAGCGCCGAAGAATTGATGCTTTTGAACTGTGGTGTTGGAGAAGACTCTTGAGAGTCCCTTGGACTGCAAGGAGATCCAACCAGTCCATTCTGAAGGAGATCAGCCCTGGGATTTCTGTGGAAGGAATGATGCTAAAGCTACTTTGGCCACCTCATGCGAAGAGTTGACTCATTGGAAAAGACCCTGATGCTGGGAGGGATTGGGGGCAGGAGGAGAAGGGGATGACAGAGGATGAGATGGCTGGATGGCATCACCGACTCAATGGGCATGAGTTTGGGTGAACTCCGGAAATTGGTGATGGACAGGGAGGACTGGTGTGCTGCAATTAATGGGGTCACAAAGAGCTGGACTCAACTGAGTGACTGAACTGAACTATTTCAGTCCTACACTGTATTAGTTTTCTATTGCTGCCTTGACAAATGATCAAACTCAGATTTTTAAAACAGACCAGAGTTCCTAAGTTCCAGAAGGCTTAGTTGGCTTTTGAGCTCTCATTCACAACAGGCTTAAGTCAAGGTTTCCATCAATGAAGTCTGCTTCCTTTTATTGTGGCAGAATTCAGTTCTGTGGGGTTGAGGCTCCTGGGGCCTTGCTGGCTATCATCTGAGGCTCAGTCTCAGTTTCTTCTATTTTCTGGCTCATGGTCCCCATGGCCTTCAAAGTTATCACTAGTGGAAAAAGTTCTCCTATTTTGAATCTCTGTGATCTGCCTCTCTGTCTCATTTCTCAAAATTCTCCTTCTTCCAGTCTGTCTGACTCCATCAAGAGAAAGTTCTCGGCTTTTAGGGATGGCTAAAATTAGATTGGGCACATTGGGATAATCTAGGATACTTTCTCTGTTTTAGTCTGTGACTGTAATTACATTTGGAAAGTCTTTTTTTTTTTTTTTTGGCGTGTGTGTGATATAACATATTCAGAGACTAGAGCCTTTAGGGAGAAGGGAAGATTCTTCCCCTAGAGAAGGAAAGAGCAACCCACTCCATTATTCTTGCCTGGGAAATCTCATGGACAGAGGAGCCTGCCAGGGTACAGTTCATGGACAGGGCAGGGTACAGTTGTGTCTCAAAAGATGAGACCCAACTGAGTGACTGAAGAAAAACATAACCTACTAGCTTAACTTTTGTCAAAAGCAATCTGCACTCTGCTCACCAGGAATTTTACTTCAAACTACTGCTAACATCTTATATGAAAAACAGAAGTAAAAGAAGTAGGCTGCTAGTGTAATTTTTATCTATATATAGCTATGAGGGCACAGCACTGGCTTTGTCTTTACATCAAATATTCTCTACCGTTTGTCAGGCAGTCACTCTATCCATGCCTAAGTCATACTTCCTACAGATAAAGAATAGACTTCATTTTTCATTTTAAAGAACAGACTGTACTATTTCTCAGTATGTAATCTTTACATCAATCCAGACATCCTAACAGAGAATTAGTTCCACTAATAACAACAATAAAATAAATCAGTAGCATTTACAGTTCAGTTGCTCAGTCATGTCCGACTCTCTGTGACCCCATGAACCGCAGCATGCCAGGCCTCCCTGTCCATCACCAACTGCCACCCAAACTAATGTCCATTGAGTCAGTGATGCCATATAACCATCTAATCCTCTGTCATCCCCTTCTCCTCCTGCCTTCAATCTTTCCCAACATCAGGGTCTTTTCAAATGACTCAGCTCTTCGCATCAGGTGGCCAAAATACTAGAGTTTCAGCTTCAGCATCAGTCCTTCCAATGAACAACCAGGACTGATTTCCTTTAGGATGGACTGGTTGGATCTCCTTGCAGTCCAAGGGACTCTCAAGAGTCTTCTCTAAAACCTCAGTTCAAAAGCATCAATTCTTCTGTGCTCAGCTTTCTTTATAGTCCAACTCTCACATCCATCCATGACCACTGGAAAAACCATAGCCTTGACTAGATGGACCTTTGTTGGCAAAGTAACGTCTCTGCTTTTGAATATACTATCTAGGTTGGTCATAATTTTCCTTCCAAGGAGTAAGCGTCTTTTAATTTCATGGCTGCAGTCACCAGTGATTTTGAAGCCCAAAAAGATACAGTCAGCCACTGTTTCTACTGTTTCCCCATCTATTTCCCATGAAGTGAAAGGACGGATGCCATGATCTTATTTTTCTGAATGTTGAGCTTTAAGCCAACTTTTTCACTTTCCTCTTTCACTTTCATCAAGAGGCTCTTCACTTTCTGCATATGGGTGGTATCATCTGCATATCTGAGGTTATTGATATTTCTCCCGGCAATCTTCTTTCCAGCTTGTGCTTCTTCCAGCCCAGATTTTCTCATGATGTACTCTGCATATAAGTTAAATAAACAGGGTGACAATATACAGCCTTGACGTACTCCTTTTCCTATTTGGAACCAGTCTGTTGTTCCACATCCACTTCTAACTGTTGCTTCCTGACCTGCATACAGATTTCTCAGGAGGCAGGTCAGGTGGTCTGGGATTCCCATCTCTTTCAGAATTTTCCAGTTTATTGTGATCCTCACAGTCAAAGGCTTTGGCATAGTCAATAAAGCAGAAATAGATGTTTTTCTGGAACTCTCTTTATTCCATGATCCAGCAGATATTGGCAATTTGATCTCTGGTTCCTCTGCCTTTTCTAAAACCAGCTTGAATCTGGAAGTTCACGGTTCACGTATTGCTGAAGCCTGGCTTGGAGCATTTTGAGCATTACTTTACTAGCATGTGAGATGAGTGCAATTGTATGGTAGTTTCAGCATTCTTTGGCATTGCCTTTCTTTGGGATTGGAATGAAAACTGACCTTTTCTGGTCCTGTGGCCACTGCTGAGTTTTCCGAATTTGCTGGTATATTGAGTGCAGCACTTTCACAGCATCATCTTTCAGGATTTGGAATAGCTCAACTGGAATTCCATCACCTCCATTAGCTTTGTTCGTAGTGATGCTTTCTAAAGCTCACTTGACTTCGCATTCCAGGATGTCTGGCTCTAGGTGAGTGATCACACCACCGTGATTATCTGGGTCATGAAGATCTTTTTTTGTATAGTTCTTCTGGGTATTCCTGCCACCTCTTCTTAATACCTTCTGCTTCTGTTAGGTCCATACTATTTCTGTCCTTTATTGAGACTATCTTTGCATGAAATGTCCCCTTGGTATCTTTAATTTTCTTGAAGAGATCTCTAGTAGGTTCCATTTTAAAAGATTTACTTTATTAATTCATTTACATCTCCAAATGAAGAAAGACTATTGTTATGTTCATTTTGTACAAGAGTGACTCTAGGGAAAACAAGAGTGAATAGCTTCTCTGAAGGCATCCAGTGAGGCAGTAAAGATGGTAACATTCGAACTGAGAGTTTGACCACGGAAGCTGTACTTCACCCAGTGCACCATCAGCTGGTCCTCAGTTTGCACAGCACTGCACTGATGGCTGCCCTGTCCATGGGAATCCTGCAGTGAGCCATGTGCACCTTTGCAATGTGTACGTGTTCTAGTTAACTCTGTGCAACGTGAGTACGATCTGGATTAGGGAAAATTCAAAAGACTAACAATGAGATTTCATACAGTAGTCATCTGTAATGTTTATTATCTTGCTGTATGCTACCTAGGAAAGCAATTCATTATAATAATTATCTCGGTATTTCTGTTTTTAGCAAACATACTTTCGTGCATATCCACTGCCCATAAAATGGGTTAGCTGTCCTTTAAATTCTCAGATTCTTAACAATTTATAATTAAAGTTTTCCTTATATAATTTTCAAAGTGTGTAATAAAAGCTATATGAACTATACTCAGTAGGACAATATTATCTACATTTAAAAGCAGAGAGATTTTGCAAGAGCTCTTTGAAAGGGAAAAATAATTCCATATCAGAACACTTTATTTTGGTCAGATATTAAAATGAACCACCTAGGGCAGATTGAGGTCAGACATTTCTTTTGATTAAGCGAAATGTTGAAGGAAGATATTATTTAAAAATATACAGACAGGCTAGCGTGCTTTAAGCACCTCCTACAAACCAGGGAAAATCCCTACATCTGAGGACAATGGGGCTCAGAAGGATTAAATAATTCATTCAAGGTTTATCATTAGTTAAGTGGCAGGACTACCTGATGGTGCATTGGTTAAAGTACAGCTTCTGTGGTCAAACTCTCAGTTCGAATGTTACCATCTTTACTGCCTCACTGGATGCCTTCAGAGAAGCTATTCACTCTTGTTTTCCCTAGGACTTTCAAATTCAAAGTGAGATTTGAATCCAGATCTATTTCCAAAGCTAATTATCCTTCCAACTGGTCAACCTGCTTTATCCAGGTCACAGACATTGGCTTGCATGTTAATTGTGCTCTTCTGAATTACTTCAAGATTGGATAAAGCTACTGGATAAATCTCCAGTATGTGTTGGCTATTTAATGTAGAAGGTATATTTTAAAAACCAATTGAACAGAGGTTAACCAGATGCTGTTTACTTCACTCTCCAAACACTGAGAAGATAAAGTTGTTTCCATTCACCTATAAATACCTCTTTCCTCTTCAACAATATTCTCAAAGGCTTTAATCTCTCGCATCATATATTGAGTCCCCTCAAGCAAGGTGCAATGCAGATTAGAAAGCAATTAGTTATAAGTGGAAATACATTTTGAAATCATATTGTAGAATTTATTTGCCACTATCTGTGTATTTATTTAATAAACATTTGTTGTGCACCTACAAGGTGTCAGATCCTGAGCTTGAAATCAATAATACAATAAGGAAGAAAACAGACAAGATAACTAGTTCCATGAAGCTTATAGTCTAACAAGAAAAAATTATTTAATAAACAAGTAAACAAGTACATGTCATCAGAGTGGGAGAATGTTGTGGCAAACAGGAGTGTGGAGGTCAGGGCCTTGTTCTGATATTTAGAGTGTTCAGTAAGGCCTTTATAACCAAATAACATTTAAATAGAAGCAAGAAAGAAGAGAATGAGAGGAACATTTCAGGAAGAATGAACTGAAACTCTAAGGTTCTAAAGCAGAAGAAAGCATGATATAGTTAAGAGCCAGTGTGACTAGAGTATATCAAGCAGGGGGTGACATCGGGAGATGAAATAGGAGGTGTAAGGCTTGGCTGTGGCTAATAGTACATTGTTTCCTCTCATTATATGGTCAGAATGCTTCTACTCTCTTAGCAACTTGGAGAAGTACAGCACAGTGTTCTTAACTATAGTCAACATGTGTACATTATATCCCAGGGTTTATTCATCTCATAACTAGAAGTTTATACCTTTAGAGCATCTTCATCCATTTCCCCTGGATGTTTCTTTTCATCATCGCTGTTTTCTCAGTGAAACAGAAAAAGGTCATGTGAGAAGGCAGGTGAGGAGTTGTTAAGCTTTGAGAACGGAACTGACTTAGTGACCTAGGAGAGGAGGAAGGTGGATGGGCTGGAAAATGAAGCAGGATTGCTGGGCAGGTAATACCTGAGATGATTATGAGAGCCAGAATTTTCATTTTTATTTTTGCCAGGGGCATGGAGAGAAGAGGAAGAAAATGTTTCTAGTCTGTGTTGTATTATTCTTATATCATTCTTTAAATAAAGTCTTTGTTCTTTCTTTTGTTAGATGTTCAAGGTAAATAAGCACATTGTGCTTTTACTTGGGATGCTTATTTCCCCTAAAAAAGCCTTGAGCATCACATACTTACATAAAACTATTAATTTTTGCTTCTAAACATGTTTTAGTACTAGATATACAGGAATGAATGAAATTCTAGTGAATTCTAATTAGTCTCTTGGCACTAATCCAAATTCCAGTTCCTGCTTGTTTGATACTTTACAGAACGTGAAAGATTTCTTCAACTTATTTTGTATGAATTTATAAGAACTGGTCCTTGGGGACAGCTATCTTTTCCTTCCTATTAACATAAACATAAGTATAAAAATAACAGTAATATTTCCCAAATTATATATATATATATATATGCCTTTTTACTATTAGAAATTAAGTGTTTGACAAATATGTTTAACAGAATCACACAATGTTGAAGCTGGAAATATTTTAGAGGTCAAATATAATCCATTTTGGAGAAGGCAATGGCACCCCACTCCAGTACCCTTGCCTGGAAAATCCCATGGATGGAGGAGCCTGGAAGGCTGCAGTCCATGGGGTCGCTGAGGGTCGGACACGACTGAGCGACTTCACTTTCACTTTTCACTTTCATGCATTGGAGAAGGAAATGGCAACCCACTCCAGTGTTCTTGCCTGGAGAATCCCAGGGACGGGGGAGCCTGGTGGGCTTCCGTCTCTGGGGTCGCACAGAGTCGGACACGACTGAAGTGACTTAGTAGTAGTAGTAGTAGTAGTATAATCCATTTAAGTCTTCCCTGGTGGCTCAGATGGTAAAGAATCTGCCTGCAATACAAGAGACCTGGGTTGAATCCCTGGGTTGGGAAGATCCTCTGGAGTGGGGAATGGCAACCCACTCCAACCCATTCCAATATTCTTGCCTAGAGAATTCCATGGACAGAGGAGCCTGGCAGGCTACAGTCCATGGGGTGACAAAGAGTCAGACACAACTGAGCAAGTAACATGGACATAGATCAAACATTTAATTTAGAAATGATAAAACTGAGATCCAAAGAGTTTAGAAATTTGCTAATAATCTTAAACCTGTTGATAAAATTAAAGACTGCTTTGCCTGTGAGGCCCTTGGTACTTGGGTGGTGGTGGTGGGTGTTGTGGAAAGTCTACCCACTAGTGATGCCTGCTGTCCTTCCACCTGCATCCTGCCCAACCGCCCCCCACCCCCACAAAAAACTGGTCCAGCCATCTGCCATGGACACAGCCCATCCCAAGAAGCTTAGAGATGGGCGGTCCCAGTGAAGGAGTAAAGCAGGTCAGACTTTATCTTCTGCTTTTGACCCTCAGGGACCCTTCCTGAACCTCAGCTTTATTATTTGTGGCTCGGACGGTAAAGCATCTGCCTGCAGTGTGGGAGACCTGGGTTCGATCCCTGGGTCAGGAAGATCCCCTGGAGAAGGAAATGGCAGCCCACTCCAGTACTCTTGCCTGGAGAATTTCATGGATGGAGGAGCCTGGTGGGCTACAGTCCATGGGGTTACAAAGAATCGGACACGACTGAGTGACTTCATTTTCACTTTGTAATAATAATTGCTCACATTATTCAATTATCAACTTGTTTGCATATTAAAGATGAAAAATATGTCCAGCAGAATATTTTTCTCTATGGATGCAGTCAGTGGGTCAAAATTCTTGTCTACCTGGAACCTCAAAATATGACTTTATGTGGGAATAGGATCTTTACAGATACAGATACTTTACATTTACAGTTGTAAAAAAAATAAAAATCCTAGCATGTGCTAAGGATTGAGATAAGATAAATACTGGGTATAGGTAAGGCCTGAATCCACTGAGAGGGTTCTTATGAGAGATAAGGGGGAAAAAATGTACACACTGATGCAGAAGGTAAGCAAAATGACAAGGCACAGATGAGAGAGGTGGGTCTACAAGCCAAGGAATGCCAACAATCGCCAGAAATTACCAAAATCTTGGAGAAAGGCAGGGGACTGTTTCTCCCTCAAAGCCTCCAGAAGCAACTAATCATGCTGACACCTTGATTTTGGACTTTCAGTTTTTCAAACTATGAGACAATACATTTCTGTTGTCTAAAAAACCCTTTGTGCAAAACTAATACAATTATGTAAAGTTTAAAAATAAAATAAAAATAAAAAAAAAAAAAAACAAAAACCCTTTGTGGTGAGGTGTTATGGCATTCTTAGGAAACGAGCACCTTAGAAAAGGAAACTTAAAAGTCTATCACCTGAAAAAGCAATAAAGGAAACAGAAAAACAAAGGAAAACCAATCCTTTAGTTTATGGCCATTAGCATTACTCTGAAGCTTCCTCATGCAGTTGGTAACTATGCCCCTTCTTCGTTGTCATAAAATGGGAAAAAATAAGCTAATTTTTATAATTTCTAACAATACCATGTTCTATATTACAAGGACAATATGATACAGCATTGGAGACCATCAATGACAAGCCCTTTAGAATTTATTCTATTTTCATGCCAACACTGGAGA
The DNA here is from genome assembly GCF_027580195.1 of Bos mutus. Lineage (NCBI taxonomy): Eukaryota > Metazoa > Chordata > Mammalia > Artiodactyla > Bovidae > Bos > Bos mutus. Next base: position 22,532,747 of record NC_091643.1, read on the forward strand.
ATATTACATTGATCACGTGTATTGTATCTTGCTTGAGAAAGGGGTAACGCCATGTGAATATAACAGCAATTATTTCATAAGTGGCTGCTCTGTACCAGCCTCTGTGCTAAGGGACTTTACATATTTTAGCTCATATAATTACGAAGCATTGCAGTCATACACACATTCGTTTTCCACTGCCTCTTTACAAGTTACTGCAAGCTTAGTGGCTTAAAACAACACACATTTATTGCCTCAGTTTCCGTGGGTCGGGGGTCTGGACATTGTTTAGCTGGGTCCACACCAAGAGTGTGTAGTCCTAGCTCTTCTAATCTGAGGCTCAGAGTCCTCTTTCAATATTATTCAGGTTGTTGGCAGATTTCAGTTCTCTGTAGCCGTACAACTGATATCCCTGTGTTGTTATTTTTTTCCGGTTGTTCACTGAGGGTCACTCTCAGCAACTTGGAATCCTGGTCACCTAGTCTCCTCCACATATGCTGTTCACTACATGGCTGTTTGCTATTTTCCAGGCCAGGAATTCTCCAGGCCAGAATACTTGAGTGGGTAGCTTTTCCCTTCTTCAGGGGATCTTCCCAACCCGGGGATCAAACCCAGGTCTCCTGCATTGCAGGTGGATTCTTTACCAGCTGAGCCATCCAGGTAAGGATACCAAAGTGGGTTGCCATGCCCTCCTCCATGGCATCTTCCCAACCCAGGGATGGAACCAAGATCTCTGCATCTCTGCATTGGCAGGAATATTCTTTACTACTGTGCCACCTGGGAAGCTGAGACCACTTCAGGCCTACTTAAAAGTCAGGTACTAATGGATCCTAAAGCTACCTTTTCCATGGAGTATGACCTCATCAGAGGACTGCAAGGCACCATGTTTACAATGTCCTGCCCACACTCTCAGGGAGAGGGTTATGCAGGAGGGGCTCACCAGGGTGTGGGAATCCTAGGGACCAATCCTAGGGACCGAATTACTAACAATGAATGTTGATTTATCCCTAGCACGTGCTTTCATAAATAACCTCTCTTAAGTTTGGAATAGGAATACTGGCAGGGGTTTCAGAGATCGTTGGCTTCATGCACTATGGACTCCCTTGCACTTCCTGCTTCCTATAACATTTCTCCTTATTTCATAGGTTTTAAAAAAAATAACATTACAAATGACCCCAGTGGCCTCACAGCTTTTGTTCTCACTTATTTCTAATAGAGGTGGATCATCTTTTCTTAAGTTTCACATGACAGCAGCAATACCTAAGGTGAAGTTTGAGTTATATATTTTTGAATGAAATTAAATGATCGGAGTTAGGTAACATGTTTTAGAGTTCTGGTAATAGATGTACTTTTAACATTCTGAGAAAAGGTTTTCCTTGAAGCTCTGAATGAGACCCCTCAGAAGTTGCTACTGAAATAGCTGCAGAACATTAAAAAATTAAAAATAAAGAGAAGAAAACTCAAAGGACTACTGGGAACTAGACATAGAAATCCGCCCAAGGGAAAGAGTCCAGTCACTTGCTGCAGGGCTGACATGAATAGTGGACAGAGTAATTCAAGGACTCCCCGTTCCCTTCTGAAGCAGCGTGAACATGTTCAAATGAAAGCATATGCATTTACAAAGATGACCCTTTTCTTTCCTATTTTTTGCTGCTTGACCTTTATTTAAGCAATACAATCTTTTCCAAAGGTGAAAGCTATGTGACTACTGATTTTTGGGTCACCCTCACTGCTGTTTTACTGACTCTATTCCAAAATCATTTTGTCAAAGTATATTACAAAAACAAAAAGGAAAGGAAGGAGGAGGGGTGGCATGGGAGCAAAAGGAGTGTGTGTGTGAAGGCTGGTGGTGGTGAAGCCTCATCCTAGATATACAGTCCTTGGAATAAAGCCTCGTCAACAGTTAGGTGTGATGGAGTTCAGATGACTCCTGGCTCAACAAGCAAAGCAAAAGAATACAAAACCATAAAACTGATAGTGGGCCAGAAATCATACGAGTCCAGCAGAGCTAAGCGTGTTTTAGACCCTCAGCATATCAAGCTGCCACTGTGAAGAGTAGCAAATCAGAACTCAAGTGCTTAGTGAATGGGGTCAAGGACAATTCACATGCTCTGCTTTAAGTAAATAGTAGGAAGGAAACGATTTTCCGTCATCAAAACATCAGTAACCAGAAGAAAATCAACACGAAGCTTGTGAAAAATATGCCAGGAGTAAAAAGAAAGAAAAAAAGCTTTGGGGACGTGATTCTCAAGATTCAGAAACATGGACGCTTAGGGAAACAAAAATGATAAAATAGCTAACAGATATCAAAAACAAAATCAACAGATAAACTACATTTGGAAACATTCCTAATACAGATATTAGAGAGCTAACTGCCATCATATTTAAATAATTCCTTTAAATTGCCAGAAATGTCATAAATATCGCAGTGAATAAAGATATTATGAGGCACCTATCAGAAGAGCAAATCCTACCAATAAGGGCAACCAACACTTGTTTTTACAGATTCTCTTCCATGCAAACTCAATGATTTTACCTCCCATGCATTTTCCAAAATACTTAAAAGATTCAAAGAGGAAACAAGACTCTTTGATGAAATCAAGTACAGTAGGTTGACAATGTATATTTAGATGTGAAAAGAAGAGAGCCAATATTATTTGAATAGGACAGAAATGAGTATAATATTGAGGGAAGAAAAGATGAAGGACACATATTTTATGTTACTTGACATTCTGACTTTTAGAGTATGTGGCACACAGTTCTTTCACTTGTACATGAGATGATTTTCTCACTTCTATGCGTGTACTGAGGGCAGAGACTATCAAAGAGGCACTTCTACCAAAAATAAGCTAAACATACAACAGGCAAATTCTTGCTTTGTTGTCTGTCTGGAATGTTGGCATCTGGCTGTCTAGTTGGCCTTGCAGGGGTAACCTGGCCCCAGGAGTTCTAGTTTGCTGCTATTTTCACTGCCTCAATTGACCACTAAGCTTTTTCCAGGAACAAATTTCCTTTTGTCACATAGTTTGGAAATGAGGCAAAATAAACCCTTTGCTATGTCTAAAAAATGCAAAGCAAAGTTAAAATTCTCCAACAAAATGATCTGTTGATCATGATTATTTGTTTGGAGATTAATAAAATTGTCTTTCATTTAAAAAAAGAGTAGACACAACAAGGAAATATCAGTAATATATAAAAAGAAAAACTTGCACTCTATAGCTAGTTCAATACACATATACACACACGCACACACAAAAGTGAACAGAATGGAAAACAACAATTTGTTAACAGAGTTGATTAGTACAGTGAACTGATCTGGAGAACAGAGAAAACATTTTGTGTTACGATCAAGAAATGTAAGAAGGCGCTTCAGGATTTGGGACAGGGAGTGGGCCTGAGAGGCACTATTCCTAGCTAAGCTATGGTTTGCATTTGCTATTTTTTTTTTTTTGGCTTTTAAGTAATTGACAATTAGTGAATTCCACTAGCTGTTTCTGCAGCCAACTATCTTGGCTATTGCTATGAATTGCAGCTTTCTTCTCATTATCTAGAATATACAATCTCCCTTTCTTTCTACTGAATTTCTTCAGGGAACTCCATTTCTGAAATGTATCTTTTGCCCACTACTGCCAAATCTTTCATTACAGAATTGATTTTATTTTCTCCTCCATGGACACATCCCATAGATACTACCCACCCAGCATGACACCTGTTAAATAGTTCTATAAATCATTCCCCTACTCAGTTGCTTTGCCACCATTCAAGAGAAACCTGCGGTAATTGATCCTGATGCAGTCTTTCCAGAAGATCTATTTTACCAACCAAAAGGGACTTTTCAACTGCCCCACTAAATTCTCCCAACAGTTTTAAAGTGATATATGGTAACTTATGCCTTTCCAAGGGGAAACCATTTTTGACAGTTTAAACTTCAGAAGAAAAAAATCTGTGACAAAGTACCTGCAGCCTCTTCTATACTTAAGTCCATCTCTGCAGCTCTTCAGCATCACTGATTTCTCTGTGAGCTCTCTGAGGAGGTTTTCCTATCCCCTGGCCTAGTGTAAAACAATCACTGATGATCAACCCGCACTTTACTAGGCCACTGATTTCCCTTAGGTCTGCCTTTCTGAGTCCAGTCACAGGGCAGGCACTTCTTTTCATGACTGTCTTAAAAATAATGTTAAGCATATCAATTTTTGTTCCTTAACTTGAAAGCTAAATTGGTACCATTGGCTTAGCACCCAAGCCTTGGATTTCTCGATAAGCTCTTATAGAGTTGACAGTCACATTTAAGATCTAAAACATAATCCAGATGCTCAGAAAGGAGCAGAAAGTAGTTGCTAAACTCTATCTTCATTACATCAGCTCTAAGATCTATGATCTTGTTGGAAGATCATAAATGCACTTGATATCTTAGAACCTCAGGAAGGCAATTCCTTATTATCTGACAAGCAGCACTATGACAAGGACAATTATTCATCCAGTTTTCTAATGTGTTCATTTTTATCTTGTTAATTGTAACATAAAGCTAAAATTACTAAGCATTCTTATAAAAAAGACTTCTCCCTCAGCATGCTACACGAGAAACAAATCAAAGTCAGGTCCTGTGGTTAAGAAAATAGTGTTAAAAGGTTTGTTAAGAATCTCTAATTGCCTCATTGACATCATACTGGTCTTTTAAAACAACTGAAGTAAAATAAGAAAAATGAATCAGAAATTTGAGCATTATATAGTCCTAATAACAAATACATTTTTTAAAAAAGGAAAAGCCTTTCTTGGGGATCAATACCAAATAGAGTATATAATTACTTCATCTATAATATAAAGTATATTTGGGTTTTGAACCCATTTATCTGAACTGTGTGACTTGATAATACTGTTAGCATGTACTACTTTGAGGATCAAAACTTCTGGATCTTCACGATGGAAAACAATACATTTGAAACCAAGAATCTTCTTAAATTAGATGATTTCTGCTGCTATAGTTTAACAAATGTTTGAATTATCCTCAGCTTTAAGAAGATTTTCTTTAGTTAGTAGTTTGTATATCAGATCAGATCAGATCAGTCGTTCAGTCATGTCCAACTCTTTGCGACCCCATGAATCGCAGCATGCCAGGCCTCCCTGTCCATCACCAACTCCTGGAGTTCACTCAGACTCACGTCCTTCGAGTCAGTGATGCCATCCAGCCATCTCATCCTCTGTCGTCCCCTTCTCCTCTTGCCCCCAATCTCTCCCAGCATCAGAGTCTTTTCCAATGAGTCAACTCTTCACATGAGGTGGCCAAAGTACTGGAGTTTCAGCTTTAACATCATTCCCTCCAAAGAAATCCCAGGGCTCATCTCCTTCAGAATGGACTGGTTGGATGTCCTTGCAGTCCAAGGGACTCTCAAGAGTCTTCTCCAACACCACACTTCAAAAGCATCATTCTTCGGCACTCAGCCTTCTTCACAGTCCAACTCTCACATCCATACATGACCACCAGAAAAACCATAGCCTTGACTAGACAGACCTTTGTTGGCAAAGTAATGTCTCTGCTTTTGAATATGCTATCTAGGTTGGTCATAACTTTCCTTCCAAGGAGTAAGCATCTTTTAATTTCATGGCTGCAGTCACCATCTGCAGTGATTTTGGAGCCCAGAAAAATAAAGTCTGACACTGTTTCCACTGTTTCCCCATCTATTTCCCATGAAGTGATGGGACTGGATGCCATGATCTTTGTTTTCTGAATGTTGAGCTTTAAGCCAAATTTTTCATTATCTACTTTCACTTTCATCAAGAGGCTTTTGAGTTCCTCTTCACTTTCTGCCATAAGGGTGGTGTCATCTGCATATCTGAAGTTATTGATATTTCTCCCGGCAATCTTGATTCCAGCTTGTGCTTCTTCCAGTCCAGCGTTTCTCATGATATACTCTGCATATAAGTTAAATAAACAGGGTGACAATATACAGCCTTGACGAACTCCTTTTCCTATTTGGAACCAGTCTGTTGTTCCATGTCCAGTTCTAACTGTTGCTTCCTGACCTGCATACAAACTTCTCAAGAGGCAGATCAGGTGGTCTGGTATTCCCATTTCTTGAATAATTTTCCACAGTTTCTTGTGATCCACACAGTCAAAGGCTTTGGCATAGTCAATAAAGCAGAAATAGATGGTTTTCTGGAAACCTCTTGCTTTTTCCATGATCCAGTGGATGTTGGCAATTTGATCTCTGGTTCCTCTGCCTTTTCTAAAACCAGCTTGAACATATGGAAGTTCATGGTTCACGTATTGCTGAAGCCTGGCTTGGAGAATTTTGAGCATTACTTTACTAGCATGTGAGACGAGTGCAATTGTGTGGCAGTTTGATCATTCTTTGGCATTGCCTTTCTTTGGGATTGGAATGAAAACTGACCTTTTCCAGGCCTGTGGCCACTGCTGAGTTTTCCAAATTTGCTGCCATATTGAGTGCAGCACTTTCACAGCATCATCTTTTAGGATTCAAAATAGCTCAACTGGAATTCCATCACCTCCACTAGCTTTGTTCATAGTGATGCTTTCTAAGGCCCACTTGACTTCACATTCCAGGATATCTGGCTCTAGGTCAGTGATCACACCATCGTGATTATCTGGGTCGTGAAGATCTTTTTCGTACAGTTCTTCTGTGTATTCTTGCCATCTCTTCTTAATATCTTCTGCTTCTGTTAGGTCCATATCATTCTGTCCTTTATCGAGCCCATCTTTGCATCACATGTTCCTTTCATATCTCTGATTTTCTTCAAGAGATCCCTATTCTTTCCCATTCTGTTGTTTTCCTCTATTTCTTTGCATTGATCACTGAAGAAGGCTTTCTTATCTCTCCTTGCTATTCTTTGGAACTCTGCATTCAGATGCTTATATCTTTCCTTTTCTTCTTTGCTTTTCGCTTCTCTTCTTTTCCCAGCTATTTGTAAGGCCTCCTCCCCAGACAGCCATTTTGCTTTTTTGCATTTCTTTTCCATGGGGATGGTCTTGATCCCTGTCTCCTGTACATCACAAACCTCATTCCATAGTTCATCAGGCACTCTATCTATCAGATCTAGTCCCTTAAATCTATTTCTCACTTCCATTGTATAATCATAAGGGATTTGATTTAGGTCATACCTGAATGGTCTAGTGGTTTTCCCTACTTTCTTCAATTTCAGTCTGAATTTGGCCATAAGGAGTTCATGGTCTGAGCCACGGTCAGCTCCTGGTCTTGTTTTTGCTGACTGTATAGAGCTTCTCCATCTTTGGCTGCAAAGAATATAATCAATCTGATTTCAGTGTTGACCATTTGGTGATGTCCATGTATAGAGTCTTTTCTTGTGTTGTTGGAAGAGGGTGTTTGTTATGACCAGTGCATTTTCTTGGCAAAACTCTATTAGCCTTTGCCCTGCTTCATTCTGTATTCCAAGACCAAATATGCCTGTTACTCCAGGTGTTTCTTGACTTCCTGCTTTTGCATTCTAGTCCCCTATAATGAAAAGGACATCTTTTGGGGTGTTAGTTCTGAAAGGTCTTGTAGGTCTTCATAGAACCGTTCAACTTCAGTTTATTCAGCGTTACTGGTTGGGGCATAGACTTGGATTACTGTGATATTGAATGGTTTGCCTTGGAAACAGAGATCATTCTGTCGTTTTTGAGATTGCATCCAAGTACTGCATTTCGGAGTCTTTTGTTGACCATGATAGCTACTCCATTTATTCTGAGGGATTCCTGCCCGCAATAGTAGATATAATGGTCATCTGAGTTAAATTCAGCCATTCCAGACCATTTCAGTTCGCTGATTCCTAGAATGTTGACATTCACTCTTGCCATCTGTTGTTTGACCACTTCCAATTTGCCTTGATTCATGGACCTGTCATTCCATGTTCCTACGCAATATTGCTCTTTACAGCATCGGACCTTCCTTCTATCACCAGTCACATCCACAGCTGGGTAGTCTTTTTGCTTTGGCTCCATCCCTTTATTCTTTCTGGAGTTATTTCTCCACTGATCTCCAGTAGCATATTGGGCACCTACTGACCTGGGAAGTTTCTCTTTCAGTATCCTATCATTTTGGCTTTTCCTACTGTTCATGGGGTTCTCAAGGCAAGAATACTGAGGTGGTTTGCCATTCCCTTCTCCAGTGGACCACATTCAGTCAGATCTCTCCACCATGACCCACTCATCTTGGGTTGCCCCATGGGCATGGCTTAGTTTCATTGAGTTAGACAAGGCTGTGGTCCTAGTGTGATTAGATTGACTAGTTTTCTGTGAGTATGGTTTCAGTGTGTTTGCCCTCTGATGACCTCTTGCAACACCTACTGTCTTACTTGGGTTTCTCTTACCTTGGGCGTGGGGTATCTCTTCATGGCTGCTCCAGCAAAGCGCAGCTGTTGCTCCTTACCTTGGACGAGGGGTATCTCCTCACCGCCGCCCTTCCTGACCTTCAATGTGCGATAGCTCCTCTAGGCCCTCCTGCACCCACACTGCCACTGCTCCTTGGATGTGGGGTTGGTCCTCCGGGCCACGCCCCTGGCCTCGGGCGTGGGGTTGCTCCTCCCGACTGCAGCCCCTGGCCTCGGGCTTGGGGCGTAGGGTATCTCCTCCCAGCCGCCGCCCCTGACCTTGGACATGGGGTAAGTCCTCTCATCGCCGCCCCTGACCTCGGACGCTGGGTATCTCCTCTCGGGCGCCCCCACCCCCCTGACCTCGGACGCGGGGTAGCTCCTCTCGGCCGTTCCTGCACAGTCCCAGTCTGGTGCTCTTGGCCACTCCCCCTGACCTTGGACATGGGGTAACTCCTCTTGGCCGCCGCCCTTCAGGCATGGGGTCCTCCCGGCTTCTGCCCCTGACCTCGGACGTGGGATGGCTCCTCTTGGCCATGCTTAGCGCGCCCATCGCACCCACCTGCGCTTTAGCATGCCCGTCACAGCCGTTTGTATATAATTAGAGCCAAATAAATTTCCTGTAGTTTTTTGATATATTTTACAAGTTGATAAAAGATATGCTGCTTTGAGTGCAGTGTGAGTTTTGCTTATACGTTTAAGTTTTGTATTATCAATAATGTCGGGTTTTTAAAACACAGTTAGCAAATGCTGTATAATTATGATTTAATCTCATAGGAGAAGTTCTGTGTGTAGTTAGAAGTTGACAAGGCTGAGTCAATTTCAGGCAAAGAGTCAAAGAGTAGGCATAAGAAATACTCTTACTGTATCAAGAAATAACAAGTCCTCTGTGTAAAAATGTTAGGAAAATATGCTTGATGAATATGTAATTCAAAAATGGAAACATCCCCAGCTCACTTGAATGCAAATGCTTTTAAAGCAAAGAGAGCCCTTGAGCCTAATGTAGCACTGCCTGTTTTCATATGGCTAAAGAATACTTTTTACAAATGAACTTTTATCATAGATTTGATGGCAAGGAATACTAACTGTGAACTTCAATTACGTGGAATTTATCCTCTCCCATTGCCAATGAATTATATTCTTCTCATCAGTACATGTATATTACAAAATAGTTCTCAATTATAATATTTTGAATATAATCAATATAAATTTGTGAATATTGCTTTATCTTTGTTATATAAGTACCTACATAATAGCCTCAATTTTGCCTCTTCAACCCCCAAATTATTTACTTTCTAGTCCTTACAGAAACGGTATGCTTACTGCTCACTTAGAACATGATGAGATTCTATACAGAGGTGGAAAAGTTTGCAAAGTGGTTAAGGACATCAACTTCATATTTAAATAGGGCTTAACTGAGCACTGGAGAAGGAAATGGCGACCCACTCCAGTGTTCTTGCCTGGAGAATCCCAGGGATGGGGGAGCCTGGTGGGCTGCCGTCTATGGGGTCACACAGAGTCGGACACGACTAAAGTGACTTGGCTTAGCTCAGCTTAACTGAGCACAGGAACTGTCATTTATTAAATCTGTGGGTCTAGATAAGTCACTGCACTCACTAAACTTAATTCATCTATAAATTTGAGTTATTTTGATGTTTTAACTGGGTTAATAATAATGGTACCTATTCATTGGGTTGCTACAAAAATTAAACTACTAGGCTTGCAGAAATATCTAAATGTGTATTATAGCAAAACAAATGTTCAGCCTCTCAACTTGGTTTCATAGGAAAGTTCAGCTCCTGGCAACCCCCATGACTTCTGTAAACACACAAGCAAAAACATAATTGGAGAAGACGAATTTGCTCCCAAATACTTCAAGGGAAAGTTGGAAGAGCGAGCCTTCTCTGTTTAGAATTTTTGGTCTGTTTTCTTGTTTGGTTTGGTTTTGTCATTGCCAATTTAGGGCTTGGGTTTTTAGGCCATTGTGATCAATAATATTCTGTGATAAGTTGCAAGTTTGGATAGCTGGGAACCTACCAAGCAGAGGTTTTTCGGAAGAGATCCTACAGAGCTTTGAGACCTGTTTTCTAGCCTCTGTTTACCCCCACACACCCAGAAAGTGCCATATGCTCAATAGAAGAGGTCCAAATTTTCAGTTTGATGCTTTTGAATTGTGGTGTTGGAAAAGACTCTTGAGAGTCCCTTGGACTGCAAGGAGATCCAACCAGTCAATCCTAAAGGAAATCAGTCCTAAATATTCATTGGAAGGGCTGATGCTGAAGCTCTAATACTTTAGTCACCTGATATGAACAGATGACTCATTAGAAAAGACCCTGAGGCTGGGAAAAGATTGAAGGCAGGAGGAGAAGGGGACGACAGAGGACGAGATGGTTGGATGGCATCACCAACTCAATGGACATGAGTTTGAGCAAACTCCAGGAGATGGTGAAGGACAGGGAAGCCTGGCGTGCTGCAGTCCATGGGGTTGCAAAGAGCAACTGAGCAACTGAACAACAACAAAAAAAATTCTGGTTGTCCAGCTGGAGGAAATCATAGCCCTTCCTAGGATCCACTAGCTTTCATGAGAAATGACTGAGAACCGCTCTTCCTTTCATGAAAAAGAAAGTTACCCTACACCAGGGACCCAGAGCTGACTTCCCAGCAGGATGGGCACAAAGCCAAGTGCTAAGAAATAACACCAACACAGCCATCTTTTTTCCAAAGTGCTGACAGACACTTTGTGCTCAAGGAGGACTGCTGCCCACCTTGCATATCAGGAGGAGGAGATCCAGTGCTGACACCCCATGGGGAAAGCACCCCTCCAAGCAGCTGTGGCTCCTGGAAATGGGTATCTTTCCTCTTTAAAAAGGCAAAAGCAAAGTTGTTTTGTTTTGTTTTTGCTCTCTTTCATGTTGTTACACTGTGTGTTCTGCAACCCTGAGGAAGGATTTCAAAGCAATGTACTCTTGGTCACAGAATGAGACTATAAAATAAAAGACTAATACAGTGGAGTCTGTTGAATTTTAAATGCTTGAAACTTAGGCACTCTTAACCTCAGTAGAAACACCTCTTGGAGAGACAGGCTTCCATTTGTAATTGAGCTACATTCTGTATGGAAAATAAAAGTGAACCAACAGCATAGATTGCCCAAAATATCTCACATCGGCATTCTCTAACATCACAAGTACTGTATCTTCTTAATTGTAAAGAAGATTGAAGATGTGACTGATAAGCTTTATGGAAGCTGTATTTTCCTTAGATGAATAACTTGCTTTTTATGAATATTCCAAAAGCAAATGAGAGATCTATTTGCATACCTCATTAATGATCTCTTTTTAGCAGGAGCACGTTCCTAATTTTATACATCCATAAACATGTCTTTCCGTCATCTGAATGAAAAGTAATATATTTTCTGCCAGAATTTATACTTGGGTACTGGTGTTTGAAAAACATAAATTATGCTAAAGATTTTGGTATTTGAGAAGAATAAATTACAATAGTGAAATTACCTGCAGGGTGGTCATAGCTTATTGGACTCATTTCTTGTCTCTGTCCTTATGGTTTCATCTGTTCGGTCACTGTTGCCTTTCTTGCTTTGTGGTTATTCATGATTTCTCATGTGAATATGGGAGAAATGTGAGTAAGAAATAATGTTTAATTCTCAGACACTTGATAAAATCTTATTTTCTTTATAAATGTAACAATTTACATTCATGAATAAGAGTTTCACTTATAATTGTGTTTGTCTTATGTCTATTTTTCTTTATGACCTAGCATGTCACAATTGAGCAAAACCAACATAAGCTAATTTGAGCAACTATCTTCACCCACACACTCCTAACTAGAACAGTAATGAAGTATTAGTAAACTTGCACAAAATGTAATTCTTTATTTTCAAAGTAAGACGAATATGAATTGCATGAAGGGAATAGATTTGACTTCATTTCTCCCATACATTCATTCAAAGGTTACTTACTGAAGGGTCACTATGTATTAGGATCTCTATAAAGCAATAAAGATTCAGAAACAAGGCAGCTCACTCCTTATTAATCAAAATAAGCTAAATTCAATAACAATAGGAATGATAATGTGTTATTACAGAAGTATACATATTGGAGTATGGGAGGACAGAAGAGGACCATGGATGTCATGATCAAGGAAGGCTTCTTAGAAGAGGAGTTTTATGAATTGAGCTTCCAAAAATAAGTAACAGTCAGAAGAGAAGAGGGGTGTCACTTCCCAAGGGACATGGGTGGAAATCCAGACGACAGGACTGTTTTTAGGACTTCATATATTGATGAGCAAGAGATAAGTTTGAAGTCATAGGCTTGGAATTGGAGGGTTTGTATTTATCTTGGAATTCAGGAGAATTTTGAAAAAGTTAAACAAGGTAATGACTACAGTGAGATTTATTTTGATTTCACATCCTTGGTATTCTTTTATTCATTCTGAATGTTTATAGAATTTAACATGTACAAGCTCCCCCATCTCTGTTCTTTAAAATAAAGACAATTAGACACAGGAACTTGGCCAATTGATCCCTATTTCAGGTGGTTAAACGGCACCAGAAGCCAGAATTGTTCATTTTCTTAAATAAGTATTAAGAGTAATTGAACATAAGGGCCTTTTCCCAGACTATCTTTTACTTTCCAGGATAATAGTGAATAGTTCAATAATGTACTTAAATAACCTAACACAGTTACAAACCGCACAGGTGCAAACTGAAATGATTTTAAATACTGAGTTACACATGCAGTCTATGCTCAAAAAACCCACACACAACACACACATACACAACACTCTATGCCAGCTGCTCAGAAAGAGCCTGTAAACTCATTGCAGGTGATCAGTCAGACGATATGTCTCTTCCAAGTGGCAGCTCCTCCTGTCTGGAGTGCAGAAAATCACCATGAAAATGCCCTGCTGACTAGGTATCTCATTTGACCATGCTATTAGGAGACAGTTCTGAATTTTTTTTTATGAATATGTAACTTCTAGATGTTGCCCAGTAGCTACACCATTTTAATCATTATAAATACAACAGACATTTTCTATTAGAGAAATGTAGCACCGCTGAAGGGGTGGATACTGTATCAATTCAATTCATTCTAATATGTAAACATACGTAGGTGCCTATTTATTTATTAATTATCTGTGAAGTAGAATATTAATCTGACTCCAAAACACTCTGCTTAAGACTTAGCCCAAGTAGAATGTATTACATCACACTGAAGAGCAGTCAGAACAACAACAACAAAATCACAATACTAGAGCACTGGGAGGTATTTAGGGGGATAAATACAAACAATATAAATTAGGCTCTGAGTCTTAACTGGAGAAATTTAGTGACACTGAAGTGAAGGGGAGAAAGACTCCTTTTCATTTGCTCATCCCTTCAAGGTCACCCATCTCTCATCCCTTCCTGACCCCTCGTTTACTATTTTTTTCTTTCAGTGTCAGACTTCTTTTGCAAACTGAAAAAAATAACAGTATTAGTTATTCAGTTATGTCCAACTCTTTGCGACCACACAAACTGTAGCCTGCCAGGCTCCTCTGTCTATGGGATTCTCCAGGCAAGAATACTGAAGTGGGTTGCCATTTCCTTCTCCAGGGGATCTTCCTAAGCCAGAGATCGAACCTGGGTCTCTTGCATTGCAGGCAGATTCTTTACAGCCTGAGCCACCAGGGAAACCCCAAACGGAAGTATTGATATTATTGATAGCACTCAAGCCCCAGCCCTTCCTCTGTTTCTCTCTTTCCCCCACTGTCTACCTAACATCCCTTATAACCCTTTGTACAGTCAGATATTCTCTTTTTGGTCTATTTGATGAACATTAAATGGTATGTTATTATTGCCATACATCTTACCTTTAGTACACTTGTGAAAATAAGACTCTGCCATGTGTATGCCCAAACTTTGGCTTGTCTTTCTCTTTTTATTGGGAATTTTTACCCCAAACAGAAGTTTTACATTTTAACATAGACAAACCTATCAGATATTTTATTTATGGCATATTCTTATCATTTAGACTATCTGTCATAATCACTCGTTTCCTGGAGAAAGTAACAACAATGGGGATCTGACTAGGAGTGGTATCTACCTAGAAGTTGCCTTGCTATTATAGACCCCAATTTCAACACCAGCCTCTCATTTCAACTGTATTGAGCTCATCGAGCTCCGCAGTGAAGACAATACATACATACTTTTGGTTCAAGACAGTTCCAAAAATAGTGATGACATATCTATCTAGCTAGATGCTTGTGGAAAAGGTAAACATACAAGAACAAAGATAAATAACAGATGAGTCAAATTCCCAACATAAAATTTCAACCATGGATTAAATACCTAAATGTAAGATCAGAAACTATAAAACTCTTAGAGGAAAACATAGGCAGAACACTCTATGACATAAATCACAGCAAGATCCTCTATGACCCATCTCCTAAAGTAATATAAATAAAAACAAAAATAAACAAGTGGGACCTAATTAAACTTAAAAGCTTTTGCATAGCAAAGGAAACTATAAACAAAGTGAAAAGACACCTTCAGAATGGCAGAAAAAAATAGCAAATGAAACAAGTGAAAAATGATTAATCTCCAAGATATACAAACAGCTCATACAAGTCAACACCAGAAAAAAAAACAACCCAATCAAAATGTGGGAAAAAGACCTAAACAGACATCTCTCCAAAGAAGACATACAGATGGCTAATAAACACAGAAAAGATGCTCAACATCGCTCATTATTAGAGAACTGCAAATCAAAACTGCAATGAGGTATCACCTTATACCTGTCAGAATGGCCATCATCAAAAAGTCTACAAACAATAAAAGCTGGAGAGGGTGTGGAGAAAAGGGAACCCTCTTGCACTGTTGATGGAAATGTAAATTGTTACAGCCACTGTGGAAGACAGTATGGAGATTCGTTAAAAAAACAAACAAACAAAAAACAACCTATGAATAAAACCACCATATGACCCAGCAATCCCACTCCTAGACATATACCCTGAGGAAACCAAAACTGAAAAAGACACATGTACCCCAATGTTCACTGCAGGACTATTTAGAATAGCTGGAACATAGAAGCAACCCAGATGTCCATCAACAAATGAATGGATAAAGAAACTGTGGTACATATATAGAATGGAATATTACTCAGCCATAAAAAGGAATGTATTTGAGTCATTTCTAATGAGGTGGATGAACCTAGAGACTATTATACTAGAGACTAGAGTGAAGTAAGTCAGGGAAAAAACAAAACAAAACAAATCATCGTATAACTGGGTTGGATCTTCCCAACCCAAGTCTCCTGCATTGTGGGCTGATTCTTTACCATTGGAGCCACAAGGGAAGCCCAAGAAAACTGGAGTGGGTAGCCTATCCCTTCTCCAGGGGATCTTTCCAAACCAGGGATTGAACCGGGGTCTTCTGCATTGCAGGCGGATTCTTTACTAGCTGAGCTACCAGGGAAGCCTTCTGAACAATGGAGACACAGACACAGAGAACAGACTTATTGACATGGTATGGGGGAGGAAGGCGAGGGTGAGATGTATGGAGAGAGCAACATGGAAACTTACATCCCCATATGTGAAATAGGTAATCAATGGGACTTTGCTGTATGACTCAGGGAACTCAAACTAGGGCTCTGCAATAACCTAGAGGAGTGGGACAGGAAGGGAGATGGGAGGGAGTTTCAAGAGGGAGGGGACATAGGTATACCTATGGCTGATTCATGGTGACATCTGGCAGAAACCAACACAATTCTGTAAAGCAATTATCCTTCAATCAAAAAATAAATTTAAAATTAAAAAATTTTTTTCAACCGTGAAGATGATGGAAAAAATAAAGGTGAATATTTTCATAATATTTGGGTTTCAGAAATATTCAGATTTTTAGGCAACTTGCAGACCATAAATTCATGTTTAAATGTGAATTCATAAATGAAAACTTTCATATGACAGGATGATAAAAAGAAAGAATAAAACTAAGGAAAAAGATGACAAATTTTTCTGAGACAAACATGCCATAAAAGGCATTAGTATTTTCACTATATAAAATTACTTACAAACTGAAAGAAAATGATTATATAGCAACAGTAATATTAACAACAAACACAGACAAGCTAGTAGTAAAGGAACAATACGAATGCTTGATATTTCATTAACTAGTAGTGAAAGAGAGCAGGACCCTGTGGTTCTTCCGACCATGTCTCCTGCCCATCTTTCATCTGTAGAAAACTTTAGTCAAAGAATAAGTTTAATCAGAGAAGTGAGAAAATGAAGAAGCAAAAGAAAGCATGCAAACAGGACAAGATAACAGTCTAGTCATTAAAAAAAAAGTCAAGGGTCTTTAGTCCTTCCTCAAGGCCTAGAGAGAATATTCTGAGCCATGTCCTTCGAGCTGTTTTGTAGGTACTGAAATCCCCACCGGGTGGTAGAAGTTAACTACAGGATGACCAGACTGTAGCCATGACACAAGCTGCCACAATTCCCAGAGCTAGCCTCAAAGAAATGGGAATAAGCCAACCCTGGAACTGAAGACTAACTGTACCTAAAACAACTGGGATAACACTGACCAGACCAAGTTCAAGATGACTGCCAGAGCTGACTACGCTTTTCTACATGCAGCCCCTCCCTCTGCTTACACACCCCTGAAACTCCCGTTTAAAAGCTCTGACTGATTGTCAAAGAGGGAGTCAGCCTTTGGACATAAATCTGCCCGCCTGCCCAGTTGCCAGCACCTGAAATAAAGCACCCTTTCCTTTCCACCAAGCTTGTCAGTTTATTGGCTTTCGAGCTGCAAGTAACCCAACCCTACTTTTGATAATAGTAGTCTTACAGAAATTTCAAATAAAAACCGAGGCGTTAATGTTTGTCTTACCAGATTGTAAAAGAGGATTAACAAGATTAATTACATAAAGTATGACAATAAAGTGGTTTTATAAAGCTCTTAATACAATTTATATTTTTTAGTGAATATTCAATTAACAGTGATTGTCTATTGAGAATGCTGGTTGAGGATATGGAGAAAATAGTACTGTATTTATGTCCAATACTATTGTTTGTATGTATGTATGTATGGAGGTGTAAATTGGTATAACCTATGTTTCAAAAATATACTCAGGTGGCAATATAGAATGGATTGTTAGAATTATACACAAGGCTGAGTGAATGAAGGACTTTCCACAACCTAGTGTGCATGCTAGTGCCAAACTGGAAAGGACTCAAATGATTAACTAAGGTTGCTGCTGTTCAGTCGCTAAGCCGTGTTCGACTCTTTGCAATCCCATGGACTGTGGCCCATCAGGCTCCTCTTTTCTCCATTATCTCCCAAAGTCTGCTCAGTTATGATTAGAGAAGCAATTAATTATTGTATATCCCGGCAATAGGAGGCTACAATCTATTACAAATGACACTGTATATCAAAGATCTCCTTGATAGATTTTTTTTAGGTGGGGAATACTACTTACAAAAGAGGACAGGATGTAAAATGTCATTTATAATATAATTTATTATAACTAATATTTTAAACATTAAAATTAGTATTTTCTGGTGTATACAATTTATATAATATACTTAATATTAAATATATAAATGCAAGTAAAATTATACACATACATATAGAATCTTCTTCATTGAACCGTCCTGATATAGGAAGATGCAAAAAGAAAACTGTTTTGTTTTTCTTAGGTCATTGCTTCAATCACATTCCAACAGAGATTCAGCTACTTTGGATGGTATTTTTGACAGATCTCATATGTATCAGTCTGGGTCACATTAGGAAACAGATGACACACTCAACATTGAAAGAAAAGTGTAATAAGGTGCTATTACAGAGATAATGTTAAGACTAAGGAAACCAGGAAGAGATAGTGCAGCTCTCATACCAACAGACACTCATAGCAGCTGTATGCCTTCAGAAGTGAGGTTAGGGAACAATTACTTGAAGCAGGAAACGGCAGACATGGTATTCCACAAGAGCTGTTCACATTGGTAAAACACAGACACTACAAGCCCAGTAAAGATGCTTCCCTGGTGGCTGAGTGGTAAAGAACCCACGTGCCAGTGCAGGAGATGGTTCAATCCCCGGGTTGGGAAGATCCCTTGGAGAAGGAAATGGCAACCCACTCCAGTGTCCTCGCCTGGGAAATCCCACAGACAGAGGAGACTGGCAGGCTACATAGAGTTCAGTTCAGATCAGATCAGATCAGTTGCTCAGTCGTGTCCGACTCTTTGCGACCCCATGAATCGCAGCACGCCAGGCCTCCCTGTCCATCACCAACTCCTGGAGTTCACTCAGACTCACATCCATCGAGTCAGTGATGCCATCCAGCCACCTCATCCTCTGTCGTCCCCTTCTCCTCCTGCCCCCAATCCCTCCCAGCATCAGAGTCTTTTCCAATGAGTCAACTCTTCGCATGAGGTGGCCAAAGTACTGGAGTTTCAGCTTTAACATCATTCCTGCCAAAGAAATCCCAGGGCTGATCTCCTTCAGAATGGACTGGTTGGATCTACTTGCAGTCCAAGGGACTCTCAAGAGTCTTCTCCAACACCACAGTTCAAAAGCATCAGTTCTTCGGCGCTCAGCCTTCTTCACAGTCCAACTCTCACATCCATACATGACCACAGGAAAAACCATAGCCTTGACTAGATGAACCTTTGTTGGCAAAGTAATGTCTCTGCTTTTCAATATGCTATCTAGGTTGGTCATAACTTTCCTTCCAAGGAGTAAGCGTCTTTTAATTCCATGGCTGCAGTCACCATCTGTAGTGATTTTGGAGCCCAGAAAAATAAAGTCTGACACTGTTTCCACTGTTTCCCCATCTATTTCCCATGAAGTGGTGGGACCAGATGCCATGATCTTCATTTTCTGAATGTTGAGCTTTAAGCCAACTTTTTCACTCTCCACTTTCACTTTCATCAAGAGGCTTTTGAGTTCCTCTTCACTTTCTGCCCTAAGGGTGGTGTCATCTGCATATCTGAGGTTATTGATGTTTCTCCCTGCAATCTTAATTCCAGCTTGTGTTTCTTCCACGGGGTCACAGAAGAGTAGGGCATGACTTAGCGACTAAACAGCAGCAACAAAGAGGGTGTAAGTGAAATGAATACTTTAGATCCCCTTTCCTCCCTCTCCCTGAGGTCTTTCTAGTGCCTTAACTGGATGCACACAATCAGAAGCCAAAGCACATGGGAGCCAGGGAAATGCAGGGCTCTCCTGGGCAAGAAGCTGGGCAGGAAAGAGCAAGGAACCGATGAGGAGGTGCAAACCAGCACAATATATTTTGCAGGCAAAATATTTTAGGCAATAAAATAGTCTCACTATCAACTCTAGACCAGTCTATACAAAAATGTGAGCTTCTATTTGATTTAAAGCTCATCCCTCTCTACCCACAGGCGCCAACAGTGGCCTCTGTACCGTGCAGCCTCTTTCCAGTCCTTCCCTACCCACCGTGAAGCCTCTTGCTTTTCCAGTGATGGGCAGGTCCTAGGAGACAGCAATGAAGTAACGACAACACAGACCTTTTTCCTCATGTTGTTCTTGCCTCTCCTTGACTAATACATGTTCACTGTCCCAGCAAGAATCCAAAGTAATCATTCATTTATGGCCAATTTGTGGGATGGTTGGGCACTTTCATATCATGAAGCTTTTACATGGACCATACACTCTTCTGCTGCTGTTCTGAGATGCCCTTCAGCTTCTGTCCTTTGGTGATATCTGAATATTTGTGGCTTTCTATATAGGTCACTTGTCTGAGTATCTTTTCCTCTATTGTACAACTATACATTACAGAAAATTGATAGTAATGCAAATAATTTATGTCCATAGAAATGCAAATTGTGTTTAGTGGAATGCAACTGACCACTGTCCTGTGGATTGTTGCCAGTTTTGTATCTATTAAGCAAGTTAATTTTAACATTCCCAATGGGCTTATAAATTTGTCCATACTTTAGATTTGTTTTTAAACTAGTTGTGAACACTAAATGATTTCCTCATTAGGAAATAAGCTCAAATCTTTGGTATGTATTTTATATGAGAGTCCTGGTTTTACTTTCTTTCAATATTCTTTAATGGTATGATGTATTCTTCTTCAAGCATCTACTTACTCTAGCAGGTAGCTCTTTGTGGCAAGGTCCTTTCCAGATGACTGACTGAGTCACATCTGACAACCTCCTTTTGGCCCACAGCAATTCATACACCCTTGACTCACCAAAGGCTGGCGGCAGCAGGCTATCGCTCTTTCTCTTTTCATTCTGCTGTTCAGAATACCTCCACACAGGCATGCGCCAGGGAAGGGGATTTACTCTCATGCTTTTCTTGAAGTCACACAAAATTTCCTAAACTTTATTTATCCGAGTTCTTTATCTTGTGCTCTACTGGCTTGACTTAAGTGTTTTAGAAAATGATGCTTCTCACTTCTCTCATGGAGAGGAAAACAGAAAACACGGAAGTACTGTTTATATCTTAGGAATCCCTAATACTCACATACTCAGCCCACCTGGATCCCAGGCCCCAAGTGTTGAGTATTCTCTTTGATTGGTTCTCAGGAATGGTTTGCTGTCATTGCAATAGAATTCTCTGGAAAGCAGGCTTTTATGGAAACGAATAACATGTAAGTTTACAGGGACTGATTTCGACATGTGTAATGCGCTGAAAGAAACAGGATTTGGGGCCGAGAGAGGTTTACCTATGACGTAACCACAGATCCTGCGGAGATGTCTGAAGCTGGGACGGCCGTACAGAGTTGTCTCAATTTGAGGTAAGACGGCTGGTCCTTTTCAACTCATCCCCAATTAGTAGTTGGACATGGGTCACCTCTGAGAAGGAGGAAGTGACAGCTTTGTTTAGCTGAGTATAAGTTGTGGAAAGTCACTAAGGCTCCCAAATTGTAACTGGAGGAATGAATGTTTTGGTCCTGGAATGTTTTGGTCTGGTCTTTGAGGAGGGGCTTTATCTTCTAATTAATCCTCTGCCAATACGCTTAACATCTATTAATGTGTTACAATTAATTAATGTTACTTGTCTGCCTATATTTTCAGCATCATTGGCACTTCACCCTAAATATATAATAGGAACTATCTCATTCAACATATAGTTATGAGTAGTATGCACGTGTAAGTGAGTATGTGCATACCATTTCAATGCATATAGAGATATTTGAAAAGACTATGATTGATATATTAACTGTGTATTTCCAACTGGTAGGATTCTAGGAGTTTTTTTTGTCTATGTGTTTTTAAAGCATATTATTGAATTTTCTAAATACAATTTTCAGGAAATAAAGGCTATGAATTAAAAAAAATGAGCAAGCAGATGGAAAACAAACAAACCCAATTTTTTTGGAGTGGCCAAGATGATGTAGTAGAGGAGCCCCGAGTTTGCCTCCTCTCAGGAGCACACCAAAATTGCAACTATCCATAGAAAACCATAAAACAAAACAAGAAACTCTGGAACCTACCAGAAAAGATCTTCAACCACTAAAGACAAGAACCACAAGGAGACACAGGGAGGGGAGGCAGACACGTAGTACACTCAAATCCTACACCAAGGCATGGGTGACCCACAAACTGGGGGTAATTACACCCTCCAGAGGTTCTCCCACAGGAGTGAGAATTCTGAACCCCTACGTCAGGCTCCCCAGCCCAGGGGTCCGGCACTAGGAAGACAGGCCCCAGAACATCTGGCTTTGGGGCCTAGCAGGCCTTTACTGCAGGAGCCCCCTAGGACTGAGTAAAACAGAGGCTTCACTCTTCAAGGACACACACAAAATCTCACGCAAAGGCATTGATTTGAAAAGCGCTTGGGCCAGACCTACCTGCTGGTCTCGGAGAGTCTCCTGGAGAGCTGGTTGTGCGTGGTGGTCGCCTGCAGCTCCCTCAGGAACACAGACTCTGGCATAGCCATACCCGGGAGTGCCTTCTCGCGAGAAAGCCGAGGACGCTGGCACTGACGCATGCGTCAGAAGCCTCCGTCCAGCTGAATCTGGGACTCCTCAAGCCAAACAACCCCATAAGCAATCAGGCTAATAAAAGACTAAAGGGCCCACAGCTGTGCCCAGACAGGGTCCTGAATTGCAACTCAACCCACTGGAGGGCCAGAACCTAGCTCCACCCACCAGTGAGCAGGCCCCGCCCTCCCACCAGGAAGCCTCACCCGCAAGCAGACAGACACCAGAAACAAGGAAGTTATGATCCCCGGTGCAGGCCAGGCTGCAGCCTGGGACCAGCTGACCCCAGCCCAGCCCACTAGCGGGCCAGCACCACCTTTCTGACACCCTGGACCCCGTACTCAATTATGTTATGACTTGGCCTTCCCTTCAACAATCTGAAGCAAGCTCTGGGATCCCTGGCCCTGCAGCCAGACTCCAGGAATCAGTTCTGCCTGCCAGTAGTCCAGACCTAGCCCCAGGATCTGGCTTCATCTGCCAGTGGGTAGGCAACTGCCCCAGTCTTCAGGACCCTGGTTCCACCCACCACTGAACCAGCACTAATCGCGAGGGGCCCCTAGGATTCCACCACCAGCCACCTAGGGACCAGGCCTCGCTCAACAGCAGCCAGCAGCATCCTCACAGGCAGGGCCTGGCAGTCAGCCAGAGTAGCGGCCAACCAAGCCTTTCCACCCACACAGTCAGCCTGCCACAACAGAAGGACCCCGCAGCCCTCTTGGGGGAACCCCTAGAGCATACAGCTTGGGTGACAAGAGGGCAGTGCACTGCCAGGAGGCACAGGACACAGAGGATGCCTCCTACAGTAGGAAGCCACTACTCCAAGGTCAAGAAAATCTAGCTAACCTACCACATCCATGACAATACAGTCATTTAGACAAATAAACAGAGTCTACTTTAGGCCATAAGGGAATTACTAAAGGATACTCAGTACTCAATTTATTCACTCAGCTTCAGAGTGAAGACTTGACCACCACTGCTTCCAGAAAAGGCACAAGAAAATTGCATTGCTGACACTGGGCACAAGATGTCATGACTTCTCTAAGAGAATGGGTGCCTTTGGTAATGCGTTGGCCTGAATGTGGATGCCACATGGAAGCAAACTTGGAAAGCAATTTGCATGGGTGTGTTTTACCCATGATATCTATGTCACATGCTCACACTCTAGTTTTTACATCTCCACTGTCCATAAGCAGGATTTATAAGGTACACAAGTCCCCCAGATAGAGAGTATTTAAAAGGTGCTTAGTAGCCAGAAAATGTTAATGAATGACCATTACCATATATATATATTCTCATATAATTAGAAAAAAATTAAGTAATAATCTTTAATTAGAAAAGATAAAATTTATTAATGCTCATTTCTAGACTTCTAACCTCCTTCTCACAAACCCGTTTCTTGTGTTTCCAAAATGGTTTTCTATACAATTTTGAAATATGATGGGATTCCCTCATAGTTCAGTTGGTAAAGAATCTGCCTGCATAGCAGGAGACCCCAGGGATAGGCTACCCACTCCAGTATTCTTGGGCTTCCCTTGTGGCTCAGATGGTAAAGAATCTGCCTGCAATGCGGGAGACCTGGGTGCCATCCCTGGGTTGGGAAGATCCCCCGGAGAAGGGAAAGGCTACCCACTCCAGTATTCTGGCCTAGAGAATTCCATGGACTCTATAGTCCATGGGGTCGTAAAGAGTTGGACACGACTGAACGACTTTCACTTTCTTTCTTTGAAATATGATTAACTAATAAATCCAGCTTGTGTTTACAGGTCTGCTTCTTGGTCCAAGCTTCATTTTTCCTTTTTTGTTAAATGGGAGCAATAATATCCATTCTGAAGTGTTGTTTGTATTCTGAAAAATGGTTATGGAATGGCTGACTCATAGTAATCACTCGATAAGAAGTAATTGAGTACATAAACATTACCTTGCCATTACTGTCACTGCTCTATTCATAAGAGTAACACAGGCATGACAAACTTTCAGGTTACTTCTCTCTCCTAAGAGTGTGGGTAATTATGCCACCTGTTTAATGCAGAGTGTTGACTTTTTTCCTATAGATAACTAAGTAGGTTTTCTTATCCTTCAGACCCTGTGCACATATAGTATATACTTCTGTTTGCATGAGGCACTTTGTTCTTCAGCTTCTTGAGAACTCTGTCAAATGTACCCATTTTCCCATCACTGGATATTCTGCTTCCTGTTCATGTAGTTATCCTTGCAATAACTGCCTGCATTCTTTTCCCTTAACAATATCTGCAAATCAAACTAAGTTACAATTAAAGATTCTACAATTTATGGATAGTCTTTTTTAAAAAGATAGGCGACTTTTGTGTATCTTTGACTCTAGCAAAAATGGTATCAGAGAGAGTCTGGTTTTGTCCTATTAAAATATTTCCTGTAGTAATATGAAAATAATCTGACTCTAGCCATGTTGAAGGACATTGATATCTCTAGCTTTAAATTAATCCACAATATATTTCTGTCTTAGTACTATTTGTACTTAGCACTATTTTTAACTCTTTCTCATATGTATTCGGAGAAGGCAATGGCACCCCACTCCAGTACTCTTGCTTGGAAAATCCCATGGACGGAGGAGCCTGGTAGGCTACAGTCCATGGGGTCCCTAAGAGTCAGACACGACTGAGCGACTTCAGTTTCACTTTTCCCTTTCCTGCATTGGAGAAGGAAATGGCAACCCACTCCAGTGTTCTTGCCTGGAGAATCCCAGGGACGGGGGAGCCTGGTGGGCTACCGTCTATGGGGTCACACAGAGTTGGACACGACTGAAGCGACTTAGCATAGCATAGCATAGTATATGTATTGCTCTATTTTCCTGCCAATATATATGCTAATACCTTCACATATATTGAATATGTTTCTTAGCTCTTTCCTATATTATTGGATTGACATTTCCTCTTTTTTAAATGTAATTTGAGGTAGTACATATTTATAACAATTTATGATTCCAAAAGGAAGGAATGAGAAAGTTATTTAATACGTGTGTATTTTATGAGAGTGCTGGGCTTTTCATAGTCTGGAAAGTGCTTTTTATTTCTGCATCTTTTGCTAGAAATAGTACTTCTTGGATGTCATCATAATAATGTAAATGAATTGTTTTTTAAACTATTGGGGAGTTTTTTAAAAAAAAATAAAACTGTTATTGGTATCCTTTTGCAAGGACATCAGGTATTCCAATTTATTCACTTGCTCTCAGTCGCTCAGTCATGTCCAACTCCTTGCAACCCCATGAACTATAGCCCACCAAGGTCCTCTGTCCATGGGACATCGAAGGCAGGAATACTGGATGGGTTGCATTTCCTCCTCCTGGGGATCTTCCTGACTTGGGTATCGAACCTGTGTCTCCTGTGTCTCCTGCATTGGCAGGCAGAATTTTTTTTTTTTTTTTAACCATTGAGCCACCTGGGAAGCCCAAATTAATAAGTATCAGATCAGATTAGATCAGTCATTCAGTCGTGTCCGACTCTTTGCGACCCCATGAATCGCAGCACGCCAGGCCTCCCTGTCCATCACCAACTCCTGGAGTTCACTCAGACTCACATCCATCGAGTCAGTGATGCCATCCAGCCATCTCATCCTCTGTCGTCCCCTTCTCCTCCTGCCCCCAATCCCTCCTAGCATCAAAGTCTTTTCGAATGAGTCAACTCTTTGCATGAGGTGGCCAAAGTACTGGCGTTTCAGCTTTAGCATCATTCCTTCCAAAGAAATCCCAGGGCTGATCTCCTTCAGAATGGACTGGTTGGATCTCCTTGCAAGGGACTCTCAAGAGTCTTCTCCAGCACCACAGTTTAAAAGCATCAATTCTTTGGCGCTCAGCCTTCTTCACAGTCCAACTCTCACATCTATACATGACCACAGGAAAAACCTTAGCCTTGACTAGATGAACCTTTGTTGGCAAAGTAACGTCTCTGCTTTTGAACATGCTATATAGGTTGGTCACAACTTTCCTTCCAAGGAGTAAGCGTCTTTTAATTTCATGGCTGCAGTCTAGAGGTAATAACAGAGAAGGCAATGGCACCCCACTCCAGTACTCTTGCCTGGAAAATCCCATGGACAGAGGAGCCTGGAAGGCTGCAGTTCATGGGGTTGCTGAGGGTCGGATACGACTAAGTGA
The DNA here is from genome assembly GCF_027580195.1 of Bos mutus. Lineage (NCBI taxonomy): Eukaryota > Metazoa > Chordata > Mammalia > Artiodactyla > Bovidae > Bos > Bos mutus. The sequence continues at coordinate 22,559,123 of NC_091643.1, forward strand.
CTTCACTTTCACTTTTCACTTTCATGTATTGGAGAAGGAAATGGCAACCCACTCCAGTATTCTTGCCTGGAGAATCCCAGGGACGGGGGAGCCTGGTGGGCTGCCGTCTATGGGGTCGCACAGAGTCAGACACGACTGAAGTGACTTAGCAGCAGCAGCAGAGGTAGCGATCCCATGGACTGCAGCCCACCAGGCCCCTCCGTCCAATGGAATTTTATAGGCAAGAGTACTGGAGTGGGTTGCCATTGCCTTCTCCGATTAATGCTTATAAATAATGTAAAAAGAAGACAGAGATTTGAATCAGTAAATAGGAGATTATCTGACTACTGGACTACTTGGACTGCAAGGATATCAAACCAGTCAATCTTAAAGGAAATCAGTCCTGAATATTCATTGGAAGGACTGCTGCTGAAGCTGAAGCTCTAATGCTTTGGCCACCTGATGTGAAGAACTGACTCATTAGAAAAGACCCTGATGCTTGGAAAGATTGAAGGCAGGAGAAGGGGACAACAGAGGATGAGATGGTTGGATGGCATCACTGACTTGATGGACATGAGTTTGAGCAAGCTCCAGGAGTTGGTGATTGACAGGGAAGCCTGGTGTGCTGCAGTCCATGGGGTCACAAAGAGTCAGACATGACTGAGTGAGTGAACTGAACCTCTTCAGGAGAGAATATTTTTACTGAACACTATATATTTTTATTCTCATAAATCTTTAACAAAAGCATTTTAAGATCTAAATTTAAAATATAAATAAAATAAAAGGTGCTCTGGGAACAAATAATTTTTAAATATACTATATAAAGAGAGTATTACAAAATAACTGAGGAATTATAGCATTGCAAGCTCTATATGTCATTACTAAATATAAACATGTCACATTTCTCCAAATTCACAAAATCTTGACTTTAGCCAAGATGCAGTCTAACTTCTGGTAAAAGAGGAAATGATGATCCAGGTCTAAGACAAGTTTTGTGAAATATGTAATTTTATATGCTTGCCATCAATAGGCAGGCATTGAAGATTTCGTGACTATCAAAAAAGCGAGAGACAGGAGAGGATCAGAATTCAAACTGGCAGAATAAATACAACACATGGAAAATTCTTACAGTAAATTAGGATTTTTTAATTTAAAAAGTATTAAATTACCTGCATGTGCTACAGACATGTGGCTGGAGAGCATTTCTTTGCATAATAATGTGGTGACTTACATAAGTGAAATCTCAATTAACAGCAAGGTTCACTGCTGAAAAACCTAGAGCAGCTTTTCCCAAGATATGTTTTAGTATGATTTTTCTGTAAAAACAGATTTCTGTCGTTAAATAACTGAGAGGCACTGCAAAATGTATCTCCATCTTGAGGTTATGAAATATTAATATTTAAATATACATATTAAAGGCTTTAACAAGAGAGATGTTTGAATTGTCCACTCTTTCCAGTGATTTTTGTTGTTGGCACTGTGAATTTGGTTTTCTTTGTTTTTTGTCCACATGACTTTTTTTTCACATTCTTGTTTATATTTTGTGGAACTAGAATTCAATGAAACATGTTTGGAAACACTGATTCAATATAATATGTGTAGGTCCACATAAAGAGGCTTATCCTGCATTGCAGGTGGATTCTTTACCAACTGAGCTATCAGGGAAGCCCATAGCCAGCTCCACTTAAAGGTAAATATTGCCTTCTTTCATAGGCTGTGGTTTAAAAAAAAAAAAAGACTGAGGAAAGTACTTATTTGCAGAACATTCTCACTTATGAAAAATAAAAGTCATATTATAAAAAATGAAATAAGGCTCAGCCTCTATTTTGAGTGACTATTTCAATCTGGTGTTCACCTGCTGCTGCTGCTGCTGCTGCGTCTCTTCAGTCGTGTCCGACTCTGTGCGACCCCATAGACGGCAGCTCAGCAGGCTCTGCCATCCCTGGGATTCTCCAGGCAAGAACACTGGAGTGGGTTGCCATTTCCTTCTCCAATGCATGAAAGTGGAAAGTGAAGTCGCTCAGTCGCGTCAGACTTCGCGACCCCATGGACTGCAGCCTACCAGGCTCCTCCGTCCATAGGATTTTCCAGGCAAGAGTACTGGAGTGGGGTGCCATCGCCTTCTCCGTGTTCACCTAAGTAGATGTTTTAATGCTTTATAATATTATTTGCTTACTGCTATTTTCCCAGGGAGTTTTTTCTTCTTAAAATAAATGATGTTATTACAATGGCAAAAGCCTTACATGTAATATGAGAGACAAAGTTATCACCTCTAACTATAGGTTTTACTAAATGTTTTTATTTATATTTACTTCTAAAAATCCAATGCAATATACATTTAAAATTTTTATAGTATATTAATATCTATATTCTTCTAATAATCCCAATAAAAACATATTTCTAAAAAGGATGTAGTATATTATTTATAGTTTTTATTTGAATTTAAATATTTAATTATAATAATTTGGCTATAGTGACATTTGAAAATTAAACTCTATACTACTTTTGAAGGAAGTGCTTATACTCCTCCATATTATATAGAGACATTAGCTCTACAGCTATAAATTATATTGTCACAGAAAGTAGAGTTTTGAGGCTAAAATTTTTTTCTTTTTATAAAAATGCACGGTATTGTTTTTATGTATTTATTATAGATATAAAATGTATATGTATTTATTATAGACATAAAATTGTCAGTCTCTCAAAAAGCGTAAATTGCACTCTACATATGGAAAATTTTAAAATTAATCATGCTTTAAAAGTATGTAAGGTTTTGAAACAAGAGGTTTAAGAAAAAAATACCAAGAGAAAAAAAGCAGTATGCTTGCAGCACACTCTTAAAATAGGCACTGTTTTTCTCCAAACAGAATTTCTAATGGTGAATAAGCATAGACTACCAATGAAAGTCTTTGTGAAGAGTTAGCACTCTGATTCTACGTTTCTCAAAGGAAATAAGGGTGTATGTGTTAGATAATAAAAATATTGGGTAACAATAATTATATTCTAGTTTCCCTATACATTGTGAATAATCACAAAGTCATTTCTGTTGAAAAGTGTATAATTGAGTTCAAGTAGCCCATTTTTCAGATAAAAGCAGAGCATGTTTCTATTAGTAGAGGATGAATATGAGATATAATGAATCGAATTTTCTTTACATAAGCAATTAAGGGAATCTATTTAAGTGTTATTCCAACAACTATTTTATGGTAGGGAAATTCAATCTTTTCCTTTGGAAAGCAGCTTTATTTTGTTGCAGTCCTTGGTTTTTCTTTCCAATAGGAAATTTGGGTGTTTGCAGTTAAGACCATTTTGCTGGATTCTCTGGGAAGAGAAAAGTATCCCAATTATATTTAAATCTGTTGTGCTCAGTTCTTCAGTCATGTCCAACTCTTTGCAACCCTATGGACTAGAGACCACCAGGCTCCTCTGTCCATGGGATTTTCCAGGCAAGAATACTGGAGTGGGTTGTCATTTCCTTCTCCAGGGATTTTAATCTATTAGATAAATATAACTGGGGAGAAGTACAGAGGATTAAATGAAAGCTTTTAGGTACCAGATGATTATTACTTAGATATATCTTCAGAACATGATAAGGATCAGAAAAATGCAACTCATTCAAACAATGAACAATTAATGCTTTCAGTCATGTACTTTCCCTTCTGTTTACTGATTTTTGAAATGATTCATCTTTTCTGAGGTCATTAAAAACCAGGCTAATCCAGACACATTGGACTGAGAAGCTAAGCCTGTAGAAACTGCAATACTTGAAGGATATACTTTGTCTTTTATTTTCTCAATATATATTATTGAATATGTTGAAGCCACCATATAGATGATCATATTTATAAATAATTGCTTTGAGCTCAAAGCAAATTGTTAATTTTAGTGAGAGTTAATTGCCTTCAATCTTTGACTACTTTTTGGTTACTTGTTCGCCTTCAATTTTCAAAATATAACATGGTTACTAGAATTCATTCTCATTCTTGAACACTGTGTTTTATTGGCAATGACTGATCACTGTTATTCAGCAAATTGGCATTTGAATTCCCTTCAGCTAACCATTCCCACAGAAAGCAGAGACATGTCCGTTTGTCAAAAGCTAAAGTCATTTCTTGACAATTCAGATTAAGTCTTGCTGTTACACAAAATGGATTAAAATATATTTCCCTACCAAAGCAGAACAATTTAGCACAATGTTGCAGATATGATGTGGGGTTTTCTGTGACATTTTTAGCATATCTTAAATTTGAAACTACACTACTTTAAAAAAACTATACATTTTAGACAAAGTAGCCACCATGTTAAAATATCCCTCTAATTTGTCTTGCATTTAGTCATTAAGAGTTTATGCTAGGAAAATTTTAGCAGTTTTCTTTTTTGCATTTATCACATTATCACATTGATCCAACTACATCGATCTTACTTCAACTCTTGCAAGTATGTAGAGAACTATACAAGCATTTGTAAACTGCAGAATAAAACTGATTATAAATTACATAGAACAAAACAAATAGAGCAAGTTGAGGCAGAATGATTTCAATTAGTTTTATTCCCACTTCTATATCTTTAATAAGGTAAATGAGCTTTTGACCTTCATAATCATGATCTGAATATGGACAGAAGATTATTCTGGGGTACTCGTAACACTTACCACTTCTTAGAAGAAATAATTATGTTTTGCAGATATCTAGAGGATATTTGCATTTATTTGGTTGTACACATTCAGGGGGTGGTGAAAATATGGTAGATCAATTTTCTTTAAAGCAATGTGTTGGAAATACATTTTTCATGTCAAACTGAAAATAATTCATCCTTGAAGGCCAGAGTTATTGCAATGAAAATGGTGGTTAACTACTAAATCAGTAATATTAGATACTGGTCCTCTGATTCAATTGTTTTTCTGTTTTAATTGTTCTAATTAACAAGTATTTATCACCATGCATTTCCCCCTAGTAACCATGCTAAGATAACCATCCAAAATCATAACAAGCTGTATGCAAGGAAATGAACTGGTCTGTGCACTCTTTAGAAAAATTAAAAAATTTAAAGTTTCTGATTTGGAAAACTATCTGGTCTAAATAGCTTTATACAATTTATTAAATATATTGCAAGTTAAATATCAGAACTTTCAAATATCATGCCATTTTTAGATCAGTCAATATGGTTGGCCAGAAAGATTCATTAGACTATATTCTGGGTCACCTTAACAATACAAAACTTTAGGATGCCCAACTTTAAAATAATAATGTATCCCAAACTCTGCCCCATTAATATGATTCCACTTTCCCTTAGGGACATTTGGCCATGGTGTGAGTTTATAATTTATTATCTTCCATGATGACTATTTTAAAAATGCCTTCAGAGCAAAATTCAAGAAACTAATATTGATAATTTACTGTTCAGTCATTATAGAATTGCAGGGATAGAAAGAATCTTGTCAAACTATAAAGAGACTCTTGCAATCCCATGTTAGAATTACCCCTAAAATATTCCAGAATGATGTAGAAATACCTGACTCAACAGCATTGTCCCAGAGAGAGACAAACTGCCTTGTTTGGGGTATATTTTGTGATAATATTCAGATCAGTTTTACTAAGTTATTCTAACAGACACATTAAAAGGAAAAGCAATTATTAAGTCACTCAACATAAGCAATATTGAAGGGTTTACGCATAGAACTTCTCAGATTAGCACATTATCTGGTTTATTAATTTTTACATTATTTGTGGTCTGCTTCTCTTACCAGCCCCAAAACTCCACAAGAGTCATGGCCTTCTCCGTCAGTTTGGTTAACCACTGTTTGTTCATCAGTGTTGAGAACATGGCGATAGTAGCTACCATTTAGCAAATAAATAAGCAAATGCATGCATTAAATCTAAAGCACAAAAAGGTATAACAAGTGATTTACTTGACCACTCCTAAACAGAGCTTTTATGTTTATAAAACTGGGATTAATTAAATTTAATCCCCAAATATTTGAGATTATAATTAAACAAGTAACATAAATTGTCTTAAGTGTAGAATAAAGAATATATGCTTAACCAATGTTAGTTCATGTACTTCTCTCTTTGAACAGTTGATTATCAAATAAAATAGTTATGTAGAGTTCAGATAACTCTTATAACCCAGGTAATTCTATTGTATGCTCTGAATTATGTAATAGACTGTAATTTATCAAGGGCTTGACAACTCCTCACCTCTGTTCCTTGTTTATTTCATTTCAGTACATTGCTCTATTTGTTAAACTTCCACATTAGTGTAAAAAGTAAAAGTCTATATAGCACAGACTTAAACATTAATACTTTAAAGGATGTTAAAGTAACATTGATGTATTTAAAAATTATTTTGAATTTAACATCCTTAGTGTACATTTTGGGAAAGTAAGGCCCTGAACTGAGTTGAAAGACCATGAGACCATCTCACTGCTAAAACAGAGCAGAAGTACTGCCATTAATCAGTCACACCGGAACCTTTGACATGACAGACCATAATGCCACTCCTCCCTAGACAGCTTGAATTGAGTTCTAGAAACATTCTCAGTAACACATAGCATGTTGATAACTCCTCTCTGAAGTTTGTCCTGTGATGCAGAAGTAAGCTTCTGCTTGGTAACTAACAAGAAGCAACAGCAACACTTTCAGTTTATATAAGTTCCATCTTCAGTAGCCTTTAGCATATTCTTTTAGCAATATGCCTACGTTCTGTAAACACTAGTATAATATTGCTTTGGAATTATCTGGCTTAATGTCCAATCTCCACTTGGCACTATTACGGTTGGTAAATGGTGTGAGAATCTGCTAGAAAGAAGTTTGTGTCTGGTTGCTTACTGGAACCACGCAAAACTTTGTTATAAATTAAATAAAATTATGATATATATATGATTCCCCAAAGTAACAGAACTCATTTAGTTTCTGTTTAGATTTAACATTTGAAAGCTTTTGTAAGGAGTGTAAATGATTCTGGTTTTGTTTTGTTTATTTCTAATATTTGGACTACTGTAGATATTTGAACGGCAAAGGAAAAAAAAGTAATTGTGAATGAAAATACAATTTTTCAAGGGTTCCTGTTCCTTTTTTGGAACTTAAGAGGAATAATGTCACTCTCAAAGCCTATAAGATACTGCATTGGGAATTGCATCTCTAAAAGGTAATAATGTCCATGTTATTGTCTTGAACATGCTTATTTTTGATATTCTGAGTGTAACAAGGAAGTGAAGAAGTTCAGCATCAAGTAAATAAATGACAATTAGTATGCTGTATATATTCAATGCTGCACATGTATGTGTATTTGTGGGTGATGATTTTTGTCTGTGTGGGGGGGTGTGTTTGAGCAAATAGCAATTTGTCTAGCATTATCCTCAAAATCAAATCACAGCTGTTTCAGAATGGCTAAACTATTAGCTAACCATTTCATAAAATGTAGTGACCATGATCTTTAATTCTTTAGTTTCATTGGTCGTGTGTTTAAGAGGCAAGATACATTCAGCTTTTCATAAGAGAAGCATCTTTAGCAAATATAAATATAGGTAAAACTAAAATTTTAAAAACATATATCTTAATAGAGTTGATATTTAAAACTCATAATCAAAAAAGGTCTCTATGCAATACTCACATTCTTTCTCTTTAACTTTTTTCTTAATAAAATAAATGAAATGATAGCATATGAGTTCTGATCCTCTTTGTTTGACTATCATATTTAATCATGGTTACACAGTAGCACCAAAATTAGGACAAAATACAAGAATTACAGGAGAGATCTTAAATTATGTGAGCTCATTGCATGCTTCAAAGGTCTCATTTTCTGAGAAAAAGAAGTTTCCAACTGCCAAACTTTGCTGCATTTTCTTCCAAAAGAAATATAACCCAATCCACCCCAAACTAAACAAAAGATACAATAGACTGAGTTCTGAATAGATATGTTATCTACAATTTATGGGACAGATAGTCCATTTAAATAGAAAAAGATTGATTTTACATAAAGCAAGGATAGAGTACAAAAGCACAGCTTTTGTAATTTTGGTAATATTGCAATTTTACAAACATATTGCATAGTATGTGTAAGAAAATAGTTCCATTTTTCATATTTCTCTATATACAAGAAAACATTTACATGAAAATTACAAAACAAAATAAATGAGTCGTGGACCTGGTTTAAAGAATTGTATAAATAACGAGACACTCAAACTTGAAATTACATATTTCCATTGTTAATAAATGTCCTTGCACATCTTTAACCCTGTTTGGCTTTTATTTATATGTATTCAAACAAATGAGATATTAAGACTGCAAAAACCAAATGAATCACAGTTCATTATACCTCATTTCCTTTCATGTTTTTTCCATTGACTTTCTCAAAGAATGAAACTGCTTCAATCCCCACTTAAAAAAATAGCCCTCTGGTTCTAAAAGAATTTCAAATTGATTATATTTTCCAAGGAATTTTTAGCAAGCAATGAAAGTTTAAACTCAGCTGAGTAAATCCATCCTGGGCCCATTTTATGATACAGTCTTTATATACTGATTTTATGAATATCAAGGTGTTTACTATGCATGTATAAAAGGTACATGGACTATACTAACACAGTTTTCCTTCTAAAACAAAAGCATTAATCAATGATCTATAGCTCAGAATCCTGCAAGGAGGATGTGCACTACTTTATGTTGTAATTATAAGCCCTCCTATTAATTTGAATAAATTAGTAGAAGCAGCAGTGTTTAGAGTTAAATACAATAGAAATCCCAGTCTTTGGTCTTTGACATTTAAACAACTAATGAACCATGGTATAAAACAATATGAATAACAGTGTTTGATGAGGTCATTCATTAGTTTATGATTGTTTTAAATGAATAAAAATTCAATATTAGTCTTCTTTGTGATCATAACATTTGGAAATATTCATTATTATAATATACACTAGCACGCAGAGGAAAATAATGTCTCCAAGTATTTTTAAATATGGTCACATGAGCAATTCTAATTAGACCAAAGCTACTGGAAGAATAAGGTGACAAGACCTCACTCATAAAAGACTCAAAGATGAGTTTAGTTTTTATGGCTATGTGGAGAATTTGGCCATTAGATATCTTCAACTATTTTAATAATTTAGTATTATGATATTGATATTACCTGCCATAAAAAGCAGCACTTAAATGCCTTAAACCCTCTCCATATCTCTACCTATTGCTGCCTCACACAGAGATACCAAGCTTGCAAGGGTATAGTTCATGAGGAGTTTTACTGTATCAGATGCCAGTTTTACAAAATGAGGCACTGTCCAACTAAGTAATTCAGATGGCAGAATATATAGGAATGGCATAACATGTTACAAGGAATCCAGCAACTGACCTTTGTGATCAAATTACCGTTTCTTCAAAGACCAAAGCCTTTTAGTTTGATGGAGATAAGTATTCATAGAATGATTAAAAGAAAATAAATATTTGGTAAATACTTCTAATAGTTTCCTAAATGATCATATGTAATAAGACCTAAATACATTTGCTTTCTCTTTAATGTTAACCATATTACTGAAGCCTGTCAACAAAGTGTGGTTTTCTGAAATAATTAGAGTAAGAAAGGGAGTGTTAAAAAAGGAATAGGGATTGGCTTCTGGGTTATAAACAAGATGTTTAGGTATAGAAGGAGATAAGTTCAGAAGAGGCTACTGAACTCAAGATTGCTGAGTCTTTTCCTAAGGGAATCACTGAAATTTAGAGATGAAGGTAACCAACCGTAACTTTCAGTTTGGTGTAGCTGTTCCAAAGAGAAGTAAATGGTGATCATGATAATGAAATATATTTCTTAAGATCATATGAATAAGTGGGGGGAGAAACACAGTTGTAACTCCTGGCTCCATTTTCAGAGATCTGAGATAATGAAATCCAGGATTTCCAGATTAATGTAAAATACAAAGCATACAATTTTTCAATAATTGGTTAAGTAGCTGAAAAGTAGTTTTATACCAGATTATTCAGTTTATGGTTCACAGTAAAATAAGAGAAAGAAAAATGGACTAAGAAGTACAGAATAGAAATTTTGGAAGAAATTTGGAAGTGTGTTTTTCGGGTGAGAGAAGGGCAAGTGTCTTACTGAAATATTCTGAAAGAAAAAAATAGATTGTTCTCTTGGCTTCTCTCATTTTGACCTCAGAACCTGAAGGCAGATACTTCTTTGGGTATCAGTTCTCAGCTAAGAATTTAAATGCTAGGAATGCTGTCAGTTCTCTTTCTTCTCTTTCCTTCTTTCCTGTCTGCTTACCTGCCTTCCTCCTTTCTGCCCTTACTGACTTCTCCAGTTAAACCAGTTCCAAGCTTAGGGCCCATATAGTACACTTTACAGAAATCACTTTTCTGAGTTTAATTTGGGAAAGACGAAATTTGCATCTAAGTAAAGTGCACTATATTTATAGACCTTGTAACACAAAACAGTACTGGAAAAACAGATAACGTATCTGTTGGGGTAGTCTGCAATTAAGGAAACTCTGTATCAAAAAACAAGCCAGTCTTCTTTTATGAGGAAATTAAGGACTTTTCAGAGCAAGCTTCTATGTCTTTAATAAAAGCCCAAACTCTGAGGCTGAGTGTATACTTAGATTCTAAGAATCTAAAACAGCCAGTCAACTAATTTAAACCAACCACTTAGAGTTAGTTGGATAGGAAATCCACCTGTATCACTTTTTTTTTTTTTTAACTACATTGAGCAGATTAAAGCATCTGCCAGTGATGCAGGAGACCTGGGTTCAATCCCTGGGTAGGGAAAATCCCCTGGAGAAGGAAATGGCAACCCACTCCAGTATTCTTGCGGAGAATCCCATGGATGGAGGAGCCTGGTGGGCTGCTGTCCACGGGGTCGCAAAGAGTGGGACACGACTTCACTTTCACTTTCATACATAGTTTAAATCTCTCATACATTTCTTTTGAATGTGTTTATAGCATTTAAACTACATGTGAATTCAAAATTTGACCGCCCTTCACTGGAATTGGTTTTTTTACATTTTTTATCTTTTCTCCTCTCATCACATATAATTTAAAATTTTGATGGCCCCTTTCACCTTCTATAATATTTGCTATTGGAACTAGGACATGTTAGAGCTGGAAGGAATCTCAAGAGATCATTTGATTCAACACTGTGTAAAAGTTGTAAAGTTGAGTAAACTAAAGCCTGGATATATTCCCAGACTGCCCAAATCAGTTGATTGATTAGGAGACAGAGCTGAGATTAGAAACAGGGTTAATCACTAAACAAAATAATTGTTCCCATTTGACTAAAAAACCTTCTGTTTTAATTTAGGGATGTTTATAATTTGAATATGCCTCAAATTAATAAATAGTATTTTCCTAAAAGGTCCATAATACAGTGATTAGCACCCATAATTTCTCAAAAATTTTCATGTTAGAATTTGAGTATTATGCAAAAACCAATGTGAAAGTTTATCACAGTAAATTCTAATGTTTTACCTTAAATAAACTCATATGTTAGGATATGACTTTTTAAGCAATTTCACTTCTTATTTTTACTCCAATATTGACTTAATGTTTTATATAATAACACCCGACACAAGTTCTATTTTAAAAGCAATAAAATTGTACTAGCTTTCTGACTTTGCCTAGTACAGAATACAATTAGTGAAATGGAGCCTTTTCAGATATTTGATATGTTACATTGTCCAAAGAATATAATTCTGGTCAAAGGGTTCACTTTGTTGCTTGCATTACTTGAATATCTTACTTCAACTAATCAAATTATTTCTGCAAGTTCCAATCTCCAACTTCACGCTGTGCCACAGAGCCCTGAACTCCAAAGTTTCTACAGTCATGGACCCCCACAATTAAACTTCCACACACCTGTAATATAGTGTGTATTGGGGAGAAAGATGGATTGACATGTGAAAATCAAAGACTTACCTTATAGTAATCAAGTCACCTTCCCATAGTAGGAACTATTTAATACAATTTTCTATTCTTGGATTCTGTAAATTGCAAGAATTTGAATTAAGGAGTGTTGTGGAAAGTGAACCTACAGTATTTTGGAGTTATTTATTAGGAGTGAATTTACAAAAATAAGCACTGGAGGATGGAAGAAACTATGTTCTGATGTCAGGGTAGCTTAACAGTCTAATATAAATAATTAAATATTAACAGCTGCAAGGGAATGTGACTAAATTCCTTAAAATAAGAATCTGATGGAGTAAACACATTTTCAACATGTTTTCTAACAGTTGTATGTTTTACTGTTTAAGCAGGGATTTTTAATTTCTACCATCCTTAAGTCTTAATCTCCAATAAAAAATACATAGATATAATTCTGTAGATGATATTCCAATGGAAAGTGAATTCATTCTCAGCATTAGGCATCACAGTAGTTTTTATTTAGGATGTTTGAATTTTAGCAGTCTGAGTTAAGTATAAAGTGAATGAAGCAAACAAAAATTGTACTATTAGAACCTAGTGGATATTATGTCAATTAAAAAAAAAAAGATGGATTCTATACCATCAGTATGTCCCTCTTAATCCTATCTTATATTGCAATAAATTAGATGTTTTGTTAAAAGCAAATGCGTCACATGCAATAGCCAAGTAAATACTACATCAGGCCATTCAGATCTGACAAATGATGGTATGATGGTATTTTGTTAATTCTGTAAAGATTCTATTGCTGAGAGCTTTCAAAATTACCTAATGTACAAAATTCTAGACTTAGTAGACAAAGAGTAACAACACATTGAATTTAAAGAAACGAATAAAATTCAGGGTGGGATTCTGTCTTGTATTGTTAAAAACCATGTATTGAATTGAATTTTTAGTAAAGCAAGCATTACATAATGCTTTAAAATTTTAAAATTCGGGGATAAAAGTTTACATCCAAAAAGATGAATGGAAAATTGTGCTTTCAGACTGTAGAATTAGTTTTCTTACAGGGTTAACCATGTCATCTTGCCATTGGATACTGGGAATTTCATCTATGTAAATGTATATATGTGCAGTCCATATCCAGGTCCTGCAAAAATCTAAAACTGTGTGCTTCACTTCATGTAGCAAAGGCACCTGTGTTATTCTCCCTTCTGAGCAAAGATTATGATCCAGTTTTCCTGCTGAAGATGGTTCTTGCACTGTTCTGTCACTCACGCTCGCCGGGTCGAGCAGCACAGAAAATCGAGGGGGAAGGTGGCCAGACTCCCTGCTTACCCCGGAAGGAGGTGCTCTGTGGACCATTTGGAGAAGCTCTGGACTGATCACGAGGGAAACGGAGCAGAACTGTGAAGCAGACGGACGGGAACAAAAGGCTATTCTGGTGTGAGGAGAGATCAGTCACTTCAGCTCCACAAGCAGACGTTGCTACTGGACTGACACGTGGACCCGACCCCGGCTGGAGACAGGTACAGTTTGCCGTTGGGGCAGACACACAGTTCATACACTGTCTGCCGAGAGTGGGAGGAGGAACTCGGTGAAGAAGGGGAAAAGGAGCCGGTCGGCAGGTTTCCCAGCCGGATCGTATCCGCGTTCAAAAATATCTAGGGGGAAAGAAACCACATTTTACTTCCTTTTAGCATTCTATATTCTTAAGAACTCTACAACATGGTCTAATAAGACCACAGGACAAACAATTCTGCAGGTTTAGCTGCCAAGCTTTGTGAAACCAACAAATTGTATTCCTGCGGTACAACCCGCCACCCCAGCCTTTGACACGTGGTGCGTTCAGAGAGTCTTCAATCGGAAAAACAAGATGGTACCATCTGCTTAGGGGGCCAATCCAGTTATTCAAACGACCCAGAAAATGAATGATTTTGACTGTCTCTTAATTTCACTTAATCTTGCCAGTCTAAAGAATATACAGAGAAATAAGGATGGTTAAGGACATGCCATTAGTGAAGTGATGGACAATTAATTAAAAAAATTTTGACTCTCTGGTTTAATTTTTTAAAAAGTACTCATAAAATCATGTTGACTCACAGTAGACATCAAGTAGATAAAGTGCACAATAAACAAGAGGTAATTAAATATAATCAGGTTTGACATCTCCATGAAAAAATATATTACCTGTACTTAACACCTATGCTGCTAAATCTTCTAACTTGCAAAATTACTTCACTTATTTCAAATCATGGACTCAACACTTTCCGGGCCAGCGATCATATCGTTCTGACATGCATGAGGAACCATCCAAAGAAAGGAACGTTAGATCATGAATTTGAATGAGCAAAGAAACTGGACTCTTTCTAGCTATGTCTTGATTCTATTGTTATGTAGCTAATTATTGCCTACAGGCATCTCTAAATTGACAGAAAAATAAAGGAATACTCCATTTTCTACACCTTTTGCCTTCATCCTGAGTCCTAATCATTTCTTACTAGGACTCTTGCACTAGCCCCCTAATTGGCCTCCCAGGGGCCACTCTTGTCCTCCTGTAGTCTATTATACAAAAGGCTGGAGTGAACTTTGAAGAAACACAAATCAAATCATGTCATATCATGCTCACAATTCTTTAATGGCCTCCACCACACTTAAAATGAATCTTGATTACTTTTCACGGTCCACAAGTCCTATAAGATCTGGCCTATCTTTCTAATATCATTTCCTTTAATTCTTCTTACTGGAGCTCTCACATTTTCTCAAACATACCAGAACAACTCTGGCCTCAGGGATTTTTAATTCCTTCTGTTCCTAGCCTGAAAAATTTTTCTCCAGATATTTATGAGTGAGGATAGATAGTAATGGGGTGGTTAGAAAACAGGGGTGAGGGCTTCCCTGGTGGCTCAGTGGTAAAGAATCTGCCTGCTAACACAGGAGACATGAGTTTGATCCCTGGGTTGGGAAGATCCCCTGGAGGAGGAAATGGCAACTCACTTTAGTATTCTTGCCTGGAGAATCCCATGGACAGAGGAGCCTGGTGGGCTATAGTCCATGGGGTTTCAAAAGAGTTGGTCACGACTTAGTGACTAAACAGAGAACAGGGATAGGAGGGAGATTTCCCCTGTTTTTTATATATTAAAAAATTTTTTTTTGAAATATAGAAATCTATGGCACATTTAGAATAAGCCAGAAAAATAATTCCTATACCATAGACGTGTATATTTCAGATAAACTTTAGATGTGAGCATATTTGTTCAGGTCTCTACTAAAAAAGGTCAGCTGCTAAAAGAGGACTTTCCTAACCTTCCTATTAAAGTGACACAAATCCAGTCATCTCTCCTTACCAGCTGTACTTAGCTCTATAGTAACAGTCCCTTTCTAACACTATACTAAGTGTGCATTCATTCATTGTTTCCTTCTCTTATTTGCAAGAAATATCTGTTAGGGCAGGGCCTGTCATTGGTTCAAGATTAGAGAACAGTGAATAGAATCATGTCGGTGCCAGTTGCAGGATAGAATGCTTTCCTGCACTTGTACATGTGTCTCTCCTCTAGGCTAAAATCCTCAGCCTCCAACAAAACCCAGTTCATGTTTCATCCTCCATGGACCTTCCCCTAGTGCCCCAAGATGGAAAGACTTCTTATTTGGTTCTCACGTGGCATTTTATTAATATCTTTTTGGTTCATCGCTTGATGTTTTATAGTCATATTGATATATTACTTTCCCTAAGAAACCATGACCTTCATGAAGTCTGATTTTTTTTATAACTTCACAGTGTTTGACCTTGCACATATAGCTTCCATAAATACAAATAGTTTTTTAATAAATGGATAAATTATGAAGTAAAAATGATTGCCTTTACCAACAGCATTCAAAGTTAAGAAAGCATAATTAAAGGTTTTGTTTGTAGGTATCAAATGCTGACATTTTATTACATCATAATTTTTTTCCAGGTTAAGTGACCAGAAAGCAAACAGAAAGAAAGGACTTCTATTTTTTTAAGGAGATTTTCTTTTCCCCTGATGCAAAAGTTAAAAGTGTACAAAAATAAGCAAAAGAAAATGACAACACATTTTGGGGGATAAATGTCGGGCCTCATTTCCTTAGTAAGCATAGAAACAGGTGCTACTGCCAATCCCAGTGGCTTTCAGAGGCTTGCTGACACCAGGCCACATCGCTGAGTTTTATAGTTTGAAACTGATTGTGTTTCCCTTGGTGTAGCCTGACTGAATAAATGTGGAGAGTAGCTATTTTTACACAAGCAGGGCATTCAGGTAGCAGCTCAGAAAGCAAGCCTACCTATGGTGGCCTCATTAATGGAGTTAGCCTGGAACCTCCTGTGTGGCCTGCTTCAGTTTAGCTCCAGCAATGCCCTCCAGTTCTTGGGCTTCCCAGTTGGTGCTAGTGGTAAAGAACCTGCCTGCCAGTGCAGGAGATGTAAGAGATGCAAGTTCGATCCCTGGGTTGGGAAGATACCCTGGAGGAGAACATGGCAACCTACTCCGGTGTTCTTGCCTGGAGAATCCCACGGGTAGAGAAGCCTGGAGTGCTATAGTCCCTAGGGTTGCACAGAGTCAGACATGACGGAAACAGCTTAGCATGCGTGCACTAGACAATATTTAGCTACATGAGAATACTTAATTCCATAAACTTCTGAGATCCACACTGTAGCCTCACCCACTTATGGGAAGTAGCTTTTATTAATAGATAAATTAAAATTAATAGGATATTTGAAAGAGAAAAAAGAGTGGTTTACTGGTTGCTTAAAAATTTGTTCGTGTTTGTTCCATAACATCTTACAGAAAAACCTGAATGCACTTTTCAGCCAACAGGAAAGACTGAAGGCAGGAGGAGAAGGGGACAACAAAGGATGAGATGGTTGGATAGCATGACCGACTCGATGGACATGGGCAAGCTCCGGGAGTTGGTGATGGACAGGGAAGCCTGGTGTGCTGCAGTCCATGGGGTCGCAAAGGATCGGACATGACTAAGCAACTCAACCGAACTAATTATATGGGTATGGATGATAACTGGCCCTTTGGTGGTGATTATTTTGTAGTGTATGAAGTGAAGTGAAAGTTGCTCAGTCATGTCTGACACATTGTGACCCCATGGACTATAGTCCATGGAATTCTCCAGGCCAGAATACTGGAGTGGGTAGCCTTGTAGTGTATACAGATGTCAAATTATGATGGTGTACACCTGAAATGTATACAATGTTATATACAACTTTTACCTCAATAATAATGTAAAATTACATAAGAAAAGGAACAAAGAAAAAAGAGAAAAAGAAGAAAATGCTTATAAACAGTCTAATTCTAGTGAATTTTTATAATAAAATCCTGAATTTTGAGTTAGCCTTACAGATATAACATCCTTCCACAAAAGGGTATATGATTGAATAAACAATGGATTTCCACATAAAAAATAGAAAAAGAAAGAAAGGAGAGGGAAAATAATGTTTTCTGGATTTGAGACAGAAAAGCAAGTTATGAAGTAAAATGGAGTGTTGTATATTCTTTGCAAACCTTCCATCTTCTCCAGGCTTCAGCAACTAGGACGGACCCGCTCACACCTCTGTCTGTTCTGCGTAAGGCAGCTACTGTGACACTGCTCACTTCCCAGCTTCTAAAACTGATATTTTTATTCCATATTGCCCTATAAACTATATATTCCATTCACTCTGAAACTCTTCCAGGCAGTCAGACTAACATCCCTGAGCTTTTCAGTTAAGGCTCACTGTCTTCTCTCAACAAGAATGAGAGAAGACATTTATTTATTCCTTTCTTACCTGTTGAAATCAGACCTATTGCTATAGCAGAATATTTAATTAGTTTGGAAAGTAAAAATTGATTTCTCCTTCCTCTGTCATCTTGTAACATATATGTTATTAAGTTACTGCATCGCATATGTTTTACTACACTTTCAGTATTTCACATACAATTGTCATTCATGTTTTCAGAGCTGACTTTGAAATTCCTTGCAAAACTATGTCTGAGATGGTCAAAACTTTTGCAGTGTACAAGTGTGTGTTGAGTTTTCTTCTTACTTATTTGGGCTACCTCAATACAATTTTTGTTCTGATCTTAGTGAATTTAAGTACTATCTAAGGATAGGGGAGAAATATCAATAACCTCAGATATGCAGATGACACCATCCTTATGGCAGAAAGTGAAGAGGAACTCAAAGCCTCTTGATGAAAGTGAAAGAGAAGAGTGAAAAAGTTGGCTTAAAGCTCAACATTCAGAAAACGAAGATCATGGCATCCGGTCCCATCACTTCATGGGAAATAGATGGGGAAACAGTGGAAACAGTGTCAGACTTTATTTTTTGGGGCTCCAAAATCACTGCAGATGGTGACTGCAGCCATGAAATTAAAAGACGTTTACTCCTTGGAAGGAAAGTTACGACCAACCTAGATAGCATATTCAAAAGCAGAGACATTAATTTGCCAACAAAGGTCCGTCTAGTCAAGGCTATGGTTTTTCCTGTGGTCATGTATGGATGTGAGAGTTGGACTGTGAAGAAAGCTGAGCACCAAAGAACTGATGCTTTTGAACTGTGGTGTTGGAGAAGACTCTCGAGAGTCCCTTGGACTGCAAGGAGATCCAACCAGTCAATTCTAAAGGAGATCAGCCCTGGGTGTTCTTTGGAAGGAATGATGCTGAAGCTGAAACTCCAGTACTTTGGCTACCTCATGCAAAGAGTTGACTCATTGGAAAAGACTCTGATGCTGGGAGGGAGTGGGGGTAGGAGGAAAAGGGGACAACAGAGGATGAGATGGCTGGATGGCATCACCGACTCGATGGACGTGAGTTTGAGTGAACTCCGGGAGTTGGTGATGGACAGGGAGGCCTGGCGTGCTGTGATTCATGGGGTCGCAGAGAGTCAGACACGACTGAGCAACTGAACTGAACTGACTGAAGGGTAAGGACTTCATATTTTTCTATATTGTTAATTGGTTGGTCTGCTTTTTTGTGACATAGTCAATAAAGCAAAGAGAAAGATTTTACATAATTTCTACCTCTTCTTAGAAAAATTACATGCTATTTTATTCTAATAGAAAATGATGTACTTTTCTGTATCTTTATTTTATCAATATAAAAAATGGCCACAGCTGAAAACCTTTGGCTATAACTTATGTATAGCATAATACTCAATTCACAATTAAATCTTAAAATGTAATTAAATTCAAGGATCCTGCTGATACTTTGAATATGAGAACATAAGTAAAGTGAGCATAAATAGGAGTGGAATGGAGATTAATAACCATCAATACTTATTATGAGATGATTCATTATGAACCAGATCAGATCATCAGATCAGTCACTCAGTCGTGTCTGACTCTTTGCGACCCCATGAATCGCAGCACGCCAGGCCTCCCTGTCCATCACCAACTCCTGGAGTTCACTCAGACTCACGTCCATCGAGTCAGTGATGCCATCCAGCCATCTCATCCTCTGTCGTCCCCTTCTCCTCTTGCCCCAAATCCCTCCCAGCATCAGAGTCTTTTCCAATGAGTCAACTCTTCGCATGAGGTGGCCAAGTACTGGAGTTTCAGCTTCAGCATCATTCCTTCCAAAGAAATCCCAGGGCTGATCTCCTTCACAATGGACTGGTTGGATCTCCTTGCAGTCCAAGGGACTCTCAAGAGTTTTCTCCAACACCACACTTCAAAAGCATCAATTTTTCGGCACTCAGCCTTCTTCACAGTCCAACTTTCACATCCATACATGACCACAGGAAAAACCTTAGCCTTGACTAGACGAACCTTTGTTGGCAAAGTAATGTCTCTGCTTTTGAATATGCTATCTAGGTTGGTCATAACTTTCCTTCCAAGGAGCAAGCGTCTTTTAACTTCATGGCTGCAGTCACCATCTGTAGTGATTTTGGAGCCCCCAAAAATAAAGTCTGACACTGTTTCCACTGTTTCCCCATCTATTTCCCATGAAGTGGTGGGACTGGATGCCATGATCTTCGTTTTCTGAATGTTGAGCTTTAAGCCAACTTTTTCACTTTCTACTTTCACTTTCATCAAGAGGCTTTTGAGTTCCTCTTCACTTTCTGCCCTAAGGGTGGTGTCATCTGCATATCTGAGGTTATTAATATTTCTCCCGGCAATCTTGATTCCAGTTTGTGTTTCTTCCAGTCCAGCATTTCTCATGATGTACTCTGCATATAAGTTAAATAAACAGGATGACAATATACAGCCTTGACGAAGTCCTTTTCCTATTTGGAACCAGTCTGTTGTTCCATGTCCAGTTCTAACTATTGCTTCCTGACCTGCATACAAATTTCTCAAGAGGCAGATCAGGTGTTCTGGTATTCCCATCTCTTGAAGAATTTTCCAGTTTATTGTGATCCACACAGTCAAAGGCTTTGGCATAGTCAATAAAGCAGATTTGAATGAAATAATTAACATGACAAAAACAATGCTTTAAAAAAGATGTGAGATATTTAAGAAAGATTTCTCTCTTGCTGTGGTAGACTCTATTCATGTCTGCCCTCATCTTTACATGTAAGAAGGTCCGAAATGCTCTAGAGCATCTCTCTCAAATCACCCTTCCATGCTTTTCTCAGCTTGGCCTTTATAAACTCAATTAAAAAAAAAAAAAAGCATATGAAGAAATAAACTATTAAGGGAAGTAACTGGTAGAAATAGCATCACAACAGATTTAGGCCTTCAAGGACTTTGGGAATTATGACAAAAATATACAGAATCTATATGCATTATGTATCAGGTTTTGAAATAATTAAGGTAGAATTAAAAGCAAATGAGAGCAACTACCAAGATGTCCAAGCAGATTTGAACAACAACAAAAACAAGAGATGAGAATCTTAGAAATGAATGACAAAATTACTAAAATTAAAAGCTTGATGGAGGGATTGAAAGAGAGATTAGACACTGAGTAGGAACTGGGGCATGTAGATCTGAATAAACACACAGAGTGAGGCACAGGGTAATAAAGAAATAGAAATGAAGAGGTGAGGCTAAGGGATGTGGAAGGTTAAGAGAATGAAAAGACATATCTTCAGAGCTTCTGAAAAAGGCCTAGAGAGCTAGAGAAACAGGGGAGAGGGAATATCTGAAGACATAATGCTGAGGAATTTCCAAAATGGACAAAAATGTGATTCTGCAGACATTATGGTCACAATGTATACAGAAAGTAAAGTAGACAAAACAAGTATGTGCCTATCACATTCCAGTGGAAAGCCGAAGACAAAGGGGTGAATCTCGCAGTGAGAGAAAGCAAGGTTCTTTAAAGGAATGAGGACAACCAACTTTAAACAGACTCTTGGGTGAAATAAAGTGACACGAAAGAAAACCATCACGTATCTCTTTATCTGGGAAATAACTGCGAAATAGCAAAATAAACTTGTGACTTTTGTTTCTCTTTTAGAAAAACATAGGTACTCTTTCTACCGAAACAAACACACGAACTTTCAAAGCACTTTGTGGAAAAACTTGTTGAAGACCAACACAGAACAAAGATAGCAAAGATCGCCTTCATTCTGGGTATTATCTTGGTGTTCGTTCTGTTCATCTGTTGATTTTGAAATTGCAGGAACTTAGTGCCCAACTTGCAATCAACTTATGAATGAGTATTTTTTTCGGTAGAAAAAAAAAACCGAAAAACTTTGACTTATGAAAATAATATTTGGTTTACCCAGTCTCATATTCAAGAAGTATTCATATTTTCATAATTTGAGCCCTCTTATGATCTTATGAAGTAGTTCCTTATGCTTCCCTGGGAACCATAAGCTTGTAATATGATAAGAAGCACATGCACCCCCACCCCCGCCCCCAGATTAAAGGGCCAGTGTCTGCTCCTCAGAACTTACCTCCCCCTCTGTGGACTGCAAATGCAGCTCCTTCCTGCAGGTGGCCTTGAAGTCTCCAGCTGCAGCACTCACCTGGACCCCCCGAGGAGCTTCCATTATCAAGGACCTGGTTGGTGATTCGAGCCTAAAAAAAAATGAACAGAAAACAAAATCCCAAAAACCTTAATATTGAAAATATAATGCTAGTCAACTAAAACCAACAGGCAGGCATAAATACCAATGCTTGCCATTAAAAAAAAAAAAATCTAAAATGGGTTTTACAAAGATTTTTTTATTGTATTCTCTATTTTTTGGCTCTTTATGAAATTCTTCAGTTGTTCGCATCAATTCTTTAGTCTCATTTGTATAACGATTTAGTAACAGTTTCCTGTGTTGTTTCCCTTCACAATGCCCATAAAAAGTAGGTCGTGATAAGTTTACCAGTTTAAATCTTTTATACATTTTTGATATTAATGATGGAGTTTTAAGAAGTAAATTTGTAGCAAGTTAGCATGTAAGTATCCCCCAATTGCCTTGCTAAGATGAGTTTTAATGAAAATCTTTACTATTGTGAACTTTCAAGTGTGCCCAAAGTTCTGTAAACTAAAAAATTCTCAAAGGGCTCTTTACACTTCTAGAAATTAATTAAAATGAAGATAAGATATTTCCTACATCAACTGACCTCTATTAGCCCGAGAAAATGTCCTCAGAATGAAAGACATTAGTCTGAGAAAGAAAAATTAAACGAGGGGTGAGACACAAGTGTTTTAGATAGGCTGCAAAAAGGATAGTTGGAAGGCATTTCAAAATTATCTTCAAATATAAACCTAGAGAAAGAGCAAATGGAGGTAAAATACAGAAGCAAGAAAACAGTCATAGAAAGCACTCGGTGTGATAAGAGATCTTATCCTGGAGTGGGTCATTTTGGATAATAGCTCTGCTCTGGGGCTGCGATTGCCTGCATTCTGTTGACCACGGGACTTCAGAACAAAAGTTCCTTCAGATTCACCTTCACCATCATCCAGAGTAACTGGTCTCCTTGGAGGTTACAGACTGAGAACAGATTTGCAGAGACAACCTCATGGAATAGTTTGAGCACTGAAGATCAGCTTGCTATCTCTCTCAGTAATAAAGTTGAACTTAAAGACTTGAAAGTGATATTGAAGGACTAGAGCCGGCACTTAGAAGTGATTTTGATGCTTTAAACATTTTTCCACTCACCAGAGAAACTTTGAAACTTTGATTTCTGGGTCTTTGGGATATCTTCACAAAATCCCTGGAGGGGGCAGGTTTTGATTATATGAAAGTATTAGTCACTCAGTCATGTCCGACCCTTGGCAACCCCATGGAATATAGCCCACCAGGCTCCTCTATCCATGGGATTTCCCAGGCAAGGACACCGCAGTGGGTTACCATTTCCTTCTCCAGGGGATCTTCCTGACCCCAGATCAAACCTGGGTCTCCAGGACTGCAGGCAGATTCTTTACCATCTGAGCCACCAGGAAAGTCCTTGATTTTATATATATATATAAAAGAAATGTCTGTTTGGTTTTTCTTTAAACACAAATCACATGTTTTCATAGAATATTTGCAAACTTCAAAAAGAATTACTCATAAGTTTTTTGATTCATAATCCTTGTACTTTGTACATAGCATCTAAATTTCAAAATCTCAATATTTAAATGTATATTTATGTGATGTCCTATAATACACCCCCAAATATACTCCATCTTAAATGGTGCATCTGAGACCATTACTATTTCTATTTGGTAATTACCTATAACATTAAGTGTAATTACATATGTTTAGACATGACTGAACCACTCAAACAGAAGTCAGGTAAGAATTTAACTAACATGGATTAATGTTCTGAAACAGATTATAAATCTGACAACTAAGGAAACACAACTCAATGAACTTGGGGTTATTTTATCAAATAATTGATACGGTTTAGTTTATAAGGATAAGGGAGTAGGATACTGATATTTGACAGTAAAATATCTCTGTTAAGTGTGAACATTTTTTGTACCATATTTCTACTAGCACATTAAAATATATTAAGTCCTTCTGGGCTTTTGAGTTTTTCCATTCTCATCCTTACTAATTCAGTTCAGTTCAGTCGCTCAGTTGTGTTGGACTCTTCGTCACGCGGTGGGCTGCAGCACGCCAGGCTTCCCTGTCCATTACCAACTTTCGGAACTTGCTCAGTCTCATGTCCATCGAGTCGGTGATGCCATTCAACCATCTCATCCTCTGTCATCCCCTTCTCCTGCCTTCAATCTTTCCCAGCATCAGGGTCTTTTCCAATGAGTCAGTTCTTCGCATCAGGTGGCCAAAGTATTGGAGTTTCAGCTTCAGCATCAGTCCCTCCAATGAATATTCAGGACTGATCTCCTTTAGGATGGACTGGTTGGATCTCCTTGCAGTCCAAGGGACTCTCAAGAGTCTTCTCCAACACCACAGTTCAAAAGCATCAATTCTTCGGCGCTCAGCTTTCTTTAATGTCTAATTATTTAATTAGAATTTCTAATTTTTAATTAATGTAATTAGAATTTCAAATTATTTAATTAAAAAATGTTTATTATCTTCATCTTCATTTTAGACCTAGGAACTCATTTACAGTGTTGCCTTAGAGTGTTTTGCTAGCCTTGACTTAGGGGAACCCTATTCAAAGAAGCAAAGACTCAGACAGGACTTAGTGATTCAGCAACAACAACAATTCAAAGAAGCAGTAAAGACAGAGAGCTGGCCAGACCTGGGTTCAGGAAAGTAAGCCAGCAGCAATAACCTTCAATTTTATCTTCTCTAAATATGCCTGCTTCCTTATAGGATTGTAAGAAATTTCTTAAATTGATTCAGGGAAATAAGAATGTAATGGGATAGTATTCTGAAATATAAGGGGATTTCCTCCCTTGTCCCATTTCCTTGCACCCTAAACCATTCCCCCATTCATTAAGCATCATCCTTTGCAATACATTGTGGATAACAGAGCAGATAAACTGTTAAAAATCTTGAATTTCCTAATGTTATAAACATTTTGAGTTGAAAAAAAAAAACAGCTATGTATTGTGTTGAAAATGATACAGCACATAAATAAAAACAGAGGAGAAAGCCAATACCCATGAGACCTTGTTTATTTTACTAGTTGGAGAACTGTTTTCTTGTTTCACAGGCTAGAGAAGATTTGAAGAGAAATGAACAGAATTGGTCTTGAATGGCTCTCTGTATTCTGCTACCTGAGGTCATTTTCTAGGTTGTGGGACCTTCTTTAGGTGTTAGAGATCTCAGGAGAGAAGGATATTTGGGATAACTGAGAAGAGACCATGGATCCTCAAAAGAGAAAGGACTAGTGACCTGCAGTGACTGAGGACTTGGTGATGCTAAGGAGAACATCTTGGGAATTGGCAGTTGGATCATGAGGCAACCAACGACCAAATGTCAGCCCAGATAAGCGCTTTGGCAGTGCAGGCGTCTTGGTGCAATGATGCAACCGCCACAGAGCTGAATAGACTAGGACTTAGTGTCTGATATTGAGTGCAATGGAGACCAAACATGGAAATTAAAGTTTTGGGGGAATATTTTCATTTCTTATGAAGCTAATTTTGTACCCTAAGACAATATGTGTGTGCGTGTGCTCAGTCATGCCCAACACTTTGTGACTCATGGACTATAGCCCACCAGGCTCTTCTTCCATGGAATTTTCCAGGCAAGAATACTGGAATGGGTTGACCTGCCATATATATTAAAAACTTATCAAGGGGTCAAGGGATACAGAAAACATGCTATGTGATATATATATATATAATATAAAAATGCATTAAAAAAAACTTATCAAGGACTACATATATACCTGCTCAAACCCAGGTCTCCTGCATTGCAAGCAGAATCTTTACTGACTGAGCCACCAGGGAAGCCAATATGCCTGCTATATGATATATGTCATACGTATTGCGTTGCCATTTCCTTCTCCAATATCTTACCAAGTGGTACATAAAACATAAAAAAAAATGACAATTTTACAGTATGGATAAATCCTTCAGGTTCTGAAAGTGATTAAGATTTTGAATTAAATAGATTTCTACTGTATGCTTTGCTAAGCTTGATAAAATTAAAACTAGTGATCACTAAGGAATGATATAAATTTTTATTAAAAAAGCACTGTTTTATATAGTATCCATCATTCAGATGAGTAATATACATTAGGAACTTTAATTATGGAGAATATGTAGGTAGAGTATATATTAAAATTTTATTAGACTATTTGGAGGATTTCATAATTCTATTTTCAAAGGAATACATTGTGGTAGTCAAATATTTCTTATGAACATGAAAATAAAAGTAAGCTGCAAACTATTTTTTATGAGCTTGCCTGACTGTTTAGCATAAGCAAATAAGTTAAATTTGGGGGAGAAAAATTTCATAGCGCAACCACAATGTATAGGTATGTTAGTCTCTCAGTTTTGTCTGACACTTTGTGACCCCAAGGACTATAGCCTGTCAGGCTCCTCTGTCCGTGGGATTTTCCAGGCAAGAATACTGGAGTGGGTTGCCATTTCCTTCTCCAGCCACAATGTATATGGAGAACTAAAATCTTCAAATTAACAGCATTGTGAGTGGCATAGATTCACTGTGAGCATTTACAGATGTATGTATTAATCTGAATCATCCAGTGTTAATAATTACATGTCTACTTACATTTACATTTAGACCCATTACCTAACTAAACCTGCACATCATCTCTAGGTCTTTCACTTGTTGAATGGGGAAAAAAACACATTTTTCACGAGTGGTGTATAACTGCTACTGCTAAGTCGCTTCAGTAGTGTCTGACTCTGTGTGACCCCATAGACGGCAGCCCACCAGGCTCCCCCGTACCTGGGATTCTCCAGGCAAGAACACTGGAGTGGGTTGCCATTTCCTTCTCCAGTGCATGAAAGTGAAAAGTGAAAGTGAAGTCGCTCAGTCGTGTCTGACTCTTCGCGACCCCATGGACTGCAGCCTACCAGGCTCCTCTGTCCATGGGATTTTGCAGGCAAGAGTACTGGAGTGGGGTGCCATTGCCTTCTCCATATTGCCATCTAGAATGCAAGTGTTAAACTTCATGAATTCTAACAACAGAAAATGATCTTTGCATTTAAGCATGAGGCATTTTTAAAACGTTCTGAATTCAAGCAAGCATATGATCGTAATATTAACTATCCAAAGAACATTATAGAACAAGTAGATGTAGATACAAAATTTAAAGTAAATAAAATGTAATTATGATATTACCAGTTATCCCTCTTTATAAAAAAGGATTTAATGATTGTGTAACAACATATTTCATTGACTATTTTATAAATAATATTTTCACAGGTCTTTACTAGAAAGTTGGGTACTTCTAGAGGCTGTATTATAAAGTGCAGTATATAGAAAAGAATTTCTTTTATTGAAAGTGTGGCTACATACTATAGTATGCAGTAATATAAGTTATTTAAAGGATGCAGTATTATAAGTTATTTAAAAGTAATATAAGTTATTTCCCAGAAGCAGTATAGGAAATTCAGGTATAAACTCACGGACACAATTATTACATGCAAGAGTTGCATCACTCTAATGAAAAAATTAAACATAGGACTTCGAAAAAAAAATCTCACAGATTGTACTAGAAATTTTAAATCCAGTTAACCTCACTGAGGCTCAGTTACCTAATAAATAAAATTACAGAGCACCTGAAATATAAAAGATTTTATTCATGGCAAAACATCATTAAATCTGTTCTTTATTAGTTTGTTAGCCATCTATTTATAGTAATATACTAAAAGCTAGTATGGGAACTTATTCTATACTTAAAACTTTACATGGATTATCTTTTAATCATCCCACCAGCACTGTGAAATGCACTCTAATAAGAAATGGAAATATTTCTGAAAAACTTTAATTTACATGTTCGGTCTCCATTGCACTCAATATCAGCACTCTTATAATCTATATTTTACCTAGAAAGTCTTTGAATTTTAGTGTGATCAAGTCATTTTATCAGAATTATTTAGCTACTGCAGATACTTTAGAATATTCATAGCAATCTTTAAAAAAGAACAACAATGTTGGAGAACTTAAAAACTATTGCAAAGCTACAGTAAACAAGATAGTGCTGACCTGACATAAGGATAACAAATAGAAAGTCAGAATCAAATAGACACCCAGAAATAGTTACATGTATGAGCTTCTGAGTTTTAACAAAGTCAGTAAAGTGATTCAATGAGAAAAAGCAAAATCTTTTCAACAAATGGTGCTGGAATAATTGATCTCTATATAGACAAAATAAACCTCAATTTATGCCACACAGTTATCAAAATTAAAAGCTAAAAAAGAAGGCTTTTAAAGAAAAGCATCTTTGTGACTTGGGAGTAGGCAAAACATTTTTAGGCCACAAAAAGCATTAACTAGTAAATATTTAAAATGATACATTAGATATCTTCAAGATGAAAATCTGCCTTTCAAAATTACCATCAATAAAATGCATATATGATCCCTATATTGAGGGGTAACTTCAGAGGACTAGTTCTTAGATATATAAATAATCGTCCAGCTCAGAGATAAAAATACAAAAACAAAATTAAAATACAGACAAAAATTTGAATAAATGCTTCATTAAAGGATATACATGGTTGTTCCATATTATATGAAAAAGTGATTAATATTAATTATCAAGTAATAGCAAATTAATAATGTGAAATTCCACAGAACAGCCACCAGAATGGCTTGAATTAATAAAATTGCTAATACTAAATGTTAGTGAACATGTGAAACATGAAATTATCTTTCATATTTGATGGAAGATGATGAAATAAAATTTGTATTTTAAAGAAGGACAAGAAAGTTTAAAAGTAAAATTCTCTCTCTTAGCTTGGGCCTCCTCCCTCTGTTCCTAAAGTGGAGTGTACATCTGTGCCTCATGTTAACCAGAGCACCTCAAAGGTGGGAGTGCCTGCTCCATAGGAAGATCTTTGTCTTTACTTCTTCTGACATTAGCTATGTAACCTCTTAAAAGAATACCATTTTTTCCCATATCTGTAGGGGGTCATAATGACTTGCTGCTCCCCATGTACTATGCTTGTGAAAAGTGAAAGTGTTAGTTACTTAGTCGTGTCCAACTCTTTGCAACCCCATGGACTATAGCTAGCCAGTCTTCTATGTCTATGGAATTCTCCAGACGAGAAATACTGGTGAGTGAGTGAGTGCAAGTCACTCAGTCGTGTCTGACTCTTTGCAACCCCACGGGCTACATAGTCCATGGAATTCTCCAGACCAGAATACTGGATTGGATAGCCTTTCCCTTTTCCAGTGGATCTTCCCAACCCAGGGATTAAACCCAGGTCTCCACACTGCAGGTGCATTCTTTACTAGCTTAGCCACAAGGGAGGCCCGAGAGTACTGGAGTGGGTAGCCTATCCCTTCTCCAGTGGAACTTCCCAACCCAGGAAATCAAACCGGGGTCTCCTGCATTGTAGGCGGATTCTTTACCAACTGAGATATCAGGAGTGGGTTGCCATTCCCTTCTCCAAGGGACCTTCCCGATACAGGGATTGAACCTGGGTCTGCTGCACTGCAGGCAGGTTCTTTACCATTTGAGCCACCAAGGAAGGCCCTTGTACTATACTTATTTGGCCTGTTAGTCTTTGGTGAACTTTATGTAAAATACCAGTATATCCTGTGTCTTTAAAATGTACATGACTGTGCCATCCCCTTCCAACAGACAGAACAGCTCTCAGGGCTTCTGAGAGTTTGTCTCCTGGATTATAATCTTTAGTGTGGCTTGAATAAGATTTCCTTTCATTAATTCTTCTTAGCTTGACTGTTAACTGAAATTTCATTGACAAAGAGTTAAATGATACAACCACTTTGGAAAGTTCTGGCATTTTTATATATAACTGAACATGGCTAGATACAGCCCATGCATCTTTCAATTAGGAAAATGCATAAATAAAATATTGTATGTTCATACAGCCAATCAGCAATAAAGCAGAAGGGATACAGACAACATCATGGATAGATCTCAAAAACACTGTGTGGAATGAAATAAATTTTACAAAAAATAGTGCATCTTCTATGATCAATTTATGTTAGTACTAAAAAAAGTGAAGTCACTCAGTCGTGTCCGACTCTTTGCGACCCCATGGACTGTAGCCTATCAGGTTCCTCCGTCCATGGGATTTTCCAGGCAAGAGTGCTGGAGTGGATTGCCATTTCCTTCTCCAAACCTAATATAGGGTTAAAAATAAAAGGAGAGTAGAGTTTGCTTCTGGTGGGTCATGGTAGGGATTTACCAGGAAAGAAATGAGGGAACTTTCTTGAGTGATGATGTTTTTATCTGACAAAATTTGGGGTTACACAAGTGTATGCATTTTTCAAAACCCAGCAAATATGCATTTAGGCTTTGTGAATATCATTGCATAATTATTTTACAATGAAAGGAAAGAAACTGTAAGTGATCTTGAAAGCTAGTTAATGATGTACATGCTGAAGTGATAAGGAAAAGTGTACAGATTTATACAACTCAAGCTCAAATGAATAAAAATAAGATATATCGGTGGGTGGATAGTTGAAATGTATACATAATTAAAGACATAGAGAAAAATGATACTAGAAGAATCTAGCTGGGGGTATAGGTGCTTTCTGTAAAATACTCTTAACATGTAGTATGGACTTCCCTGGTGGCTCAGTGGTAAAGAATCCACCTGTAATGCAGGAGACATGGGTTCAATCCCTGGGTTGGGAAGATCCCCTGGAGAAGGGCATGGCAACACCCTCCAGTATTTTTACCCAGAAAATCCCCATGGACAGAGGAGCCTGGCAGGCTACAGTCCATGGGTTGCAAAGAATCTGACATGACTGAGTGACTAAGCACAACATGTAGAATGCTTGAGAATGTCTGTAATAAGTTGTGGGGAAAGAAAGTGTGGTCACAGATCTTACAGGATTATCCAGTTTTGGGGGGTAAAGTTTGTCAAACTGTGTGCAATGAAAATCTAAATAAAAAAAGTTAATTGATGCTAATGTTTGATGATTATTGACTATAATACAGATATTAATGACATACAGGAATACTGAAAAAATATAATTCCTATTGCTAAATCACAATATTAATATAAATGTTATATTATTCAAAGTCTGTATTTTACAATATTTCCAGGAAAGAAGTATCTAGAAAATACATCTGATATTAATAGTTTACCTGGAAATTCAAGAGTTTTAGGTATTTCTGGATAAAAATAAACTCATATTTACTACCATATTATGAAAATTTGAATATGTCAAAATAATAAACATATGTAACAAAATTCCAACAAGAATCTCAGTAGAGTCTCTTGAAACTTAAAACTTTATGTCAAAATATTTTTAGAGGAAAAATATGTATGACAGTTATCAGATTTGTTAAATGAAGGTAAAGTAGGAGATTCTCCTTTTAAAATTAGAACCTAATATAAAGGTATTTTAATTAAAATATCAAAATTATAAATAGAGAATTTGGTCAATGAAACACAATACAATCTAAAACAAATGGCAAGTATATATGAGAAGTTAATATTTGACAAGCTGTAACAATCATTTTGGGGTGGAAAATATGAGGTTATTTAATAAATGATGCTTAATAAATTGACTTCCATACTGAAGAAATAACATTAGATACTTAACAAACTCTGTAAGAATAATTTCTAGATTTATCTATTAAAAATATGAATAAATTAGAGACTATTTTCCAATAGAAAATTGGAAGAAAATTCAGAACATAAGTTCCCATTTTATTTACTCAAAATATAATATGTGTACATCCATGGCGTATTCATGTTGATGTATGGCAAAACCAATACAATATTGTAAAGTTAAAAAAAAAAAAAAAGAAATAAGCTAGTGTACAAAATAAACAATAAAATTAGAAGAAATCCAAATTTAGAAAAGGGAAACAAAACTTTGAAACAAAACTAAAGCCCAGAAATCCTAAGGAAAAAGAATTTAGATCATTTACAATTTCAGTCTTTGGTTGGACTGATTTTCTCCAGTTGCCCTCCACTTCTCAAACTAGCCTAGAATCCCTTTAGAATGCCCTGGGCTCAGATTAGGAGACTCGAATCAGACTAAACCTGGATATAAGTAGACTTTTGACAAGAGTATCAACAGTTAAATGATGCCCTGAGTTTCTTCTCTATTGAAATTTTCAAGCTTTCACTGAGGAAAGTTTACAACATACACTTATTCAATTTTACTAAAAAATAATTTCTAAAAGGCCTGTTGAAAAATGAAGCCCACGTGTATTGGAAGAACTTGTGGATTTCTATGTCATTAGTCTCTGGAATTAGTGAAGAAAAATTGTGTTCATTTTCATAGCATTATGGTAATCACAGTAATGGATTGCAGAGGAGTTTTCATAGTGGGTACTCAGAGATTATAGTAGAGAGAAGGATTAATGTTGAACTGGTCATTCCTCTGCCTATGTTTTCCAAGCAATTCAGTTTTGGTGTTTAGATACCAAAAATGTAACAAGATTTTGTTTTTAAGGTGTTCTGCAATTCTCAAATTTGAAAATGAGTGGTCAAGATCTCTAGAATTCTCAACATTCTGAGAAAATGATTCAGACTTCTCTTACTCTTAAGTTGCAAGATGCAATTACTAAATGCAGACTTACGCAGAACTTGAGTATGATGTATCTTTTTCTTGCTAAATGTTTAAGACAGGACCAGAGATAGAGTTGGCACTCATTATTTGCCATTTCAAGGATGAAATAAATGGAGAACTGAACAGAGAAGTGTTTTAAGAAGAAATAATACAATGCAAACTGTGACCTGAACATATGTTCTTATACTATCTCGTCACTGTTACTGTCTTATCACTTTAGGCTACCCTGAGCTTTCTTTAGCTGCAAAGGACATGGTTTCTGTTACCACATTTGTATTATTGCCTGCCCATTTGCACACCCTTCATAGTCTCTTTCTGAGAATTAGATCAAACAGATCCCTCTGTCAATCATTACTCCCAGTTCTCAAGTAAAGGGAAGCATCTCATGCACATTTGCTACTAACTCTAACATACAGAGAATGAAAGAACAAAAGGAAGGAAGGAGGAAAGAGAGGGAGGGAAGAAGAGAAAAGGGAAGAGAGGAGAGGTATGGGGAAGGGAAGGGGAGAGGAGAAAAACACCACTTCATTATCACTTTTTTTTTTTTCTCATAGGTATAAAAAATACCAGCAAAGTATTTTACCTCTTTACTGACAAATTCTCTCAGGGAAAAAACCCATACCATCTAATAACTGGTGGCTTTTCCTTGAACACAAGAATGATGCAAATTAAAGCTCCATGTTTCCAGAGATTAATTAGGAGCCTGTCAACCTCACATTTTTGTTTTAAATTTGTTTTAAACATATGAGAATGGAAATGATGAAAAGATCCCAATTCTATCATTAAATATTAACTCATTTTACTGATTCAAAGTCTAGATTCTTGCCTTATTCTTGAACTGGGAGAATTGATGACCGAGGGGTTTGTTTGATCTAATTTGCAGGAAGAGGCCATAAAGGGTGTGCAAATGGGCAGGAAATAATACAAATGTGAAAACAGAAACCATGTGCTTTGCAGCTAGAGAAAGCTCTGCTGCTGCTGCCAAGTCGCTTCAGTCGTGTCCAACTCTGCGCGACCCCATAGACGGCAGCCCACCAGGCTCCCCTGTCCCTGGGATTCTCAGGCAAGAACACTGGAGTGGGTTGCCATTTCCTTCTCCAATGCATGAAAGTGAAAAGTGAAAGTGAAGTCGCTCAGTCGTGTCTGACTCTTAGCGACCCCATGGACTGCAGCCTACCAGGCTCCTCTGTCCATGGGATTTTGCAGGCAAGAGTACTGGAGTGGGGTGCCATTGCCTTCTCCAATGCATGGAAGTGAAAAGTGAAGTCGCTCAGTCGTGTTTGACTCTTAGCGAACCCATGGACTGTAGCCGACCAGGCTCCTCCATCCATGAGATTTGCCAGGCAAGGGTACTGGAGTGGATGCCATTGCCTTCTCCAGGGTAGCCTAAAGTGGTAAAACAGTAACAGTGATAAGTTAATAGAATGCAGATCCAAACAATCCTTGGACAACGGGCATTACATTATACATTTTATCACTTCTGACCAAAGACTGCAGAAATTCTACTGAACTGCAATAATTTAGCTACATATTAATTAAAGAAAAAAGAACATTTATACTTGGACAATTTCAGGCAAATAGGCTATGATGTGTTAATGACTATTTGTTGTTTAGTTAACAAATATGTCTCTGCCAAAAACCAGGATCACTTGATGTTAAAAAAATAAAGAAATTCTACGTATGTATGTTTAAAAGTCACATGAAGACTAGTGCAGACTTTGGCACATATTAAGCATTCATCAAACAGCTGTTGAGTAAATAAATTATAGCAACCTACTACATATCCACACCAAAATATTACCTAAACTCTATAATAAACTTTTTGAAATGTTTCTTTCTCAAGTCTTTTATTCTTGACAGAAACAAAATCAAGGACAGCATAACTTCTTACCCCCTAAATTACACATTTACTTGGTCAACCAGTGTCACCTTGTTGATTAGACTCAGTCAGGTGTCAACTAAGGGTACTTCTTATTGCCCTGAAAGGAAAATTGTCAGTAGGGCTTGTAAGGATCTTCTCAGACGCTGCTTTTAATCTTCAGTACACAAATGAATAATTGAATACTGCCATCATTACTGTGCTTTGCTTCTGTTTCAGTTTTGGAATTTAGATCAGCACCACTCATCTTGAGGGCTGCCAATCTGCTTTTAGCACTAACAGATAAGTCTAGCTTAGCTCAGTGTTTTATGAATAATTAGAAAATAAAAGCCAGAAACATGATGTACTAATTATAATTTAATTCACATCCATACTTATGAAAGTTGAGACATGTCAGCAAGGTAATTAAAATAGCAATTGGTTCTTACTCCTTTTTTGGCAATAGGCTTTTCATAATGAAATTTGTGAAATGAGTACATAATTACTAAAATGTTAGAGGCAAAAAAGAAATGTTCCTTTTAGAACTTAGTAATTAAAATTTTTATTGAATGAAACTCTGGTATCTCTGGTAAAACACAGCTTAAAAAAGTAGGAATTTCAAGTAGTCATGTATGGATGTGAGAACTGGACTATAAAGCAGGCTGAGTGCCAAAGAATTGATGCTTTTGAACTGTGGTGTTGGAAAAGACTCTTGAGAGTCCCTGAACTGCAAGGAGATCCAACCAGTCAATCCTAAAGGAAATCAGTCCTGAATATTCATTGGAAGGACTGATGCTGAAGCTGAAACTCCAATATTTTGGCCACCTAATGGGAAGAACTGACTCATTGGAAAAGACCCTGATGCTGGGAAAGATTGAAGGCAAGAGGAGAAGGGGATGACTGAGGATGAGATGGTTGGATGGCATCACTGACTTGATGGACATAAGTTTGAGCAAGCTCCGGGAGTTGGTGATGGACAGGGAGGCCTGGCATGCTGCAGTCCATGGGGTCACAAAGAGTTGGACTGGACTGAGCATCTGAACTGAACTGAAGTGAATGTTAGTCACATGTATCTTAGTAATATAATAACAAATGATACTACATTCCTTGTATGTAGATATTTAGTATCCTCATTATTCAGTTTTAATAATTAACAAAGTATAACCACACTACTCTGTGTGAGATAGAGTGCCTGGCTATTACTGAACTAAAGATAAACAAGGAAGATACAGTTCCTGTTCTAGTGGGAACACAACCTTGTTAAGTAGAAAAGGAAAAAATAATTTATACAAAAATGTTGAGTTGCCAACTGAGAATAGAATCATAAATCAAGACTATAACACACTATAAGACACTGTTTTCACATATTCTTCAAACTCCTAAATCCTTGGGGTTCAGTATAAAGTAGGTAATTTTCATATTTGTCTTATTAAAAATATTTTGATCACATGAAGAGGGCCACTTTCTCTGTTATTAACTAGCTGTTTAAATCTGCGCTACTCACCTAGTGAGAAACCGCATTTTTAAAGGACTTTTATCACAGAAATATAAGGGCTGCAAAATTTACTGTTGTAAAAGTGTGACTTTTTTCATTAACATTTTTCAACTTGATTTTTCTAATTTTATTTGAGTATTTTTTCTACTCATCCACATAGGAAGGGCTGAGCCTGCTCTTCATGAAATAAAATGAGTATTTTGCTCAATATTTTATTGTGTTTTCAAGACAAATACTCTCTCTCAGGTTAATATTTTAATTTAGCTTTAAAAATGATTTTAAATATGTAATTTATTTTTTAATATCAGTAAAAGGTTGTCTTTTTTTCATATCATAGGAAATGCATTTTAGTATGCTATCTGTGTTAGTCACTTAGTCGTGTCTGACTCTTTGTGACCCCATGGGCTGTAGCCCATCAGGCCCCTCTGTCCATGTGATTCTCCAGGCAAGAATACTGGAGTGGGTTGCCATTTCCTTCTCCAGGGGATCTTCCTGACCCAGGCATCGAACCCAGGTCTCCTGCATCACAGGCAGATTCTTTACCATCTGGGCTATAGGGAAGTC
Source organism: Bos mutus (assembly GCF_027580195.1). Taxonomy (NCBI): domain Eukaryota; kingdom Metazoa; phylum Chordata; class Mammalia; order Artiodactyla; family Bovidae; genus Bos; species Bos mutus. Next base: position 22,595,343 of record NC_091643.1, read on the forward strand.
CAGTATGCTATTTACCTATTTGAAATTAATGATGGAATATAATATTGTATTGGTTTAAGGCATGATAATTTTAATATATGTACATATTGCAAGTATATATAATATACAATATATACCACTGCAAGTTGTATATAATTTTATATACAGTTTATATAATATATATTGAATATAACATTTCTTGAATTAAGAACAATAGATAAGTTGTTATCTAAACAATAGACTAGATTTTAGTATTTTAACTTTTATCAGTGATTGCCATGATTATCCTGGGGAGAATACACTATAAAATTGTCCTCTCAAACTGACAGACAGAGCTTATTTCACCAAATATATAAGATTAAAGAGTCCATCATAGGGCAGTTAAGTTCTGCCTTTTACTGATGATTGTTTCCTTTGGTTTCTGTATTTCCCTCTACTTAACCTTCTCTGACTGTTTATAGCTTTCTTTCATTGTCTGCCTCCCCTTTTTTTATGCCTATGCATGCCATATATTTCATTATCTACCTCAGATTTTCTGAAATCCCTATTTGCATCAGTCCTCCTGTCAACATCCTCCATAACTGCCTTTTCTTTTCTTTTTCCACACTTCTCCTGTCTGATATATTTATTTTATATCCATTGTACATTTGTAGAGGAAAAATATACAGAAGGATAGAATAGTAACTCACATGTTCTTGCCCTCTATCAAATAGCTGATTATCTATTTACCATGTAGACAGGGAGTGTCAAGTCCTTATACAGTTTTGTAGCATATTTTCTACTTCGGTTCTTTATATATCAAGGGCCATCCTCAGTGATAGAAAGTAGTGTAGAGGCCAGGACTTACCTGAGGTCTTGGGAAGGTTCCGCTCTGATGTGCGGTGTCTCAACAGAGTGCCCGAACACTGCTCCTTCAGTGCCTGAGGGCAATCAGAATGCAAGAGTCAGTATAAGCAAATGCACAGACACAGTAGTTTTCATTTCTATTTTTATGCATTAAATATTCTTCTAAGAATGGGAAAACTTAAAATAGGACTGCTGCTGCTGCTAAGTCGCTTCAGTTGCGTCCGACTCTGTACAACAAATAAGAAGAGAAAACCTGGAAAAAGAGTTCAAGGTCGTGAAGGACCAAAAAGGGCAAATCTAAGTCCCACCATTAGCTGCTGTTCAGTTGCTAAGTCGTGTCTGACTCTTTGCAGTCCCACCGTGTTGACCCCTTTTAAGATGATCTCATTCGCAAAAGTTCAGACTGAGTGAAAATTGTAACCCTCTGATCACAGAACAAATTTCTCTCTCTTTCCTGTTCCTTTATTCTCAGGTAAGTGAATTTGAAGTAGGGATATGTTCCAATATTCAGTTCTTTCTACAAGCAGCAAAGTTGAAATGAAAATGTGGGCAGTGAGCTCTGATGTAGTATAGTATTAACTGTTTAAAGGCATGGGTTTCATAGGGCATTTAGCAATTCACCCACAAGCAGCTCCCACCTTTAGTTACAGTGATCATCGAACTGCAGAGAACAGGGCACCTTACTTTTACTTTTGTGAAATCAAGGCTCACTCTAAAACCATAAATGGCTAGAACTCATTAGAGTGGACTTTATGCGGGATCATAGTTGTCTCAAGTGGTCACGTGCTCAGGCAGTTGAATGATATTCTATCTAAACTTTTGTTTATTATTGCCATTCAATTTTCCAGGATGACAAGAGTTCTAATTTAACTGAGAAAAATAAAATGATCTTCTTTTCCAAAAATTAAATGCAAAGACGTTTGTTAAAGATGATGAAAAGACACAGCCTCCTTTTTTTATTTTGTAATTTTACATAAATGAAATCATTCCCTTGGAAATAAACTCTATTATCTTTTGGTTTAATCTTATTCAAACATCTTGGTGTAGAATGTCATACCTTCTCCATCAATGGCTCCAAGAGCAGCTTGATAATACAGTGCAAATACAAATACAGATTTTATACCTTCAATGTGAAGCTGCTTCTACTTATCATGAAGAACAGTGTAAAGTAAATTGATTCCATAAGGAATGAAGAAAGTGCCATTAAGAAATTACAGAAAGAATTTAAATTCCTTAAAAGTAAGTGTATACATGGGGAGATATACTAGAATCACCAGAGGACTCTACATAAAACAGTAATGCAGATCTTCTACCTTGAATCATGGAGGAAGAAATTGTTTTCAAAATTTGTTACATGGTTCCATCTATATTATGGTTCGAAGTATAAGTGTATAAGGTTCTGCTGCTGCTACTGCTGCTACTTCAGTCGTGTCTGACTCTGTGCAACCCATAGACCGCAGCCCACCAGGCTCCCCAGTCCCTGGGATTCTCCAGGCAAGAACACTGGAGTGGGTTGCCATTTCTTTCTCCAATGCATGAAAGTGAAAAGTGAAAGTGAAGTCGCTCAGTAGTGCCTGACTCTTAGCGACCCCATGGACTGCAGCCTACGAGGCTCCTCTGTCCATAGGATTTTCCAGGCAAGAGTACTGGAGTGGGATGCCATTGCCTTCTGTTCCTGTAAATTCCTAAAATTACAGATTTTAGTTTGTAAACTAAAAACCATCCACCATTGTTAACCTCTTACTGGATTTTAGTAGTTGTTGTTGGGTTTTTTTGTTTTGTTCTGTTTTTTCCTAGAGAGGCTATGTAGGGCATACTGTTTATTTATTTAACCGTTTTCACACATTTAGAGCAATTATTTCTCTAAGGAGTTTTCTCTTTTGATATTTTGTAAAATATTTTATTTATGTTAGTGAACAATTCTCAGAAATAAGTCTTTGGAAGAAAGATAACGGTTTTAGATAAAACTCTGATTTTGTGGTTGTGGAGGGTGGCATTTGAATACATATTTTACATAGCTCCATTTCTCAAGGAGAGATTCCTTTGGCATTTTAACATAATATGTATTTTACAGATGGGATAGATATCCATGTGCAGGGTTCAAAAATTAATTTCTATTATTTTATAATTTTGAAAACTTCCCAGATAAGATGCCAGAAACATAATTAATGAATAGTAGCAAAATTTACTTTGAAACAGCATGCCACATATAGTAACTTACTACAGAATATATTAGTGAAAGTAGAATGTTATCAAACGTTTAATTTTACAGTGAGGATGAAAACCTGATAAAGGTCTCAGTTCTAAGTATCAACAGAAAAATATTGGTGATTTTATTAAGAAAATATTCTTGAATAAAAAATGTATAATCATACCATCTAAGGGGCTAAATTGAAAACTGCATAACATAATTAACTAGCTTCAGACTTCCAGATAATGAGAAAATTAATCTCATCCTTTCACTTTGTGTCCCAAAAGGAGTCAAAAGAGCATCAGTAAATAGACAATAAGGATGATCTTAAAAGGAAATCAGTAAGGAAGAATAAAAACCATCTGAGCCAGAAACAAACTCTCATAGTATAAAAAATTTAAAAATGTATAAATATAGATTTCCCATGAACAGGAAAGTTCCACAAATACCAGATTATTGGTGGGGTTGCCAGACTTAGCAATTTAACATACTCGACACTGAATTAATTTTGAAGTTTGGTTAAACATAAAATCATAGTATAAGTATGCAAACTTGCAGGGGACATACTTATTCAAAAAATCATTTGTTGTGTGTTTGAAATTCAAAATTTACTTGGCACCATATATTTTACCTGGTAAATCTCACCATTGTGTGTGTGTGTGTTAGTCTCTTAGTCATGTCTGACTCTGTGATCCCATGGACTGTAACCCCCCAGGCTCTTCTGGCCATGGATTACTCCAAGCAAGAATATTGGAGTGGGTTGCCATTCTCTTCACCAGGGGATTTTCCCAACACAGGGATCGAACCTGCATTTACTGCATTGCAAGCAGACTCTTTACCGTCTGAACCACCAGTAATATAACCATTAGTCGACATTTATTTCGGACAAAAAGTACAGATCTGCTTTACCCTCACTTCAGGAAAACAAAAATGTGTGATGAATTCTCACATCTTAAGTTACAGAAACCATGGAAATCAAAAAGGAAGAGAGACAAAATAAGAGAGAAAAAGGAACATAACTTAGACATTTATTAATACATACATTTCAACTTATTGACTAAATAAATATTTTTTGTTTATTGCTTTTGGGAAGGATTGTTCAAAAGGGCAGAGTGTCAGTTTTGCTTCACTCTATAGGTGCTAAAGGATATCTCAGATAATTTAATGTGAATATTATAAGATGTAGAGAAAATAAAGACTTAGTTTTTGTAATGGACAGGAAAAATGAGGCAGGCAAACCTCATGGTCAAAAAATACTGGCTCTCATTCATATGATAATTTCTAGCCTCAAAACAAAATAATAACAATGTCATATTTTTTGGTAAAACGAAGACAGACTATATGAATTGTGGTCCTACTTTATATATAAAAACAATTTTAGATATAAGCTACTATGGTAGGATGCTATTCTTTACAAATGCCTAACATAAAATAACCCCCCCCACCATTAAAAAATCAACAAAAATAAATTTATATATCCTTCCAAATATGGCTGTCCATAATGCAATACTCAAGCTATTCATTATCAACTATTGGCCTCCCTATATCCTTTGGGAAGGCCAACACAGGACAAGAAAAGGAAACTCCAAACACCTGGCACTCCCAGCTCCTCAACTTGATAGTAAGTGAAAAAAAGTTCTGTGTGATGTAGTGACTCTCCAGCCACTGACCAGCTCCATGAATTTGATTGTGGTTAATTTCAGATAATATTTTACTGAGGGTTTTGGCTTTGTGTAGAAGAATCTGTGATCAGTTATATATTATGGCAGAAAGTGAAGAGGAACTAAAAAGCCTCTTGATGAAGGTGAAAGTGGAGAGTGAAAAAGTTGTCTTAAAACTCAACATTCAGAAAACAAAGATCATGGCATCTGGTCCCATTACTTCATGGGAAATAGATGGGGAAACGGTGGAAACAGTGTCAGACTTTATTTTTCTGGGCTCCAAAATCACTACAGATGGTGATTGCAGCCATGAAATTAAAAGGTGCTTACTCCTTGGAAGGAAAGTTATGACCAACCTAGATAGCATATTCAAAAGCAGAGACATTACTTTGCCAACAAAGGTTCGTCTAGTCAAGGCTATGGTTTTTCCTGTGGTCATGTATGGATGTGACAGTTGGACTGTGAAGAAGGCTGAGCACCGAAGAATTGATGCTTTTGAAGTGTGGTGTTGGAGAAGACTCCTGAGAGTCCCTTGGACTGCAAGGAGATCCAACCAGTCCATTCTGAAGGAGATCAGCCCTGGAATTTCTTTGGAAGGAATGATGCTAAAGCTGAACCTCCAGTACTTTGGCCACCTCATGTGAAGAGTTGACTCATTGGAAAAGACTCTGATGCTGGGAGGGATTGGGGGCAAGAGGAGAAGGGGACGACAGAGGATGAGATGGCTGGATGGAATCACTGACTCTATGGACGTGAGTCTGAGTGAACTCTGGGAGTTGGTGATGGACAGGGAGGCCTGGCATGCTGCGATTCATGGGGTTGCAAAGAGTCGGACACGAGTGAGCGACTGATCTGATCTGATATAATACAAGGCAAAGATACCTCTATGCCTTGAAACGTTAGTTTTATTTATTTAATTTTTCTCACTGACACTTGATAACAGATTATCTACATTTAAAAATGAAAAGCTCTAATCAGAGATTTTAAATATCTTATGATAAGGTTAGAATCTTGGAGTTCAGGTTTTCTTATGGATACACTATATACTTTGAAATTAGTCAGTTTGGGAAGCAATCCCAGCTCCTTTTTCCCATCTAAATGACCTCAAGCAAGCTATTTAATCTCTCCAAACTCCAATTTCCATAGATACAAATACATATATGGCAATGCCAACCTTACAGGTCAGGTTAAGTTTTAAATAGGATAAAATGTGCCAGTTTTTATGTAAGAATTCAATATTCCTTAATTCCCTCTATCAATTTTCTTTATGAAAGTCAGACACAGAAGACATACACATTGTGTCTACAGAGTTAATATCCCAACATAAGTCCACTCATTATTAAGTGAAGTCTCTATTCCCAAATGTCAGAGCTTCAAGTAACATAGTCTCATGTTGAATTTTAAAATCTGAAATTTAGACACTGAAAAGATATGCTTGAATTTAAATAGTAGGTGCATTTTATTAATCAAAACTCTAAGTCAAGGAATTCCTTAATGCAGCTGCTTGTACCAGTTAAGATCAATTGATGGATAAATAAGCTTTGAGAAAGAAGTTTCTTCTTAAAAAATGTCCAGCATGATCTTACTTTTAATTGGAGTTCATCATAATTTTGAAATTATTGGAAACAAAACAAAAATGCATAGTAGATCCTTTAGTAACTAAAATGGATGGATTGCTATGATCTTTTTGTGTATTTTATACTTATAAGTTCTTTGTGCAGGATATAATAGAAATGCATCATATGAATAACTGGAATAGGTAAAACAGTCATTAACTCTATCAGGATTTTAGTTTCCATTTAAAAATCAAAGGAAAGGTTAAAAAAAAAGAGCAGTACAAGGCATTGTTCCTTAGAATATTTCTCTTCTCAAAGTGAAATCTTAGTTTTGTATTGGTAACAATTCCAACCTAAAATCTTAAGGTGAATGAATCTGAGTAATATCAACCACCTCTTGTATCTAATCCCTGGGATTATTAGGAGACTTAAATAATCAAAATAGTCATTAACATTAGGCAGCATTTTAAACTGCTATACCAAAATAGGGCTGAAGTTCAGGGCAAGTTCATTTAGATTTCAGTGCCAAAAATATTCCTATTTATTCATTATCTTCAAGTTTGATCCTGTATGCTATTAAATGCATATACATTTTTTGTTAATTAAATTGAAAGACACTTTATAAATCTTTATTATTATTATTCTATTTGAGATCAGGGGCCTTTTTCAATTCTGTGGTTCCATTTCCTAACACTTTATCTGTATAATACAGACATTCATTGGTATGTCTATCTGAAGTTGTAGAATAAATAAATGTTTTCTTTGGCTTGGAAGTAAGATGAAGAACACAGCAGCAGAAAGCTGCCTACGAAGAGAGATGTTCATGAGGGTCTCTATATGCTGCCAGAAAGGCTTCAAAGGAGGGGGCTAGGGTCTGGCACAGAGTGCTTGCTGTTCTGGAGAACTAGAAAGAAGAGGAGAAAAGAGAAAACCCAGAAGGATCGTGAACAAAGGAACCAAGAAAGACTGAAGCACTCTGTGAAAGGAAGCTAAGAAGGAGTTCAGTTCAGTTCAGTTCAGTTGCTCAGTCATGTCTGATTCTTTGCGACCCCATGAATTGCAGCGCGCCAGGCCTCCCTGTCCATCACCAACTCCCGGAGTTCACTCAGACTCAGGAGTAGAAACGTGTAAATTCTATTGTTATTTGTCTAGACAGTTGCCGACAAGCTCTCTTAACTGCCTTCACTTTTTCAATAAAATGTACCATGACCATTATATATATATATATATATATATATATATATATATATACATATATTTTTTTTTTTGAAAGGGACAAAGAAGAGTATGAATATCACTACCAGATCAATATGGGACAGAAGAGATAATACGAGACACGAGGTGAAAAAGTTTAAGAGAATGGAGTATCTGTTCCCCTACCCCCTTTCCATGACAATTAATGGGAACTTAGGCAGCATTTTAAATTCCTGCAGTAGAACGGGGGTGAGGTTCAGGGCAAGTTTATATAGACCTCAAGGGCCAGAAGGATCGCTCTTATTCATTATCTTCAAATTTAAACCTATGCTTACTGGGCTTCCCTGATTGCTCAGATAATAAAGAACTTGCCTGCAATGCAGGAGACTGGGGTTTGATCCCTGGGTTGGGAAGATCCCTTGAAGAAGGAAATGGCAATCCACTCCAGTATTCCTGCCTGAAGAATTCCATGGACAGAGGAGCCTGGCAGGCTACAGTCCTTCGCATCACAGAGTCAGATATGACTGAGTGACTAACACACACACATACTGAATATTTCGAATCTTTGGCAGTCTTCACACCTTAGTTTCTTTTCCCTTTATTTGTATCTCTTGCCACCTCACCCACCTCGGATCTAAATTGGTAAAGTAAAAGACTGGATAGGGAACACAGTTTCATTTTATTCCCAAATCTGCTCCTAAGTCATTCTTTGATTTCTGACAAGTATTTAAACTCTGCTCCCCAGTTACTATTTGTAAAATGAAGCTCCAAATATAATGATCCTCAGGTACCTTCAATTTTTAACTGTCACAGTTACATAATTTTTTCTCAGACATGTTGAAACCTGTACACTATACCTCTTTTCATTTCTCCTTAATACAAGTGGAAATAAATTTGCCCCTACAAATTGACAGAAAAGTTATTTGGGGGAAGGGGCAGAGTAATAACATTGGCAAAAGTAAATTATTAACTACCATTTCTTTTACTCCATTAAAATGAGTTTCTTGGAATTCTGAAAGCATCATTACCCTTTAAAAAGAGAAATGTCAACTCATTTTAAGATACACTATGTCTCTTACTTGTGTTACTTTAATAGTCTAAATGTTATTCCTCCTTCCAACTAACTGCATAAAATACCACCTATAACACCTAACCTATAAGAAAATGCATAATAATTTTCTCGGATACCATTTTTGCCCACCATTCAAGACTTCTGCCTGATTAAAAAAAACAAAGATCATGTATTAATTACATTAATAACTGATGAAACTATTTACAGGTCAACAATGGAGATGCAGACATAGAGAACAGATTTGTGAACACATTTGGGGAAAGACAGTGTGGAATGAATTGAGAGAGTCGTATTGAAACATATACCCTACCATACATAAACTAGATTGCTGGTGGGAATTTGCTATATGATGCAAGGTGCTCATCCCAGTGCTGTGTGACAACCAAGAAGGGTGGGATGGGCTGGGAGGCGGGAAGGAGGCCGAGAGGGAGGGGACATATGTACACCTACTGCTGATTCATGCTGATGCATGGCAGAAACTAACATGACATTGAAAAGCAATTATCCCCTGATTAAAAATTGATATATTAAAAAAAAAACCTTCTGCTTGAATTTAAAATCCATTCATTCAGACTTATTTTCCTCTACTCATTTATAAAATCGTTTACTTATTTTCCCACCTTTTAAGGTAAATAACATCTGTTCATTCTCCGAATAAATTTGGGATTTACCACCAGTTTGGAAGCTATCATATCTATTCTGGGGGCTTCCCAGGTGACGCTAGTGGCAAAGAACCTGCCTGCCAATGCAGAAGACATAAAAGACAAGGGTTGATCCCTGGGTCAGGAAGACCCCCTGGAGTAGGAAATGGCAACTCACTCTGGGATTCATGCCTGGAGAATCCCCATGGACAGAGGAGCCTGGTGGGCTACAGTCCCCAGGGTCACACAGAGTTGGACACGACTGTAGAACTTAAGAAACATGGATATCTATTCTGAAATTTTACATGCTAAATTATATGCTACTCCCCTTCTAGACTGAAAAAAAAAATCAGACATTCCTTATATCCCACTGTATTCTTGTGTACAACATGGTATCTTACACATAAAAGGTAATTGGCAAATACTGATTAATAATTCACGACTTTCTTCTTCAAAGCTTTTTTCCTCTTTTTAACCCTTCTAGTTTGACTAATGGTACCATCATGCCCTAATAGTCAGAAACTGGGGAACTATCCTGAGATGCCCTTTTTTGTTCAACATCCAGATTAGTTTACTTCTTTCTACAAATTGAGTATCACCTAAATTTTCTCTCAATTATTCCTTGATGCCACCACTAACTAACATTTGGAAACGCTAAGCTGACTATAATGCTTACTTAAGATGCTTCTGGAATCCAATTGTCTATGGAAGTCAAACCCAAATTCCTGAGTAGGGCTCACCTCTCAGCAGTTCTCTGTACTTTATACTCCAGTGACAATAAAACCTTTGCAGATTTTGAAATGTCTATAACTGTCAAGAGTATCACTTCTTTCTGTTGTTATTGTTTTCAGTCACTTAGTCATGGCCAACTCTTTGTGACCCCATGGACTGCAGCACACCAGGCTTCCCTGTCCTTCACTATCTCCTGGAGCTTGCTCAAACTCATGTCCATTGAGTCAGTGAGGCCATCCAACCATCTCATCCTGTGTCGACCCCTTCTCCTCTTGCCCTCTATCTTTCCCAGCATTGGGGGCTTTTCCAAAGAGTTTCTCATCCCTTTGATGGTAATCTACTCATTCTTCAGGATCTGATTCTAGATGATTTTCTCCATGAAACATTTTCTGTACCCTTCATGCACTTCCTCTTTCTCTTTCTACTCAGCTCCCCCAACTCCTTATGAAAATTACTGTACCTACTGTACATAGCAGTTATCATATTGCATTGAATTCATTTTAAACTCCTCCCCAGGAACTTATGAATTCCTTGAGCTCAAGGACTTTGTCCTAATATATTTTGTATGCTTAGTACTGATCTTAGATTCTGATATATAATTAAGGATCAGTAAATGAAAGAAAGAATGGGAATGAAAAAATTGATAAAAGTATGAGTAACAAAAATTATTCTGTGGTATTTTATGATATATAAAACTTGCTGTTCCTGCTTCTCATTATATTTCTTTGTTTCATATTTCAATACAAATCAGGTTATTAATATCCTTAGGTGATGGTCTGAATTTATTAACACTGTTATTATGAGCCTACCCAGTGTTAATTTTTCTAGTAAAACAGGGAAACAATATTGTTAAATTGTCTCTTTGAAACACAAACAAACCCCTACCGTGTTGTTCATTTGAGAGTAGAGAATAAGCTGCCAATATTTCTGAATATATATTATTTCAAAATCTGTTTTTACTTTTCAGTCAGCATTTTTCATAATTAAAAAGTATCTTAAGGCATTTTATCTCAGATGGCAAATTATGTCCTTTTTTCTACTTCTGAAGGTTTGGAAGAGACCATGGAAAAGATACTTGATGATCAGATGGAAAATACATTAGAAAAAAACTATTTCCCTCAAGATGAAATGTATTAAAAAATAAAATGCTTTGTCATTAACAAAGAAAATTAAACTTAAATATATCAAGACTTGAAATAATACAGAGACCCTTCTCATTAATATTTTATAACCTTCAAGTAGCTTGTATTTTTCTAGCACTTATCTCTGATTTTTAGAGAGAAACAACTCTATGTTATTTCCTTCTATTCTTTTTAATGAGGCAAAAAATAACTGAAATTTAAAAGCATGTGTGGAGAAAACAGAAAAGAAAAATCAGTATTTTCAAATTGAATGACACTTGACGGAAATTACATCTAGGAAAAAGATATATAAATAATACCTCTTTCAAATTTTCACCTTCAGAAAAGAATATTAGAAGGTCAAGCAGAGTTTTCATTATTCACTCTTAGGATATATATTTTCTGAAAATAATAAGTAATTCCAAGGTCTCTAATTACTAACATTGTCATTTTGCCCTTTTCCTTAATAATCACTAAAAGGAATAAGATGCAATATATGCCTGACATCTTTAAAAGTCATAAATGAACAAGTGTCACCAGAAGCACATCTTGAGCAAACACAATCATAAGATTCTTTTATTACGGATTTATCAAAGGGCAGCTGCATGTGACAAATCAATTCAATGTACACACTCAGAGGCTGAAACATCAAAATATGAAATTACTTGATTAGAAACTATCTTATATTTTTTGTTATTTTTTTGCAAAACAGTTCATGAAAATTAATTAATGATGAGATTTGGAAAATTAATAAGACGAGCCCTCTATGTGAATTATTTATTTTACTACATTTAAATAATCTTTGCAGGCTTTTAGACACTTAATCTAGTAGAACATTTTGTTTTGAGGTTTGGACATTTTGCGTAAATGTCCAAATCTCAGATAGCATAGCTAATGCTAGGTTTGCTTCTTGAAGGTCACATTCATTTTCATTCAGGTACATTTTTCTGTATAGCGTTTTCTTTATAAACTTTCATTAATTAATCCACACGCAATTAAAGCTTTCTGATCCATGGGAAAATCATTTATCTCAAAATGTACAGTTAATTATACCATAAACTCAGGTTCTTTGGGAAAAGAAAGTGAATACTTTAAGCCTGCCTTTTCATCTTATTCTTCAGGCTCTTTATCCCTGTTTAAACTATTTCCTGGAGAAAAGTAAGATGGTCTTTCTACCACCGTTAGTCATGAGCAGGAAGACTGTGCTTCCGACTGGCATACCATGCTGATCATTGCAGTGAAATACACAAGAATAGGGACTCATCTCAGCAGCACTTTCACTTCCTAATGGTGTTTCCCTGATAACTTTTGACATATTGCCATTAAAGCACATTCTATGGAAAATAGAAATCCATAGAAAAGTTATCCAGAAGAGACTGTACCCAACTCTCTTTAGTGGCTTCAGATATGACACGTGTTTATGTATTTACAGATATACCTTGGAGATATTGTGGGTTTGGTTCCAAACCAGGGTAAGAAATCAAATAAAAGGAATAAAGCAAGTTACACAAACGTCTTGGTTTCCCAGAGTACATTAAAGTTGTGTTTATACTATAGTGTATTAAGTGACTTAAAAAAATGTACATACCTTAATTAGAAATATTTCCTTGCTAAAAATTGCTAACCATCATCTGAGCCTCCAGAGGGTCATTTTTTTTTTTTTTGGTGAGGGGATCAGAATATTGCAAGAATTATCAAAATGTGACGCAGAGCTATGAAGTGAGCAAATACTGTTGGAAAAATGGTGCTCATAGAACTGCTTAATACAAGGTAGTCCCACACCTTCAGTTTGTATAAAACACTGTATCTGCAAAGTGCAATAAAGCAAAACACACACAAAAATAAGGTATGCCTGTATTTGAAACGTCTTACAATCATTTACTTCAATTAAAAAAAAAGTGTTCAAAAGATGCTAATTCTATAAACGGCTTTATGGACCTGAGTTACACAGTTAACATATATACAAATCAGCATCTGAATGCAACTAGGACTTTTAAAATGGTATCTTATTAAACATAATTTACTTAGACTTTGCTTATCTCAAGATATCTAAATTATTCCAAAACATCAGAGCATCACCAGTCATTTTCTGAGTGTCTGTGCAGTTGTGGACAAAATTATAATTTGGAATCTTTATATAGGCAACCTGACTTAATACATATGTTTTCACGCTTTTAGGAATAACCAAATTTTATAAAAATTGAGGTGAAAAATGCAACTCTCAAAAGTCTATCCTTCAATAACAGGATAGTATGGCATTCATAGATTGAGGCCAGCTGGGGAACAGTCAGAAAGAAAGCACATGCTAACGCCAAAACAAATACCCTTCATCCTGCTGTTCCTGTGAGGTTGTTTTTTCTTTTTTTTTTCTTTTTACCTCTTGTTGTTCCAGATTGCTCCTGTGAATTTTATGTTATCATGTGCCATGTAATTCATTGTGTGCCAAAAGGGAAACAAAGAGAGCTCCATTTATTTGTGTTTGTTTTCTTCTCACAAGAGGTTTGATAGCACCGCTTTTAATTAATATAAAGAAGTGGCAGGTTTTCACCAGAACTAACGTCGTTATCCTCTATAATGATGGTTCTTCAGCCAAGAAAACCCATCACAATCCCTGACATGATTGCCATGAACCCCTTTACAAGTACCTTTAGAACAATCCCAAGCAGAGCAAGCCATTAAAACTGTACTCAAATCATAACCAGCCTAAGTATCCACAAGCAAATCTGGGGATCTTCAGAATGCTAAAGCTATTCTGGAACCCTGTGTTTTATGTGGGTGGGCTGTTTATGCGCCATACCAAGTATCTTTAAAGATGGTGGCCCTCTGAGCCACAAAAATTATGCTTCAGATTTTAGCATTAGATCTTTTGATATGAAGAAGTCAGTCCTGGCAAATCCAGGTTAAGGTACAACAGAAAAATAAAATCCTTATCTGTGATTTTATATTTCTGAAATCAACTGATATACTCAGCAGATATCTCACCTTTGGCTAAGCAGAGATGCAATATTTTCAATACAAAATGTTGATTTATATTGTAGAAAGCATCTGATTGTAGAAAGATTTATATTGTAGAAAGACTGATCTGATCAGTCTCTCAGCAGAGAGATGCAATATTTTCAATACAAAATGTTGATTTATATTGTAGAAAGCATCTGATTGTAGAAAGATTTATATTGTAGAAAGACTGATCTGATCACTCTCTCAGTCGTGTCCGACTCTTTGCGACCCCATGAATCGCAGCACGCCAGGCCTCCCTGTCCATCACCAACTCCTGGAGTTCACTCAGACTCACGTCCATCGAGTCAGTGATGCCATCCAGCCATCTCATCCTCTGTCGTCCCCTTCTCCTCTTGCCCCCAATCCCTCCCAGCATCAGAGTCTTTTCCAATGAGTCAACTCTTCGCATGAGGTGGCCAAAGTACTGGAGGTTCAGCTTTAGCATCATTCCTTCCAAAGAAATCCCAGGGCTGATCTCCTTCAGAATGGACTGGTTGGATGTCCTTGCAGTCCAAGGGACTCTCGAGAGTCTTCTCCAACACCACACTTCAAAAGCATCAATTCTTCGGTGCTCAGCCTTCTTCACAGTCCAACTCTCACATCCATACATGACCACAGGAAAATCCATAGCCTTGACTAGACGAACATTTGTTGGCAAAGTAATGTCTCTGCTTTTGAATATGCTATCTAGGTTGGTCATAACTTTCCTTACAAGGAGTAAGTGTCTTTTAATTTCATGGCTGCAGTCACCATCTGCAGTGATTTTGGAGCCCAGAAAAATAAAGTCTGACACTGTTTCCACTGTTTCCCCATCTATTTCCCATGAAGTGATGGGACCGGATACCATGATCTTTGTTTTCTGCATGTTGAGCTTTAAGCCAACTTTTTCACTCTCTTCTTTCACCTTCATCAAGAGGCTTTTTAGTTCCTCTTCACTTTCTGCCATAAGGGTGGTGTCATCTGCATATCTGAGGTTATTGATATTTCTCCCAGCAATCTTGATTCCAGCTTGTGTTTCTTCCAGTCCAGCATTTCTCATGATGTACTCTGCATAGAAGTTAAATAAACAGGGTGACAATATACAGCCTTGACGTACTCCTTTTCCTATTTGGAATCAGTCTGTTGTTCCATGTCCAGTTCTAACTGTTGCTTCCTAACCTGCATACAAATTTCTCAAGAGGCAGATCAGGTGGTCTGGTATTTCCATCTCTTTCAGAATTTTCCATAGTTTATTGTGATCCACATAGTCAAAGGCTTTGGCATAGTCAATAAAGCAGAAATAGATGTTTTTCTGGAATTCTCTTGCTTTTTCCAAAGTTGAGATATAAACATACATATCTGTAAGAGTGCCTGAGCGTGTGTGCATAAGTAGTTTATAACATCTTGCTAGAGAGTATCAGTGGAGAAGGCGATGGCACCCTACTCCAGTACTCTTGCCTGGAAAATGCCACGGACGGAGGACCCTGGCAGGCTGCAGTCCATGGGGTCACAAAGAGTTGGACGCAACTGAGGTGACTTAGCAGTAGCAGAGAGTACCAGACTCAGACGTTGTTTGTGAGTCCGGACAGTACCTCTAAATAGAGTTTTTATCTAATAGAAACTTCTCTAGAGATTTGGGAAAAAACTGATGGATGAAGTCCAAATATATTAAGAATTTTCAGGGAAAATCTGGACAAGAGCAAAATAAGATAGGAAATTTAATGGTTCATATTTATTCGAAACTACAGATACCAACATCCTAAAGACAATATTATCATGCTAAAACCAAAAATTAAGAAATACCAGGACAATTTCTTTTAAACTTATCATAGGATATAAACTTGGTTTAACAGCAGGAAATTGATAAAATTCTCCATAATAATTTTTTTATGAACAACATGTACCCATATCAAAAGATATAGATAAATCATTCTAAAACTTTAGCATTCTTTTATGATTAATAACAACAGTAGTAATTACTACTTTTAAGAATAATAGGAATGTAAGTGAATGTATGACCATCAGTTAGAAACATTTTCCATAAAACCTATAGCATCCTCAAATTTATTGGTGACATGTTAAAACATTTTGCTCAAGGCAGCAACTTTACAAAGGTACAATATGGTTTAACCTTTTGACTAGATTCACCACTTCAATTCAATTCTGGTATAGTTCTTCTCTCACCACATGGTAGTAAGAGGAGAAAAAACACAGTTATATGAAATAGAGGCTGTTTGAGGGCAAAAAGAAAAAAAAATATCATCTTCATATATATACTACGGTTGTCTACATAGAAAATCTAAAAGAACCTGCAGAAAATTTAATAAGATTAATAAGAGAATTGCTTTGACTTAAAATGTAATAAATGTCTGTGCTCACTTTAGAGAATGAATTATTAAATTTAATCAAAAGGCTTTAAAGCAATTTTAAGTATAAAGAGAGGATAATGTGAACATAAATAAGAGCTTAACTTAAAGTTGTTAATTTTCCCCCAAATCTTGAATAGACTTAATGCAATCTCAGATCATCAACACTATTTTCTTAGGACTTGACAAGCTAAGTCTAAAACCAAAATATATAAGAGTCTTGGGCCAAGAATAATAGGAAAATTCTGAACCTCTCCTTCCCAAATCCATGGCGATTTTTCCCTAACAGATAGAAACATTTATTATAAAGTTCTAGCTCCTAAGTCACTTTGACTGTGGTAGAGACAGAGAAATAGACCAATGGGGTAGAAGAGGTTTCAGAAACAGACCAACAAATTTCCATCTATATGGAAACTTGATTTATGATAGTTACTATTGAACATAAGTGTGGAAACAAGTAACTATGCTATAAATGATGCCAGAATAATTGTTTAACCATACAGGGAAATCAAACCATATTTATTGCCACATGCAAAGATCAATTTCAGCTGTATTAAAAATGTGGGTAAAATTATAAAATGTGTAGAAGACAATACTGGAGCATATCTTTTACTTCAGATTAGAGAACTCTAATTCAGATCAGAGAATTCACATTTGCCATATAGTAAAGGAAAAAATGATGTTAGATACATTCAAATCAAGAATTTCTCTCAACAAAGGACACCGTAAGCAACGGAAAGGCAGACTTTGACCCTAAAGGAGATAATTACAACACATATAATTAAAAAAAGAGTGATTTCCAAATACACAAAAATACTCTTAAAAGTAATAAGAAAAAGATAAACCAATAGAAAATAACTAAGAACTTGAAGAGAAACCTTACAAAAGAAGTATCATGAATAGCCTATAACCAACTAAAAAAATATTCATTAGTGATCAAAATAAAGCAAATTAAAACTGCATTCTGGTACCAATGTAAACCCCCTGGTCTTACAGAAACTTTAAAGTCAAAGAATATACTTCTTATGGGAAGGTGAGAATAAATTCTTAAGACAAAAAATATATGAAGCTTTAAAGTAGTTGATAAATTTGACTATTTTAACATAACGTTTTTCTTAATAAAAGACACTGTGTGTGCGTGTGCTAAGTTGCTTCAGTTGTGTCTGACTCTTTGCCAACCAAACGGCTGTAGAGCCCACCAGGCTCCTCTATCCATGGGGTTCTCCAGGCAAGAATACTGGAGTGGGTTGCTATGCTCTCCTCCAGGGGATCTTCCTGACCCAGGGACTGAATATAAAATACGAAAATATGGGTAATTCACACAAAAGATATAACACACACACACACAGTCTATAAAATATGTTACTGATAAATAATTGACATCCAGAAAATATAAAGATCTTCTACAAATCAATAAGAAAAAAAAACCTAGCTCATTAAAAAAGACTAAAATATGGGTAAGTCACACACAAAAAATTAACCTGAATGAATTAGTCAATACACTAGGAAAAAAAAATCCAAAGCAGCTCCACATTGCTGTTAATCAGAACCTTACAAATGAAAACTAAGATGAGATGAAATTTTATTTGAATCTATTCTAGCAACCAAAAGATTAGAAAACTCAATTCATGATTTAGGTTTGTAGTGTTTTCAAAGCTGAATAGAGTGCCCCTTTATCTCACTGCTTTCCACTTTAGATTCATAGCAAATGGATGCCAACATGTGGTTGTTTGGAAACTGACTATTTTAAAGTATTTGTGGAACCTGTAAAAAGAGCATTTTTACACTGGAAAAAAAAAAAACAACCCTTTTAAGAAAAAGCAGTCAACTGTTTTAGACAGCTATTTTAAAATAGCATGGTGCAGATATACACTAGAATAGTGAAA
The DNA here is from genome assembly GCF_027580195.1 of Bos mutus. Lineage (NCBI taxonomy): Eukaryota > Metazoa > Chordata > Mammalia > Artiodactyla > Bovidae > Bos > Bos mutus. Next base: position 22,613,564 of record NC_091643.1, read on the forward strand.
GACAGGGAAGCCTGGCAGGCTGCAGTCCATGGTGTTACAAAGAATCAGACATGACTTAAACTATATACAGTTGTCTGGACAACATCTATATATAAAATAGATAACCAACAAGGACTACTGTATAGCATTGGGACCTATATTCAATATCTTGTAATAACTTGTAATGGAAAATAATCTGGAAAAGAATATACATATATAACTGAATAATTATATATATAAAATATATATATACACACATCTGAATCATTTTGCTGTATGCCAGAAAACACACAACACTGTAAATCAACTATACTTCAATTAAAATAAAATAATGTTACCTATTACCAAATTTCTATGCTTGTTTCATATTATAAAGGTTTTGTTTGTATTGTTATTATAGTGACTAAAGTCCTATATGTCATAAAAAATAGAAATCGGACTCAAAATTATACAATCCAAAGTTTTGTATCCAATTAAATTATTGTATGACAATATTCATTATGTCAGTTCACTAGAAAAAGTATCAGAAAGTATATAGTTTTGCTACTTAGAGTAACATTAGAGAGAACACATGATATAATAGCTTGCATGCTAGGTCAATTTGTTGTCTCATTAGAAATAGAATAAATCATTTAATTATTTGAAACCTTAATTTTCTCACTTGCAAAAATTAAAAAGATTTTCTTCTCCTCCTCAAAGGAGGAGATTTATATATATATATATATAAAATATATATTACATACATACATATTATGTATTATATATAATATATACATTATTATATATATAAAAACAAACACAAATGCACCTATAAAATATAACTATGATATATATATATCTTATGTATAACATATATATACTATTATATATTATATACATATACATATGTATTATATATTACAGTATAATGTGCACTTCACCATTACTTAGCATTATTCGTGTGTGTAGTCAGTTTAAAAGACTTAGTAATCCATAGTGGTTCAGGCATATGAGAATTATCAGGCACTGCTCGTATGAGGGCAAAATGATTAAAATCTTTATTCGTCCTTAAACACTGAACAAACAATTCAGTTTCAAAGAATTTATCCTCAAGAGATATCATGTGCACAAAGCTGCAGGTACAAGAAAGTTGATAACGACTCTGTTTAGGTTCACTGTATACAACCTAAATGTCCAAAAGTAGGGAACTAATTGATAAACTATGTAGTTTAATAAATGGACTATTTTAGTCATTTAAAATATTATAGGACATTACTGAATAGCATGAATTAAAAGTGAGTATTAGATATCCATTGGAGAAGGAAATGGCAACCCACTCCAGTGTTCTTGCCTGGAGAATCCCAGTGATGGGGGAGCCTGGTGGGCTGCCGTCTATGGGGTCGCACAGAGTCGGACACGACTGAAGCGACTTAGCAGTAGCAGTAGCAGTAGCAACAGTATTAGATATCCATACGATATGCATAAATATCTGATTTCTTAAAATGGCCAATACAATTTTTACTAGTCAAAATTCCATATGGCAGCTTTATTTTCAAGTTGTACTCGCCTTTACTTCCTCCTCTTACTCTTGGGTGCTTGAGTGCTAAGTTACTTCAGTCCTGTCCCACTCTTTGCGACTCTATGGACTGTTGCCCATCAGGCTCCTTTGTCCGCGGGATTCTCAAGGCAAGGATACTGGAATAGGTTGCCATTTCCTCCTCCAGGAGATCTTTCCCACCCAGGGATTGAACCCATGTTTCTTATGTCTCCTGCATTGGCAGGTGGATTCTTTACCACTAGCACCGCCTGGAAGCCTTTTTATTTCTCCTTTGCCCCAGTTAAAAACTCAAACTTACTGCTTAATACGCAAAGAAATTCAGGAAATGTCACTTGTCTTAAAGTTTTCTACTTTAACACATAAAGGGTTGTGCAAAAGTATTTTTCTAAAAACTGAGCTAGTTACCTCACCAAGATGTATACAATTCTTAAATGGCAGCTGTATCTCAATTAGATGTTATCTTAAGTAGAAGTATTTTGTTATCTACTTTAGAGATAAAATGACTTTTCATCTGAAGTGTAAAGATAAATCAGACTGTCTTTGAGATGTTTTGCTATTCCTGTCATTAAGTGTTGAAACAGAGTGACCACTTTACAGAGATATAAGAGAAAAGATTCAAACTTGGCTGGAAGTTTGAAATAATTAAAAATTCAGATAATTTTGAAGGTGAGATTCCATGATGCTTTTTTCACCCACCACGCAAAAGAAAAATGATGTGTAAATAGATTGGTTGCTGAAATCTTATTCCAATACACTTCTCTTAAAGTCCAGAATAACCAGGATAATTATCAATAATTAACAACAAATAATTCATTTGATTTATCAGTCATAAACTTAAAAGAAGCAAGCAATGAAACAAGTTATTCACCAATACTGTATGCGTTTTGTGCTTATATTTGAGGAAAGAAGTGATATTTTAACACCTGTGCGTAAATAAGAAGCTGAGTCTATAAATGAGTATTTTACTTGATACAGAAAAACTAGTAGCATTTATGGTTGTGATTAAATTGTCCTTAAACATCACCCTTTTCAATTTTTATTCATATCACATGAGATTAATAGCTCCTAAAACCTATTATGTTTTAATTTCTGATGGAAATGGGCAACTCGCCTTACATGTGACTTCACCCACAGATGTGAGTGAAGAGCTCCAGGGCATCTCAGATTCACGAGCACTACATCCTACTTTCTGCACGTGCTTCCTGTCTCTCTGCTTCTCAGAGCCCCAGGAAGAAGGTTTAGCACAAACAGCACAGGAGAGTCATCCCCAAGTGCCTCGCCAGTTACCTTTCAACCCAGGGAGGAAAGAGCTATTGAATTATGCAACAGCCTTGATCTTTGAGTTAGCCAATTGCCGGAGGCAGTTTGGAACTTCTTTTTCAGTTTGGCCACATTGCAAAGAGGAAATTACTTTGCCCTAATTTCAAGTCATTTGTATAGTGTTTCCTCACACAAAATATTATTGATCCTTAGATTTACCCTATAGGAAATCAGAAACTAATAAATGAATCAGCTGGTAACAATATAATGATGACTATTACTACTACTAAACCAATATTAAGTCAGATAACACCCCCATTTTACAGCTGAAGAACCCAAGGCACAGACAGGCTAAATAACTGACCCAAAGGCATAAAGCATTTAGAGGACCCAAAGTTAGAAAAGCTAATTATGGCCTAGGCACAAATACACTAGTCCTAGTTTGGTGTGTTTATTTTTGTTTTTTTTTTTTCCCTCTAATTTTATTTTATTTTTAAACTTTACATAATTGTATTAGTTTTGCCAAATATCAAAATGAATCCGCCACAGGTATACATGTGTTCCCCATCCCGATTATTTAGTCGCTCAGTCATATCTGACTCTGTGACCCCATGGAACTGTAGCCTGTCAGACTCCTCTGTACATATTCAAGCAAAAATACTGGAATGGGTTGCCATTTCCTTCTCCAGGGGACCTTCCCTACCCAGGCATCAAACTCACATCTCTCTTTCATCTCCTGCCTTGCAGGCAGGTTCTTTACCACTGAGCCACTAGGGCCTGAATTCAAGACAGTAGGAAACCTATAGTTATTCCTCCTTCCAAGAAATCTCAGTTTGTTAAAAAAAAATTTATTGTTTGATGAAACATGTCAATTATCATTTAGTGTGGTGGCAGAATAATTGTCTTCCTCACCATCCCCCCAAGGATCCAAATCCTAATCTCTGAAACCTGTGAATATGCTGCCTTAAAAGCAAAGGGGATTTTATTTAATAGATGGCAAGTGGACCTAAAATTGCTGATCTGACTACTTCAAGATAGGAAAATTATACTGGGTTATCTAGGAGGGTCTAAAATAATCACAAGGATCATTAGAAATGAATGAAGGAGTCAGAATATGGAGAATCAGAGAGGTGGCAATGTGAGAACAGCTTGGTTTGCTATTGCTGGCTTTAAAAATAAAGGGAGGGGCCAGGGGCAGAGGACTATCAAAGGCCTCTAGAAGCTGCAAAAGGCAAGAAAATGGCTTTCCCGAAAGGAGCACGATTTTAGCCTAGTGAGAAACGGTGCAGACTTCTAGCCCCCAGAACTGTAAATAATAAATATGTGCCTCCTAAGCCACTGTTTGTGTAATTATTACAGCAGCAACAGAAAATTAATGCATCTGGTTAGTAATTGGAAAATGACAGGAACCCATTCAAGCTTATAATATTTTTTCCTTTCTCCTTTCCTCTTTCCCTTCTAATCTTTATAGTGAAATGAAACATTGCCCTTGTTAGGATTTATAGGAACATGGAAACTTTATCTACTTATGCAAAGCATACTGACACAAAACTCCACAGGTGAAATTAGGAATAAAATTCATTTTGACACACTCTAGCACGTTCCTTTTGAAGACAAAGGTCAGCCTGATTAATGACTATACAGTTGAGTTAAAAGTAAAATTAGTTCTTTCTCAAATTGCAATAGACCTTTTAAATCACAGACCAAGATTATGTTACTGTTTTTCCAAGGTAATTCTAACATCAATCATTTATCTCCATCTCTTCTCATGACATTGTTTGGCTTATTCTAAGCTTTCAATTTACATAGCTACATGAAGATAGAGAGTTTATCCCAGGAATGCTCTATGATTTAGTTGAGAAAGTCAGATATGTAGTATTTAAGTATGCTCATTCCTCTTTACCGCTAACTTTTTCTAGACTACTAAATAAATCTGCTTGAAATAATGACCTGGGTACTAAATAAATCAGATCCTAGAAGCTCTCCTTCTTGTTACAGAAATCCTAATTCCGGATCTGAATGTATTGTATACACATGCATATATTGACACAGATAAAATGAAGTGGAAATGAGACTGGACGTTAGTGAGGAAAAATAGATATACTTCCTTGTCTGCTATTGATAGCTGTATGTATTTTGTGAAAGTCACTTAACTTGAGACTCAGTTTGCAAAGTGAAGATAGTAATACATATTTTCCTAAGTACTAAGGAGCAAATGAATTCAATGTAAATGATTATATCCTGTCAATGGTAAAGTTTATGCCAACATGTTACTAATTACATTTTTTTGATTTGTTGTGCTGCTTTATTTTTTTATGTTCCAAAATTTAATATAGAATTCATTTCCTACATTTATTTTTCATTTTACTCCTTATTGGGATCATACATAATTTTCACTTAAATGCTTCTGAAAGACCTACTAAATTAGTTTTATTACACTGGATTAAACATTATTCAGTATTACATAAAATGTTCAATACTATCTTGCATATAGTTATGTGTGTGTGAGAAAGATAAATGATAAATAATAAAATTTAGGTCTTTACAGTGGGTGCTACAGTAGGAAGAATGTCATTTAATTAACTAAAGTAGTGCCTTTATGTGTTATAATAATAATAATATCTAACATTTATTGACCACTTTCAATGAGTCAGACATATGCTTTACATGGATCAGCTCACATTAATTCAATGAAAATCCAATGAGGTATAAATTGATTATGATTACTCTTCCAGAAAGCAGTGGAGCTGTAATGCCAGAGGCAGCATCCTTCATCACTGTACATGAAATCTTTCCAGCAATTACAGCCCAGCCTGTTTCTCTGAGAGCCTTTTTCCCCATGTTCCCCACCTGACACTTTAAAACAGATACACTGACATGAAACTTAACATTTGTATTCAGTGACAAGTTATCATTGTCCAGATCTTATTTTGTTGAATACATTTCTGATGGCTAGCTTTTAGTGGGCTGAAGTTAGAATTTTTCTCTTAGTGTTTTCCATCATAACAGTAACTCAAAAATCATATATAAATAGCCAATTTTTTGTCAAACTGGGGATAAAATCTATAGCAATGAAAGAGGATTGGATATGATATATTTATTTGGCTTAGAACTTCATTTGCACATTTCCCCCTATTTCTCTATTTTTTTAAAAAACAGATTTGGCTAATGATATTTTCTTTATTTAAAGAGTGCTACTTTTCATCATGACCTCTGGAATGCACACACGTGCTACCACTTTGAAACAATAATTAGTGCTTTTCTTATCTGAAATTTTGATTCACGAGGAATATAAGTAACTATAGACTAGTTATGTTCTGTGGAATGCTTATGACTTTTGAGCATTTTCAATATGCCTATTAAATCAGAAAACACATATGATCTAAGTAATGTTAAAATTAATTACAAGAAAACAATACACATAATCGCTGTTCTTGAAACAGACTGGCCAGAACCTCATGAATCTGAGCATCTTAACATTTTTTTCAACACACTTGTTTGGCAAACATCTTCCTCCCTTGCATAATTCTTATCCAAATAGAACTTAAATTTGTAGTAACTATAATGAGAAAAGAAAAAAAAATAAATGACATATGGATTAAAAAGGAAAAGATAAAATTGTCTTTATTTGCATAAGAGATGATTATCTACATAGAAAAGTCTCTGAAGTCTGCAAAAAATTGCTATAACTACTAAGTTCACTCTACTAAGTTCACTAAAGTCACAGGATAAAAAGATACAAGATAATACATGAAAAAATCAATTAAATTTTATATATTAAAATAAATGTATAGAATCAAAAGTGATGAATTCTGTACCAATTATAATTGCTTCAAAGAAAATTAAAACATGAAAACATAGACAGGATATGTATGCTGGAAGTGACAAAATGTTCATGAAAAATGTCAAAGAAAGGCTAAATAAATGAAGATACATTATTTCATGAGCCAGAATAATTGATATAGCAAAGATGTCAACTCTAAAATTCATGTGTTGGTTTATTCCTATCAAAATCTAAGGAAGTTTTTCTTTTTTTAAGGCATAGAAATAAATATTCTAAAATGTTTGTTTCTAAATTCTCTATCTTCTAGGGCCTCTGCCTTTACATATATATATTTCAGAATATTTATCCTAGATGAATGAAACTTATGTTTATAACAAAACATGTACACAAATGTTCATAGTAGTTCTAACACCTAAACAACTCAGATATATGGTTAAATGCATTGTAGTATATTCATACTAGGGGCTTCCCTGTGGCTCAGATGGTAAATAATCTGCCTACAATATGGGAGACCCAGGTTCAATCCCTGGGTTGGGAAGATCGCCTGGAGAAGGGAATGGCAATCCACTCCAGTATTCTTGCCTGGAGAATCCCACGGACAGAGGAGCCTGGCGGGGTACAGTCCATGCAGTCACAAACAGTTGGACTTGACTGAGTGATTGACACTTTCACTTTCATATTCATACCATGGGATACTGCTGCTGCTAAGTCGCTTCAGTCGTGTCCGACTCTGTGCGACCCCATAGACGGCAGCCCACCAGACTCCCCCGTCCCTGGGATTCTCCAGGCAAGAACACTGGAGTGGGTTGCCATTTCCTTCTCCAATGCATGAAAGTGAAAAGTGAAAGTGAAGTCGTGTCTGACTCTTAGTGACCCCATGGATTGCACCCCACCAGGCTCCTCCGTCCATGGGATTTTCCAGGCAAGAGTACTGGAGTGGGGTGCCATTGCCTTCTCCGCCATGGGATACTGCTGCTGCTGCTGCTGCTGCTGCTAAGTCGCTTCAGTCGTGTCCGACTCTGTGTGACCCCATAGACAGCAGCCCACCAGGCTCCCCTGTCCTTGGGATTCTCCAGGCAACAACACTGGAGTGGGTTGCATTTCCTTCTCCAATAATAAAAAGAAGAAACTATTGATATATACAATAAAACAAAAGAATCTCCAGGGAATTGTACTGATTGAAAATAAAAAATCCTCAAAGGCCACTATAGCATGATTTTATATGTAAACCATTCTTAACCTGAGAAAATTATAGAAGTGAAGAACAGATATACAATCGACAGGAGTTAAGATGAGGGTAGTTGTGGTCCCCATAGGGCAACATGGGATCCCTGCGGTGGTGGAAATGCCTGTGTCTTAACTGTATCAATCTCAATATCCTTTTTGGGATGTTATACTATAGTTTGGAATATGTCACCATGGTGAGAAACTGGGTTAATGTTGCATGGAATCTCACTGTATCATTTCTTACAAACACATGTAAACTTTTTAATTTTTTTTTTTTTCAAAACAAAAGTTTACAGTTAGTGTTCAGTTGGGAATTTTCCTCCTATAGTCAGAATTTTGGGGTTTCTACCTGAGCACTACTACCTTGACACTTAAGCCTATTCAAAAGGTGTTCTTGAGCACATTTTGATTTTGTCAAAAAAAGTGATTAACTCAGAGCATGAATGGAAGGGTTAAAATAACTGGAGTTATCTAATCAGGTCAGTGAAATCAGGGTTGAGACCCTATTTCAGTGATGAAATGATGTATCATACAGAGTAAAGTAACCAGAAGTTTGACACATCCACTGATAAAGAAAACAAAAGGATAAATGGAATGGACTCAAACTGCAGGATTCTTTTCAATCAATAATACAGAAGGCCTGTGCTTCTCTCACTCAGCAGGGGCTACAGTCTTCCACTGTTAGCAATCCAACTACTCTAAAACCTTACTTCATGTTTTATCAATTCAGCAATTGATATTTAAGAGGAATAGTCTAAGGGACCACATAGTCATTGATATGTCTAGACTCTCCAAGATTTACCATTATACTAAAGCCATATCCAACCAGTAAAGCTGAAGAAGCTGAACGATTCTATGAAGACCTACAAGATCTTCTAGAATTAACACCCCCAAAAGATGTCCTTTTCATTATAGGAGACTGGAATGCAAAAGTATGAAGTTAAGAGCTACCAGGAGTAACAGGCAAATTTGGCTTTGAAGTACAAATAGAAGCAGGGCAAATGCTAACAGTTTTGCCAAGAGAACACATTGGTCTAGCAAACACCCTCTTCCAACAACATAAGAGAAGACTCTACACATGGACACCACCAGATGGTCAAAACTGAAATCAGATTGATTATATTCTTTGCAGCCCAAGATGGAGAAGCTATATGCAGTCAGGAAAAACAAGACCAGGAGCTGACTGTGGCTCAGATCATGAACTCCTTATTGCCAAATTCAGACTTAAATTGAAGAAAGTATGGAAGATCACTAGATCATTCAGATATGACCTAAATCAAATCCCTTATGATTATACAGTGGAAATGACAAATAGATTCAAGGGATTAGATCTGATAGACAGAGTCCCTGAAGAACTTTGGATGGAGTTTAGTGACATTATACAGGAGGCAGTGATCAAGACCATCCCCAAGAAAAAGAAATGCAAAAAGGCAAAATGGTTTTCTGAGAAGGCCTTGCAAATAGCTGAGAAAATAAGTGAAAGGCAAAGGAGAAAAGGAAAGATACACCCATCTGAATGCAGCTTTCCAAAGAATAGTAAGGAGAAATAAGCCTTCTTCAGTGATTAATGGAAAGAAATAGAGGAAAACAATAGAATGGGAAAGACTAGAGATCTCATCAAGAAAATTAGAGCTACTAAGGGAATATTTCATGTTCAGACAGGCACAATAAAGGACAGAAATGGTACGGACCTAATAGATGCAGAAGATGTTAAGAAGAGGTGGCAAGAATATGCAGAAGAACTATACAAAAAAGATCTTCATGACCCAGATAACCACAATGGTGTGATCACCCACCTAGAGCCAGACATCCTGGAATGTGAAGTCAAGTGACCTTAGGAAGCCTCACTATGAACAAAGCTATTGGAGGTGATGGAATTTCAGTTGAGCTATTTCAAATCCTAAGATGATTCTGTGAAAGTGCTGCACTCAATATGCCAGCAAGTTTGGAAACTTTCATGAATTTCCTCATATTTCTATTATACCAAGTGTAGGAAGTTTTACTTTAACAAAAATAGGAAACATTTGAGTCAGGGCTCGGAGAAATAAATCATGGAGAAGATTGTTAGTAAGGTGCTCAGAGGAAGCAGCTATTTTCTTGAAGATGGCATAATTCATTTGAATATTCAGTTCTTGAAAGGCCTGAATATTCATTGGAAGGACTGATGCTGAAGCTCCAATACTTTCACCATCTGATAGGAAAAGCCAACTCATGGGAAAAAACCTGATGCTGGGAAAGACTGAAGGCAGGAGGAGAAAAGGGTGACAGGATGAGATGATTAGATGGCATCACTGACTCAATGGACATGAGTCAAGCTCCGGGAGGTAGTGAAGAACAGGGAACCTGGTGTGGTGCAGGCTTTGTGTGGGGTCGCAGAGAGTTGGACATGACTAAGTGACTGAATAACAACATAGTTCATTATTTATACCTTTCAAAACCAATCCGTTTTCACCTGGAAATCTGGGAGTCAGAGTGGTACTCCTCTTTAGCATCTCCAAAAGCTTTATCCTCACTACGTTTAAAAAACAACTAGAGGCCATAACCATGCAGACTTGCTGCTGAAGCATTTCCTCAGCTCACGGGGCGTGGGGGAGGATGGAGTGGTTGGTTGGGGGCTGGTGGGGAGAAGAGCAAGAAGAAGAGGAGGTGGTGGAGGAGGAGGCTAATAAAAAAAAAAAAAACAGCTAGAAAATTGAGTGATTTTCCTCCCTCATAGCTCAGTCGGTAAAGAATTTGCCTGCAATGCAGGAGACCTGGGTTCACTTCCTGGGTCGGGAAAATCCTCTGGAGAAGGAAATGGCAATCCACTCCAGTATTCTTGCCTGGAAAATCCCATGGACAGAGGAGCCTGGTGGGCTACAGTCCATGGGGTTGCAAGAGTTGGACACGACTTAGCGACTAAACTAACTACAGACTTAAAATATTACACTAAAGAAAATGAAATGACTGCACCTTAGAATCCTCAGCAGCTGATCTGATCATATTTTTTTCAGGTGCTGTTCAGACCTAGCAGCTCTATACTGCAGGCTGCATGCCACCAGGCTCTTGGCATTTGGACAGCCCAGAGGAACAATGGCCCTATGTAAGAGAAAGGTTGATTCCAAAGCTGACCTCATCACAACCTGTCCTGAGTTAACAGACAAGAGCAAGGATGTGAAGACCAACTAATAAAAACAAACCAGAGAATATTGATTCCAGCCCAGAAACATAGTGTTTAATTTATTAATAAAAGACAGCTCTTTGGAAAATCCTTTCTTCTGTTGTCAAACAAGCATTGGGACCTTTCTATCTTTCCAATCATTCAATTAGAGTGGAGACAAGAGAATGACACTCTTGGCTTTCAAGCAAGCCTGAGGGCACAGGGTGAATACAGGATTTGGATGCACTATTCTTTCAGATTGCCAGTTTTAATTTCTGATTAAAAAAAGAGATCCTTTCTTCTCATACATTGAGCTATTTTTCACTTTTCTCTCAAAGGCAAAATGGAGAGATCTAACTCCACCTAATGGCTTTTAATTTAACATGAAAGTATCCCATAGGGCTAAAGTCTTTCACTTTATAAAGTCAAATGAGTTGCACTTTGTTTTCTAAGTTAATGTGCTACTTGGAATTCAAGTGAAAGAACAAATTACAGTCGACTGGTTCTGCCTGAAAGCCCTAAATTTAAGAGTCTTCTGAGTGTAAAAGTTTATATCTTTTATTTACTGACCTGGCCTCAAAAGATAATTGCATTAAGTAATATCTTTGATCAATATTAGGGAATACAAATACAAAGGAAAATAAAATTGTTCAAGTATGCGTATATGAGCCAAATGTGTGAAACGCCCATATATTCAATGATATAGAGGTGGCATGTTAAGGTCACATAAGTATATTCAAATTAAAATTTAAGCAAAGTATTATTGAGCAAGCGAAGCTATATCAAGAGTAAAAAAATTACAAGTTGAAAGCATGTGATTGATTACTGATCAAGCTGATGGGGTAATGAGGGGTGGTGGTGTTCAGGGAGCTGTTTTGCCACTTCAGTTCTACTCTCCTGCACACTACAAGTATTTAAATGCCTCGAGGACATCCCTGCTATGTTTCAATAGAGGAAATTTAAATATCCTGAACTACACTAGATTTGCAAATATATATAGTCACAACTGATTTTGTCTCAGGAGTATAGACACACTTATTGTCTAAATAAATTCATCTACTTCTGTTGCCCTGAAAGAGAAGTCCATGTATGAAACACCATTTTTCTTAAAATGTAAACTAGAAAGGATCCATTTTAATCCCCACGGATATCGCTTAAATAGAAAAATTTCTTGTCTCAAATTTAAAATTCTCGAATCAACCTCACACAGATCTCTTGCCACACACAACTTTGAAGTCTTGTCAGCACCACTACCTAATTTATATGAAATACCCTGGAGTCACTGATTCTTTGTAGTATTATTTGTTAAATATTCAAGCACTGCTTTAAAGTACATATGAGGCTACTAATCAATCCCGGTGCCCTTAAACTGCATGCTATGCTATGCACAGTCTTCTCCTCTAAGCACGGGAAATTCTCAGTCATATTTGCCTTTGATAACTTTATCTTCCTTTATTTTAGAAGTATCACAGGAAGAAAGAAAGCCATTATAAAGTTCATCTGCGGTATTCTGGTAATGGAGTAAAGGACTCTGCAGGAATTTGAGAATGCACCCAGGTATGTGTATGTTTGTATCTGTGTCTGTGGATGTATCTGGGCTCTTCCGTAAGGAACAGGAATGTGGCTAGGTTCTGGGAGAGATTCTAATCATGTTAAAGTACTCCCCAACTTAGCACTGAGTTTTGAATGATGTGGAGTCCCTTGAATATCTACAATGGTTGAAAAGCCAGGGTTACTTATTACAAATGCTTTCATTCTTCCCTCCTGCGTTAAACCGCCATCCTTTACAAAAGTCTGCCTGGATTCTATAATTATGACCTCAAAATCAAATTACTTTTTTAACATCTTCTGGAGTTATATGATACATCAATATATTATAAAACTGATTAATCAATTTTTGTGATAATATAGATCAAGAGAGTTATCAAAGAAAAAACTCAAAGCTGTGTGTATACATTTGAGACAGGGAAAAATGGAAAAAGAAAGCTAGAGTGAGCTACATGTATCTAACCATGTAGACATGACAGAGTGTACCACGCCTCCATCACACACACATTCACACACATGCACACGGAGAGGAAAGAGAGAAAGTGACTAGGTCAGCAGAGATGCCGCCAAACACAGTTACGTAAAAAGCAGAGAAAAGGAGTTCAGAGAACACTCTCTTCTGACTTAAGAGCCCAATTCACAGTTCAAGGGTGGCTGCCAGGCTACCAAGAAAAAGAGGAAATATGGTGAGTACTTACTTACCTCAAAGAAAAATTAAAACAAAACCAGGTCATGGGTCTAATTTTGTGAAGAAAGTATTTCACTGCAACAGTTATGAGGAAAATCAAGGTAATATAAAGATCAGAAAAAGAATTCTGTGAGCTCATAAACACTGCTAAGTGCTCTAGAATTTCCCTTTACTTATGAATACAAAGTACTCAATGTGAATTCTTGAACATGGATGAAATAATCTTTGGATAAGTGTAATATCCTAAGAGCTATGAGGATTACATTGATATCAAAGCTGATAACTGGCAGGTACTACCAACATGCAAAAATTGTTAAATATTTAAATCACAAATGCCTAATCCTCCTAAGTGCATTTCTACCCTGGTTCCTGACTTGCCCGTCAACTAGCAGCTCAAATATTATCACCAAGGGCCCTATAGTCAATGACCTTTCTGATTCGTCTATGCCCTTTGTCAACCCAAATCCTCATGCTTTTTAACTTAATAAAAAAGGTTTTGGGTTCCCTGTCAACTCAGGACTTAGGAAAGCCAGTGTTTACCTCATATGCATGATTTCTTCTCTGACCTTCCAAGGAGTTTTTAGAAAGAGAATGAGGCTGACAGGCAGTCATGAAGACCAGTCCAAACACCAGCCCAGTCGTGCACACTCCAGCTACTCAATAAACTCACAGAAGAAAGAAAGGAGGCCCTGGGGGACAGTGAGTCTGGTGGTAGTAGATTGTGAGCCAGACCAGAGATGCCCAGTGAGGATCCCCATTTTGCGATCCTTGCTGAATTTAATTGCCATCTACTTGTGTATCTTTCTTGAAATCCACACAAGCCCTCCTATCTGGGATATTGGCAATATTATCATTATTAATAAAAATAGAAGGCTAACCTTCACAAGTGTCTTCATTATGTGTCCAAGACATTCTAAACACACACATGCATACATAGGCACGTGCACACACACACACACACACACACACACATAATTTGAGCACTAATGGCATTATCATTTCAATCATTTAGATTTAAGAAAAATAGACAGCATAGAATTTACTCAAAATACTGAGTGGTAGAAGCAGGATTAAACCCAAACAGCCCAAGAGCTGAGGTCATTTATTTACCATGTAAACTGCTCTCAATGGCCTACAGTCTCCATTTACCTAAATAGATATTACAGGTATCCCGTGAACTGTCCCCAAACTCAAATTTGGGAAATGCTAAGCTACACATATTTCATTTTTTAAATACAGGCCTCCTTGAGTATTTTAAAAATATTTTAGCAAAATAACATGTATTGTGGTTATAACTCAGATAATTCAAAAGATATTGTTCTTAAACTGCTTAAAATAGTCTTAATAAAATTCTCCCCTATTCCCAATCCTGCATTTCAATTTCTGCTTTCTTGTTTTTTGCTTTTACTTTTTCATTTCAGCTGGTGGTTGACACTAATGGCCCTAATATTAGAATAATGACTTTAATTATGTCTCCATAATAGGTGATTAGCACTATTTCTTGATTTATATGCTTTGGAAGACAATTATGAGCTCTAAAGAACAAGAATTTAGTTTATTTATAACCTTTCCCTCTACTTCAGTTGATATTTACATTTTAGATCTTCTTTTGCATATCTTTTACTTTTAAATAATACCTCTAGATTATAGTTATCTATCACCTTGAGTCTTTGCACCCCACCTTATCTTCCACCATCCATACTCAATTTCCTCCCTCTAACCCTGCCTGAGACATGCAGCTTTGCTTTTATATCACTAAGGCTAATATATTTATAGTCTTTTCTGCAACCTCAACCTAGGGCTTTCTGTTTGATTACTATTGGAAAATCAAATGATGTTATCCCATGATATTATGTGAGACTCAATTTCTGGCATATGAACCACAGATATTAAAAAGTCATTTCCTGTTCAGTTGCATATTCTTTCAGGAAGTAAACAATGTTCCAAGACCTCCATCTACAGTACCTGTAACTTTCAGCTTTTCAGCCCCAATGGTAATCTCATCTTCATCTGCAGAAAACAGCACCCTGCCATCTTCACTCGCTCTCACTTCAAATCTTTTACACTGAGCTTCCACAGCATCAGCTCCTATGGTCAGAGGAAAGGTTTAAAAATGAATCTTGTATCCAAGAAACCATAAACATGTATTTTTTTTTTTAGAAAAAGAAGAGAAATACATACATTATTTAATCTCTACAGTATGTTTTATACCTAAATTAGTATTTTAAAATTACCATCCTTTCAGGATTCTAATTTGGTAGAATATTGCTGGGCCAGGATGGTCGGGTACATATTTGACATCTACATCCCTGACATAGGCCTGACAACGTCTGTGGGTTTAGCCAGCTGGGAAATCTTTGCATGTACACAAGGAGAGACGATGTTTGCTCTGTTCTTTGTGGCTGCCTGCAGACTTGGCATTTTACTTGGCATGTGCTAGATGCTTCATAGGCACTTGTGGACAGAAGGACTCTCATTTTTCTCTTTGCAAGTAGACAATAGTGTCTATACTTGCTATAGTGCAGGGAAATTGTGAACCTTTAGTTATTCAACATTTCATAGATGCTAATATTGATATTTGTTCACTCTTTATTACTACCTAATCTGAGGAGATCAGCCCTGGGATTTCTTTGGAAGGAATGATGTTAAAGCTGAAACTCCAGTACTTTGGCCACCTCATGTGAAGAGTTGACTCATTGGAAAAGACTCTGATGCTGGGAGGGATTGGGGGCAGGAGGAGAAGGGGACGACAGAGGATGAGATGGCTGGATGGCATCACTGACTCGATGGACATGAGTCAGAGTGAACTCCGGGAGTTGGTGATGGATAGGGAGGCCTGGCATGCTGCGATTCATGGGGTTGCAAAGAGTCAGACAGGACTGAGCGACTGAACTAAACTGAATATGAATCCATTTTAGATTCAATATTGTAAATGTATGTGTGTATCACATACATACACACACATATATATAGCATATATATATTTAATGTTCTCCAATGTATCGTCTAATCAATAATTTTCATTATTAAAATTTAATATTAAATAAATATAATTGTATCATGTAATGGAAAATCTGTTTTCAATTTATTGGACCATTTGGCATATTAATCCACCCACAATCCACAAAGCCAGCTCCCATATTTAAAAAAAAAACAACACATAATTAATTTGAGAGCATGGCTTCAGCAAGACAATCAAATTGGTCAGGGAGTAGGCAATTGCTATTTCCACAACAGTAATTTATTTCTTTTGGCATATGCATTTGGCATATGCATCTATATCTTCGTCTTTTGTTAAGAACTGGACCATCCCTCCTCTGCTGTCTACAGCAGAAACTCTTGTCAGATACAATGTGGTCCACTCAGGGCCCCGGGCATAGCACACTTTGTGCCTATTTTCATTTCTCTGTACCTATGCTATGGGCTGAATGTGGATTCTCCAAATTCATATCTGGATATCCTAACTCATAATGTGATGGTGTTAGGACATGGGATCTTTGGAAGGTAATTAGGTCATGTGAATGGAGCCCTCATGTGTGAGGGCTGGTGCCCTTATCAAAAGACACAAGTGAGCTTGCTTTCTCCCTGCATGTAATCGACTACGTGAAGACACGAGGAGAAGTGGGCTGTCTGCAAGTCAGGAAGCAGCCCCTCACCAGACACTGGGTTTGTTGTCACTTTAATCTTGGACTTCCCTCCAGAACGGTGAGAAATAAAATTCTGTTGTTCAAGCCACCCACTGTATGGTGTTTTGTTACAGCAGTCTGAATGGACTAAGACGATCAACTATCGTGTTTTGTTAGCTATATGACCCCCAGGAATTCAAAACATGAGGTTATATTTGTACTTCAAAATACCCTCCAAATTTAAAATTATCTCTAGCTTCTAGTAGGCATTTAGAACTTTCTTCCCCTTTCCTTGTCCTCAATCCCACCTCAGAACTACTCTCAATACCTGTCTGGGGGCTTTAGTAACTTACACCTCCCACCATCACAGCTTCTTAGGAGCCCTTAATTAAACGAAGGCATTAATTTACATACCCTGATAACATGTGGGATAATTTCTCTGAAAACAGAAAACTTTTCTCATATTCCGAAACTACTTACATGTTTTCAGGTCTACGAAGAAAGTGTGACAAACTCCAAGCAGAACAATGCTAAGTACTTAAAAACTGTGCTAACCATGCAAGCTATCAAGTTCAAAACAGCATGAACAGTATTTTAAAGTCTGTTTTTTATTTTTTTTTAAGCAAATAACTTTCCTTACAGGATTTAATGGTAATATTGGAGAAACCGTGGAACACCTTTTGTTCATGTTCAAAGTCTTTGCATTTGATCTTGTAAACATTATTTCAGCATCCTGTATTCAGTTGATTGTTTTTTTTTTTTTTTTTTTCCTAATCATGGTCTAACTTCCCTGTATTGAGCTTTTAATCTTTGAACCATAATAACTCAAATGGATGATGTTCAAAAAGTCATGCTCGAGGCCAGAAGTGCTGATAAAAGTGATTTCTGGGTTTTGAGGCTTCTGTGTTTCAATCTATCTTCTGGGCACTGAAGCATGCATTAAATATGAACTGCCTAAAGATATTACAGATACTGTACACATAAAACCTTGCTTCCTGCAAATATATTTAATTACTGGGTAAATTGATCCACAAAATATATCACTGACCTTAATGACATCGAAATGTAAGTTCACTGTGCTTATGTATACATATATCCACATATACTACAGACACACACACATACACACACACACACCGGGAAGACTTTTCTTGGCATAATACTTAATATTGTTATATTGGAGATATTTTATGAATTGAGTGTCTGGATATGGTGAAATGAGTTGATATCTTAATTCATTACATTTAAATAAGCACAAGAAAATAAGGAGATGAGCAAACATTCGTGCACCTGGAATAGAAGAGAGGCATCTAGGCCATAAATAAATGGAGGCAGACTCATCCAATTGACTAATAGATATACAAATTAATACATCAGACTACACTTTATTCAGCATATTAGTATAATTACATAAGGCAAAATTACAAGCAATTAGCAATGCGTTGACAGTAAGTAAATATTTTAAGTCCGAAAATAACTTTGAATATAGGGTGCTTCTATACATTGCTTTTATTCTCTGCAAATAGAAAGCAGTTAATATATGTAATTGGACACATACTGCATCGTTGTGAATGTTTATGTTTAAAGTTAATATATTAGGCTATATGAAACTGAATTTATTATATCCTTACATGCTTTGTGTTGTCTTATTCAGATAATTCAAAAGTCTACATCTCATATTCTCTAAGCTATGTCACCTTAGGATCCAGTTGTTCAGAGAGGCAGTGATACCCATTTTCATCTTATCTCAATCAAAGACGCTTTTAAAGATGCAGGAGAGCAACATATTTGAATGTCTCTGGGTAAAGAGCTCTGGTTCCTTAGTAGGTAGATCATGGGAGATGAGTTATCCAGGCAATTCTACATTTTATTAGTCATCTCAAAACAACAACTTGCTCACTAAAACATCCAGGCTTTTCTGAGAAGTTCATGTCAGCAACTTCAAAATCAAACAAGGAACAATGAGGCACAGAATAAGAAAGGATGGGGGTTGGTCAAGATGGCAGAGTGAGAGGAGGTGGAGCCCCTCTCCCCCCACCAACACATCAAAAACGTGTCTCCATGTGGAAAACTGCTCACTGAAAACTAACTGGAAACTGGCAGGAGGGCTGCTGTACAACCAAGCTCCAAGACAATTTACAGGTAACCAGGAAGCAAGGGAAGAAGGGTCATGTGATTTGGACCTGTGCTCCCTGGGGATGACTTAGAGGAAAGGAAGAATACAGGGGTGGACACACTGGGGAGCGAGAGGCAAGAGCCTCTGATTGGGCGCCTGGGTCCTGGGACCTGCTGTGGGGAAGACCAGCTGGTTAGAGGACCACTGAGGGAGAGAAGAGGGCTTTGGCAGGCCTGGACGCTGAGGGCAAGGGGTGTGCTCACTGGTTTGCCCTCAAGGAAAAGTCTGAAAGGGCAGAGAGGACTGCTCTAGAGCCTCCAGGTTTCTTGTGACAGCCTTGGCTTGTGACACAGACTGAGCCAAGAAAAGGCTCTGGCATCTTCTGAGCATCTTCTCATGTGCCTGTTGGTAATCTGTGTTGCTTCCCAAGTGGTTCTGGAGGTAAAGAACCTGCCTGCCATTGTAGGAAACGTGAGAGACCCAAGTTCTATCCCTGGGTTGGGAGATCCCTTGGAGGAGGGCATGGCAACTCCCTCCAGTATTCTTGCCTGGAGAATCCCATGGACAGAGGAGCCTGTTGGGCTACGTCCATAGGGTCACAAAGAGTCGAACACAACTGAAGCAAAGCAGCATGCATGTAATCTGCACACTGTTGGTGAAAATGTAAATTGGTGTAGCCACTGTGGAAAACAGTACAGAAGTTTCTCAAAAAACTAAGAAATCGAACTGCCACATGACTAAGCATTTCCATTTTCCACTGAAAGTCTTTTAGGTTGTTCCTGGGTACATATCCCCAAATCCCCAAAATACTAATTTGAAAAGATATGTTCACACCAATATTCATAGCAACGTTGTTTACAATTGTCAAGATACAGAACAACCTAAGTGTACACCAGTGAATGATCGGATGAAGAAGATATGGAATATTACTCAGCCATAAAATAATGAAATTCTGCCATTTGCAACAACATGAATGGACCTAGATGAGCTTCCCTGGTGGCTCAGATGGCAAAGAATCTGCCTACAGTGCAGGAGACCTGGGTTTGATACCTAGGTGGGAAGAATCCCCTGGAGAAGGGACTGGGTACTCATGGACCTATAAATTATTATGCATAGTGAAATAAGACAGAAAAAGACAAATACTGTATGATATCATTTACATGTGGAATCTAAAAAATAAAACAAAGGAATGCATGTCAGAAAATAGAAACAGACTCATAGATATAGAAAGCAAATTAGTGGTTACCAGAGGGAAGAGAGATATGAAGGCAAGATGGAGGTATGGGATTAAGAGATACAAACTATTATGCATGAAGTAGATAAGCAACAAGGATACACTGCACAGCACAGAGAATCATACCGCTACCTAGTAATAACCTTTAATGAAATAGAACTTGCAAAAATACTGAAACACTATGCTGTGCGCCTGAAACTAACATAATATTGTAAATTAGCTACACTTCAATTTTAAAAAGCACAAGAAAAGAAAATTGGCAGGAAAAAAAGAGGAAATACATAAGAAAAACAATAGGTGTCTTTAAAGGATTGAAGTGTTCAATATATATCCTAATATTTTCTCTAGTCCAATTAATATTCTGTATAGTTTCTTTAAAAGCAAACAAACAAAGCAACAACAGTGTTAATATCTTATTTCCCTCAGAGATGGCTCCACTGCCCTTTTTGAAATATTCATATTTCTGACAGTCATATTCAGTAGTAAAAGGCATGTTTTGCTGACAAGTAGAGCGGCTCCATTAATTTACCTACTGACTTGGCATTTTCTATGTTAAATCAGTCAAAGACATGAATTGGAAAATGTTCAATAGAAATCTCTAATGGGGCTCAAATAATATATTTCCATGGGGCCTCTTGGTACTATTTAGTACTGATTTAGAGAAAACAAGGCAAAAATCAAAATGGATATGTCTGATTATCTCTGGTGTGTTTTCTTCAAGCACAGCAGGATGAATTCTTTCTCCCTATATAACTCTAATTTTATATGTCTGTCAATATTTTCAAGGCCTTGATGAAGAACATTATTAAAAAATTCAAAATTCCCACAAGAAAAACTAAAACAAGATTCAATATAGTCAACTACATTCATTGTTCTAAAATCGCTGATTTAGAATTATCATGGGTCAGGAAAATAACAAAATCAAGTTTGAAACAAAATAAGCTGCTTTCATGGAATATAAAAAAATGATAAGCCTGTTGTTTATTTTATATGTTTGTCATTAAAATCTTGCACATGGAAAAATGCACTCTGAGTGTGTTGGGGGGAAAAGAGGGGAAGCAGCAGCAAAAAGGAAAAGTCCTCACGGCCCAGCTGGGAAGCTTGTCTCAGAAGGGCTACTGAGCCCAGGACACCGGCAATTCTCATGTCATCTTGTCAGACATCAGTCTTTGTTTCTTTCTGCTGGCCTCCAGGAATTGCCTCTGCTTTGTAATTGGAGGAGCAGCCATTCTTCCACTAGCAACTAGGTAGGTATATGATCAAAGTTATATTCACCTTTGTGTCTCTCCCTGGAACTCCCTACCATCCATTGACTAGACTGATGCCTTTTGACAACAATGCTTCAATTGAAGTGTGTTTCTAGGTTGAAATAAATCCCATGGCTCTTCACCCTTTGTACTTCTGAGTTTTTTTTCTTTTTTTTTTTTATCATTTCCTTGCTAATCGATACTATCCCTATGGTCATGTACTGTTGCTCACCATCTTCCTTTTCTAAGAAGTTATGAAAAACATACACATATAATAATTATATAAATAATGTTACTCATCACCCTGTTGAAGAACTATCTACTATTTCCAAAATAGGGGAAGCTTTCGCTGTAACTTTTCCTTCATCACCTGTCCTTTCATCCTCAGTGAGCACCAGATGTCAACACTGTCTGGAAAAGGGTTTTTATCACTCCTGTTTTTTAACCTTTTGTGTCCTTCAAACATTTTTTCTTAGTTTTGCATGTTTTGCACAACACACACACGCACTCTGCTATATTATTTTATATTTTCTCACCGACTAGGTTATTTTTTGTCAATTTAGATTAGTGAAATTCATTATTTCCACACATGTAGCCCTGGTTTATTCATCTTCACCGCTATAGCTTATCATATGGATATATCACAAACTGGTGATCCATTTTCCACTGACAGTCTTTTAGGTTGTTTCTAGAATATCAGAATCAGTAACAGTGACTCTATAAACATTTTGTACATATCTCCTTTTACATGTGGGCATGAGTTTTCCAGGTTTTATATTTGGGTGTGGGATGGCTGGACAGTAGAGTGTACTTCAAATTTTACTAGATAGTAATTTTTTCCCAAACTGTTGTACTGATTTACATTCCCTACAGAGAAAGTATGAATGTTCCAGTAGTTCCACAACATTGCAAGCACTCAATGTTAAAAGACTCTAATTTTTACCAATCTAAGTGTTAAAAGGTATACCAATGTGGTTTCAATTTACAACTCTCTGATTACTGTTGAAGTAAACATCTTTTTTTGTGCCACTGCTCCTCAATCTTCTTTACTGACAATATATTCCCCATAGTGAGTCAATGGGTGCATGTGGGGGCCAACTCTCTCTCTAGAAGTGGTTCAGTTCTCATAGGGTATTATCCTCTCTGACCAAAGCAATTAATTCATACACATGCA
Source organism: Bos mutus (assembly GCF_027580195.1). Lineage (NCBI taxonomy): Eukaryota > Metazoa > Chordata > Mammalia > Artiodactyla > Bovidae > Bos > Bos mutus. The sequence continues at coordinate 22,636,123 of NC_091643.1, forward strand.
TGTAACTTAAATGCTCTCCTGACTTTTGGTCTAGGTTTTGAAAAAGAGGCACATTCTTCTTTTGAGATCAGACACTTAGCATGATGTAAACTTGAAGCTTTTAAGGCTAGCAATATTCTCAACATGGAGAACATCTGCCTGAGAATTCAGCCAGTCAGTGGAAAGGAGAAACATGGCAGAAAGAGAATAAAAGGGCAGAATGATACTTCTGAAATTATTGCTTAACTAGCGGGATCCAGAGATATATGGATCAAGCTCTAAACTTTCCATTTATATAAATCAATAAATTACTCATCCACCACATCCATGTTGAAAGGTTAACAAATTTTGTATTGGGTTTTCCCTTTTACTTTTTATTTTCTTCTTTAAGTTTCTATGCATTCTCTCTCTGTCATATTCATCTTTATTCAACAGAAATTTAAGAATTTTCCACCATTAAGCATTGCTGCATTTCTTCACAAAAATTCATCAGTGTATAATTAAAAGGAAAAACTATGCCCTGTATCTCTAAATTAAAAAGCATTAATAACATATCAAAAGTTATTTCAATTGATTCATCGTGAATACTTAACAATTGAAATTATTATAGATATAGAAACAGGATGTCAAAACAAAGCAACATTTGACAACACTAGAAGAAAAAATAACCAAATGCAGATTATTGATGGGAGATTAGAAGATATTTTTCTCAATAATGTAGAAAAAAAAGTAATAATAGTAATGAGAAAATTAATATTTTTTTACCAAATTTGACATATTAGTCATGCATTGAATCTTTAAATATTTTGCCCCACTGCAATTGAATAATTTTTCCAGTTTTATTGAAATATAATTGTCATACTATATTACATAGCTATAAAGCTTTTAGCATAACATCTTGACTTACATACATTGGGGAATAATTGAATATTTAATTGATGATTTTATTTCAATCTACTCTGTCAAATACTTTAAAAAGTATATCATTACTCTTACTTAATGCAAATCTTAACAGATTACAGCATGAAAATTATAGAGATTTTTATCTGCCCACAGTACAATCTGTTTTAAATAGCAAATGCTAATTGACAATTCCCATATGTTTAGAAATTAAGAAATTCACATTAAAATGAGCAAGATGCAAATCTAATTTAAAGTAGAAAGTGTTTCAAACTAAACTATGATTATAATATTATTATTATTACTAACACTTGTAAAATGTGGTAAGTCAATACTTATAACAAAATGTCTAGCCTCAAATGGCTATATTGGAAGAGAAGTCTAAAAATTAATGATCAGACATCTATGTTGAGAAGTTAGAAAACAAAAGATAAATCCTCAAAATGTAAATGGAAAAAATAATGAGTAGATATTAATGAAATAGAATACAAACCTAAAATATACCAGGTCAATGAGGTCAAAAGCAGGTTTAATACAACTAATAACTGACTAATTAATGGTGAAATTAATTAATAAAAGACTTAAATGTAACCATATATATCAGTAATAAAAGGGACATTAATACAGATATTATAAATGTTCAAATGGTACAAATATTTTATAGCAACATTATACCCATAAATTTGCAAATTTGTTTGACTTGAAAACATGCCTGCAAAATATTACTTACCATATTGACTTAAGAATAAACAGAAAACCTGAGCACTTCTAGTATAATAAAGTATAGCATAAAATAATACAGAAGTTACAAAATAATTTTAAACCTTTATACATACACACATACACACATAAAGACATGCACAACACACACACACACACACACAGATTCTGGTCTGTACTATTCAGGAAAGAATTAATTTGAATAATGCATCTTTTAATAAGAACAGTATAATAGGAAATCAGAGAAGGCAATGGCACCCCACTCCAGTACTCTTGCCTGGGAAATCCCATGGACGGAGGAGCCTGGTAGGCTGCAGTCCATGGGGTCGCTAAGAGTTGGACACGACTGAGTGACTTCACTTTCACTCTTCACTTTCATGCATTGGAGGAGGAAATGGCAACCCACTCCAGTGTTCTTGCCTGGAGAATCCCAGGGACGGGGGAGCCTGATGGGCTGCTGTCTATGGGGTCGCACAGAGTCGGACATGACTGAAGCGACTTAGCAGCAGCAGCAGCACAATAGGAAATACTCCTCAACCAATTTCATTAAGCTAGTATAATTCTGACACAAAAACTTTATAGAGATATCACATGAAATACTACAGTATAATTTTACTTATAATCAAAAAGCCTAAGTAAAACATTAGCAGACTATGTTTACTCCAGGCATGTAAGAGTGATTTATATTGTACATTCAGTAAATGTATTTAACTATCTTTGAAGTTTTAAACAGAAAAGACAGGATTGGTTCATATAGGTTTAAAAATTGTTTGACAAAATTCAATACTCTTCATAAGAAAAGTGTAGTCACTCAATCATGTCTGACTCTGTGACCCCATGGACTGTAGCCTGCCGGGCTCCTCTGAGCATGGAATTCTCCAGGCAAGAATACTGGATTCCTACTCCCTCTCCAGGGGATCTTTCTGACCCAGGGATCAAATCTGGGTCTCCTGCGTTGCAGGCAGATTCTTTAACCTTTGCGCCACCAGGGAAGCCCCTTCATAAGAAAACCATCAACTAAACTTCGTTTCCTTTATCTGATAAAGGGATCCACAAAAAACTATTAAACACCTGACAGTTAATGAAGTTCTGAAAGCTTTCCTTACAACATAAGGAAGCAGAAATGATACTTACTATTAACAATTATATTCATCATTGTTCTAGAGATCATAATCAGTGAAATATAACTAGAAAATGATTTGGTAATTTTTTAGAATTGCAAAGATAGAAACAAAATGAGATTGTTCATTGGTGACATGTTTTCATCTATAGAAAATCCAAAGAATCCACAAAGAAATCCTTACAATCCGGAAATCAATGTATCAAGGTCTCTGAATTCAAGGTCAATATACAAATATCAATTCTACTTTAGAAAACAAAAGCTAAATGGTATTATGTATTAGCAGAATTAGAGAAAAACTGTCATCATTTTCATATAAGAATTTATTCAAAGACTAACAAAGAATCTACGGAAAAATAATTAAATGATTAAGAATTTAACAAACTGCTTAGATAGTCAAGAATGACTCTTGATTCCAGATTTTCAATCCAAGTGTAGTTTTGTATAGTCAAAAGTCTACAATTGTGACCTTGTGCACAATACAGTACAATGGTATTGTTGTGTATGCATGCATGCTCAGTTGCTTCAGTGTCTGACTCTTTGCCACCGCATGGACTGTAGCCTGCCCAGGCTCCTCTGTCCACGGGATTCTTCAGGCAAGAATAGTGGAGTGTACTGCCATGCCCTCCCTCAGGGGATCTTCAAGACACTTGGATCAAACACATGTCTCTTGTGTCTCCTGCATTGCAGGCAGATTCTTTACCCAGTGCCACCTAGATGATAATGGTTTCTTCCAATAACACTTCTATAATCTTATATATTATACACCCTTGTCCTGGACACAAGTTACACACTAAGAAGTGGTATTTAAACCATGTTTCTTTAGTCTTATATGATTCACAGTATTAATTATCAACAACTTAAAAGTATCGTTAAATATTCATTATATTTCAGATATTAGGTTAAATGCTGAGTATATGAAAATAAAGAACAGAAGTGTTTTGTATCCAAGGATATGATAGTATATTTGAATTACTAAACAATTATACAAGGCTGATAAACCAAAATCTATATTGATTGTCTGATTAGGCTTATCAGTGCTACTTCCTTACTAGAGGCAACACAATCAATCTATAGATACTCACAGGTACAGTTTTAAATAGTAGCTTTAAATAGCATAGTTTGTAAAGAAAAGACAAATATTTTAAAAAGAAAATATTTTTTCTTTAAAAACGTAATGTAACATAGACTTCATAGTCCCTGTGTATGCTTACTCTGTTAGATTTTAGTTCCGTTTACTTGATGACTGAACCTGGTTCTCCTGCATTGCAGGCAGATTTTTTTACCATATGATCCACAGGGAAGCCCTTGTTCCACCAGAGCAACATGGGCTTGATAAAAGTATTTTTATAACTTGAACCTACAGGAAAATTCATTAGAGCACAATGAGATTCAGTACTTTCTAAAATGGAGTACCCCACCCTAATGGTTGCTATGGCAACAAGAGTCTATCACTGCATGCATGAACTGATATTGACTAAGAGGAAGTAATTTTCTTTTTAATTAGGCTTTATAACATTTAAGTATCTTCTCAATCTATAATATCTAATCAATAGCTTAGTTGTATATCTGGACTACAAAATTTTTACACTTCAAATGATCAATCAATTCAGGTTCTCACTACTCACTCTAATTGATCTTATCAAGATTTGGAATAAACATTATTTTTCAAAATTTAATAGCCCGGAACCTCATCTTACAGGATCTCTCAGTAGCAGCTGATGCATTCAATATCTTTTTCCTTAAGAGCTTTTCTCACTAGACTTGATAAACCACACTCTTGGTATTGTTACTGGCTCACAGTCATACTTTTCCAGCCTGCATCCTTGCTTTCTTCTTTCCTTCCTATTCTCTAAACATTTACATGCTTCAGAGGTCAGACTGATCACTCTTGAACTGTATTCTGGGTGGAAAGTGTACAGAGAAAAAGAAAAAGAAAAAAGAATCAAGGAAATCCTCTCTATGTACTCCTCTTATTTCTTTTCTTTTTTTTAATTTTCTTTTATTTTTAAACTTTACATAATTGTATTAGTTTTGCCAAATTCGTTTCTGCATTCATCTTGGGTTTCTCATCCAGGATCATGGCTTTAAGTAACATGCATGTGTTGAATCCAAAATTTCTAACATATGCTCTAATATTTACCTGGAAATCTAAGTTTACATAAACAACTGTTTATAGATGGGGGCATTGAAATACAGTGCATCTTAATAAGAACTGATTTTTACACACTTGCCAAATGATTTTTTTCCTCAATACTCTCCTTTTCAGTGACTAGGACCACAATTTATCCCAATAGTTTAGCCCTCTACCTTTAAGGTTTATCTCAGTCCCACTTAACTTTTTTCCACTGTGCCATTTTTCCTTCTAAGCCCCTAACTGATACAGAACCCCAAAGAAAGAGGTAAATACACCGAAATATTTATTTTCATAAAGGAATGACAAAAGCACAGTTAGTGAATAAAGACTGAATTGTTTCGTTAACACAAAAAGTTCAGTTAACTCAGAAATAGCACTTCTCTAACCCATTGCTTTCTTCCAGCTTAATAAAATGGCAGTCTAATGAATTGTTTGAAAAAGGTAACAGGATTTTCAGATTAAAAAAAAAAAGAAATAATATTTCACTAAGATCTACTTTCCCCTACATCCATCTTTCTCATAACATTCTTACTTAGTCTCTAGAAAGTTTTCTTGGTATCCTAGATGTTTTAAAATATTCAAGAACAATTGTTAATAACTAAAACTCCCCTATGCTCAAGCTAAGTTTTTGGATATACTAGTAATGTTTAGGGATGAGGATATGACAAAATCATTTACTTAATTAAATATTTGTGTTATTTCTGATACTTTAGGTAGTTAACTGTGTTTCAGTAAAGATCACTTGAATTTGTTAAAAATAATTTGCAAAATGGATTTCTAAGTTTATGATTTCCTGATCTATTACTCAGTATGTATTCTTTTTTCATGCCCAGTGTCTCCCTTTCAAAATAGGTATTTAAAACAGTATGTGTTTCAGAGTCACCGAAAGTATCTTCCTACATTGTTATCATCCAAATGAAGCTTCTAATTCTTTTCAACATATTGTCATTCATTTTAATGTATTTTTAAAAAAACTCCAAGGAAATTTGCCAATTCAAAGCATTCTTTGTTATCAGATTATCCAGCTAAACATGAAAAAAAAGTCTTATAGCCACATGCGCAGCATATTTTAAATACTAGTCTGAATTTCCCTCTCCAGTATATACCCCCAATGTGTCTTTCCCTGGAAATAGCTTTTTGGTTTTCAGAGAATGTAAATAATCTGATGATGAAATTAAACAGAACGTTATTAGAATATCTGAAAAACTGGTATGACAAATTCTTTTGGCATCATTTATTACAGGCATATTAAAGAGTTGAAAGTACATTTCCAAAATGTTCACTCTGGATATTCCCATGTATCAGAATGCTTGTTAGGGTGTTTATTTTTCTGATACATGTTTGATATGTGGTCCACAGTTATAATGGAGATATGACGGTCTTGGGGATACAGGCTTCTTCTACTTTTCTCTCTGCCACTCTCAAACTACACTTTCATCTTGGAAACCAACATAGGTCCTGCTGGTCATTTTCTTTTTTCCTACAAGAATGTCAGCTACATTTTATTCAGGAAAGTTGTGTTTGTATGTCTCCTCCTTGACACAGTAAATCGTATAGAATTTAAGGACCATTTTCTATCAATTCCTTCACTGTGTGGTACAATTCTAGATCATGAATGATTGAATTAATGTTATAAATTCTGTAAAGAAGCAGCTTTCTGAATAGAACCTTGATGCAAGTGGTATTTTTTTAATTATTAAAATTACTTGATTTTTGCAATTCAAACTTCATTTCAACCAACATATAATGAGTCTCATTCTAGTGAGCAGCTAGAGAGAATAGAGGGTAGATCCAATTTTTAAAAAGACAGCATCTAAAATTGTACAAATCTCCTTATTTATATCTCATTGGCTAGAAATAAGACACATTTGGTTGTAAGGGAGACAAATAGTCTTGAACTGAATAGTCATATGCCCAGCTGAGACTTGAGATTGTATTACCAAAAGAGAATGAAAGAATAGTTATGGGCAAGAAGCAACTAACATTATTTATAACATCATTCAAGTGCTTTTCTTCAGAAATTAATCTTGATAATTTCTCAGACTTTGGAAAACTCTACAGTCAACATTTATATATCTTTTTCTTACTATTCTTTTGCTATGAATGTCTGGATTCTGTATCTAGTAGGATTTCTCATCCTAATTGTAGTTGTACTTTATCTAAAAGAATACTGAACCACTTGCCTATAAACAAAAAAGAGGAAGGCTAACAGAAGCAAAACCACTTAGATTTGAGTCATATGTATTTTGCAAACACAGTATTTTGTTAATACAAAATATGTATGACCTGCTGAAGAAATGCCATCAATCAATTACCCCTAAAAGCAAACCACATATGCAAGAAGGTACTTGCTATATTTCTTCTGAAAATTCTAACTGGGTGGAGCTTTATAGTCAAACAGAACATAGATAATAGTATTTTTCTTTAGCAAATTAGTAATACTATGTTTTTCAGTAAATTTTTTCATTTAAAGGAAAATAAATGATAAGTAAAAGAACACTGCTGTGTCTTGCTAATAGCGTCCTCTTTGATAATAACCATCAAATACCCTCATCCAATCTGAATTTCTTTCTTAATAACACATAATTTACATATTGTTAAACACTCTTCACTTTTTATAACTAAATATCTAATATTTCTTTTCAAAATATGCACATTTAAAAAAGTAATATCACATTCAGATGTGAAATGCTTTGCTACGTCCAAGCATTCTTTAATGAAAATTATCAGCAAACTACTATGAATAAATTCAATATGATATTTGAACTTTATTCCAGAATACTAAGCATATTTTAATATTTTATTTATTTTACTTGGTTCATTATTTCTTTTTCATCTTTACTAACTAGATCAGAATGAACTGATGTTAGTAGTTTCTCAATATTACCTTAATATCATTCTAGCATTATGTTTAGCTATGTAAGTCATAAACCACTATAAAGGAGAAAGGTAGACAGACTTCATGGAGTACACATTTGAATTTGGAATACAACTTTCAGTTTCAAAATTAAATTAGCATGTCAAGCAACCTGAAAAAATGTAATACAACATGAAGGAATTAAGGTGCATTCTGTAAAAGACTATATTCCCTACCTAGATAAAAATTATAAATACATTTTTACATATGTGTGTATGTTTGCATGTACTGAAAGAAATGATAATATTTTTAAATTGCCACAGTTAAATATATGATGAGATAGCTTTTTAAATACCTAATCTCCTCATGGAAAACTGTATTTTATAGGCAATCAAAAACTTTTCTCCTACATTATTGCCATAAATCAAATTTTATTTTTTGACAAGGTAGTGTATTTACATGATACAATAGTTAGAAGCATAAGGTACACAAAAGAAGTCTCATTTCTACTCCTCCCCTAGAAATCCTTTTTTACTATTTCCCCTAAGTGGAAAATTTCTGTGACTCCTTTTGAAACTTTCTTCTAATTTTTAACAAATAGAAACACAGATAATTATATCCCTCTTTCTTAAATCCCTTTTTCTTAAACAAAACACACTTTTCATAACATTTGTGTATTCCTTTGCCTATAACAATTGTAGTCCATTAAAAAATATTTTTTCAACTCATGACAATTAAAATGAATGAGGGGATATAATAATTCAAACACTCAAACTTCTCTAGTTTTGTCGTTTTTGACAAATGTTTATTTTACATTTGCATGGGGTTATACTGATAAGTTGTGACTGCTTAACTCTTATTCATCAACAACATATTTATCATTTTGTTGAATACATTGATGCCATATTAATTAAATTTTCACATGACACAGAAACTAGAGAAATAACTACATAACAAATCAGAATACCAAAAGATTTTGACAAGTTGTCATGATGGGATTGGATAATAGTTTTTTCAATAAATTTTGAGATAATATATTTTCTTGGGTACAAAGAGACATCCTTTGAAAAGTAACACAAAAACAGAATATGAGGAAGGAGAATTATCAACACATATGGGATAAAAGTGTTTTATCTGTTAGACAACTATGCCCAATGCATTTAAGGAGTAGCTATCATCAAAGACTGTATAAGTGGAAATGCAATGTTGATGAACAAGAAAATGATCAAGCTAAACTCTGGATTGACTGAATCATATTTGTCTGGATTATTGCATTTTACTATAGGCTTTCTATGATGGATGACTGTTGATGTGAATTAAAAATGTGACCAGAGTAAGAGCACCCCTGCTAGTGAAGAGATATAAAATTCAGTCAATATAATGAAATTACTATCAGAGGTCTAGTGGAATCTTAGTCTAACTGAATAAGAGTGTCATATAAAGAGAGGATAAATGTGCCACACATTTTGGTTATACATTCCTAGAGTATTCATTCATATTTTGAGCTCTAAGCTTTCAAAAGGATGTTAACATAGGTTGGCATGATAAGAAATAATCAAAATGCTATGTGTATATATATATATATATTTTTTTTCATGCTTCAGACCAAGATGGAATATCTGGGATTACATTTACCCTCTCATGCGAAATGACAACAAAAGGACAAAGTTCATGAAATTATAATTTTCAAGACACTGGACCTACAAAAATGATAAACAGTGATACCTAAGAGACAGAAACAAAGGAGATGAATCACACAATGACTGCATGTTACTGCTTCCGGCAGTTCCTGAACTGTGGGCAGAGAAGGGGAACCCAGGCAGAATCCAGTAGACTTCCTGAGCTGTGGAGATGGAACAGAGACTATGACAGGTAGTTTTTTAGGACAGAGCACCAAGGAGAAAAGAGATGCAAAGAGAAAGGAACTTCAGAGATCTGCAGAGGATCCCTCTCCAATAGTCAGCAGATTACATATTAGTGCAAGTATGTGAGACAATTACCCCGGCCAGGGAAAGATAGAGGGTACAGAGTCTGGCATTCACAGAGGGCTGGGAATAGTAGCTGCCAGATTTGAAAATAACAAAATCAAAAACACACAAAACAAAAACCGTAATACATGGGGCATGGGTCTTGAGTCATGATGGGAAATGATTAGCCCTACAGCTAGCAAAGTCAGAGATCTTTTAAAGAAACATCAAATGCAGGACCCTGAAGGGAGAATCTGTTTTCAATTAACTTTACTACATCCAGGTTAAGGGGTTTGAGACTATTTATATGAATCAGAAAATACCCAGTACCAAAAAAAAAAAATGCACTGTGCCTCACATCAAACACTGAAAGATTACTAGGCATGAAAAGAAGCAGAAAAACACAGCCCATAATGAGGATAATAGTTAATCAAATGTGACTGAGAACTGAAGAAAGATATTTAAATTATCAGAAAGGGACAATAAAACAACTATTATGATTGTATGCTCAATTGTTAGAGACACAGATTAAAAAAGACCCAAATCAAACTTCTGGTGATGAAGGCTAAAACGAATTGAAAAATACACTAAATGGGATTAGCAGCAGATTAGATATTCTAAAAGAAAAGTGAACCTGATCCATAATTAAATAGAGAAAATGGAATTCTTTAAAAAAATGAAAATACCATCAGTACTATTTGAAACAACTTCCTGTGAGTTTATATACTTCTAACTGGAGCCCCTGAGGAAGAAGAGAAGGTGTGCAGAGGACAGAAAAGTATTTGAAGATATAATAGATAGAACACCTCTCAATTTGATGGAAACTATAAACCCATATCTCAACAAACCCTAAGCACAAAAATACTGAGAAAATACTGCAAAGAAAACCATAGTCAAATTGCTCAAAACAAGTGATGGGGTGAAAATTATAAAAGTCATCATGGAAGACACTTTTTATACCCAGAGTGTCAAAGATCAGAAGGGCAGCAGATTCTTACTAGGAATAATTCAAGGGATAAGATGAAAATGGACATCTTTAAGGAGTCTTTGTTTCATGTCCCCGCCAAAAAAAGAACAACTTAAAATTCTTGTCTAGTGAAAGTATTTTTCAAATAAAGGGAAAAAAGAGGTAAAAAACTGAAGACTTTATTACCAGAAATACGTCCTGTGTTGCGGTTCAGTTGCTAAGTCATGTCCATCATGCCCAACCCTTTGTTACCCCATGAACTGCAGCACTCCAGTCTCCTCTGTCCTCCACTCTCTCCTGGAGTTTGCTCAACCTCATGTGCATGGAGTCAGTGATGCTATCTAACTATCTCAGCCTCTGTTACCCCCTTCTCCTCCTGCCCTCAATCTTTCCCAGCATCAGGGTCTTTTCCAATGAGTCAGTTCTTCACACCGGGTGGCCAAAACATTGGAGCTTCACCATCAGTCCTTCCAATGAATATTCAGAGTTGATTTCCTCTAGGATTAGCTGAGATTTCCCAGGCAAGAATATTGCAGTTGGTTGCTTTACTTCCTTTTCCAGGGGATCTTTCTGATCCAGGGATTCCTGACCCATGTCTCCTGCATTGCCCATGAACTCTTCACCAATGATCCACCAGGGAAATCCCATCAGTATTATAGGAAATGTTATAGGAAATTCTTAGAGGGAAGGAAAATAATATCAGATGGAAATAAGGATATATGCAGAAGGAAAGGGGGTAATGATAACTATACTGGCTCAGTAAGTATACTTCTCTAATTATTTAGACTGCTTAAAAGATAATTAAATAAAGAAAAATAATGACAGTACCTTGAGGAATTTATAAGTTAGATACCTAAAATCTATGACTACAGTATCCTAAAATTTGGGAGGGGAGAAATGAAGGTAAACTATTCTAAGGTCCTATTGAAGAGGTATGTTATCACTTGAAGGCAGCTGTTTTAAGTTAAAGATATGTATTATAAGCACTAAAGCAACCAGAAAAATAACAAAACAAATAACACAATAAGGAGACCAATAGGATCAGACAAAATACGTAACTAATCCGACAGAACACAAAAAAGCAATAAAAAGAAAACAAATAAGGCAACAAGTGGAAAACAGTGCAATGATAGACAATGTTAATTATGTCAACTGAATAGAAATAATTTAAGCACCAGTCAAAGGTAAAGACTGGCAGATTGAATAAAAAGTAAGACCTTACCTGTAAGGAATCCACTTTAGATAAAAAGATATAAAGAATTTAAAACTAAAAAAACGGGAAAAGATATGCCATGCTAACTCTAGTCAAATGAAAACAGTTGTTTCAATATCCAGTAAAATAAATTTTAAGGTAAAGTATATTACCAAGGATGAAGAAGGTCATTTTACAATGATAAAGAGGTCAGTTCACCAAGGTGGCAAAAAGAAAACTAAGGGTTTATACATTAATGACAGAGCTATAAAATACATAAAGGAAAAATTTATAAAACTGAAGCGAAATCAAAATTATAGTCAGAGATTTCAAGCCCCATATCAAACAATAAATATGATACGCAGTCCAAAAAATCAGCAAGGATATAGCAGAGTTAAGCAACAAAATCAAACTACTGAACCTAATTGTCATTAACAGAAAGCAAAACTTAAAAAAAAAAAAAAAACAAACAGAATAAACTATTGATAGTTCCCCAAGTGTTCATGCAGTATTTTTCAAGATAGAAAATATTTTAGGCCTTAACACAGCCTCAGTTCAGCTCAGTTCAGTCACTAAGTCATGTCTGACTCTTTGAGAACCCATAGACTGCAGCACACCAGGCCTCCTTGTCCATCACCAACTCCCAGAGTTTATTCAAACTCATGTAACATCCTTGAGTCAGTGATGCCATCCAACCATCTCATCCTCTGTCCTCCCCTTCTCCTCCCGCCTTCAATCTTTCCCAGCATCAGGGTCTATTCCAACAAGTAGGTTCTTAGCATCAGGTGGCCAAAGTACTAGAGTTTCAGGTTCAGCATCAGTCCTGACAAAGAATATTCAGGACTGATCTCCTTTAGGTTGGACTGGTTGGATCTCCTTGCAGTCCAAGGGACTCTCCAGAGTCTTCTCCAGCATTACAGTTCAAAAGCATCAATTCTTTGGCGCTCAGCTTTCTTTATGGTCCAACTTTCACATCCATACATGACTACTGGAAAAACCATAGCTTTGACTAAATGGACGTTTGTTGGCAAAGTAATGTCTCTGCTTTTTAATATGCTGCCTAGATTGGCCATAACTTTTCTTTCAAGGAGCAAGCATCTTAATTTCATGGCTGCAGTCACCATCTGCAGTGATGTTGGAGTCCCCCAAAATAAAGTCTGTCACTGTTTCCATTGCTTCCCCATCTCTTTGCCATGAAGACAGTCTCAGTAACTGAAAAAGTTTGATGTCTTCCAAATTATGTTATGATAGAAATGTAATTAAATAAGAAATATGAATTATGAAAAAAAAAACTGAAAACCCCCAAATATTTTAAAATAATACAACTATATGAACCATCAGTCAAAGAGGAAATCAAAGCAGAATACAGAAAGTATTTAGAAATGAATGAAAATGAAAACAAATTATATGTGCTGGATTAAGCCTAAAGTTGAGTTTAAGTGTAAATTTATAACACTGAGAATATGTACAAGAAAAGTGGAAAAATCTAATATCCATGACCTCAGTTTTCATCTCAAAAACTAGAAAGAGAGCAAATTAAATCTAAAGTAGCAAAAAGTAAAGCAGAGATCAAAGTAGAAATCAGTGAAATGGAAAAAGAAACACAGTAGAGAATATCCATAAAACTAAATATTACTGTTTGCGAAAAGATCAATGAAAGCAATAAACCTTTGGTTAAGAAAAATGTGAGAAACAGTGGAGTGCTGAGGCTGGAACTCCAATACTTTGGCCACCTGATGCAGAGAACTGAATCATTGGAAAAGACCCTGATGCTGGGAAGAACTGAAGGCAGGAGGAGAAGGGGACAACAGAGGATGAGATGGTTGGATGGCATCACCGACTCAATGGACATGAGTTTGAGCAAGCTCCTGGAGTTGGTGATGAACAGGAAGCCTGGTGTGCTTCAGTCCATGGGGTTGCACAGAGTCAGACATGACTGAACAACTGAACTGAACTGAACTGAACTGAAATATTACTGTTTGAGAAAAGATTAGTAAAAGCGACAAACCTTTAGTTAGGAAAAAATGAGAAGACAGAAATTACCAATATCAATAATGAGCAAAGTGGCATCACAGTAGACTCAAAGGATATTTAAAAAGTTAATGAATACATATATTATAAATGACTTATGCCTAGAAATTTGAAAATGTGGATGAAATGGACATATTTCTTGAAGGACGCAAAGTACAAAAGCTCACTCAAAGAGAAATATATAAATTGTATGGCTCTTTATTTAGAAAAGATATGAATTTATGTTTAAAATTTTTCTGTAGAATTCTAACAAGTCAATTAGAAGACAAGTGAGTCAGTTTAGACCTGGACAACGTTTTTGAATAGACATTTCACCAAACAAAGGGAATGTCTTATGAGCCTATGAAAAGAGGCTCAACAATATTAGTCAGCAAGAAAATGCAAATTAGCCACAGGAGGTACCACTTCACATCCACTAGAGGGACTATTCCTAAAGAGAGACAATAAATGTTGGCACATTTATGGAGAAACTTGAAAAATTTTCAACCTCTTTAGAAAACAATTTGGTAGGATTTTAAATTAATACAAATTTACCACATAACTCAGTTATCTACCTAAGAGAAATGAAAACCTGAGCACACACAGAGATCTGTACATGGATCTTCACAACAGTGTTATTCTTGATAGCCCCAAACTTAAAATAATCACTGGATTTGTTAACTGGTGAATGAAAAGAACATAACGTGGTAAAGTTATACAGTGGAATGTATCCAGAAATAAAAGTAATGCGCTACACATAGATAACCAGCAAAAATCACATAGTATGTGATTCCATCATATAAATATATCCAAGACTTGTGTTAGAGAAGATGTGGTACATATATGCAATGGAATATCATTCAGCCAGAAAAAGAATGAAATAATGCCATTTGTAGCAACATGGATGGAGCTGGAGATTATCCTACTAGGTGAAATAAGTCAGACAGAGAAAGACAAATACCATATGCTATCACTTACATGTGTAATCTTTAAAAAATGATACAAATGAACTTTTCTACAAAATAGACACAGATTCATTGAACTAAAGAATGAACTCGTGGTTGCCAGGGGGAAAGAGTAGGGGAAAGAGATAGTAAGGGAGCTTCGGATGGACATGGACATACTGATATATTTAAAACTGATAACCAATAAGGTCCTACTGTATAACACAGGGAACTCTGCTTAATATTCTGTCATAACCTAAATGGGAAAGGAATTTGAAAAATGATAGAAAATAAAGTAAAACAAAACAAAACAAAAATATCCATGAAAGGCAAACATATATCCTACAGAGGAAATAAATTATTGGTTGACTGGGAAGGCATATAAAAAGTGGAGATGACTGTAAATAGGGAATAGGTACATTTTGGAGGCAATAAAAATGATTTAAAATTGGATTGTGACAATAGTTGCACTCTTCTGAAAATTTACTAAAAATCATTGCAATGTACATTTAAAATGAATGTATTTAAAATTATGTAAATTATCACCAACTAAACTTTGAGTAAATTTTCCCTATAGAAACTATCAGGTCCAGATGACTTCACTTGTATAATTTTAGCAAAAAAAAAATACGTTTAAACAAGAAAGGAAATACTGAATACTCTTCCTAGACTTACTGTTTCTGAAAATAGAAATGGAAGGAACACCTCTTAACTTATTACAAGGAAAGTATTATTCTGATACTAAAATGTGACAGGTACTACAAGAAGAGAAATCTACAGGCCAATATCCCTCTTGAATAGAGAACATCTTAAATCTTCAATATAATCATATATATGAGCAAATCAAATCAATCTGTATTTATAAAAAGGATAATACATCACAATGTTTATCTCAGGATAAACATAAAAATCAATGTTCAGCTTTTAAAAATTAATCAGTACAATTCACTATATTATGCCAGACTAAATAAGAAAAATCATATGACATCTCATTAGCTAGGAAAAAAGGCATTTGCAAAATTCAAATTTCATTTATTATAAAAACTCTTAGTAAACCTGGCAATGGAAGGGAACTTCCTCCCACTGATGAAGGGAATCTATAAACATCCTAAAGCTAACAATACGTTTAGAGACTGAACAAAGAGTGCCTCCTTTCACTACTCCTAAAGTGTTCTTTATATTCTTTAACTTTTAAATTATAAAAGTATGATAGCACATTTACAGGAGACTTGGAAAATACAAAAATAAGGTTTCATATAGTTCCACTATATATTACAATTATTTTTAAATAAATATTTTTAGTTGGAGTTTCAATATCAACCTAATAGAAAAATTAATACAATGAATATACAGAGAAGTAGAAGGACATAGTAGACCTGAAAAGCACTGTGAACCAATTCAACACAATTACAATTTATACAATTTTCACACAACAGGAAGATATAAATTCTACTCAAGACATTTTCTGACAAAGAATGTCTCCTTTCACTACTCCTAATGAACCTTGTACTAGAGGGCCAGATAAAACTATGAAAACAAGAAAAATTAATAAATAGCATATAGTTGGGAAAGGAAGGAATGAAGGGATTTCTATTTGTAGATGGCATGATTCTAAAAATCTAGCAAAAAGTTACTAAAAGTAATGTGATTTTTGCTAGTTTGTAGGAAATAAAGGTCAACATACAAAAAATTAAATGTACATATTTACAATAGCAATGAATTAGTGGAAATTCAAGTTAAATGTAACACTATTATAATAGCCCCAAATATGTTACTTGCTAGGTAACTGAATATACCTACAAGTTCTGTGTGCTTAAAATTTTGAATCATTAGGAAAGACAATCAAGGACCTAAACAAATGGTGAGAACTTACATTTTTATGGAAAAGCAAGTAATCCTAAATAGTTAAAACAATTTTTATGAAGAACAATATTGGACAACTCAACAGTAACTAATTTAATAGCCTACTATAAAGAATCATGTAGAAAACGGCAAGAATCATGACCCTGTGGTATCTCTGAAAGGACAGATCCATAGATCAATGTAACAAAATAGAGAGCCCAGGAATACAGCTGCATATATAAAATCAGTGATTTTTTGGCTCAAATTCCAAAGCGATTTTAAAGAGTCCTGGGAGATAGTCTTTTCAACAAATGGTGCTGAAACATTCGTACCTTCATTAAAAAAAGGAAAGAAAATTGGTCCCTATCTCAAACATATATGAAAACTAAGTCAGAAAGACAAAATGGATTGTAAACTATAAACATTGTAAGTAGAACATAGAAGAAAATTTTTGTGACCTTGGATTAATCAATATATTTTTAGAGGTGTCATTCAAAATATGATCCATTTTATAAAATTAATGTATTCAAGTTCATCAAAATTAAAAATATCTGCTCTTCAAAATACAGTTAAGAAATGAAAAGAGAAGCCAGCCACAGGCTAGAATAAATTATTTATGAAATACACATCTGAACTTCTGTTCAACATGTGTAAAGGACCCTCAAGATTCAATACTTGGGAGACAACTCATACAGACAATGTACAAAATATTTAAACAGATATTTCATCAGAGAAGAAATGCAAATAGAAGATAAGCACACAAAAAGAAACTCAGTATCATTATTCATTATAGAAATATAAATCAAAACCATCACATACACATTAGGATGGCTAGAATTAAAACAAAACAGAACAGAACAAGTTCTGGCCTGGATACAGAGCAAGTAGAAACGGTTGTGTTATTGGTAGAAAAGCAAAATGGTACTGCCACTTTGGACAACAGCTTGAAATGTTCTTATAAATTAAACCTACTCTAACCACATGGCTTTGTAATCCCTTTCCTAGGTATTTACCACATCAAATGAAAATTAATGTTTACATAAAAACCTATATGTATATGCATATAGCGGCTTTATATTCACATTCACCAAAACTCAAAAAAGATCAAAATGTCCTTTCAATGCCCGGAAGATAAACAGCCTGTGTTACATGTGTGCAATGGAATACTGTCAGAGATAAAAGGAGTTGTGTACGCTAGCCTCCCTCAGTTCATCACTTACAGTTCAGGTTTTCCTACTTATGGCCGAACTTTCCCCAGAACCAGAGGTTTCACAGGGAAATTCCATCAAGTTGTGATTCTCTGTATTGACTGTTTATTTTACTTTTTTTTTTTTTTAAACTTTATTTTGTATTAGAGTATAGCCTGTTAACAACGTGATCAGTTCAGTTCAGTCACTCAGTTGTGTTTGACTCTTTGAGACCCCATGGTCTGCAGCATGCCAGGCCTCCCTGTCCATCACCAACTCCTGGAGATTACCCAAACTCATGTCCATTGAGTCGGTGATGCCATCCAACCATCTCATCCTCTGTCGTCCCCTTCTCCTCCTGCCCTCTGTCTTTCCCAGCATCAAGGTCTTTTCAAATGAGTTAGCTCTTCTCATCTGGTGGCCAGAGTATTGGTTTTAGTTTAAGCATCAGTCCTTCCAATGAACACCCAGGACTGATCTCCTTTAGGATGGACTGGTTGGATCTCCTTGCAGTCCAAGGGACTCTCAAGAGTCTTTCCCAGTACCACAGTTCAAAAGCATCAATTCTTCAGTGCTCAGATTTTTTTATAGTCCAACACTCACATCCATACATGACTATTGGAAAAACCATAGCCTTGGCTAGACAGACCTTTGTTGGCAAAGTAATGTCTCTGCTTTTTAATATGCTGTCTAGGTTGGTCATAACTTTCTTCCTAGGAGCAAGCATCTTTTAATTTCATGGCTGCAGTCACCATCTGCTGTGATTTTGGAGCCCCAAAAAATAAAGTCAGCCACTGTTTCCCCATCTATTTGCCAAGAAGTCATGGGACTGGAGGCCATGATCTTAGTTTTCTGAATGTTGAGTTAAAGGCAACTTCACTCTCCTCTTTCACTTTCATCAAGAGGCTCTTTAGTTCTTCTTTGCTTTTTGCCATAAGGGTGGTGTCAACTGCGTATCTGAGGTTATTGATATTTCTCCCGGCAATCTTGATTTCAGCTTGTACTTCATCCAGCCCAGAATTTCTCATGAGGTACTCTGCATATAAGTGAAATAAGCAGGGTGACAATATACAGCCTTGATGTACTCCTTTTCCTATTTGGCACCAGTCTGTTGTTCCACGTCCAGTTCTAACTGTTGCTTCCTGACCTGCATACAGGTTTCTCAAGAGGCAGGTCAGATGGTCTGGTATGCCCATCTCTTGAAGAATTTTCCACAGTTTGTTGTGATCTACACAGTCAAAGGCTTTGGCATAGTCAATAAAGCAGGAATAGATGTTTTTCTGGAACTGTCTTGCTTTTTCGATGATCCAGCAGATGTTGGCAATTTGATCTCTGGTTCCTCTGCCTTTTCTAAAACCAGCTTGAACATCTGGAAGTTCACGGTTCATGTATTTCTCAAGCCTGGCTTGTAGAATTTTGAACATTACTTTACTAGTGTGTGAGATGAGTGCAATTGTGCAGTAGTTTGAGCATTCTTTGGCATTGCCTTTTGGATTAGAATGAAAACTGACCTTTTCCAATCCAGGTCAGTTTTCAGGACTGGAAAACACTGCTGAGTTTTCCAAATTTGCTGGCATATTGAGTGCAGCGCTTTCACAGCATCATCTTTTAGGATTTGAAATAGCTCAACTGGAATTCCAACACCTCCACTGGCTTTGTTCGTAGTGATGCTTTCTAAGGCCCGTTTGACTTCACATTCCAGGATGTCTGGCTCTAGATGAGTGATCACACCATCGTGATTATCTGGGTCAGGTGAATAGCAAAGGGACTCAGCCATACATATACATATATCCATTCTCCCCCAGACTCCTTTCCCATCCAGGCTGGCACATCACATTGAATAGAGCTCTCTGTGCTTGAACACTGGAAGTTTAGGTTTGGTTTCTGGTTTTATTTTGTTTACGAATTCAAAACTATATTTTCTAGCACACTTTCTATGCCTAGTAGATTCTCAGTATATGGTGGTTGCTATCAATACATTTTTCCCCCTACTGTTACTTTCTGAGACTTTCCCTCTCATTTATTTTTCTGCTTCTAAATTTGCAAAAATTAAGGAATGGTCAACTCTTTTAAATTCACCAGCTAGAAGATCTAACTAAGAAAATTTAAAAGCAATGTCACTTACTAAATTTTCAGAGTGGAAATTGGGGTTAAGGACCATCTATTTGTAAGTAAATTAGTAGATATAAGATTGAATATAACTTTGACAACTGGGCCTACAACTTACCATAATTTTATCATCCCCATTTATTAGCTAAAGGTTTCCCTATTTAAAATCTTATCTAGAAGAAGGTGTTATATAATGCTCTTTAAATTTTTTTCCAGTGAATAAAGCTAGTTTTATACTTAAAATTCTTTCTCAATATAATTATCATCTCTATTCACTTTCTTACTGAGTTTCACAAAGAAAAAAAGAAAAAGAAATCCATAGTAGGAAAATCTTTTAATACCCTACATTGATGAAAGGCAGATTGACATAATAAGTTTTATTTTAAAACCATGTTAATGTGAGAATATATGCAATATTTGATTAAGGATTTTCTATTTTACTTCCTTCTAAGATGTTTCATGAAAGACTTTAAGATCCCTTGGTGATTTTGTAGAATTAATCTAGTATGGAAGTTATACTGAGTTCCTTCTCTGTGTATATAAAACTCATCTTCCTTTTCCCTAGAATATAAATTTGTTCAGTGCACTACTTGGTAATTTAGTCATGTTCCTTGGAACATTTTAAAATAAAATAAACATGCATTTTGCTGAATTGTAATATTTCCAAAGATATATTTATGTCTATTTGGCTTTTAAATAAAGTTTAATCAGCAAAGATGTATTACATAGATACTATTCTACACAAAACAAATTGGTAGATGCTGTAAGACCAAAAGATAATTGAGGAGCTTTTCTTATCTAGGTTCCTAAATTTTACTGGAGCAAAGGATGAACTAGTCACTTGCTTTGGTTAACTTCGAACTTTTACAATTTAAAATACTTATTATATCTATTCCTCTTGATTTTCATACAAATAATTTATAAGAGTTGCATCACTTTACAAAAATCTCTCCCATTCATACGCACAAATTTTTGTTTTTCAAGTATCAACTTTTAAAAAAATTTGGCCATACCTGAAGCTTGTGGGATATTAGGTCTCTGACCAGGGATCAAACTCACGCCCCCTGCAGTGGAAGTTCAGAGTCTTAACCACTGGATCACCAGAAAAGTCCCCCTTCTATCAATCTGATTTCCTAAATTTTATCTTTTGCATATTTTTGGCAACTATTGTGGGATAATACATTTTGATCAGAAAATTATATACCTGACTTTATTTTCAGTTAGGGCAAGGTCTGAGTTGCTACCATGAAAAGTTTGGATGAAGAGGAATAGAGGTCACTAGAGGTCACTGGAGGTAAGCACCAGGAAGACAAATGGAACATTTTTCTCGTCCTTAAAGACCTTATGGCCAAGTAAGAGTTATGATGAAGAACTGGGTACTTACAGCAGAAGGCAATTAACACTGTGAAAGGGTGAATTAGAGGCTACTCTAGGTGCACTTGGCTGGGCAAATAAATTAGGCAGGTATTACATGGAAGCGAAGAGTACAGGTTGTTGTAAGAGTTACCTAGGAAAAGGGTTGGAAGAAGACTGTTCTAAGGAAGAAAAAGAGTTGAAATACATGGAGGGCAGAGAGAGTCTAGTACACTGTGGAACCACAGTCATTTTTATTTTGATGGAAAATAATCCCATCTCTGGATCTGGTATTGCTATCTTTACCCATTTGCTATCAGGGCTCTAAAATCTGATAAATCCATTTTTAAAATCGTGTGTATCAGCCTTTAATCAATTACATACCAAAGTAGCATCTTAGTAATTTTTTAAAAAAGAGAATGAGTCTATAAGCAGACTACAAAATGACACTTGTCAAGGATTCACTTAAGACATCAATTGAAATAAACTCCCCCTCAACATGCTAACTAGTCATTAGGCAATGTTCTCCAGGCTTTTTTTTTTTTTTTTTATATTGTCAGATGTTCAGAAAGCAATGTACCTGGATCATATTTTCTTAGCAACCTGATAAAATGCTTTCTGGAGAGTTAAAATTTAATACTATTTCTTGAATTTTATGCAAAGGTTACATAAGAAATGTTCAATTGATGAATGCTTCAGATTTTTCCTCAACAAACCATAGTCCAAAACATTGTCCATTATGTCATCTGATGTTACTTATATAAGAATAAACCTATAGCTCAGGGCCTGAGGAGAAGGTCCTTCTCCTAGAAGAGCTAATGGCTGTTAGTTTAATGTGACCAAGAGAATTATGTAATCCAATATAAGCATTGTTTGCTTGTGGCCTTGTTTTGTTTTTAATCTAAGTGGCAGGTAGCTCAGATCCAATTTTAAGGTAGTCATCCAGTGAGTCACAGCTATGCCTCTTCCACAAGTTCTTGATCTCAGTTTAGCTGGGAGGGAGCCATAGCTCTTCTTTGGATTCTATCTCAATTGTAGTTTAGCCGCTGCTCATTATATCTCCTATCTCTGCATTGTTTAGAGCTCTCTTTATGTTTTTCTTAATTATATATATTTAATTTATTTTTTTAATATAAATTTATTTATTTTAAGAGACACAGATATATAGAACAGTCTTTTGGACTCTGTGGGAGAGGGAGAGGGTGGGATGATTTGGGAAAATGGCATTGAAACATGTATAATATCATATATGAAATGAATCGCCAGTCCAGGTTTGATGCATGATACAAGATGCTTGGGGCTGGTGCACTGGGATGACCCAGAGGGATGGTACAGGGAGGGAGGTGGGGGGGCGGTTCAGGATGAGGATGAAGTGTATACCCGTGGCAGATTCATGTTGATGTAGAGCTCTCTTTAATCAACAGTCAAATCTCTCGTTCCACCTTGCAGCAAAGGGCACTCCTGGCCCAGCATCTCCCAGCTGTTCACTTAATGGCAAAAGCAACCCAGAACTGGTGTTTCTTGATCTTCCCTCTGGAAGTAGAAGATGGCTTACATTGGCCCTTCCTTTCCCTGGAAGTACCAGCAGGATTGCATGAAAAGTCTGAGAGAAACAGGCAGCTGGACAAGAGGCCAGGGAAATCACGAGGTGTCCTGAGTGCCTGACATCTTCAACCTCTTACCTATGAACACTGAGTGACCCAGAAAAATGCTTCTGCCCTCAGGGAGGCACCCTTATGGGTCAAGCAGGAGCTTAATCCTCTTGATCCTCTTAATACTCTTGGCCTTTGCTTAATCCTCAGCAAGAGCCAAAATCCTCTCCTTCCCCCCAACCCTCAACAACAACAAAAAATTGTTGGCCACAAAAACATTGCAAGAGCTTAGAAAACCAGACTGTCATTGGAACTCTGTCCCTCTAAGTAGTCCAGAACCTACACTAAACTTAAAGTGGGTGACTGCTTGTTAAAATAGAAACTTTAAATAGGACTGACTATGTCTTAAGATCGGAGAAGGCAATGGCACCCTGCTCCAGTACTCTTGCCTGGAAAATCCCATGGATAGCGGAGCCTGGTGGGCCGCAGTCCATGGGGTCGCTAAGAGTCGGACAAGACTCATCGACTTCACTTTCACTTTTCACTTTCCATTGGAGAAGGCAATGGCAACCCACTCCAGCGTTCTTGCCTGGAGAATCCCAGGGACCGGGGAGCCTGGTGGGCTGCCGTCTATAGGGTCACACAGAGTCGAACACGACTGAAGTGACTTAGCAGCAGCATGTCTTAAGATAATATCCATAATGATCAGGATTCAATCAGAAATTATGCATTCTACTAAGAAGCAGGGAAATCACAATTTTAATGGGACAAGACAGTCAACTGAAGCCAATTATGAGATAAATTGGATGTTGGAATCAACAGACAGGATTTTAAAACAGTGATAATAAAATCACTTCTACAAGTAAGTACACATTCTCCTGAAACTAATTAAAAACACAAAATAGAAGAAAAGAAATCAGTTATGAAAAACAGTCAAGTGGAAACTGTAGAACTGAATACTAGTATAATGAAAATAAAATAAAAACCTGCTGGAGAGACTAAGAGTAAAGTGGAAATGACAGAAGGTAGAATCAGTGAACTTCAGGATGGATCAATAACATTACTTAATTAGAACAACAGAAAAATAAAAGACCAGAAATGGTAAACAGATCATCAGGGACTGTGGGACAGTAACAACAGATCTAACATGTGTATCATTAGAGTGCCAGAAAGAAAGAAGGTAGAATGAAGGGCTGAAAAATTATTCAAAGAAACAATGGATGAATTCTCCCCAAATCTAGGCAAAAAAACTACAAAGTTAAGGAGTTAAAATGGGATAGAAACAAAGAAACACAAAACACACATAATTAACCTTCTGAAAACTAAAAACGAAGAAAAAAGTCTAGAAAGCAACCAGAGAGAAAAGATGCATTACCTTTAGAAATGGCACTCTAATGACAGAAAGGGAAGAGGAACTAAAGAACCTCTTGATCACATGTATACCTGTGGTGGATTCATTTTGATATTTGGCAAAACTAATACAATTATGTAAAGTTTAAAAATAAAATAAAGATTAAAAAAAAAGAACCTCTTGATGAAGGTTAAAAAGGAGAGTGAAAAAGCTGGCTTAAAACTCAGCATTCAAAAAAATAAGATCATAGCATCCAGTTCCATCACTTAATGGCAAATAGATGGGGAAAATGTGGAAACAGTGACAAATTTTACTTTCCTAGGCTCCAAAATCACTGTGGATGGCAATGGTACCCATGAAATTAAAAAACGCTTGCTCCTGGGAAGAACATCTATGACCAACCTAGACAGCATATTACAAAGCAGAGACATCACTTGTGGTCAAAGGTCCATATAGTCAAAGCTATGGTGTTTTCAGTAGTCATGTATGGATGTCAGAGTCGGACGGAGTGCCGAACAACTGATGATTCTAAACTGTGGAGAAGACTCCTGAGAGTCCCTTGGACCACAAGGAGATCAAACCAGTCAATCCTAAAAGAAAGCAACCCTGAATATTCACTGGAAGGACTGATGCTGAAGGTGTAGCTGCAATACTTTGGCCACCTGATGCGAAGAGCTGACTCATTGGAAAATACCCTCATGCTGGGGAAGATTGAGGACAGAAGGAGAAGTGGGTGACAGAGGATGAGATGGTTGGATGGCATCACTGACACAATGGACATGAGCTTCAGCAAACTCCAGGAGACAGTGAAGGACAAGGAAGGCTGGCGTGCTGCAGTCCATGGGGTTGCAAAGAGTCAGATGTGACTTAGTGACTGAACAATAACAACCTTTAGGAAAACATCAATTCTTTTGAATTATTTCTCCTTTAAAACCACGGAGACCAGAATAGGCGGCACAGTATTGTCCGAGAGGTGAAACGAAAGAACTGTTAACTTCAAATTCTTTAACTGAACTTTAGTTTATTATGTAAATTTCACGTCACATCTTTCAGAATTACTATTATCAAAAAGACCACGAAAGAAAGTGTTGAAGAGGATGTGGAGGAAAGGGAACCCTGGTACACTGTTGGTGGGAATGTAAATTGGTTAAACCACTATGGAAAACAGTATGGAGAGTCCTCAAAAATTACTAGTAATAGATATACCAAATCATCCAGAATTTCCACTTCTGGGTGTTTATCCAAAGAAACAAAAACACTAATTTGAAAAGATACGTGCACCCTTATATTCACTGTAGCTTTATTTACAATAGACAAGATATGGAAACAATCTAAGTGTTCATCTATAGATGAGTGTTACTCAGACACTGAAAATTTTGAAATGAAATTTTACCATTTGGGTCAACATGGATGGACTTGGAGGGTATTAAGATAAATGAAATACCCAGCAGTTGTACTTCAGTCTACTGCATTACAGGCAGATTCTTTACTGTCTCAGCCACCAGGGAAGCCCCGGTTGAAATGTCAGACAAAGACAAATGCTGTATGATTTCGCTTATATGTGTAATCTAAAAAAATGAATAAACAAAACAGAAACAGATTTATAGATACAGAGAACAAACAAGGGTTCACCAAACAGGAGGCAGAGTAGGATGCTAGGAAAAATAGGTTAAAGGGATTTAAAGGTATAAATGTCCAGATATAAAATAAAGTCACTGAGATGTAATGTACAGTGTAATGAATACATTCAATACTATCACAGTAATTTTGTGTGGTGATAGATGGTTACTAGACTTACTGTCGGAGAAGGCAATGGCACCCCACTCCAGCACTCTTGCCTGGAAAATCCCATGGAAGGAGGAGCCTGGTGGGCCGCAGTCCATGGGGTCGCTAAGAGTCAGACACGACTTCACTTTCACTCTTCACTTTCATGTATTGGAGAAGGAAATGGCAACCCACTCCAGTGTTCTTGCCTGGAGAATCCCAGGGACAGGGGAGCCTGGTGGACTGCTGTCTATGGGGTCGCATAGAGTCAGACATGACTGAAGCGACTTAGCAGCAGACTTACTGTAGTGATCAAATTCAACAATGTATATAAAATGTTGAATCACAATGTTGCACACCTGAAACTAATATAGTATAGTGTGTCAACTACAATTCAATTTAAAAATGAAAAGTTATAAAAAGACAAACCATGTAATAATATAAATTGATGCAGAAAAGTATCTGTCAAAGTCTAACATCTATACATGTAAAGAATTCTCAGCAAACTAGAAGTAGAGAACTTCTTCAATTTAGACCTATTTTGCATCCCAGTGTCTATTCTCTGAGTGTGAAATATTCTTTTCCTTTGTTAAGATTCCTGAGAGAGTTATATTTTTTAATAACAAAAGGAGTTGTTTTATAATAAAAACAAATCATCTATGCCCCTAAAAATAAAATAAGATCAAACCTATATCTAACATTAGAAAGGCTGAATACAGTTGACCCTTGATCAGCTGGGAGTTAGGGGCGACAACTCTCCCTGCAATAAGAAATTCAGCTATAATTTACAGTCTGCCCTCCACATTGCAAAGGTTCCTTCCTAACTGAGGTCCTTATATATCTGTTCTTCTTCATCCACTAATTCAACTAATCTTGGGTCATAGTAATTACTATTGATTATCTATAGTAATTACTATTGAAAAAAATATGCTTATGAGTGGACCCTCACAGTTCAAACCCATGTTGTTCAAGGGGCAACTGTATTTTTTCCCCAAGATCAGTAAGCAGGCAAGGATGCTGGTTTTTTTCCACTCATTCCCTGTAGTTCTAAATTTTCTAGTCAACAAAATAAGACATTAAAAAAGCTGGACCTGTAAGAACACAAGAGAACTTTAGAGTGGAAGAGTTACGTATCTTGATGTGGAGGTAATTAAATGAAGGTATTGAATACATAAGTGGTACAACTGCATAGAAGTCTACACACACACACACACACACACACACACACAAATTAAGAGTGCATGTAGAACGGGTGAAGTCTGAATAAACTATGTATTGTACTGAGGTCCATTTCCTGGCTTTGATATTATATATATCACAGTTACACAAGATAAGGCATTTCAGGAGTAGGGAGGAAAGATGTTCAGAATCTCCTTGCACACGTTTATGCAACTTCCAGTTCTATGATTATTTCAAAATAAAAGTATAAATGAATAATGTAACTCACTCAATTGGCTGAATAAAACAGAAAGAAAGTCATGATTATTTTAATAGATGAAGAAAAAGTATTTCAGAACATTTACAATATACTAATGATTTTTAAAGGTGCAAAACAGTAAAAAAAATAAATAAAGGGAGCTACCTTAATATGATTAAAAAAAAAAAGATTATAGCCACTTCCGATATCTAAAATTGTGAGAAGCACAAAAGGAAAGAAAACTTTCAAAATCTGCACAAGTTATCTTATGTTAATTGTTGAGACAGCATATTCACGGGTATTTGGCCAGGAACACAGAGGTTAAAAAACAAATTGAAGTGAAGAATTCATTTGGTCTGCAAAAATTGGAAAAGAATTAAATTTCAAGCAGAAACTAAGGAAAGGGGCATAAAATAGAGAGGCCAGGAGCTTTCGGGGAGGAAGGCCAACAAATGAAAATGCAAATCACTTCTACAGGTTCAAAATGTAGACAGTGTAACTATCAGCAGCCTCTTATGTACATGTGTCATTGTGTGTGCACATGTGTGCGCAAAACTTGGAAAAGAAGATTGGATCAACTTCTAGAAAAATGGTAGTTCTGAACTGGGAAAATTTATGTCAGAAGACAATTGACAAATTATTAAATACTTTCTTGGGTGGTAAGTTGCTTCAGTCATGAGCAGCTCTTTGCAACCTCATGGACTTTAGCCTGCCAGGCTCCTCTGTCCATGGGAATTCTCTAGGCAAGAATACTGGAGTGGGTTGCCATACCCTTCTCCAGGGAATCTTCCCAACCCAGGGATCAAACCCGGGTCTCTTAAGTCTCTCGTATTGGCAGGCAAGTTCTTTACCACTAGCTCCAAGGCACTTACCATGTATGTACATTCAGATGTGATTTTATGATTGACAGATTAACAACTGTGATTCCCACTAGAGTCAACCATTTTTGCTTTTGCTCATCACTGTATCTTCAGTCCTGGCATAGTGCCTGATACATGGTGGGACTCAATAAACATTTGTTAAAAATTAAGAATATTCAACAAATCCACATTATAATAGCTAGCACATTATACACATTAGATAAATTATCATGACAACAACAGAGATGTAATCCCAACTAGTCTATCACAGAGTGGACTCCAATCAGAAGTGGGTGTGGGGACTCAAAACCAAAAGAGAGTGGGAAAAACACAGCCGGAGCAGGAATTCTCCAAGAGACCAAGAGGAATGGCACCACCTACCAGAAGCCTTCATAAAGCCTCACCTGAGATGTGCTTTTGCTGTGATTTAATTCAGTTTTGTTTATGGATTATTGACTTTCAGAAGAATTTTAGCTTTCAATCAACTGGTTTTCCTGCAGCTTCTGATGTGGAGTATACTCTAGAACATTTTCTCTACACAAAATCTGCTGGCTCTTCTCATATAGTTTTTCTATTATATTTTCCCATTATTTGTTTAAAATTTAAATTAACACTTTTACTGTACGGTCAATTTATTTTATTGTTTAAAGACATAGAGATTTAACTTTTTCCTCTAAGCTGTTAACCAATTATATGAATCTAACTTTTTAAATAAGTAATTCCTCCTCTCACTTCTTTGCTGATTTGAAAGGCTATCTTTATCTCATATTGAACTATTATACGTATCATCCTCAGGTTTATATCATGTTCTACTGTTCTTGGTATTTCTAATCCCAGACTAGTTATTGTGCTTACAATGCTTGATGTACACTTATTAAAATTCTCTAGGCTTTTCACTTAAATAATATTATTTTGGAAACATTTCATCCAGTTGTAAAATATCCATTAGTATTTTTATTAGAATTGCTTTACATTTGTAAGTTAATTTTGGAGACAGTGGATCATTTTAATGAATAAAGATGTATATTGTAGAGTTCAGATTACTTATTAATGTATATATTCAATAAATATCAATGTAAAATGATGTAATTAATAGAAGACATTAAATTCACTATTTATTTTTATGTTCATCTAAAATATTCATATCTAGAATAGTACTTTTTTGACCAGAGTTAATGAGCTGTTGGAATGTCAGAAAGCTAAGAGGAAACCAATATAAAACCTTAATGTCCTGTCAGTGACTGGTTAAAGGGCCAGATGCTGCGGGTAATTTAATTGTGCTTATCGCCCAGCAGCAGCTTCATGAATGTCATGACATGTGGAAGCACCTGCCTATACCGATAAATCAAGTGATAACGCTTATTAAAATTAAGATGCTAGAATGAAATGTTACCTTGACTGATCATCTATACCACCCAATATAAATTAGAATAATCTCAGTAAAGAGTTTCTTCTACTTGATCTCCCCTTACAAAACTAATGCTACTCCTACTACTGTACATGGCTCAGACGGCAAAGAATCTGCCTGCAATGCAGGAAACACAGGTTCCTTTCCTGGGTTCCCCTGGAGAAGGGAATGGCTACCCACTCCAGTGTTCTTGCCAGGAGAATCCCATGGCTACAGTCCCTGAGGTCAAAAGGAGTCAGACACAACTGAGCAACTTACACTTTATTTCTTTTCACTATGGCTAATGATAGCAGGCAGACTCCTATAGTGCTTAAAATTTTCTAAGATCTTCACTTACATCAACTCAATTATCAAAGTAAGTCCACAAGTATTATCATTAAACCCATTTCACAGAAAACTCAGGCACAGAGAGGTTGACTAACTTGATCAAATCACACAGCTTACTATTAATAGGATGCATGAGATTAAAACTCTTATAGTCTGGTTCCAGAGTCCACTTCCTTCACTTCCAGAAAACTGAACTGATGCTGAACTCCCAGCAGCAGTTGGTCCCTGAGATCCTCCTTGCAGGATCAGCTGAAGCCCCAATTGTAGGGTGTTAAGGACTAGCTTCTTCTCTTGCCCAGTCCTGTGTTCCTGCTTTCCACATTACATTTGCTGCTGTTCACTCGCCAAGTCGTGTCTGACTCTTTGTGACCCCATGGACTACAGCACACTAGGTCTCGCTGTCCCTCACTATCTCTTGAAGCTTGCCCAAGTTCATGTCCATTGAATCAGTGATGCCATCCAACCATCTCGCCTCTAAAAACCACTCCCCAGTATGATGTCTGCACCCAGCTGACTATCTCTGTTTTCAGGAAACCAAACAAAGACACATTAAATATACCTGCATTTTCTGGGCACATGCTACTTGTACCCAAATAATTGGCTTATTTTTAATTTACATCACAAAACATATCCTTAATATTAATGTGCCATTCTGAGCTCAAACTTGTAAAATGATTCTTTGTAACAAATAATGCTCAGTTTTTTTTTTTTTTACCTTGAAAATGAT
The DNA here is from genome assembly GCF_027580195.1 of Bos mutus. Lineage (NCBI taxonomy): Eukaryota > Metazoa > Chordata > Mammalia > Artiodactyla > Bovidae > Bos > Bos mutus. Next base: position 22,666,853 of record NC_091643.1, read on the forward strand.
ACAATTCTAACCCAATTTTTCAAGTTTAAGCCTAGTTTTACCATATGCAAACTACTTCTCTGGACAAACTAGATAATTATTTGTTACATCAATACATTTAGAATACATTTACTAGGGTATGGGAGTGCCAAGCATAGAACAGAACCAATGGTCATACTGCAATACGTTTAGTATTCTCCTTGTTGGCAGATAAGATAGCACTGGGTATGGGAGGGATGGTGTAAAAAACGGAGGGGGTATAAGCAGTGGCAAGTGCCCAGAAGATATTTCTAGCTCTGAAGGCTAGAAGCATGCAGAATTGGTGGTCAGAGAAGTATTCAAACTTTCTAATTGTGCCTTCCATGACTTTGAACCAAAAATCACCAGCACAACTTACTACATGTTACGTAACTTTGTGCTTCTTGAATTAAGTCCATAGGTAAAAGCTCAATTATGCTAAAATAATGTTTCTTTATTTTGATTACTTTGCTTATGTCTGCTACACAGAAAGAAAGAAAAGTATAATTTCAGATCTATTGATGTTCTGCCATAGAAAAGCTTTTATTATGGTATCATAAAAATAATAAAATGACTAGGGGGGAAGAGGCACAATAAAAGAAAAAGTGGAAGGAGGCCAGAAAGTCCATTAGAGATCATGATCATTATTAAATTATTTCTAATGCAACATGATATTCTTTCCTTGAAACACTTACCAGATTCTCTATCAAAACTATTTATTCTTGATACTTATACTGACCCAACCAATATTTTCCTCAATATGTTAAACATTCTGCACATAAAGAAAATTCTTTGGTGTATTTTGAGAAAGTATTTTTGGTGTTCGTTATTTTTTATCCTCAGCCAGTGACCTCATGAGCTATTTTCTGACACAAAAGCAGCTTTGCAGTATTTCTTTCTTTTATATTATAAGTGTATTCTCCTTTGAAAATACTTATTCCTAAGAACCATGAACTATTCAACATAGTACGCGTAATTTTCAGTAGTTAACATTGTTTGCATTGCTATTAATATCATTTCAACAATCTCTATAGTACTCATAGATACTTTCTATTTTCATTGAGCTTTAAGGTTATCAAGAAGTTGAGGTATCTTATTTAGTGTCCACTCAAAAAAGTTATGGCTATTCTAAATGGTCAGTTGATTATGGGTGAGAAATTTGACATTTTCAGGAAAGCTAATTGATTTCATTAATTAAATTTTTTTCTGAGGGGCTTCCCTGGTGGCTCAGATGGTAAAGCGTCTGCCCACAATGCGGGAGACCTGAGTTCGAGCCCTGGGTTGGGAAGATCCCCTGGAGAAGGAAATGGCAACCCACTCCAGTATTAATTTCATTAAAATTTTTTCTATATATGGCATATTAGTGTTGAAAGGATAATTAGCCTCCACTGTCTTTTAAAACTAAATACATAGGCAGATATAGATTATTTGTTAGCTTCTTGAAAATACCCAGTAGTTAGTTTTCTGTTGAATTTGAGATAAGCATGACCATCAGGTGGACACACCCAAGAATGGTTGGCTTTTTGGTGATTAAATCTTGTGATTAAAGAAAAATAGAAGAAAATTTAGAGGTATATTTGGTAGCTACCCACCTATGTGTGATAAAGCAGCATTGCTATTACTAAGTCACTTCAGTCGTGTCCGACTCTGTGTGACCCCATAGACGGCAGCCCACCAGGCACCCCCATCCCTGGGATTCTCCAGGCAAGAACACTGGAGTGGGTTGCCACTTCCTTCTCCAATGCATGAAAGTAAAAAGTGAAAGTGAAGTCGCTCAGTCATGTCCTCACTCAGTCATGTCTGACCCTCAGCGACCCCATGGACTGCAGCCTTCCAGGCTCCTCCATCCATAAGATTTTCCAGGCAAGAGTACTGGAGTGGGGTGCCATTGCCTTCTCCAACAATTAGAAGCATAAACATAAAACCAGGTAGAACAAAAAACAGGTAGAAGAAGCTTTAGTAATGGTAATGCTTGCTGGAAATTATTTGCAAATAATTTTAGTAACCAAGCCTGAACTTGAAATGATGCTAAGCTAACTTTCAATCAATAATGAGGACTCAGTGATTTCAATAGTTAATAAGGATCCAGGCCAAACACAACAAGGATCTTGGCAGCAAATGACACTAAATTATACACTTTCGATGCCTGAGAAAGAACTATGGTTAGATTTGTACTACAGTTCAGTTTATTTGTTCAGTCATGTCCAACTTCTTGTGACCCCATGAACAATAGCATGCCAGGCTTCCCTGTCCATCACCAACTCCCAGAGCTTAGTCAAAGTCATGTCCATCACGTCGGTGATGCCATCCAGCCATCTCATCCTCTATCGTCCCCTTCTCCTCCTGCCCTCAATCTTTCCCAGCATCAGGGTCTTTTCCAATGAGTTGGTTTTTCACATCAAGTGGCCAAAGTATTGGAGTTTCAGCTTCAGCATTAGTCTTTCTAATGAATATTCAGGACTGATTTCCTTTAGGATGGACTGGTTGGATCTCCTTGCAGTCTAAGGGACTCTCAAGAGTCTTCTCCAACACCACAGTTCAAAAGCACCAATTTTTCGGTGCCCAGCTTTCTTTACGGTCCAACTCTCACATCCAAACATGACTACTGGAAAAACCATAGCTTTGATTAGATGGACCTTTGTTGGTAAAGTAATGTCTCTGCTTTTTAATATGCTCTTTAGGTTGGTTATCAGAGAAAGCAATGCCAACCCACTCAAGTACTCTTGTCTGGAAAATCCCATGGACGGAGGAGCCTGGTAGGCTACAGTCCATGGGGTCACTAGGAGTTGGACACGACTGAGCGACTTCACTTTCACTTTTCACTTTCATGCATTGGAGAAGGAAATGGCAACCCACTCCAGTGTTCTTGCCTGGAGAATCCCAGGGACGGGGGAGCCTGGTGGGCTGCTGTCTATGGGGTCGCACAGAGTCCGACACAACTGAAGTGACTTAGCAGTAGCAGCAGGTTGGTCATAGTTTTAATTCCAAGGTGCAAGTGCCTTTTAATTTCGTGGCTGCAGTCACCATCTGAGTGATTTTGGAACCCACCAAAATAAAATCTCTCACTGTTTCCACTGTTTCCCGATTTATCTGCCATGAAGTGATGGGACCAGATGCCATGACCTTAGTTTTTTGAATGCTGAGTTTTAAGCCGGCTTTTTCACTCTCCTTTTTCACCTTCATCTAGAGGCTCTTTAGTTCTTTGCTGTCTGCCATAACGGTGGTGTCACTTGCATATCTGAGATTATTGGTATTTCTCCCAGCAACCTCGATTCCAGCTTGTGCTTCATCCAGCCTGGCATTTTGCATGATGTACTCTGAATATAAGTTAAATAAGCAGGGTGACAATCCTTTCCCGATTTGGAACCAGTCTGTTGTTCCATGTCCAGTTCTAACTGTTGCTTCTTGACCTGCATACAGATTTCTCAGGAGGCAGATAAGGTGCTCTGGTATTCCCATTTCTTGAATTTTCCACAATTTGTTGTGATACACACAGTCAAAGGCTTTGGCATAGTCAATAAAGCAAAACAGATGTTTTTCTGGAATTGTCTTGCTTTTTCGATGATCCAGCAGATGTTGGTAATTTGATCTGTGGTTCCTCTGCCTTTTCTAAAACCAGCTTGAACATCTGGAATTTCATGGTTCACATACTGTTGAAGCCTGGTGAGGAGAATTTTTAGCATTACTTTGCTAGCACGTGAGATGAGTGCAATTGTGTGGTAGTTTGAGCATCCTTTGGCATTGCCTTTCTTTGGGATAGGAATGAAAACCGACCTTTTCCAGTCCTGTGGCCACTGCTGCATTTTCCAGATTTGCTGGCCTATTGAGTACAGCACTTTCACAGCATCATCTTTTAGGATTTGAAATAGCTCAACTGGAATTTCATCAGCTCCACTAGCTTTGTAGTGATGCTTCCTAAGGCCCACTTGACTTTGCATTCCAAGATGTCTGACTGTATGTGAATGATCACACCATTGTGGTTATGTGGGTCATGAAGATCTTTTTTGTATAGTTCCTTGTGTTCTGGACACCTCTTCTTAATATCTTCTGCTTCTGTTAGGTCCATACCATTTCTGTCGTTTATTGAGCCCATCTTTGCATGAAATGCTCCCTTGGTATCTCTAATTTTCTTGAAGTGATCTCTAGCCTTTCCCAGTCTATTGTTTTCCTCTATTTATTTGCATCAATCACTGAGGAAAGCTTTCCTATCCGTCCTTGCTCTTCTTTGGAACTCTGCATTCAAATGGGTATGTCTTTCCTTTTCTCTTTACCTTTAGCTTCTCTACTTTTCTCAGCTGTTTGTAAGGTCTCGCCAGACAGCCCTTTTGCCCTTTTGAATTTATTTTTCTTGGGAATGGTCTTGACCACTGTCTCCTGTACAATGTCACGAACCTCCGTTCACAGTTCTTCAGGCACTCCGTCTATCAGATCTAATCCCTTGAATCTATTTGTGATTTACACTGTATAATTGTAAGAGATTTGATTTAGGTCATACCTGGATGGTCTAGTGGTTTTCCCTACTTTCTTCAATTTAAGTCTGAATTTGGCAATAAGGAATTCATGGTCTGAGCCACAGCCTGATCCTGGTCTTGGTTTTGCTGATTATATAGAGCTTCTCCATCTTTGGCTGCAAAGAATATAATCAATCTGATTTTGGTAATGACCATCTGGTGATGTCCATGTGTAGAATCTTCTCTTCTGTTGTTGTAAGAGGCTGTTTGTACCACAGATCTTATTAAAAGTGATTTAACAAGACCCATGTGACCTTGTTAATTTGATAGGACACAGGCAATCTTTGCCTGAGTGTCTGGATCATTTTGCATTTCCAGTAGCACAGTGTAGGTATTCCAGGAGCTCTGCATCCATTCTGGCACTTGATACCATCCATATCTTTTATTTCAGTAATTGTAATTTTTGTAAATTTATAATTTTTTAAACTGTAATTTTTGATTTCTCAGAGCTTTGAATGTGAAAATACCTATGATTAAATGGGAACTTTGTTTGACTAGTCTCCTTGTAAAGAGTTGTGGATAAATTTACTGATTCCATTAAAATAGTTCACAAACTGGGTGAGAAATGAGCCAGCAGGGGAGGAGAGGAAGGAGACAGTCACGAAGACTCAAGAACACAGAGACCTGGGGAAAGGAAGTTTATTCCTTTAGAATCACCTGCCCCACAAATCCCTACCCTCCCCAAAAAACTGCATGACTGGCCTGTTATATTCATAGAATGATAAAGAATGGCAAAATAATGTAAGATGAAAATGAGAGGTTTTGTTCTAAATATTGTGACATGAGAGAATGTGAGGTCCAAGCAGTCTGAGTCGTCAGCATGCTTTTATTCCTTGGGGGCGGGGGTTAAAGGAAGATGGAGTATTATACATTAGACTGTAGTGTTTGTGAGCATTTAGAAAGCAAAGCAGCAGGCATGTGACCTCAGAATGGAAGATTCAAAAAAGCCATGCCAAAATCATTACATAAAAGGAGTGTATAGGAGTGGTATTATTGATTTCAGGAGAATACAAGACAAAATATCCAAAGATAATATTGTGAAAAAATATTGCAAAGCTGATTAGATACATTAACCAACAAATGCAGATTAAAGATTGACATTAATCTTATGGTACTTTTAAGAGATTTTGGAAATGTTGTCTCCTCATTACAAGTGTATTGTCAAAAATCCACTAAAAACTTGGAAAAAAGAATTGCTATGGCCTATTTTTCCCCTATGCTTATACTCAATTTTCTCTTCCCATGCTATATTTTTCTGATGATGCATTATCTTACTTGGAATATCTCCAAAATTATATATAAAAATAGATACATAATATGAAATGAATCTTAAGCAAAAAGAGCTAATGTAGTTTTCAGATCTGGACCATCATAAATAATGGCCTCTGATGGCTTATCTCCCTCTATTCCATGACCTGGCAATTAGTACTGTTCTTTTGTAGACTAGGTTTGGCTGAGATGTCATGTAAGGCCCCTGATACTGAAGTAAATAATCTGTGTACACATGGACCCCTACATTTTATTTAGCTCCCTACCACCAGATGTCTGCTGATAATTAGTCTCATAACCTTACATTTGTGAACTGTAGGCCCCATTAACCAAATTTCCAAAGACAAGTTTCTTTTTAATGCCAGCACAAAACTGCATGTTCTGTAAGTCAATTATACATGAAACTCAAGTACACCTGCAGTTCTGAGGTCCCACAAATGGAGCCTCATTAAAAACAAAGTTGGGCTCAGCGTATAGGCTGTAGACTCATTAATTCCAGGTAAGTCATATAGCCATAATGCTAATTAAATGCCTAAAATATGAAAATGGAAACCGCTATTTTACTGTTTTGTGTGCATTTTCAGCCACTTAGTCGTGTCCAACTCTTTGCAATCTCATGGACTATAGCCTCTGTCCATGGGATTCTCCAGGAAAAATACTGGAGTGGGTTTCTATGCCCTCCTCCAGGGGATCTTCACGACCCAGGGATTGAAGCCATGAATCTTGTGTCTGCTGCATTGGCACGCAGGTTCTTTACCACTAGCACCACCTGGGAAGCCCAATATTTTGTTTATTCTACTTTTATCCTACAGTCCATAGAGTCAGACAGGATGTACCATGCACACAGATCCTTTGATGAGCTCTGTAATGTATCATTTTTTAAAAAGTATTGCAACTGCTTAATATTAAAGTTGAAATACTGAGCTATAGTCATAGCATATTCTGAATAGTTTTACATAATTATAGAATGAATAAAATGTTTATCCATCGCTTCAGTGCTTTCCTCAGTATTACGAAGTTAGAAACTGTTCACAAATATGTGCATTATATTTGTTGAAAAATATCTGTATTATCTCTGTTTATCATTATATAAAGAGATGGATTGGCCTGAGAGCGCTATGATGCAGGTGTCTGCCACTTTTATACTATTAATATGATTATAATTACCATATTTCACCTCTCATTCTCATGTCTACATACTCAAGACTAGATTTATTTCTTTGACAACTAACAGCATTATTACCAAAGACTATATGTTGAAAAACATATGTTTTGCCAGAAGGAGAGCAAGTTCAAAGCCATTTTCCTGTCAAACAAAACCTTGGGATCCAGTGACAATCCTAGCTGATGGGCAACCTTTGGTTCTGAGAAGTCTAGGCCAACACCTTGGAGGGCTGGCCTTAGTACCATAGCACAGAGCACTGCTGAGTGGAGATGGCCTGGTGGAAACGCAGTGACTGATCTCAGACTAAGGCATCAAAACCCTGGAAGAGAAGGACAGAGGCAGGCACATGCTGGACAAGACTAGCCAGACCATTCTTTCAGAACTTGGTCTAGGTCCTCCAGGAAGAAATATTCTTGGTATGACTTGATGCTGCGCTCCTAAATATACAGATGCTTGAGAAATTATTAAATTAAATACAAACACTAACTTTAAAAGGTAGTATAATGCTTTAGAATGTTAACACATGATATAAAATACTGTAATAAAATGTTTCAAAAATGTACATTTTTGTCTTTCCTTCAGGCATTATAACTCTATACCTGAGTTATACTGATTTGGGGTCCTAATTTCCAGGAATGCCATCTTTTCCCTCATATCAGAGGCATTTATTTCCTAAACTGATAAATTAATGTTAGTTTAATTAATGTAAATGAATGAATGAATTTTAATAATGAACAAAAAATTCAACAATGTATTTAATCATTTAAAATGTACATTCAAAGTTAATCCTAAATGTTTTGTAGATCCACTCTTCAAGGTTTGCACAACTTATTTTACATAAAATACTCATCCTTATTAAGTTGTCCCAGACTATTACAGTATTCTCTAAGTTAAAAAAATGAGTCAATGACAGAAAACATAAATTTGGTACGTGAGAATAATCTGTAACCTTCTACTTTTTACATGTCCTACACCATCTGCAGTCAGTTAAGCGATTCCCAGGTGTTCACAGTAATTGCTTTAACGCAAGATTACATGTCACTTTAGGGGTCTTTAAATATTTATTATAAAACCCTCATCTACATTTTTCTCTATTCATTTAGGGACAAAACATGCTGATGTTTAGTATAGACAAAAATAAGCTGATGGCACTTACTGAATTATTTTGTGGATTAACTTTCAATAAGAAACAAACTTTTATAAGCCATAATCTGATGAAAGAATTACAACATGCTGATTTAATTGCGCTTATTTACATTCTCCATTTCAATGAAAAATATGTGCATATAATTTGGGGCTAAGATGTCAATAATCAAATTAGATGTCATTTTTTGTCAGGAGTGTGGGGAAGTTAATTGACCAAAGGATTTATCAACTAATTTCTCTAAACATAAAAAAATAATTTTTCACTTTAAGACTTGGAACAGGAAAGAACCATGGAGACAATCTTAAATAATATTCCTTTTATAGATAAGGAAAATAAAATTGAGAGGCTTGGTCAATTACACAGAATTATTTACAGGTATATGAAATAAAATTTATAGTTACTAACATATACATAATGCATACCCTGCTCCAGGAAATGTTCCAAGCACTTCACATATATTCACTGATTTCATTCTCACATCTACTGTATTAGTACTTGTGTGATTCTCACAGATGCCTGGAGAGACTGCCCAGAGTAATTTGTATATGGTCACAGAGTTGGAAATGACACGTCTTGGATTAGGTTGGCCCCTGAATCTATGTTATTAACTATCAAAGCATAATTTCTTTCTAAAACTAGTTTATGAGAAAATTATGGTTTTTCTAGGTCAACATACTCTTCTACAATAATGTGATATATAAATTCCATATATTCCTATAATTTAAAGATAATTTGATCTGAAAGATAATTTTAAATTTATGGGCTGATTTTTTTGGTTTTCTAAAACATCTTAATAATTAGTCACATTAGAATGCCTTTTTAGCAAGCATATTTTGTGTCTGATATTGTGAGACCTTCAGATGTATAGCATAAGTTTGTGGAACATTAGAAACATGCTCAGTGGTTTTGACAATCTAATATGCATTCAGTTCAGTTCAGTTCAGTCGCTCAGTTGTGTCCGACTCTTTGCGACCCTATGAATCGCAGCACGCCAGACCTCCTTGTCCATCATCAACTCCCGGATTTCACTCAGACTCACGTCCATCGAGTCAGTGATGCCATCCAGCCATCTCATCCTCTGTCGTCCCCTTCTCCTCCTGCCCCCAATCCCTCCCAGCATCAGAGTCTTTTCCAATGAGTCAATTCTTCGCATGAGGTGGCCAAAGTACTGGAGTTTCAGCTTTAGCACCATACCTTCCAAAGAAATCCCAGGGCTGATCTCCCTCAGAATGGACTGGTTGGATCTCCTTGCATTAGTGTATATTAAATTCTTAATAGTAGCATTTTCCTTAAAATTATGTTATTTAAAACTCGTTATAAACATATTTAAGCTATTGTTCTATATAACATATGCACAATAAATTTGTATTTGAATTTGCTACTGCAAAAAATATGTTATTTTACTCACTGCCTGTGTTACTGCATTTTTATTTTGCCATGATTTTTGGAAAAGCTTCAAGACAAATTAACCTGCGGCATAATTAATTAATTGCATGAAATAAAATGCTACTGTGTCAACCAAGCCTGCTGTATGCAATAGTAGACTCAGGAATGATTCCCAGTACTCTCCACGTACCAGTTCTGTGGGAGGCCTGTTGCTGTGGCTGTGGGTATGGGTGTGTCTCTGTCTGTCTGTCTGTCTTGGATGTACTGAGGTGAGCAGAGACATCAACATAGTTGAAACTTAGTGTTTTCAGTTTTTACCGAAGGATGTCAGCTTTATCACTGATTCACTTTATTTCTTAAATGAAAAGATCCAGTAACAATCACTGAGGATTTGGGTTCTTACTTTCTCTGATCAATAACAAACCCAGGTGTAAGTGCATGTCATTTAAGGAATATTTAAAAGACACACACATGATCTCTTGCAGATAAAGCTATATTCTTAGAACTGAATTAAGTTGAACTGGTAAACATGTTATGTTTCTTGCTCCCTATAATGCTTTTATATAACAGCATTTTGCTATTGTGAGCTCAACCTTCTTTAAAGCATTTTGCCAGAGTATTAGCACACCCAATGCTTCTTTTGACATAGATGCTAAAAATAGTCTACACTATATCATCTTGTTTTCTTTCAACTAAACAATGCATACTTTGTAATTCAGTGTATGTAAAGAAGAATATCCGGTTTCCTATAAGAAGCTTATATGTTTCTCCTTAAATATAGTGGGATCATGCCATCAGTCACATTTCCCTTTACATCTTTATTACAGGGAAGGTCGATATAGTTTAAGTAATCAATAGGCTATAAATGGCTTTCCTATGGACAAATAATGTAGTAAATGTAATTTTGTACATTAGTACATTTTTACTTGTATTCTTACACACTTAATATATTTCAAAAATATTTGTTTTGTCCTATAGACTGCATTCATTTGTGTATATTTACTCAAAATGTTAAGAAAACAAATCAAATAAAAATGTTTTCCTTACAGAACCATAATTAATTTGTAAGTTTGTTTATCAAGGTTATCTTGTCTGAGGTGTGCTGTGCCTAGTTGCTCAATCGTGTCCGGCTCTTTGCAACCCATGGACTTTAGCCTGTCAGGCTCCCCTGTTCATGGGATTCTCCATACTGGAGTGGGTTGCTATGCCTTCCTGCAGGGGATCTTCTCAACCCAGGTCTCCTGCATTGCAGACAGATTTTTTTACTGTCTGAGCTACCAGGGAATCCTATGAATACTGGAGTGGGTAGCCGGTCTCTTCTTCAGTGTATCTTCTCTAGACATGAGTAAAACATATTTGATTTCTAAGTGCATAGCTGATTGACAGCCCCTGGAAAAGGCAAAGGATAGTACAAACACCTTTATTTGGGTAGAGAGACTGCTTATATGTCCTACTCCCTGATGGGCCCCCTCATAAATCCCCTTAAGCAATGAAGGCAAGCTTTTTCAGAAGAAATCACAGAATCAACCCTGCTGCAGAAGCTACTAATAACCATTTTCATTATTATATGGTGTTTAAGCCTCAAAATTTGAAATGTTAAAAGAAAACTAGCACTAAATGTAAATATTTTGTTTAACTTCTTATAAATTATATTCTCTCTTATTACCATAGAGTCAGACTTAAGACAACCATGACTCTGAGCATTGAAGAAGTATAGAATAAAGAAAAAAATGAGATGTTATATTGGTAGATTATAATTAAGGTTTTTATATAATTTGGTTATGTCACTGATTTTTGATAAATGGATTTAAGAATATCAAAGATGAGTAAATGATCCGATGGTAATAGCTAGCAGTTCCTAGGAGTTAATTGATTCTCTAAATGTATTGAGTGCTAAACAAGTAAAATTATGATGACATATGAGATTCCATTTGAAGCATACAGTTGTGATTTTTAGCACATTTGAAAAGTAAATTTTAGAACAATGATATTATAATTATTTAATACACAATTAGTCTTAATGCTTTACTGGGATAATGGTAGACATGGCATCATGGAACTTGTTTATGACACAGGACCCCATTAACAGCCATTCTAGGTTTCTCAAACATCATTGCTTGTGACTGAGATTTAAATAAGGGGGCTATAGAAGAAAAATAATTAAGAACAAAAACTAGTTCTATCCACTACTATCATTCCTTGTTCAACTTTTCAGTTTATCCTTTTATTTGTATCCTCCAACTATAGACTGATGACAAAAGGTGTAAGAGATGGAAAAAATATCTTATTACTTTTAGCTATTACTTTATCAAAGATAAGCAATTCCTGTAAGGGAATGTAAGAAAAAGCAATATAGAATTCCATACCTTGATCAAAATTGGCTAAGAGCTACAAAAAAAAAAAAAAAACTGAATTGTTTTGCTGAAATTAACATTTATATTGTTTAAACTACTTACGAGAGTAGTTTAAATATTTTCCATTATAGATCAATATAATGTTATTGGTAAATAAAAGATAACAAATTATCCCCATTATACTGTGCTAAAGATTATTACATTTTTAGGAAATCTAATTACTATAGCATTAATTATCACTGTTATCAGTATTATGAACAATGTTTATATAAAAACTGCATGACAATATTTCATCTGCACTGCCCTATGGAAATGGTTTTTACTTTATAGATCACATTGTAGAATTTTCCTGAGTGACTATGATAAGTTTCACAATACTGCTGCTGCTGCCAAGTCACTTCAGTCGTGTCCAACTCTGTGCGACCCCATAGATGGCAGCCCACCAGGCTCCGCTGTCCCTGGGATTCTCCAGGCAAGAACACTGGAGTGGGTTGCCATTTCCTTCTCCAATGCATGAAAGTGAAAAGGGAAAGTGAAGTCGCTCAGTCGTGTCCGACTCTTCGCAACCCCATGGACTGCAGCCTACCAGGCTCCTCCGTCCATGGGATTTTCCAGGCAAGAGTACTGGAGTGGGTTGCCATGATTTACATATTTTATCTACATTGTTTGAAATGTTCTGAAAAATATAAAGTATCATACTATCAACATATATGAATATGTAACACCTAAAATCAGACAGTTTTCATCTCTCGTATAAAAAAGGAATGACCTGATAACATAGGAATTACAGATTGAAAAAACAGGAAATTTGACTTGGAGAATGATTCTGAGAATTAAGTTCTTTTTTTTCTTCAAGGAGTCTGAACTTCTGGGATCCTGTACTTTCTCTACCCACTTTCCGCTAATAATCTTATACCTTTCTTTCAGCTTTATTCTATGAAGAGAAATCTGTAGGAATAAATCTTGAGTTCATTGATCTTCAACTATGTTATGAAGGTCATAAAATATTAGAGTCAAACTTTGTGGGGAGATTCTGATATCAGAAATTTACGTAAAGCCTGGAACTTCAAGCACACACAAATTTTGTCTTTTTAAAAATTTATCCAAGGGTAAAATACTTAGCTTTAGCTTTTATCATGCCTGGATTGGCATATATTGTTGTTCAGTCGATATCCGTGTTTGACTTTTTTGTGACCACATGGACTGTAGCTTGCCAGGCTTCTATGTCCAAGCGATTTCCCAAGCAAGACTACTGGAGTGGGTTTCCATTTCCTTCTTCAGGGAATTTCCTGACCCAGGGATTGAACTCATGTCTCCTGCACTGACAGGCAAGTTCTCTCTCTCTCTCTATCTATATATAGATAGATAGATAGTTATATGGGCTTCTTTAGGCTCAGAATCTGCCTGCAATGCCAGAGACCTGGGTTCTGTCTCTGGGTTAGGAAGATCCCCTGGAGAAGGCAATGGCAACCCACTCCAGTATCTTGGCCTGGAGAATTCCATGGACTGGTGAGCCTGGAAGGCTACAGTTTATTTGTTCTCAAAGACTTGGACACAAGTGAGCGACTTAACACCTTTACTTCATGTATATATATATATATATATATATATATATATATATATATATATGACCATGCCCAGGACCATGTCCCTAAATAAAAACTGAAAAATTAAGAAAAAAAAGGAAATAAGAAAAGAGGCTTAAAGTGGTTACTTTATGTCAATATGATTAAAAATGAACAGTGATTGAATAGCTTACTTAAATTTGTCTGAATATCTCTTCAAATTATACCTAAAGATAATTTTATCCTGACATGATTAAAGCATTATCCACACATCAGGCACACTTTCTGTGATGTGTTTTGTGGTATATCTTTGCAACAGTATTACAATACAACGTGTATTCCCCAAGTAAAATTCCAGACATAATGGACAGAAAAGCATCATGAGATCTTTCACACTCTAACGATGTATTTGTAACTCAAGTGACACCAAAACTTACAAACACCATCATCCAAATAATAACAGATTAGCAACATAATTCCCTAAGATTTGCAGACACTGAAATTTCCCCAATTCTTATGTATAGGTCTAAATAAATGTCCTTATTTCTATTTTAGAGATGAGAAAACAGAGTCTCCAAGAGAGAAGTTTTTTCTGGAGTGCTATGTGGTTTGACTCCGGATGTGAATGCATTATCCCTCTCCAACTCCCCTTTATCTACTCTTCCTTTGTTTTCGGTATGGTTAATGAGAAATACCAAGTGGTGGAAAGATGGAGGTCATCAACAGTACACCCAGAGGAGCAGGATATTAACAGTTTTCAGTTTAAGCCTCACTGGAATGAGTGTGCTTCTGTGCTCCCACAGAAATATGCTGGAGCATCATTAACTTATTGATTTGCTTCAGCTGAAACTAAGCTTAATCTTTCTCCCCAACCCACCACTCCTCTCTCTCTTCATTCTTCTCTCTTTTCCCATACATAACTGGCAAGTATTGATTCTATATTAAAATTAACTTAGAACAGTGGTTGAAAACATAAGTCCAATGCTACAATTCTTTATGTTTCCTGCAGGAAAGCAGGCAGTGAAATGTAAATGATATTTGATTATCTTTCGTATAATCAAACAGCCACTTTGCTCCACAGGCAGTACACTAGTTATGTAGTGATCGTATTTGACAGTCGACCTTGGTATGTAGTCTTTGTGTGTTTAATTTACAGGTTGGCATTTCCACTAAGGACCTTTTTCTTTTTTTAAATCTAGAAAAGAATGCAAAATAAAGTTCTATTCTACGTTAAGAGTTCTCTACATTAAAAAGAAAAAAATGAGATGGAAAATCTGCCCACTTTAGGCCTGTTTCTGTAGTTCTAACATAGCAATAGTTAATTGACATGAACATTTAAATTAAGTACCTGGTGATTTTGATTCACTTTTGTGTCCATAGATATAGTTCTTCTCTCTAATTTTTAGTCCTTTAGCCTATAGTTCCCCTTTGTAATAGATGTGTGTGTGTGTGTGTGTGTGTGTGTTCGTGCGTTCGAGCACTCAGTCTGTCTGACTCTGTGACCCCGTGGACTCCAGCCAGCTAAGCTCCTCTGTTCATGGGATTTCCCAAGCAAGAATACTGGGGTTGCCATTTCCTCTTTCAGGAATCTATCTGACTCAGAAATCAAACCCATGTCTCTTGTGTCTACTGCTTTGTCAGCTGGATTCTTTACCACTAGTGCCACCTGGGAAGCCCCTTTTAATTGATATCATACCACAAAATACTATCAAATTACAGCAATTGATGGATATCTATTGACCATATTTTATAGTGCAAAGAAAAAGCAAAATAAATTAAACAATTATAAATAAAATTTAATTATATATTTTTTGGAATACAAAAATTTCACAATGTAAATTTTACTTTTGGCTTCATTGAAGTGAATACATAACAAAAAATATTTCATATACCTAGAAATAAGTGGACAGAATTAAGCTCACATTTATAAATCTCACATTTCATTGTCATATTCTTGGGTAATTTAATCAGAAATACTGGAAATATACATCTGCATTAAATTATAATTAATTTCTCATCAAAGTAAAGATAACTTAGCTCCCCAAATTGCAGTTTAGTCTTTATAATATACTATCACATACACACAATATCAATAAGTATTAGGTAATTTTCCCACAGAAAAATACAGTATTTCAAAAATATATTAGCAATTAAACCAAAATCAAGTCTTTGTTTTACATAATTATATCTGACTCTTAATTTCCCATTCCTCTTATAGAAATTAAGTTAAATAACAATGCCATATAATATGAATCTCTAAATTTTTGACAATGAGAAAACATTAGTAATACTTTATCAAAAACATATTTACAACTTCTAAAGCCTATAAACCTTAACTATGTATAATTTAAACATCAAATTTATAATTGGTCAATGTTAAGTTTATATTCAATTATTATGCCATTTCTTATTTATACAAGCAGATAATATTTAGTAAATTATTTATTTAGAAAAAAGATAAATGATGTTGCATTTCATGTTTATTTAAGCCTATTTACTATAATTTAATATACTAGGGAGATATTTGTTAGAAAATGGTGCATTTCGTAATTCAAGAGTAATAAGAGCAAAATATATGTAATTCAGTCTCACATTAACACATTGACAAGAGTAACAACGACCTTAGCTAGCCTATGAGAAATCAAATCCTGTGAAAGCTAATAGGGCTGTACAGGAATGTCTGTATATAGAGAGAAATAATATATTAGAGAAAGAATATATTTTGCTTTCCCCGATTTAAACAACCACAGAGCTTTAAATGGAGTAAGATGGTGTGAGCAATCTTTACCCCGAAGCACTCACCTACTGTCAGCTGTCCAGTTAACTGCCCCATGTGATTTCTTGCATTCACTGTTACATTCCTGTCAGACTGTAAGACCAGTGGACTATCCTGGGAAACATGTATAAAATAAAGAAATCAAATAAAAAATAGAAATATAGTCAAGATTTTATATATAAAAGTATATTGCACTTGTTTGGGTATTATCAAAATTCTATTTCTTTGTTTTATATTAAGCAGATCTTTTAACACCCCAAACACTGTTTGAAAAATACAAAATAATAAGGGTGCTTCCTAATAACTATTTGACATAATAGGGATGTTTCCATTTGGATAAACAGGAATTAACTACGGGGTGCAAACATTTCCAACACTACTGATTATCGTACATCACTGCTGCAAGTAACTTCTCTTTTTCTCGCCCTTCCCTTGGCATAGAGGCCTGCCTTTGGAGATATGTTAAACTCCATAGAAATGGGGAAGTCCCTTTTTAAGCTGAACTTCCAACTTTCAGGTCTAAGCTTAAATGTTTCCTCCTTGAAAGTGCCTCCCCTGATCACTGTAACTACAGATTCATTCAATCCTCAAACTCCTGATCTCCATTTATTTTGTTCAGAGAACTTATCCCAAGACATATTTATTTTGCTAATGTATGTGTTTACTTGTTTTTAATTTGTTTCTGTCACAGGAGGAAATGTCCATGGGACAAGAACCATTGGAGTCATGTTGACAAATTTTATTCCCACTACCTGGCACACTACTGAAGGAAAGCATTTACTAAATGTTTATTGAATGGACAAATAAATCATCATAATAAAATTGATATTACCTTATGTATCTAGCTCAAGTAGGAATGATTTCTAAATCATAAGATGATTTAAGAAAGGAGGTATATAGAATAAGAGAATGTAAGATAGCTTATCTTTCAGCATAAATAATCTTGCTTAGATGTTTACTTTTATCACAATTGAGCACTCAACAGTAAAATAATTTATTTGAAGGACAGTATCACTGTTTTAGAAATCTATGTACTAGGCTATTGCCACTGCCTCAGACAAGTAACTAACAACTGGCTACTCTCATATTTTTATGGTCTAAAACAAGCACGGTGATCATTCACAAATAGTTCATTCATTTATTCATTGAACAAAAATATTTTGATAATAATGAGAATATATTAAGTACAGGCTTGGGACATTTCAGGGATCAAAATATAAAACAATACCTGTCCTCATGGAGCCTGTACCCAAGATATTGAAACTATGAAAATCTCTCCCAATGTCATCCTTAACATGAAAGTGGTTTGTCATCTCTATGTTAACGTAAATAAAATGCTTTCATACATGTATCATATAAAAACTCTTTTGAGAACAGAATTTGAAATTTGTGACTTGAATATACATAAGATTTTATATATTTTTTTCTAAAGCTATTTTTGCCCGTTCTGACTAGATGCAAAGCACTAAGCAAAGATATACAAACACACACTCACACACACAAATTTTCCTTTAAAAGTGGACTTTGTTAGTATGTCTAAACTAAGGCTTAATTTTTAAAAGTAAATTTCTAGTTTCAAGAACAGATGTGTTCTCAAAAGTGAGACATAGTTGTACAAAACAATGCCAATTTCATCCTGTCTCATCACAACTCATTTATTTTTGGCACAAATCAAAAGTGTGTTATCTGTAGTTAAAAATAAATCTAGTCCTTTTTGCATAGGTGTTTCTATGCTGCAGACATTCATTTTTGAAAATATATGGAGTATATTTAATTAATTCCATCATTCCTTTCAAGTGATATGTTCAAATTCTGTTAACAATATGGTTGTGGAGTAAGGACTGTTTGCAAATAATTATGCCCAGTAAGGAAACTGCACAAAGAGGATGGCTCACTAAAGCACAAAAATATTTTATTTTAAATTGGCAGAATTAAATATGTGTTGCCTATGTTTTTAAAAAATGAAATTAATTTGAATGTCAGAAAAAGCAGAAGCCTATAAAGCACCTTGCAGTTCAAAACATTGTAAAAATATATTAGCTGCATTTTTCATTCATATATTTTAATATTTTTATTATATAATACATATGACTATTAGGATTTTTAAAAATTGATGACACACTATGTACTCTTATTTGAATTACTAAACATAAATTCTGCGATCTATAGCATAAGAGCATAATCATTAGAATATACAAGGATTATGTAAGTATATTAAAATAGATATGTTTTATTAAATATTTTAAGATGAAAGAAAAGTTCATTTTAAAAAGGCAATAAGCATTTAAGTTGATCTAACAGAGAAAGAGATTTGGGTTAGGATTGAAAGTTTAATCATTGCATCTCTTTGTTTACAACATATCAATCTTCTCTTACTCTAACCACTGAGATCCAATTGAGGTTCTATCCCTGGCATTCTTTCCTTTTCATTACACGATTCCACCAAACTTCCCCTCTGAATTAAAATTTTATATCTAGATTAAAGTTTTACTATAATAAAAACAGCCATCTTTTTACTGACTATACTGTAAACATATAGCTATCAGAGGTCATGAACAATTCTCCACAGGTATTCAGGTGGATATCAGTATAATATGTTATACAGATTTATTAAAATGTGATCAGGTGAAATTAATCAAAATTGAGTAACATTTTTCACAGACAAAATGCAATGCATGTAAGAGCATTGTTTTCATTGACAAGTCACACTATCATTTCTGTGCTTTATATCACCCCAATGACAACTTTAGGGATTAGAACCATGGTTTATGCCTCTTAGGTCCACACTATGACCTTTTACACAATATACACTCTCTACATTAATCACAACACAATTAATTAAAATATACACATGTGATTAAAAACATATATGATAAAACTAATAGTAACTATTTCAAGAAATCTTAATTTATAAATCTGATTACAAACACATTCTTAGATGAAAATTAGTATCAAGAAGTTACTTTTTACCAAATTTAACATTTATTGTGCTCATTTTCCCAAAGATCTCCGTATAAGAAAATAACTTCCACTAATAAATCATTGTTTTTCACTCTTTTAAAATAGTCCCTCTTCATGATCCTTTATAATTCTGTGCTCCAAATCTTTGAAAGCTAGTGTCTAGTTTCAGATATTAAAATATATATAGCAATTTTCCTTGGAGTTTATTCTTGCTGAGAACATGAAGGGGGGAAAATCATATGGTGGTATTAACTCTCAAATAGGCATAAGACCGACAAGTCTATAAGGGTAAAAAGTTCCATTGGTGCTATATTATTCTGCATGGTACATTAATATAAATATCTCTTTTGGAGAAAGAACAATTTCTTCATTGAAGTCAACTATTTTCTACCACCTGCATCTTTACTTTGATGCTAAGAAATATACTTTCCTTCTTTTTTAAAAATTTATTTATTTTATTATTATTTTTTATACTTTTTTTTTTTTTTTTTTTTCCAATTTTATTTTATTTTTAAACTTTACATAATTGTATTAGTTTTGCCAAATACTTTCCTTCTTATGCTCCTCTTCAGACAAAGCAGGTAGGAGATCCAGGGGAAAGGCAATGGTCCCATTAAGAGGCCTGAGAACCCTCTCTTACGATTCTTTTACATCCACATTTTTTATGACAAGGGCCTGCTTGTCACCTTGTTAATGGTCATAGAGAAATAAAGCACTATGTTCTCATTTCAATGCTTTTGTTATAATTTATGCAAGTGACTAAGGGAAAAATGATTCTATTCTTATTTCTATTGTGTTCACCTTTGTTTATCATAAATATTTTCTAAGGGCCTATGATGTGTCCAGCTCTTTGCTGTGTATAAAACAGAAACAGAGGAGACAAACTGTCTTCTCTTATGGAGTTCATTATCTAGGAAGTCAGACAAACAATAAACCCAGTATATAAAAAACAGAGAGAATGTTACTAACAACAAGCTGTTGCGATAGAGACTTCTCTAATAAAAAGCACCAGTTCTACTAGTGAGAAAATGTACATGTAAGAGGTCGTGTGTACACCAGGCACTTCAGCTTCTGATATTCATTCTCTCAAGGTTTGAACTATTAAATTGTAGCAGAAAATAGCAGTACTAGGAAAAGCAATTAACATGTACTGGCACTTAGTCAATGCTGGACATGCATGTAAACGTCTAAATACTTTACATGTATGAGCTTACCTACTTATGAAACTTAAAATAAAATTCACCCAGGAAAGAGTCAAGAAATAAAGTGCTTGTAAGACAGTGAACCCTGACTGTTTAAATTCAAATAGTGAGACGGCCAAACTCTGGCTTCTTGACTAGGCAAGCCATTCAGCATCTCTGTATCACGACTTCCTCATCAGTAAACAGGGGAATAATCCTTAATCTGTGGGCTTCTCATAAAGAATTAATGAGATGATATACAAAAATGATTAAATCAGGGATACTAGCCTTTGCTAAGGGCACTCGGGTGTTTACTTTTATTATTTATTCCACATGGTAATTATAGTACTCAACTAATAATGGTATTATTTGTTATCAATCTTGTTTTACGGATGAAGAAACTTCAGCAAGGAGAGTACAAGTCACTTGCTTTAAATCATGCAACTAATAAATAACAAAGTATTTGAAGCCAGTTATCTGGGTATAGAATCTCACGTGTTAACTATCATGATGCTATGTCTCTGGTGGGTAATAACAGTCTAGCCTTTCTAAAACGCAAATCTGTATCTGAAAATAAATGTTAAAATTAATGGAACAAAATATGTTTTAAAATTCCTTTAAACATTTCAGTCTCTTCTGTAAATATCTGGAACATATATAGTCATAAATTGTAAGATACAACTTCACATTGTCTGGTTCGTTTTAAAATCTTGTTTTCTCAGGTTTCAGAGGAAGAGCAATAGTTCTTGAACTGCCCTCTGCACACGCATTTTAAAATATATCACTTATGAGAATTTCCCTACTTTCAATCCTAAAAGAGAACATAACTAACTGTCCATATTGTTCAATGTAGATGGCACAAAATTGATATCTCATTTCTTGAGTTTATACAGTTTTACCAGGTAAGTTTTCTTATCTTCTCTGATAGAAATTTTTATAATAAACCTATCTTACCCCCAATTCTCTATCTTCTTCTTCCTCAATATCAAATCAGTGACATCAGATATGTTTCTTAAATATACATTTTTCTGTGATCTTTCTTATAATAGACTTGCAGCTCACATCACAATAACCGTTTCCTCCTTGCATTAATTCTTCATATCCAGTGTTATTTTCATAAGATATTTTAAAATTAAAAATATTGATACGCTTGAATTAAAGCAAAATAAAACGCTTATTGACTCCTCGATCTCTGCTGGGAACAAAATTCACATTTATTACACATAAGGTGCTTTTTCAAATGATCCAGTTCTACTTTTTTAGCTCTATTTCACATCACTTCACCATGCAAGAATTGCCCAAATTTTCATGTTTCTGAAAATATGCCACTTCTGTGCATTCTCATCTTCTGTTCCCTACATGTGAAATTCCTATCCATTGTCCCATAACTGGCAAAACTATAGATATGTTTCTAGTCCCAATTTAGTTATGTCCTCTGTAATGCTTTCCTGCTCCTCCAGAGTCAAAATTTGCCTCCCACCCTCCAGTTTCTCTGTGTTCACGTCTACACAGTAGTTGTCACAGGATCTTTGGTTTGCCTTGTTTTGATCATTTTGTCCTAAAAGCACAGCATGCCGTCACTTTCTTTTACACGTACAGATTTTTGAAAGTATATTTTGTGCCATGTTTGGCACCTCGTTCCTCTACATTAAATGTCTGCTAAGTGAATGAACCGAACTGGGCATATTTACTTCTTAGTGCACTCAGGCTCTACGTGTTTACTTGATTTGAGTTCAGGTCACACAAAACTTATCAATCTCTTGCACCATTTTTTTTTTTTTTTTGGACCCAGAACAAGTTTTCTAAAAAGCCATTTAAGTGGAACGAGTTATATTACATTTCGATTTGATTTATATTCATCATCTCTCTCTGCCCAAGGCAGCCACTTCTTCTCTAAGAATTTGACCCACTTAAGAAGATGAAAACCAGGTAGTTTTTAATTCTTTGGCTAATAAAACACTTGAAATTTCATTTAATTGCTGAATGCAAATCATTTAATTGCCAAAATTTGTATTTTAAGGTACAAGAATTAATCATGAAAATATCTAGAGGTGTTAAACTGCTTTCCCCAGTCCTCTGAGTTCACATTTTAACTTGAATGTGAAGTGGTACAGCAGAGAAAGAGCATTTCCTCAATGCACTTTTCTGTATTTCTATTCTGAGTTGCCAGACCACAGGTGAAGTCATAAAGAATGATGACACAGTAGTGGATGATAATAGCATAGCAGTTACCTGTTCTCTTTGGTTCCTAGTTTCATCCTTAAAAATAGATTCAATTACATTTTCTAGAAGGGTTATAGGAGTTCATATATGAAAAAAATAATCTTTATATGTGTGTCAAAGCTGACCCATTTTTTTCAAAATATTTTAAAAGCACAGAGAAAAAACAAGGTGCTTTACAAAACAAGTTACAGTTAAAATTAAAAACAAATGGAGACCAGCCTTGAAAATCCCCTAAGCAGACAAAACCAGTTTAGTCATACAAGGAAAGCTTACTATAGCTTACTTTGCAAGACTAGCTTAAACTGGGTCATTTCTTGCTTATGCCTCTAGAAGTCATAAGCAAAATTTACATTGTTTTCCAGGGTTGATATGAGGTAACCACTAACCGATTCCCTATCATTTAAGACAAAAATCTCTGGAAAGAACAGTTACTGTCTATTTACCTTATAAGCTGCTGTATAACAATATTCCTCTGAGCCTCACTCCATATTTTGGCTTGAATGCTCACAGTTCTCCATCTATCATTTTAGTGTGTGAATAATGAAGGTTTACTAAATACTCCTGCAGTGATTCACTGGTTTTACTTCTGTTATTTCTGATCTTTGATACAATCTATATTAAAATAGAAGAAACTGTTAGGAATTTCTTAATGCAATAATTTCACCAGTTTAATATTAGTAAATGTTGTATTTAAAGGCATTTTTGTGTTAAAACCCAGAATTAGTTATATATTGAGAAATAAGTGAACTCTTTTTTTGGTTGAAAAATTACCACAGCCTTTGAAATACTTTTAAGTGTGAAAAGTATTATAGTTTCCCTTAATTATTCTTTCTTCATGAAAAACAGAAGACAGATGCCATATGAAGAGCAAACAGAAAGAGGAGAAAAATGTAAAATATTTACGCTTTTATTAAAACAGTACTTCTTCCCAAAAGATATTGTGTTACAAACTTAACACAATATTTAATTGGGCACTAAAATCTATAAACAGAACTAAAGACCTTTCAAACCAGGAGAAATAATTGTGTTCAAACACATAGCTTGTTGCTAGAGTTGAACCCCAAATTTTACTTTGACTTTCCAGGCAGTTAAGGCAAAATAAAAATGCTATGTTATAAAATTTTCATTGCCCGATAAAAAACAACCCTAGGAATTTATAGGAAAAGTATTTTCCCCCAATACTAGCATTTAATCTTCTCGATAAGAAGTTTAAATACTCTCATTTAAAGCATTTGTTTTCAAATTCAGGCAAATCAAATGTTGTACTGCATTCTCTGCCCTGAGGCTTGCCTGACTTATTGCTATTGGCAACCAGATGTTGAATACTAAGGAAGAAGTCAGAATTTCTACTTCTGTCAGAAAATCAGTGAAATGGTAAAAATGAATGAATGAATAAACAATGTTTAAAAACATATTTTAAAAGATTCCAGCTATTACATTGCGTTTCATCTCCCATTATGTGTATGTAAGAGTAATATATTAATTATGTACCCATTAATAACTTACATTAATAACATACAAGATAAAAACCTTTTCCTATTTAATTCTTCTGCTGAACATATTTAGAAGTAGAATGAATGTGTGTACTTTACCATTTTAGAAAATGAAAGATATAATTTACTTTGTTATCTGCAGGAGGAATTTGTAATGCCTGAGATTCATTATTCTAAATATGAGTGATCAATTTAATAAAGCTGTAGAGAGTGTAAGGGACTAATTTGTATTCATATATATTCACATTCTGCACTGTAAAATTCTTCACAATTAAGTAACTATGAATTTGCAAAACGTTAAAAATAACTTCCTCATCTATGATGTGAAGAGGGAACTAGATTCAAAACAATCATATGTTGATTTGCTACTCTCTCTCCAACTCTAGCTGCTTTTGCTTCTTTTTTTTAAAGGGCAGAGAGAAGGGAGGTGCACCCTGTCTGCACTCGGAGCTTGTTCCAGAGAATTCTTCCTTCCTCTTTCCTCTTCCCTGACCTCTGAATCTCATATCATCCTACTACATATTCCACTCTCTCCGGTTGCCCTCATTCCTAGAGGATTTTCTCTCTTAACTCATTCATTGTCATTCCAGCATCATCACAGTCATAGCTCTTAGTTGTTTTATTTACTACACAATTTTCTGATGCTCTAAATTGTTGAATTCTTGGTCTCTCCTCCCATGACTTTATCACACACCCTGCATTAGCCTCCCTGGTAATTATACCAAGATTATGACATTAATAATAACCACAATTCTTGCACTGGCTCCAGTTGAAGCTATAGACAAGAAATGATGACTGTCATTTCAGTAAACAAGGAATGTTGTCTGCATCAAACTGTCAGCCACTGCAGCTGCCCTGGTGGTACTCGCTGAGGGGAATTCAGGGTGCAGGAAAACAGGATAGGAGCCCTGGATAGCTAAGATGCATTGTGCTGTGTTAGTCACTCAGTCGTGTGAAGAATAATTTCAGTGAACCCAGACTCTTGAATCTTCTCATACATAGGAATATGCTAAAATCACTCACTTGAGATGTCAGTAATTTGAATTAGCAGTAATCTTTTGATGTTTGACTACATGTTTTGATTTTTTTTTAAGCAAATACTCTTATATATCCCAAATCTTCCTTTTCTTCTTTGGAATAGTTCCTTAGAGATATCTGAGAGGCTGCCTTCCCAGCCTAGTCCTCAGTAACAATTCTGAATAATCTGCAGCTTTGAGACTGTGCACTTTTTTTTTTTTTTACGGCCAACAATATGGCTATCCTTTCAACTTGTTCTTTGTAGAAACTGACACTAGATTTTTCAAAAATTCTTCTGGACTGAGGTAAAAGTAAAATTAATAGTTAATGAAAAAATAACTTGTGACACATTTGCTTATAATAATACAAAATAGATTTATCAGAAATGGTTACCACAGTTAAAATTTTTTTAAAAATTTAACCAACTGCATCCCCCAAAGCTTATGAGAAATGCATACAAATTGTTTTTTTAAATGATTTAGGTAATTCCACCCCCCCTCCAATAGTTGACATAACTGTGAATGAATGTAACTTGTTGGAATTAAAAATCATTCAGGGACTTCCCCAGTGGTCCAGTGGTTAAGACTCCATGCTTCCAATGCAGGGATCCAGGGATCGGGTAGCAGGCGGTGTGGGTTTGCTCCTTGGTCAGAGAACTAAGATCCCACATGAAGTGAGTGGCCAAAAACATAAACGATTCAGCATGAGATATATTCTACTTTTCCTGAATACCTTTACTGTATAGTGTATAGATTGAGAAACCTGTCCTCATAATTAAGTAGCTAGAAAAAAATAGATTCACTATATAAATGTTACTTAATTTTTGAAAACTTTTGAAGTACATTAAAAAAAATCATATCACACTGATTTACCATCAATATTGTAACTGACAATAACTCAAAGAGTTACATCTTCAATTTTGCAATAAGGAGGTGATTGGAAAGCAAGTAACTTGCAAAATATTCTGTTTCTCAGTCATTAGAGTTCTTATCTTTCTCATTTTTTAGGCAGCATGCCTAAAAGGCTTTACTAAAGTGAATTAAATGATTGCTTATTTTATCTCTTATTCTCTCTCCAAGAGGTACTTTGTTTAACCAGATATTCTTTGGAATATGTTGGGTAAGTTCCGAGTAATTGAAGCCTGTGATATATAAAATACTTTTTTTTTTAATCACACGCTTCACCCACATTTTACTCTAACTTTGGAGCTGAAGATCTGCTTTATTCTATTCATGAAAAATATGCTATATAACTTAAGTCTAAGAAAGATATAAGAGGATATACAGATGAGACATGAATTTTGCCATGTAATTGTTGGCTACATTAAATAAGGTACCATAAATGTCTCCTTTTGTGGCATTCTTTAAACTTTTCTATTATAGGACACCCCTCAGAAAAGATGCCCTTTGTAACACTAGTCAAGGGTGGGAAAATGTGAGATCCCTAATGGAACTTGCTAGCATGCCCACTACATCATTATATAAGATAAATGAACTCAGAATATCTCAGATCTCAAAATAACTGAGAATTTACCATGTGGCACATGGAACTCTGCTCAATGTTATGTGGCAGCTTGGGTGGGAGGGGAGTTGGGGGAGAATGGATACGTGTATATGTATGGCTGAGTCCCTTTGCTGTTCACCTGAAACCATCACAATATTGTTAATCAGCTATACCCCAATATAAAAGAAAAAGTTTAAAAAAAGGAATAAAAAAAAACTTGCCTTAGTTTAAGATAACTTATATTGATAAACCTACCATGAGTTTTTGATATACCTAGTTTGCAAATTTCTTTCTTTCTCTCTCTTTGTTCTTTTTGACCCTCTGAAGGTTATTACATCCAAAGACAATGAATCTTAGATAAAGTCCATATTTTCACATGAGAAAGATCTGGGCTTTCATCAGAAGCTATGCTATCAAACTCTCTGATATTTATTCTTATTGCAATCTGAGCTGAGAAAAAGATTTGTGTGTTTTTGTGATTTTATTACAGTTTTTGGAATGAAAGTGAAAGTCGCTCAGTTGTGTCTGACTCTGCGACCCCATGGACTGTATAGTCCATGGAACTCTTCAGGCCAGAATACTGGAGTGGGTAGCCTTTCCCTTCTCCAGGGGATCTTCCCAACATAGGGATCAAATCCAGGTCTCCTGCATTGCAGGCAGATTCTTTACAAGCTGAGCCACAGGGGAAGCCCAAGAATACTGGAGTGGGTAGCCTATCACTTCTCCAGCAGATCTTCCCGACCCAGGAGTTGAACTGGAGTTTCTTGCACTGCAGGCAGATTCTTTACCACCTGAGTTATCAGGGAAGCCTGAAAGTTTTTGGAATGAGCAATTATAAATAGAAAAGTAATGTATAATTTTACGTTACTATGCATATAACCATATTTAGCATGAAGTAATAAATATTATGACATTTAAATTGATACTAAGCAAAGCTGAAAGTCTAGATATAAATACAGATAAATAGCTGTATTACCTAACAATTCAATATCAACAAATGGATAATTTGCTTCAATGTACCTTTAAATGATGAAATGGCAGGGGAATTTGGGAATTGGTTGAAGTAAGAACCTTGCAGGCATTTTGGGTGATGCTAGGTTTTAATTACAAAACAATCAAAGCAGTGTGGTAGTATTATGTAAAAGAAATACTATTAATTAACTAGATAGCTTCATATTTTAAGAAAGATCACCTTATATCCTAGCGGAGAACATGGATATTAGGTGATCACTTGCACGTCTTAAGATACTTGAGCAAAATATTAGTTTTCTCCACATATGAAGATTAAAATGGAAATAACTAAAAGATAGATGTGTCCTTTTGAGGAATCAAAGGAAACTTTTTTCTTTCAATTCAGAATTTCTCTGGACACCAAATTTATACCATTAATCAGTAGTCTGGGATGTTTCATTGAAATCTATGGAGCAGTGCATTAATCCTCTGCATGCCAAAAATGACACATGACCTAAATATCCCTAATCTTCTGGGACTCTTCTAGTTATGCATTAGGATAGTCATCAGATCAGATCAGATCAGTCACTCAGTCATGTCTGACTCTTTGCCACCCCATGAATTGCAGCACACCAGGCCTCCCTGTCCATTACCAACTCCCAGAGTTCACTCAGACTCACATCCATCGAGTCAGTGATGCCATCCAGCCATCTCATCCTCTGTTGTCCCTTTCTCCTCCTGCCCCCAATCCCTCCCAGCATCAAAGTCTTTTCCAATGAGTTAACTCTTCGCATGAGGTGGCCACAGTACTGGAGTTTCAGCTTCAGCATCATTCCTTCCAAAGAAATCCCAGGGCTGATCTCCTTCAGAATGGACTGGTTGGATCTCCTTGCAGTCCAAGGGACTCTCAAGAGTCTTCTCCAACACCACACTTCAAAAGCATCAATTTTTCCGCACTCAACCTTCTTCACAGTCCAACTCTCACATCCATACATGACCACAGGAAAAACCATAGCCTTGACTAGACGAACCTTTGTTGGCAAAGTAATGTCTCTGCTTTTGAATATGCTATCTAGGTTGGTCATAACTTTCCTTCCAAGGAGCAAGTGTCTTTTAATTTCATGGCTGCAGTCACCATCTGCAGTGATTTTGGAGCCCAGGAAAATAAAGTCTGACACTGTTTCCACTGTTTCCCCATCTATTTCCCATGAAGTGGTGGGACCGGATGCCATGATCTTCGTTTTCTGAATGTTGAGCTTTAAGCCAACTTTTTCACTCTCCACTTTCACTTTCATCAAGAGGCTTTTGAGTTCCTTTTCACTTTCTGCCATAAGGGTGGTGTCATCTGCATATCTGAGGTTATTGAAATTTCTCCCGGCAATCTTGATTCCAGCTTGTGTTTCTTCCAGTCCAGCGTTTCTCAGGATGTACTCTGCATATAAGTTAAATAAACAGGGTGACAATATATAGCCTTGATGAACTCCTTTTCCTATTTGGAACCAGTCTGTTGTTCCATGTCCAGTTCTAACTGTTGCTTCTTGACCTGCATACAGATTTCTCAAGAGGCAGATCAGGTGGTCTGGTATTCCCATCTCTTTCAGAATTTTCCACAGTTTATTGTGATCCACACAGTCAAAGGCTTTGGCATAGTCAATAAAGCAGAAATAGATGTTTTTCTGGAACTCTCTTGCTTTTTCCATGATTCAGCAGATGTTGGCAATTTGATCTCTGGTTCCTTTGCCTTTTCTAAAACCAGCTTGAACATCAGGAAGTTCACGGTTCACATATTGCTGAAGCCTGGCTTGGAGAATTTTGAGCATTACTTTACTAGCGTGTGAGATGAGTGCAATTGTGCGGTAGTTTGAGCATTCTTTGGCATTGCCTTTCTTTGGGATTGGAATGAAAACTGACCTTTTCCAGTCCTGTGGCCACTGCTGAGTTTTCCAAATTTGCTGTCATACTCACACTGAAAAAGATAGTTTAGAATCTTAGACTAGCCCAAGAAATCCAATTGACATTCTGAATGACCAAGGTTAACAAGTTACAAGTTAACATTAGGTTCGTAGGTTGTAGGTACAGTAAGTTAATGGACAGGATAGATAGAAATATAACAGAAGAATTACTAACTCTTCAGATAAAATGAGTGCTCAGATTTATGTCAGCTGATAAAAAATAACATTCATATAAAAATATTGTGATAGTGAGCTCTTATTGAATGCCTTCCATAAAACATAATATAAAAATTTCACTGAATTAATATAGCATGCTTGTGATTTCTTGCAAGCACGGAACAGACATTAAATTAATTTCTACATCTTAGAGCATTTTAAATGAACATTTATAATCTTCATGTGTGAGAATTATGTGCATCATGATAGAAATAAATGAAATATAGAAATTATTGCAATGATGTGTCCCCGCCATTTTCAAGCTGGCAACCTAATTTCTAAAAATCATTAGACATTCTAACTCGTGCAGCATAATGCAAACGCAGAGAGCAGGTTTTTAACCTTACAGAATGTTCAATAAGCAGCTTAACCATCATCATGACACATACTTGGCTGCATCTTTGTGTCTGATTCCAGAGAGTGCTAAAATCCTACTTAGGTTATGAAGAAACATTTTTAGTTTTATGTAACCTTCCATTATGGATGTGTTGGTTGCATTAAATAAGTTAAATACAGTTGTTTAGAGAGGATCCCTCTTCTTTAAATATTTTACTGACTCTCATTCTACTAGTTTCAGGTATCAGCTCAGTTTTTCCTGTGTTAAACAGAAGTAAAGGAATATGATTCTGCTTGGGCAAGATCTGATGGCTCAAGAATTTAGTCAAATTTCATATTGGAAAACAGTCATTTTGTTTTCTAAAGGAATATAAATTGCTTTTTTCGTGAACATTTTTGTGGAACTGCTTCTATTCATGTATCCTTTTAATAAAGCAGAAATATATACCATATACGATATAATTGGAACACCCTGTGACAAACTGAAAATTGCATTTACATTGTAATTTGGAAAACTCAGCAGTGGCCACAGAATTGGAAAAGGTCAGTTTTCATTCCAATCCCAAAGAAAAGCAATGCCTAAGAATGTTCAAACTACTGCACAACTGCACTCATTTCACATGCTAGCAAAGTAATGCTTAAAATTCTCCAAGCAAGGCTCCAACAGAATGTGAATGGAGAACTTCCAGATGTTCAAGCTGTATTTAGAAAAGGCAGAGGAACCAGAGATCAAATTGCCAACATCAGTTGGATCATACAAAAAGCAAAAGAATTTCAGAAAAACATCTATTTCTGCTTTATTGACTATGCCAAAGCCTTTGACTAAGTGAATCACAACAAACTGTGGAAAATTCTTCAAGAGATGGGAATACCAGAACACCTGATCTGCCTCTTGAGAAATCTGTATGCAGGTCAGGAAGCAACAGTTAGAACTGGACATGGAACAACAGACTGGTTCCAAATAGGAAAAGGAGTTCGTCAAGGCTGTATATTGTCACCCTGTTTATTTAACCTATATGCAGAGTACATCCTGAGAAACGCTGGACTGGAAGAAACACAAGCTGGAATCAAGATTGCCGGGAGAAATTTCAATAACCTCAGATATGCAGATGACACCACCCTTATGGCAGAAAGTGAAGAGGAACTCAAAAACCTCTTGATGAAAGTGAAAGTGGAGAGTGAAAAAGTTGGCTTAAAGCTCAACATTCAGAAAACGAAGATCATGGCATCCGGTCCCATCACTTCATGGGAAATAGATGGGGAAACAGTGGAAACAGTGTCAGACTTTATTTTTCTGGGCTCCAAAATCACTGCAGATGGTGACTGCAGCCATGAAATTAAAAGACTCTTGCTCCTTGGAAGGAAAGTTATGACCAACCTAGATAGCATATTCAAAAGCAGAGACATTACTTTGCCAACAAAGGTTCGTCTAGTCAAGGCTATGGTTTTTCCTGTGGTCATGTATGGATGTGAGAGTTGGACTGTGAAGAAGGCTGAGTGCCGAAGAATTGATGCTTTTGAACTGTGGTGTTGGAGAAGACTCTTGAGAGTCCCTTGGACTGCAAGGAGATCCAACCAGTCCATTCTGAAGGAGATCAGCCCTGGGACTTCTTTGGAAGGAATGATGCTGAAGCTGAAACTCCAGTACTGTGGCCACCTCATGCGAAGGGTTGACTCATTGGAAAAGACTCTGATGCTGGGAGGGATTGGGAGCAGGAGGAGAAGGGGACGACAGAGGATGAGATGGCTGGATGGCATCACTGACTCGATGGATGTGAGTCTGAGTGTACTCCGGGAGTTGGTAATGGACAGGGAGGCCTGGCGTGCTGCAATTCATGGGGTGGCAAAGAGTCAGACAGGACTGAGCGACTGATCTGATCTGATGGCTTTTCCATTAGTCATGTACAGATATGAGAGTTGGACCATAAAGAAGGCTGAGCACCAAAGAATTTATACTTGTTAACTGTGGTGTTGGAGAAGACTCTTGAGAGTTCCTTGGACAGCAAAGAGATCAAAGCAGTCAATCCTAAAGGAAATCAATCCTGAATGTTCATTGGAAGGACTGATGCTGAATGTTCAATACTTTGCTGAAGTATTGAAGCTGAAGGTCCAATACTTTGGCCACTTGATACAAAGAGCTGACTCACTGGAAAAGACCCTGATGCTGGGAAAGACCGAAGGCGAGAGGAGAAGGGGTCAACAGAGGATGAAATGATTGGATGGCTTCATCAACTCAAGCCATCAAGCAAACATTTAGATTGTTCATGCTCTTTGTATTAAAGTATAATTTTACTATAAATATTTCTTTGGAAACTGAGGTCATATAAATCACCAATTTTTTCAAAAAAATTTTTTTAACTGAAGTTCTATAATGAATTTACTTCCTTAAAAAGTTTGACTGAACATTGTATTTACCAGCCTCTGTAGAAAAATGCATGGTTAATCTGCTCATTTGAATAAAGGTCAAATATAAGTTTACTGAGCTAACTAGATGGCTTATACTTTTCCATAGATTTACTCATCAAAATATTGACCAAATGAAGAACTAATTCAAAGTTTTAATACTAGTTAATTTAAAATCCAATATTCCACTTGGCTAGTAGTATTGGAAAGTACAAGAATAATTAGAACTATCTAGTCCCATCAAAATATAGTCTAGAGAGAATTTGTTCCCTCTAACTGCTATATTCAATTTGAAAAAGACATCTATTATCTTTTTTAAATTTCTTAGAATAATTTAGATTAATGTTTTCCTTTTTACTGTATTCAAATTTTAAAACATCAGGGCCTTGGATTAATAACCCATGGGGCTTCCCTGATAGCTCAGATAGTAAAGAATCCACTTGCAATGCTGGAAACCTGGGTTCAATCCCTGGGTTGGGAAGATCCCCTGGAGAAGGGAAAGGCTACCCACTCCAGTATTCTGACCTGGAGAATTCCATGGACTGCATAGTTCATGGGGTTGCAAAGAGTTGGACATGACTGAACAACTTTCACTTTCACTATAATTTATTATCATCAAATATGTATCATGACACATAACAATAAAATCTAGGAAAAAGGATGCAGGGCCCAATCAAAAGGTATTTTAAACAATGCTAAAAACATGCATACACAGACATACACATAGCTATCTAAATTAAGAAAATATGTCTGATAAAAGAAGCATAATCCTGTACCCTAAGGACCCACTGTGTCACAAGAACAAAATCAAACAAAATTGAGAAATCCTTTATCAACTTTTTTATGCTAACACTTATCTGCATTTGTGTTTTTTACACAATTTTTTTCTGAAATTTTAAATCAAGCATTTTCTGAAAAGTAAAAAAAAAATCTCTTGGAATTGCTTCACAAAGGGAAAGAGACACGTGTACCCCAATGTTCATTGCAGCACTGTTTATAATAGCCAGGACATGGAAGCAACCTAGATGTCCATCAGCAGATGAATGGATAAGAAAGCAGTGGTACATATACACAATGGAGTATTACTCAGCCATTAAAAAGAATACATTTGAATCAGTTCTAATGAGGTGGATGAAACTGGAGCCTATTATACAGAGTGAAGTAAGCCAGAAGGAAAAACACCAATACAGTATACTAACATGTATATATAGAATTTAGAAAGATGGTAACAATAACCCTGTGTACGAGACAGCAAAAGAGACAGTGATGTATAGAACAGTCTTATGGACTCTGAGGGAGAGGGAGAGGGTGGGAAGATTTGGGAGAATAGCATTGAAACATGTAAAATATCATGTATGAAATGAGATGCCAGTCCAGGTTTGATGCGTGATACTGGATGCTTGGGGCTAGTGCACTGGGACGACCCAGAGGGAGGGTATGGGGAGGGAGGAGTGAGGAGGGTTCAGGATGGGGAACACATGTATACCTGTGGTGGATTCATTTTGATATTTGGCAAAACTAATACAATTATGTAAAGTTTAAAAATAAAATTAAATTAAAAAAATAAAACAAATATTTTTTGTTTTAGTTTTGTTTTCACTGTTATGTTTGTGTTTAATGAAAATCAGGCTTTCTTTAACACTACATAGTAAACAATAACATTTTAAATTTTGCTTAAGCCAACTGTAGATTTCAAATAAAACTATAGTAGTTTATGAGAGAAAAATACAGAAGGGCACAGTACAAGTCTATGAAAAAATTGAAAGATCATTAAGAACACTATTGTAAAGTTTTGTATTTTGAGGTCTCTGTGCTATTGCTGATAGTGTCCAGCAAGACAAGAAAATGATTCTGCAGGGGATCAGTTTTCAAGCTCTAGGAATTTACAATAAGACCAAACATTTCATCCTAACCAAAATCATCAAAATTGTCATTCAAAAAAATGTAACCTGTACTAGTGTTGATTCCATGCGGCACCTTTAAGTCAGCCCTGGCCTACAAGAATCTGCTGGAATTATGCTTGGTCACTATTTGTCTATTTAAACCTTGTCCAGAGCTACTTCATCTGACTCTTTTTGAGTACCAACTCAAGTCCTCCCACTCTCCCAGGACATTCCCAGAATCTAGTTCTCATCAAATCTCCTGGTGAGCTTTCTCAATAATTATAATGGCATTTAAATGTATATTTCTAATACTATCAATTAAAATGTTTATATTACCAAACTGCTCCAAATCCCTGTGTTTAGAATGTTTAAATATTCTATTCTGAATCTTCAACCAAGAAAAATCCAAAAATATGTGATAGCATACATTTTAACTTATATGTGTTGGGTAAGAAGGGACTTCCCTGATAACTCAGGTGGTAAAGAATACATCTGCAATTCAGGAGACCCCAGTTCAATTGCTGGGTTGGGAAGATCCACTGGAGAAGGGATAGGCTACCAACTACAGTATTCTTGGATTTCCATTGTGGCTCAGCTGGTAAAGAATCCACCTACAATGAGGGAGATCTGGGTTTGACCCCTGGGTTGGGAAGATTTTCTGGAGAAGGGAAAGGTTGCCCACTCCAGTATTCTGACCTAGAGAATTCCACGGACTGTATAGTCCATGGGGTCACAAAGAGTCGGACATGACTGGTTGGGTAAGGGCTTCCCTGGTGGCTCAAATGGTAGAGAATCTGCCTGCAATGTGGTATATATGGTATATATATATATATATATATATAAGGACAAGTATTTCAGTGCTTGTCCTTAACAAAGAAAAGAAACACAGGGAGTATCAAATGCAAGCTGAATACTAAGTATATACCTCAGAGATTTTAAAGTTGTTCAATTCTTTTTGTTGTTTTACAAGAAAGATGTGATTATTTTAGCAAACACACCTGCAAATTTCTAACAAGCAAACACTCAGACAGATGGCCTTCTCTCCTGATGTTATTTATTAGAAACAGGCTTTAGGAAAGAAGTCTTCAGGTTATCTTCCTTTTATTAAATCTTTTTCTAAATATATTTTAGAAACATATTTGCTTGTTTTATTGATAGTTTATTTGTATATATTAATATAGATATATTTGTATATATTGATACATAATCTTAAGAATCAGTTCAGTTCTGTTCAGTTGCTCAGTCGTATCCAACTCTTTGCGACCCCATGGACTGCAGCACGCCAGGCCTCCCTGTCCATCACCAACACCCGGAGTATACTCAAACTCATGTCCATTTAGTCAGTTGATGCCATCCAACCATCTCATCCTTTGTCTCTTCTTCTCCTCCTGCCTTCAATCTTTCCCAGCATCAGGGTCTTTTCAAATGAATCAGTTCTTCACATCAGGTGGCCAAAGTATTGGAGTTTCAGCTTCAGCATCAGTCCTTCCAATGAATATTCAGGACTGATTTCCTTTAGGATGGACTGGTTGGATCTCCTTGCTGTTCAAGGGACTCTCAAGAGTCTTCTCCAACATCACAGTTCAAAAGCACCGATTCTTTGGCCCTCAGTTTTCTTTATAGTCCGACTCTCACATCCATTCATGACTACTGGCAAAACCATAACTTTGACTAGATGGACCTCTGTTGGCAAAGTAACGCTCCAGCGGTGATAGATGTTTAGGTTGTTTCAAAAAGTAGTAGAATTATTTCAATTCCGAGATACAGGAAGAGCATCACCACATCCAGTACTAGATTGGCTGTTGGGTATGGGAGCAGGAGACCTTTATACAGGAATATGAAGAATTCCAGCAGGAAATAGGTAGCATAATACCACCCATTCAGAAAGAACAGAATTTCCATCGGAGTGGAGGACAACTGTTTACCTCCGTAATCTCACCTTGCAGTCCCATCTCCAGTCCCCATGGAAACTAATCTTAAGAATACAATTTCTTAAACTATTGTTGCTGTTTTAAATTATAGTGAAGTAAATTTTATTCTAAACATTTGAGACCACATTACCTGCCTCCCGAGAAACCTGTATGCAGGACAAGAAGCCACAGTTAGAACTGGACATGGGACAATGGACTGGTTTTAAATTGGGAAAGGAGTACGTCAAGTACTGTACTGTATATTGTGACCCTGCTTATGTGACTTATCTGCAGAGTACAACACACGAAATGCTGGGCTGGATGAAGCACAAGCTGGAATCAAGATTGCTGGGAGAAATATCAACAACCTTAAATATGCAGATGACACCACCCTAGTGGCAGAAAACAAAGAGGAACTGAAGAATCTCTTGATGAAGGTAAAAGAGGAGAGTGAAAAAGCTGGCTTAAAACACAACATTCAAAAACCAAAGATCATGGCACCCAGTCCTATTACATGTGCGTGCTCTACTCTTTGCAATCCATAGACTGTAGCCTGCCAGGCCCCAGGCTCCTCTCTCCATGGAATTCTCCAGGCAAGAATACTAGAGTGGGTATTCTAGCATTCTAGGGGGTATTCTTCTAATAATGGAAGATACCTTCTCCTGGGAAACTTCCCAACCCAGGGATCAAACCCAGGTTTCCAACATTGCAGGCAGATTGGTTACCACCTGAGTAACCAGGGAATTCCTATTACTTCATAGGAGGAACAGTGTCAGATTTCATTTTCATTTTCTTGGGCTCCAAAATCAATGCAGACAGTGACTGTATCTGCAAAATTACAAGACAGTTGCTCCTTGGAAGAAAAGCTGTGACAAACCTAGTCAGCATATTAAAAAGCAGAGACAGCACTTTGCCAACAAAGGTCCCTCTAGTCAAAGCTATGGTTTTTCCAGTAGTCATGTATGGATGTGAGAGTTGGACTGTAAGGAAAGCTGAGCACTGAAAAATTGATGCTTTTGAACTGTGGTGTTGAAGAAGACTCTTGAGAGTCCCTTGGACTGCAAGGAGATCCAACCAGTCAATCCAAAAGGAGATCAATCCTGAACATACATTGGAAGGACTGATGCTGAAGCTGAAGGTCCAATACTTTAGTCACCTGATGCAAAGCACCAACTCATTAGAAAAGACCCTGATGCTGGTTAAGATCGAAGGCAAGAGAAGGGGACGACAGAGGACCAGATGGTTGGATTGCATCACTGATTCAATGGACATGAGTTTGAGCAGGCTCTGGGAGGTAGTGAAGGATATGAAAGCCTGGCATGCTGCAGTTCATGGGGTCACAAAGAGTCAGAGAAAATTTAGTGACTGAACAACAAAAAAAAAACATTTCATAGCAAAAATAAAGTATTAAAAACCATAGGAGAAGTTCAATAGAATTTTCAAGTGAATTCAATACTTGACTTCCAGCATTTTTAAAGAAACCAGAAGGGAAAGAGACACATGTACCCCAATGTTCATTGCAGCACTGTTTATAATAGCCAGGACATGGAAGCAACCTAGATGCCCATCAGCAGATGAATGGATAAGAAAGCTGTGGTACATATACACAATGGAGTACTACTCAGCCATTAAAAAGAATACATTTGAATCAGTTCTAATGAGATGGATGAAACTGGAACCTATTATACAGAGTGAAGTAAGCCAGAAAGAAAAACACCAATACAGTATACTAACACATATATATGGAATTTAGAAAGATGGTAACAATAACCCTGTGTGTGAGACAGCAAAAGAGACACTGATGTATAGATCAGTCTTATGGACTCTGTGGGAGAGGGAGAGGGTGGGGAGATTTGGGAGAATGGCATTGAAACATGTATAATATCATGTATGAAACGAGTCACCAGTCCAGGTTCAATGCAGGATACTGGATGCTTGGGGCTGGTGCACTGGGACGACCCAGAGGGAGGGTATGCGCAGGGAGGAGGGAGGAGGGTTCAGGATGGGGAACACAGGTATACCTGTGGCAGATTCATTTCGATATTTGGCAAAACTAATACAATATTGTAAAGTTTAAAAATAAAATAAAATAAAAAAACTTAACAATGAAAAAAAAAAAGATTATGACCGTGTGTGCATTTGTGTTAGTGACTCAGTTGTGTTTGACTCTTTGAAACTCATGGATTGTAGCCTGCTGGGCACCAGGTTCCTCTGTCCATGGAACTCTCCAGGTAAGAATACTGGAGTGGGTTGCCATTCTCTTCTTCAGGGGATCTTCCCAACCCAGGGATTGAACCTGGGTCTCCCATGTTGCAGGCAGATTCTTTACCATTGAGCCATCAGAGAAGTTAAAGATTATAACTAGTTTTTCCCAATAAAGGAAACAGTTGATTTTTATAAATATTCAACTTACTAAATTATGATGGACTTTAACTAGAAACGTTTGAGGAAATCAAATTGAGCTTGATTTTAGACCACAGGTTTAAGTTATAAGCAATTTAAAATCTGTACATTGTACTTTTTTTAGTGTTGCTGCTGCCGCTGCTGCTAACTCACTTCAGTCATGTCCGACTCTGTGCGACCCCATAGATGGCAGCCCACTGGGCTCCCCCATCCCTGGGATTCTCCAGGCAAGAACACTGGAGTGGGTTGCCATTGCCTTCTCCAATGCATGAAAGTGAAAAGTGGAAGTGAAGTCATTCAGTCGTGTCCAACTCTTCGAGACCCCACGGATTGCAGCCTACCAGGCTCCTCCGTCCATGGGAATTCCCAAGCAAGAGTACTGGAGTGGGTTGTCATTGCCTTATCCATTTTTAGTGTTACCAAAATTTAATATAGCCTTCTCTTACTTTCCTTCCATGCTATATTATATGACAATCTCCTTCAAAATGTATTCCAAATTTAGCTTTCTCTTACATGA
This sequence comes from Bos mutus, assembly GCF_027580195.1. NCBI lineage: Eukaryota > Metazoa > Chordata > Mammalia > Artiodactyla > Bovidae > Bos > Bos mutus. The sequence continues at coordinate 22,705,972 of NC_091643.1, forward strand.
TATTCATTTGGAGACTTCATAAACATTTATTTGAACAACTTCAAATACGTCTTTTCTCTATACTTTATTAAAAACAAAAATTTAATGCTTATACTTTTGTATTCATGATTCCCAGACATTCAAATGAGACAGACATTCATATTTTCCCAGTCATTAACGTCTCTTAAACAAGTTAAATATATCAGAGCAATATTCTTCAACTGAACTCAGAATTTTAGATTTGGATATGAGACTTCACAGAGATCACCTACTTTAACTCTGTCATGGACATAGGAGAATGCAGAGAATGTGGGGTGGACTGACCACGTGCCCACAGTTATATAGGCAAATTTCAGTTAACTAACCATGGCCAAATATTCAAGCATTTGAAAACTGCAAGCTTTCTAATCATTATGGAAACCAAATGTCAACCCATAGAGGGAATTATGGTTTTCCTTTGTGGCTTATTCTAACCTGCTTAGTAGAACCACTTCTTCCCTATCCCTTTGGATGAAATTTATAGTCAAAGACCAGTGAATTTTCTGAATATTCTGAGAAAATGGGAAGTCCTTTTTTTAATAATCCATGTGCCTAATCTGGTGTACTACTCAAGAGCGTCAGACTTCGGCCCCTCTCCCTCATCTCGGGCCTCCTGACTCTAGCTTTCTTCATACTTAAAGAGAAGATGCATATATTTCCTTCCTCTCTTTGACCTCTCAGCACTTCACACCCCCTTTTTCTTCTACTCTGTATCAGACCATGTCGGGGGTGGGGGGAAAGTAAAGGAACCGGAAATGTTATTTCACTAACACCGCTCTGGGCTGGAGTTAGCACTTTACATCCACTGAAGGTGCTTAGAGGCTTTCATCTTTTTGGAAAACTTGTTTCTTTGATTCACTGGGGACAACTCCCAACTGTAGGAGATTCATCACCTGCAGGATTCTTTATACAATGGACTGCTTCTCCCCAAGCTGGTAGTCTGAGACTGGTTTCTTACTCCTGGGAATCCTGGGCCACACCCGTATACAAGCCACTTTCTCCCTGCTGACAGCCCATTTAGCTCTAAGACAGCCCAGGGCAGCTCACATCCACGTAGGACTAACAGTGTGTTCAGGGGAAACACTCAGGATTCTTAGTTTGCCAAATTTGAGCAGTGACAGTCACCCCGATGTGCCAGCCTCTCACCTTTTAAATCTGTCAGGCTTGAGCCAAATATTGGTCCACTTTGTCTATTGAGTTCTCAGGGACATACATGACACCTTCACTTGGAGCCACTCCCTGTGCTAGAGGTAAACGTACTTCTTTGGGGAACAGCAGAACACTGATACATGAAAAGGTCTTTAAAAATTCTCTTCTACCCAGACATAATACTGTAAAGAAATTATCCTTCAATTTAATATAAATAAACTAAAAGTCTCTTCTATTATACAAAACACTGTAGTGGTGCATCCTCAGTTTGGTGGATATTATGAATAGTACAAATTATCTTCTGAGCTGCAAGTCCTGTATGGTGGTCTTGGACTTTACTTTGAAATGTAGTGTGTATGTTCTTGGATCTCAACTGAAACTGTGATTAAAACAATTCCATTTAATCTTGTCATAGATTCTAAGATAACATGTAGAATTCATTTTTGTATTCCCATTGCTTATCACAATGATTGAAATGTAGCAGGTATTTGACAAGTCTGCTTTTTTTTAAATGATTGAAGTGATTTTGAATTTAGATACTTTACCATGTGCTCTCATAAAGAAACATGTAAGTGCTTCTTGACTTATCTCTCATGAGATCATTGACAAATTTTCATCAGGTCTGAATAATTTTATATATTTTCTATTACTAGAATCTTTCTAGAATATTTGCCCCCTCTACACATATTCTGTATCTACTAACTTAATTTAGGGGCTTATCCTTTACTTGGAAGGTTCTAAAACATTCCTATTTCCCTACAATGCTTTCTTCTTCTTCTAATCAGTATCCTATGCTGTCTTCAAGAGAATGAGTCTAAAATTTTTCTGATCATTTTATTCTATCTTCCCATCCTGCTCATGGTTTAAATCATTCCAGGTTTTGTTTCACATATCAAATAGAGTCCAATTTCTCCAGAATGATACAGCCAACATTTTCAGTGGGGCATCTGCCTAAGTCCTCATTACTGACTCCCAAGGTTCCCCACTTCTTATTTCTGAAAGTTCAAAAACATTTGACTGCAAAGAGATTGTGGAATGGGCTATGTTTTTTCATAATTTTCAACTTCATTGGAAGGGCTGATGTTGAAGCTGAAATTCCAATACTTTGGCCACCTGATGCGAAGAGCTGACTCATTTGAAAAGACCCTGATGCCAGGAAAGATTGAAGGAGGGAGGAGAAGGGGGCAACAGAGGGTGAGATGATTGGATGGCATCACCGACTTGATGGACATGAGTTTGAGTAAACTCTGGGAGTTGGTGATGAACAGTGAGGCCTGGCGTGCTGTAGTCCATGGGGTTGCAGAGTTGGACATGACTGAGACTGAGCGACTGAGCTGAACTGAGCTGAGAAACCTGCTTCCTTTGCATGAAGTACCTTTCTCTCTTCGTTATCCACTGAAATTCAAATGCTAGCACAAATAATATTTCATTACTCCAATCACAAATAGTCATTTCCTCTTCTTCTAACTCCAGCTTTTAACGAATATGTGGTTCTATATGATTTGTTCACATATCTATCTGCCTTTTCAACTTGACTGAAGGCAGTCTCATTAAAATCAATCAAGAAATAAATGATTGATGAATTAAGAATTTCTAAATTGCTATTAATAGTATGTTGACTGTACGGAAAAAAGTGTCACAAGCACATCATCTGGAACATATGTGGGAGGGACAAAGTTAAAAGACTGATTGCATAAAATGTACAATATTCATTAATTCTACTTATTTTCAAACAGTTTAATAGTCACTAGAATATAACAGGAGGCTTCCCTTGTGGCTCAGATGGTAAAGAGTCTGCTTGCAAGGCTGGAGACTTGGGTTCGATCCCTGGGTCAGGAAGGTCCCCTGGGGGAGGGCATGGCAATCCACTCCAATATTCTTGCTTGGAGAATTCCACAGACAGAGAAGCCAGGTGGGCTACAGTCCATGGGGTCACATAGAGTCAGACATGACTGAGCGACTAACACACACACAGACTATAACAACATCTAAATGATCTACTTCTCCCTGCTCAGACCTCCAAATAGTTAAATTAAGACTACAGGGAACAAAATGACCTCAAGGGTAAAACTATGCCTAGAAGCAATATTGTGAGATTAGTGATTGCATTAAGATTCAGGCAACTCATGTCAAGTTGAAAAGGTCTTAAAGGAGGATCAAAGATTGTGAGATAGTGATAGCAGGGTCTCAGAGGTTTCCATATTCTCTAGATGCTGCTTTCCAAGCAGCATATATTCTCTAGATGCTTCTTTCCAAGCAGCATATATTCTTCTAGGTATAATATTCAAGCTAAAAGCTAAATCTCCTTGCAATCATCAGGCCAAATATTTGGCTCACTAACAGCAGTAGTATCTCATTAAATTATCATAATAAAGAAGCTGATGTTCTGCTATGATTGACCTCTATGTTGGACTTCACATTTTTGATGGGCTCATGATATACACAAATGCCCATGAGAATTAACTCTAAGAATCTTCAAGGTGCTTTTAAATTCTCAGCATACAAAAATATGTCAGTTGCTGTCACAGATTCCTAGAAGACCACATCTCCCCCCTGATAAATGGATGTTTTAAAGAAATGGCCCTAGTTCTCAGTCTAGGCATTTAATGAGATGTCTCTTAAAAATGAAATAAAAAGACATTGCTCCACTTTTGTTTTCCTACCTAATTTAATCTTAATTACCTATCCTAAGTTTAATTCCCTAGAAATCAGAGCCTGAGACAAAAGTTTATGTGCTAACATTTTATTAAGGAGTGCCAGTTGTTCCTGAGGAGCAGTGATGAGGGGTGGAGGCAGTGAGACTGGGAAGAAGGAAGAACACATACAATGAGAAGGGTTACCCAGATAGCCGCTGATTGCCATTCATCATCAGAGAAGCCTTAGGAACAGTGACATCTGAGAAAACTCATCTGTCAGAGTCAATAATGATCTGGTTCCCTAACCCCTACTGATCAAAGGCTGTGCCACAGGGCCTTAACTCCCACAAGCTCCTGGCTTGCATTTAAGGAATTCAGAGCTTCGTGGAACTGGTCAGTCAACCTCACAGGCATCTTTTGTTTGTCAGTGTCAAGCATGGGGTTTCACGAATTCTTATAGGAACAGTTGCAACAGTAGAGTAATTTCATAACTGGAGACCAAAGTAAGCAGTCTCCAGGACTTCAGCCAGCAAGCTAAGTGAGTGGATGGAGCCCAAGAGAAGCAAAAACAGAACCCATTACCCTACTTCTATCTCATGGCTTTTCAAGACAACAGTATGTAAAAGCTGGTGGTACCCAAGATCTGTCTATGTTAGATGGTGGGGTTATTTACTTTTTTCTTGGTTTGCTTGCATCAGAGGAGGTAACTGTACACAATTCCTGAGTTGACCGGCCCAGAATGAATAGGTGATCCACTTCCAATATTGCAACAAATAAAGAAACAAGCAAAATAAGTCAGTGGGTCTTGAGATTATACGCACACACGTCTTCTCACCATCAGAACATTGGCCTGCAGTTTTTTCCTTCCTGACTCCAGGCAGGGCTAATTACAGACTGCCAACAGCGGGTGGTAGTAACGGCAAAAGGAGTGGTGACAATCTGATGAACCATTTCAAAAGGAGATCATATTTTCTACTGTTTATGTTATTCATCAGTCACAAGTATCTTTTTAGTCAAAATGATGAATTTTTCTTCTTTAAGTGTCAATCAGTCGCTATGATTAGTCGCTTCTGGAAAAAGAATCAGTGCCAGTACTTGTAATGAATCACACACAGTGATGTTTTATGGAAAAGGGTGGTGACGTTGAAGAGATCACTTCATGGGTCACTAATAGAACTGAATCTCCTGTAGAAAAATGTACAGTACTTTAAGCTTTTAATCTAAAGAAGTATTATTAATCTAGTCTATGAACTAAATAATACCTCAAGGTGTTATTTTAGCTCCTGATCCTCAAACTGTAGCTATCTAGTTTATTTTTGAAAATGAAAAATCAAAGACCTAGTTGAGTGTTTGCAGAGGTACCTTTAGAGGTTAAAACAAAGAATACAGATGTAAGTATGTCTTATCTTTGCAAAATCCATCACAGATGAACACTCTTGCCCAAACAATTTCTGACTATGGTTAATTTTGAGATATATTGATCTGAAACTTTATTGGAACACAGTAACACTCATTTTATAACTGTATATTATTGAAGTTTGTATACTGGTTTACAAGATTCATAAAACTCTTGCTTCTGGAACCTCTCTCAGGTTAAGTTTTAAGGAACAGAATCAGTAGCCATATTAGCTGACCATTTAATGTAAAATTATACATTTTTAATTGCTAAAAATGGTTAATTATTGGTACAGAAGTTCTTGTTTCTGTTTAATTTTCTTCATAGGACTTTATAATGTCTATACAAAACTTCAGAGCTATAACACTGTCAATTATGCTTATTGTTGAAATAACACTGGGGTGAAGCTTTTGATAGTAGACCCACATAACTAGGAATTTATCATATTTTAATTGTATAGATTTTAGTAATCAAAGCTTTCACTGGCCATTTGATACAGAATTGAAGGGCAACTTGATTCACTTGCTAATCAATTTTGTTCATTTATAAGGGGCAAAATCAAGTTAGTCTCTTGTTTCTATATATCACTGGACAATTGTTCCTCAAATTTCAATAACTTTCAATTTCATTTCCTGAATTCAACCTCTGGGGTACTGCATAGTTATTGTAAAAATAACCGTAACTATATGTACAACCAGTGCAATGAAATATGCAGGAACACACTGAATACAGGGGCAGACAAGGGAAAACTGCAATGTGTAATATGCTCTTTTTTTTGTGGAAATGTACAAAAGCTAGTTAACTGAGTTCACCTTGTATTTTCCTTGAGCCTTTAAGAATATAGAACTTTAGGAATATAGAGAGAGACTTTAGGAATATAGAACATTCCTAAAACATACATTAGCAAACTTTATGATATGCTAAATAACTTACAGTTCAGGTTCATCTGTATACTTGCTAAAACAAACAAAACTACAACCATAGATAGCCAGGATCATAAAAGCTATAAACTACTGCAATGAGATGGATACAAATCTTAAATTCTATAGAGAATTTTTAAAAAAAATTAAAGATTACATTTTTAAAAATACTAAATCTTATTTAAGATTAAACTTTTTAAAACTCATTCTATAATAAAGAGAACAAGCCAACTGAAATAGATGAGTCCATAAATCTAATTATTTCACAATAAAAATAAATTTTGAATCTAGTTTATTAATGAAAGTGCAAAGATACATGAAGGATCCTTAACTGTGGCTCATATTATCACACCACAATATTAAATATGGTTTCGGTGCACAACTTTTGGCAGCTAAAGCTGCATGTATTATTCCACACAGATGATAGAAGGAGGCCAGTCTTAACATATGCAAAAGAAATTCAATAACATTTGCTCTGATAGTTACTAACTCTGAATAAAATATTCTCTATTTTTCTAATCTGAATCATCGCAAATTGGATTCCAACTTTTCTTGTTTAGTCCTTAGAGAAAATAAATATTAACTAGCCCCTGGTGAAACTCCTTCTTTAACTCAGTCTGTTAAATAACATTTGATCTTAGTCAAATGAACTAGCTCTAAATATAAACATTAATCAGTTTTGGGGATTTGCTCAACCCCTTTGCATTTTGTCAATGCCTTTTTTAATTGTGGAAGGCAAATAAAGACTTTGTTCAGAGCCATATGATTTGGAATTTTGTTCAAATGGAATCAGATATGAATAAGGAACAAATTAATCTAATATACTTTTATTACAGGTACAGGCAGACTACATACACAGTCTCCCATCACTGTCAATTATAATAACATAATGCTATAGATGATAACTAGGATTATCCTATTCCGAATCCATATGAATGAATGGTCTGTATGTTCTGATATGTCAGAACGTGGAAAATGTCTTAACAATCTCATTTTCAAAAATAGGTAGGAATATAAATCTAGTTAATGTAATATACATTATAGCAAAGTAGGAGAAAATCAAGATGATTAAATATTTCTATAACCTCAAGGTAAGATTTTTTTCCTCTGCCTAACACTACTAAATTCTTCCCTTTAAAAAATAGAAATATTGTTATCACTAAATTTTCAGAGGGACTAGAATAAATGCAATGTCATCATTAATATTATGTTCATAAAAAGTGTGACTCTAAGGAGAATAATGCTTTGAGCTCCTGAACCTAAGGCTTCAAATTTCTGATGGTTTCTTAACAGCACTTAGATTTTATATACTGTCATACTCAACACTGGAAAACACCACAACCAATAATGATCATTCCTGCTGATTGTTTTGAGGTTGTAAAGAAAATTTTTGTGCAATTGACTTTGAACCTCTTTCCACCAAAGAAATCAGGTTTTTAAGGCTTTCGTTACTATTAATTTGACTCTTTCTTCATTGCACTTAGTTCATATGTTTTGTTTTTTTTGCCAAGCTTATAAAAAGATGAATTGCTTGGCCAATTATCATACATACAGTGGCAAGATTGGTAACGCAAGAGAGAGAGAAAGTATAAGAAAAGAAAATGGCATAACATAGAGAATAAAAGTGGTACTTTTATTTTGATAATTAAACCCCTCAAATGAGGTTGACATTATTACAGATAAGACAAAGTTTTCCTTTGCTATGGTATATATTTTATCACAGCTATAAGTTTTGAGACCTTATATGATTTTCATTACTAAAATGGTATAAAGGGTTTATATTCATATTCTTGGGATAGAGCCCTAGCTTTATTGCTTCATAAAATGGGTATATTCAAGACATAATTTAAAATAGAGAAGCCACGAGACTTTAGTTTTCTACTTAGTATAATCAACATAAGCATGAATACCTCATTACTGCTGCTGCTGCTGCTGCTAAGTTGCTTCAGTCATGTCGGACTCTGTGCAACCCCATAGACAGCAGCCCACCAGGCTCCCCCATCCCTGGGATTCTCCAGGCAAGAACACTGGAGTGGGTTGCCATTTCCTTCTCCAATGCATGAAAGTGAAAAGTAAAAGTGAAGTCGCTCAGTCGTGTCCGACTCTTCCCGACCCCATGGACTGCAGCCTACCAGGCTTCTCCATCCATGGGATTTTCCAGGCAAGAGTACTGGAGTGGGGTGCCATTGCCTTCTCTGTCATTACTAACTATAATTAAACGAAATGATAAGTTTATATAATATTGATAAGAACTTTTTCATGAGTGCTTATGTGCCAGGCAGTATGTCAGAATTCTTTATGTATATTATTTAAAATATCTGATGTGCACTCTACCACCATGAATTCTACTGTCTTTGGCTACTGTGAGTTTTCTATGTTATTCTTAATTTATGCAACATTTTTATCCAACAAGTAGATTTTTAACTTTTATATATTACAAATCTTTGAGAATCAGACACAAAGTATCCTTTCACTACCCAATCAAATTGAATTTTAAAAAGTGGAGACTCAAATGTATAGACTATGTGTGTGTGTGTGTGTGTGTGTGTGTGTGAAGTCGCTCAGTCGTCTCCGATTCTTTGCGACCCCGTGGACTGTAGCCTGCCAGGATCCTCTCTCCATGGGATTCTCCAGGCAAGAATACTGGAGTGGATTGCCACTTCCTTCTCCAGGGGATCTTCCCAACCCAGGGATCGAACCTGGGTCTCCTGCATTGCAGGCAAACGCTTTATCCTCTGAGCCACCAGGGAAGCCATAGACTATGTAGAGATCCATAAAATCTAAACACTAGGTAAACAGAAGCAGGATGATCATGGTCAACTCTTACTAAAAATACACTAAAAATACTCTTTTTGAATTAAAAATATTTAATGTGAGAGAACAACAAAGGATCTTGGGGTCAATCTAGAACATATAGAGGAGATTGGGATATGACATCTTACTATAATACAAAAAATATGCTTTCAAGATATATGTGGACCTCTATTTGTGAGTCTTGAGACAAAAAATGACATTATTCTTGAAACATAAAATTCTTTTGCATCTCAAATTCAGTGTGCCCAAATAAATACATATTTTCTTTGCACTGTATTCTAATGTTTTTCAATGTCATCAATCTCCTACCAACATTGACATTACTAAATGTATTCATCTTAGTCTATATCAAAAAAGTCTTCAAGCCATATTGGCTGTCACTAAAGGCAATGAACCTAGTCTTCTTTATATTCCTTGTGTGTGTGTGTGCTCAGTTGTGTATGACTCTGTGTGACCCTATGGACTGCAGCCCACCAGGCTCCTCTGTCCACGAGATTCTCCAAGAAAGAATACTGGAGTGCGTTGCCATACCCTCCTCCAAGGAACCTTCCCAACCCAGGGATCGAACTCATGTCTCTTGTCTACCTGGATTGGCAGGTGGGTTCTTTACCACTAGCGCCACCTGGGAAACCCCATTTATTTCTTACATGCTATAAAAACAAGGAATTCAATAAATGTTGATTGTACATTGACTACTTGAAGAAAATTTTCGTATGTCCCAAACAGTATTCAGAAAAATTTTCTCCTTCTTTGTTTTAATTGAATTCTGATTAGCCTCATGGATACTGATCTACCTACAAAACTCCCTAAAAGCTATTAATTCTCAAATACCACTGTAGCTCAGAGTCAGAGGTATATTATATATCTTTGTTCCACATCTGCATCATCATTCCTCTTTCTCCTAAATACCAAATATTTTTTGAGAATCCTGTTATCAATTTAATTCATTTCTGTTCCTGTACTCATTTACAACATTAACCGTCTCCTGGTCATTCCCACTGTGACTTTTACATACGCACGCACACACACACACACACACATTCATGAATATTATAAACCAGCTCATTCTCTTACTCTGTGGTCCTATGATCATTCTTGGTATTTTAAGTACCGAGGGTCTCATTTATTTTACCTCTCCATGTACAACCCCTTTTCCTCAACTCTTCCTCCGCCACTGACCTCTATGGCTGCTTACTGAAATCAGAAAATAGATCTTCAAAATCACAAATAAAGCTTTCCACTGTGTCCTCTGCCACCTTCATCCTTTGATTTGCCCCAGTTACAATGTCTGGTTTCAGTTTAGAAAGACCTCTGATCCTTTGAATGACATGCTTCTCCCTATCCCTTATTCCTTAATAACTGTGCTTTCTTTCTTTTCAAATACCATTTATCTAGTTCATCATTATAATCGTTCTCTTTCAAATACTTTCCACGTACTTACTCCTTCTCCATTTTGTTCATATAGACTGAGAAATGGAAACTTTGAGTGAATATCTAGGTGATAATGCTCTATGCATTTTCCCACAAAATAGAACTGCTGTAAATAATCACACAAATAAGGGAGGTGATATCATAATGGGTTCACAATTGAAAACTCAAGTAGAACCTTAATATTACTCAGTAATCCTACTAGGTATCCTCACAAATCCATTTTTCACATTCAGTTCAGTTCAGTTCACTCTCTCAGTCGTGTCCGACTCTTTGCGACCCCATGAATCGCAACACGCCAGGCCTCCCTGTCCATCACCAACTCCCGGAGTTCACTCAGACTCACGTCCATCGAGTCAGTGATGCCATCCAGCCATCTCATCCTCTGTCGTCCCCTTCTCCTCCTGCCCCCAATCCCTCCCAGCATCAGAGTCTTTTCCAATGAGTCAACTCTTCGCATGAGTTGGCCAAAGTACTGGAGTTTCAGCTTTAGCATCATTCCTTCCAAAGAAATCCCAGGGCTGATCTCCTTCAGAATGGACTGGTTGGATCTCCTTGCAGTCCAAGGGACTCTCAAGAGTCTTCTCCAACACCACAGTTCAAAAGCATCAATTCTTCGGCGCTCAGCCTTCTTCACAGTCCAACTCTCACATCCATACATGACCACAGGAAAAACCATAGCCTTGACTAGACGGACCTTTGTTGGCAAAGTAACGTCTCTGCTTTTGAATATGCTATCTAGGTTGGTCATAACTTTCCTTCTAAGGAGTAAGTGTCTTTTAATTTCATGGCTTCAGTCACCATCTACAGTGATTTTGGAGCCCCCAAAAATAAAGTCTGACACTGTTTCCACTGTTTCCCCATCTATTTCCCATGAAGTGATGGGACCGGATGCCATGATCTTCGTTTTCTGAATGTTGAGCTTAAAGCCAACTTTTCCACTCTCCACTTTCACTTTCATCAAGAGGCTTTTGAGTTCCTCTTCACTTTTTTCCATAAGGGTGGTGTCATCTGCATATCTGAGGTGATTGATATTTCTCCCGGCAATCTTGATTCCAGCTTGTGCTTCTTCCAGCCCAGCGTTTCTCATGATGTACTCTGCATAGAAGTTAAATAAGCAGGGTGACAATGTACAGCCTTGACATACTCCTTTTCCTATTTGGAACCAGTCTGTTGTTCCGTGTCCAGTTCTAACTGTTGCTTCCTGACCTGCATACAGATTTCTCAACAGGCAGGTTAGGTAGTCTGGTATTCCCATCTCTTTCAGAATATTCCACAGTTTACTGTACGTTCGATTAAATTGTTTTTTTTTTTTTTTTCACTTTTCAGAAACTGTCCATCTCTTTCCCTCTGTCTTAACTCTCTCAGCTTATTACTTCAAGTTCTCTTTAAGAGAATTAGAGAGTACTAGAATTTTTCATATTCAGCAGATAGCCTACCTACTTTGAAAAGTGCCAAGTAATCTACATATGCTTTGAATACTTACCTTCTTATCTTCCCAGTACTTTTTCCACATGTAAATAAAAATTACTTTTCCTGAACAAGTTGAGAATATTTTGAATACATCACATTTCTTTATGCTAAATACTTAAGTGCATATTATAAAATAAGAACAACATTCTCTTATATAATCATGGTATAATTCTCAATCCTGATTTTCAACATTGCTGAGGTATAATTATTTAACACAAGAATTGGCAAACTCTTTTTTTCTTTCTTTTGCAGAAGGCCAGATAGTAAATATTTTAAGATTTGTAGGCCATATGGTCTCTGTCACAACCAATCAACTTTCCTGTAGTAGCACAAATGCAGCCATAGGCAACATAACTTGACTATGGCTGTGTCTACTACAACTTCATCTACAAAAATAGTTGGAGGTCCTGAATTAAACTACAGTTTTTATTCCAAACTTGTCAAGTAAAAACTGTGATAGAATTTTTCTAGGGTTTAGAACCTATTTTGTTGCTTGTTTGATTTTTCCTTTTATTTCTTTCAACTTTTGCTTTATATATTTTGAAATTAAGGATTGTTCTATCTTCCTCTTGAATTGACCATTTTATCATTAACAGATGTCCCTCTCTATTTCTTGTGACGATATTCTTATACTAAAGTAGGTGGCTCAGACAGTAAAGTATCTGCCTGCAGGAGATGCCTGGTTTGATCCTGGATCAAGAAGATCCCCTGGAGAAGGAAATGGCAACTCAATTCCACAGACAGAGGAAACGCCATGGACAGAGGATCCTGACCAGCTATAGTCCAAGGGGTTGCAAAGAGTTGGACATGACTAAGCGACAAACACTACTTTTCAAAGTAGACTTTATTTGATTTGAATGAATATAGCTATATGATCTCATTTTAGTTATTATGTGCCTCGTGTATGTTTTTTTCTCTTTTTGTTTACAAATTACCCATCTCTTTAAATTTAAGGTGCTTCTCCTGTAAACAATTGTTTTTTTTTCTCTCTATTCATTCTAACAATCTTTGTCTTCTACTTGGATTTCATGCCATTTAAATGTAATATGGTGTTGATATGGCTGAATTTAAGCCCATCATTATTTGATTTCATTTTATCCCATCTGGGATTGAGCCTGTCAGTATCTGCATCATTCCTACTAATTAAACCAAACAATGCTTTTTCATAATTTAAAATAATGACAAGTTTTTCATTATAGAATTTGTATGTACTGCCAACTTTCAACAGAAAGTTTTGTATGCATCTTCTCCATTATTTTTCATTGATATTAATATAAGATTCATAATTATGCTAATAACCTTTTCTGCTTACTCCAACACTGAGATCATCTGTATGTCTTATCCTGCTGTCTGTTTTTCTCTTGATTTTTGGTTATTCCTGCCTTTTTGCATGTCAAGTAATATTAAATTCTATGCTAAGCATTGTATCAATATATAAGGTGTATGAAAGATGTCTCCAGGTGATATCTTACACCAGAAAAGAAATTCCCCTTTTCACACTAGGTAGTTAAGGTGAAGTATTTATTACATCTCCTTCATTGCAGGTGGATTCTTTACTGTTTGAGCCACCAGGGAAGTCCAAGAATACTCGAGTGGGTAGCCTATCCCTTCTCCAGGGGATCTTCCGTACCCAAGAATTGAATCAGGGTCTCCTGCATTGCAGGCAGATTCTTTACCAGCTGAGCTACCAGGGAAGCCTCAGCTAAGGTGAGGGACTTATTACATCAATCCCGTGAGAGTCTGATTTTGGTCAAGGCTGGGCTTTGGGCTTTTAAATCTCAGTGTTTTCTGGGTTTTGTTAGTTCCTTGATTATGATCTTTTTTAGGCTTTTATTGAGGGCTGGAAAAAATCTCTTGCTCTTCCACATAAAAGATATTTGGAATTCCTTTCTTGTTTAAGGGGACTTTTGAGCTTGGTTTTAGAAAAGCACCTTCCTGGATGGAAATTCTGCCAAAGGTTTTAATGAAGGAACAACCTGTCTACTTGAGAGTCACCTCCTCTCTTTATTAGCACTTTGTACTCTAAGAATCCAGAAATTACTGGAGAGTTTAAGATGCAATCATTCTGACATCTGAACCTTTTCAGTCTAGCTTTCTAGTTCCAGAAATCTTTAGCTCCCCTTTCGGAGATATAGCTTTATACTTAGAATCAATATACTCCCATCCAACCATATCAGGCCAGTAAGAATAACAAAATGCCAATGGATTCTTATTCACCAGGAAATGTCCATCATGTGGAATAAGGCAAATCCATAGTTCACACAGGAAATTTTCAATAACTCCAAGGAAAAAAAAGTTTGGGACCATCAGTCTTCTTCATAAATCCTCCCTGCATATTTCCAGTTCATTTAGTTTTTAACTGATTACAAAGATCTTTCATACCTTTAAAAAACTTTTTCAGATTAGTTTAACTTATCCACTTTATTCTATTTGTAGCAGTGAGAATTTCAGTTGACTGGTCTATGTCCTCTTTAAGAGTAGATGTTAAAGTCATTTTTATCTTATTATTCAATTAATAAATTACTAGAATAAAGAAATGTTGTAAATAGATGCTCAGTTCAGTTCAGTCACTCAGTCATGTACAACTCTTTGCGACCCCATGGACTGCAACATGCCAGGCCTCCCTGTTCATCACCAACTCCTGGAGCTTACTCAAACTCGTGTCCATTGACTTGGTAATGCCATCCAACCATTTGATCCTCTGTCATCCCCTTCTCCTCCTGATTCAATCTTTTCCAGCATCAGGGTCTTTTCAAACCAGTCAGTTCTTCGCATCAGGTGGCCAAAGTACTGGAGTTTCAGCTTTAGCATCAGTCCTGCCAATGAATATTCAGGACTGATTTCCTTTAAGATTGACTGGTTGGATCTCCTTGCAGTCCAAGGAACTCTCAAGAGTCTTCTCCAACACCACAGTTCAAAAGCATCAATTCTTTGGTGCTCAGCTTTCTTTATAGTCCATCTCTCACATCCATACATGACTACTGGAAAATCCATAGCCTTGACTAGATGGACATTTGTTGGCAAAATAATGTCTCTGCTTTTTAATATGTTGGCTAGTTTGGTCATAACTTTCCTTCCAAAGAGCAAGTGTCTTTTAATTTTGTGGCTGCAGTCACCATCTTCAGTGATTTTGGAGCCCCCAAAAATAATGTCTGTCACTGTTTCCACTGTTTCTCCATCTATTTGCCATGAAGTGATGAGACCAGATGCCATGATCTTAGTTTTCTGAATGTTGACCTTTAAGCCAACTTTTTCACTCTCCTCTTTCACTTTCATCAAGAAGCTCTTTAGTTCTTCCTCACTTTCTGCCATAAGGGTGGTGTCATCTGCATCTCTGAGGTTATTGATATTTCACCTGACAATCTTGATTCCAGTTTGTGCTTCATCCAGCCCAGTGTTTCTCATGATGTACTCTGCATATAAGTTAAATAAGCAGGGTGACAGTATATAGCTTTGACGTACTCCATTCCCTATTTGGAACCAGTCTGTTGTTCCATGTCCACCCCTAACTGTTGCTTCCTGACCTGCATACAGATTTCTCAAGAGGCAGGTCAGGTGGTCTGGTATACCCATCTCTTTAAGAAATAGATGCTAGTATTTGCCAAATCTTTAACTGAGTAACATGAGAATTTTTGTATGAGACAGTGAGATCTGAATAGGTTGCAGTAAAGTGTGTTCACTGTATTGACTCTTGTTACTCTATGGACTGTCGCCCGCCAGACTACTCTGTCCATGGGAATTCTCAAGCAAGAATACTGGAGTAGATTGCCATTTCCTTCTCTAGGGAGTCTTCCTGATCCAGGGACTGGACTTGGGTCTCCTGTATTGCAGGTGGGTTCTTATGAGGAAAGCACTATCCCCCCAAAAAAATACAATACTAATATGGCAAGATTAATGTTAACATGAAGAAACATTTCTCAAGGTATGCTAGAGGGTACTCTGGTTTATCCTGTTCAAATTAAAAATACATATATATGGATAGAGCACATAAGACATTTTAATCAAATTCTTTACATCTCACAGTACAGAACGAGTAATATACCTCAAAACAAAAGTGCTGTATTTATAAAACTAAATAAAAGTAGTTATATTTAAAGTGCTACATCACAGTGACAAAAAGGCAAAATATATATAGCAAAAGGGCAAGAATAGGCTTATCAGTACATGTGAAAAGACCCATGTGAGTAATTGCCTGCAAGTAAACAGGAAACAAGGGTGTTTTGGCTGTCAAAAACTAGAAAAATCATAGTCACATTAGTAGAAACATACTGTTGAGAAAAAAAGGCATTGTTTTACCTGTGGCTATATCAATATTGAAAAATCTGAAATACCAAGTGTAGCTGCAGATCCAGTTACATTTCTCCCAGAGATTGAAGTTAGCCCAGGGGAGATTAAGCCAAGTTATGTCAAAACAAATAAATTTGTCAAATGGAGAATAACTGAATAACTTGGGTAAATTTAGCTTAAGATCATCGGTTTTAGAATATAAATTTGATATATTCTGTTCAACTCTTAAGAGGAAAACTCAGTCAAATGAGTTGTAGGAGGCATCTATAAGAGTGGCGGAATTTCCCAGTAGAGCTTAGAAGGGCCTTGCATAAGGACTGGCTCCAAGAACACTGTCCACTCCTTGAGCCTCTGACAACTGCCCCCACAGAGGAAGCCTACCTATCTCACTCTCCATGCATCTTCTAAGTCTCCCCACTATGAAGAACCAAGTCTTCAAAATCAAAGTTGAAAGGACATTAAAGAACTCTTTGCTCAAAGACTTAGGAGGAAAATGAAGTGAAAGAGCTAGAAAGAGATATGGGCTTCTCTCTTTCCCTGGCAGCCCCAAGAACCACCAAGAAGCTCCTGATTTTAAAAATATGGAGGAACTGAAGCCCTAGGAGACCAAGTGATTTGCACAGAAATCTCAGGCTCCTCTCTCCCACTGACATATTCCCTCCTCTGACCAGTAGGGTTTGGTCTTCACAATGCTTTTCCTCCAGATTTTTCATCACACATTTTTCAATTTCTCTAATACAGTACTTATGTTTTCTTATAAATACATAAGTAATTATTATATATGAAGCATATAAACATTTTTGGCCAAAAGGCACACAAACTTTTTGGAAGGTACATAAAACTTATTAGCTGTTGTGAATTATTTCCCACTCGCCAGTTCTTTATGTTTTAATATCATCCATCTCTCTCTCTATATATATATATGTGTGTGTGTGTGTGTGTGTAATATAATGTTGAAATGTTTAAACTGGAAAATAAGGTAGAAGGTAGTCTTCAGGTTCTTTCAATGTCATTTTAGGGCATTTATTACAAGCTTTATCTAACATTATTTAATTATTCAGGAGAATGTACCTCTATTTGACTTTGATATTTACCAGTAAATTAATGGCTTAGACCTTGTGAGAAATGTATTAAATTATAGATCTCTGCCCAGTAGAATAAAATAGCCCCAAAGGTTACAGTTTTATTACTCTCTAAGATATGAATGAGTTTGGTTTCTAAGTCAAGAAACTTATTTCAAAATATCTTCCTATCTTCAATATAGTTTCCACGATTTGAAGTATTAGCTGTTCCATTAATAAATTAGGTTTAAAATACCTCTTAAACTGTAGGATGTGAAAAAATAAACAAATAAAAACAGCTTTTTTCTGGTTTCAGGAAAATAGTTTTCTCTATTTAACATGCTATTTATAGTAATAGCTGTCTCTCTTTCAATTTATATAGTTTAACCTTGTGATATCTCCCTTCTGTGAAGTTAAAAGATGACTCAATGTACAAGTTTCCCCAATTCTCTCTATGTTATAAAATTCAAAGACAACTTCTCTATATGAGAATTCCTTAACACAGATATTTTCTTTAGGAAAAAAAAAAAGAAAAGAGTCAGTCTTGTCTTTCCTGGGCTTTTCCCACATACAAAGAGTAGGAATTTTACTGTGTAATTTAGGCCCTCATTTTCTATGTAAAAGCCCTAACTACTTTAATACATTCAGGCAGAAGAAAGATAATAGATATCCTGTCCATTACCTCAAGAGAAAATGTATTATTTTTCTGGGCAAATCAATAAATAGAAGAAGGATTTCAAGCTTTGAGGCTTAAGACAATGATAAATAGATTTCCCAATTTCATGTTTAATTTTATAAAACATCATAAAATAACTTGATAAATTTACAAACATATTTTCAAGTGCAAAAGGTAAATAAAAGAGATCGTGTGTTTTTCTTTAATGTTTCTTCTCAGGAAATGGAAACATGAACAGAGAATTCCAGTACATACACAAGGGTCAGGGAGGTTTGCATAAACCAACATGGAGCAGACATGATGGCAACCACCCAATTACAGATGCAAAAGCAGATACGGAAGAACTAATGAAAAATACAACTCTTGAATTAATTAGTAACATGATAATAATGATGAGGCAGGTGAAATTTAAGAAAACATTAAGGGAAGAAGAAGCAATACATGCAAAGGCATTGATTCAAGGGACCACAGTAAACCAGGATCAACAAGGAATTCATCTTACCCTGAAGATAGAAAAACAAGGTAGCAAGTGAGAAGGCTTTCTATTGGTGGTGAATTAAAAGGCTGCTTTACGTGTGTTAGCTCCTAAGTATTCTATGTTCATATATTATATACTCAGCAACGTAGCCTGGTAATTCAGCATATGTCACTAAAGACGATTAGACTTCTCTCTATCTGGGTCAAATCTCAGCTTTACTACTTACGTGGTATATGACCTTATCTAGTTACTTAACAGTTTCAAGCTTCAAGATTGTATCAAGTAGTTATAAATACATTAACATATAATGTTATATACAATAATAAACATCAGGCATCATTATAAGGGTATTAATATTTCTATTATTTTCCAGCATTAGTATACAAATCACAAATATACTAGAATGTATTAATTCATAATATCAAAACACAACTTAAAAAGCCTTTTCATGAATCTTTAGGTTTCAGGACACAGAGAAAAAAATGGTCAGCTTCATATCCCTGCGGAAAAGTAAACTTAATAATTTATAAAAGATATATTTACCAATTGAACTTTTCAGAAGTAATCTAAAATATACAGCCAAAAATGGCCTTTTCAACTTAGATTTAAAGAAGGACACTCTGAAAAAAAAGACAATCAAAAGAATATGGGAGAAAGCATAATTTAGCTATACATATCTAATGCAAATGAAGGAAAATCCCTGTGGAGAATGAGTGTGAGACCTGTAAGAGTGAATGCATGCAAATTTTATCCAAACTCTATGCCTGCCATACATAAGTGCTCAAAAGTTCTTTACTTTGTTTTTCTAATCTCCATAGACAAAGAGAAAAGGATTCTAGAAAACAGTGGCATTTTAAATTTTCAAAAAGACAAAACTTTAGGATAATAAAATGCATAGGGTCAAAATTAAACATCTGATATCTACATATAGACAATGATTTCACATTACACAGAATCTTCTTCAGTAACTTCAACTTTTAGCCCTCTCAAAATGAGTCAGTTTTGATATAAATACTCCAAAGATTCCTAAATAGTGTAAGGAAGAGCTTCATTCTTAAAATACAAAATAATGTATTTAAACAATTCTCCAGTCTACATAAAAATCTTTAAGCTTGTAAATGCTATCTGAAGAACATCAATTATCTATTGAATTTCATGGATCTCTGAAAGTATGGTGGAATTATAGACAATTATTGATCTGAGATGGAGAAAACTCTTTAAAGAGAATTATAATTAAGCATTCTCTAACTTTCTATGTAACTCTACCCATTTGAGAGAATTATAAATGGATTTGAACACCTAACTAAGCCAGGTCATTAATTAAAATGCTGTGCTGCTTCATCACTAGCCCACACTGGTAACAACGCTATAACAAGCAGAACCCAGCCTAGGTCTCCTCACTTTTATAATCATCCTCGGTCGTGGTTCACAATGTCCTTGCCTCTCAAGACTCTGGTATGAATGAGAGTTCAGTTTATTAGAACTTATTTTATTACAGCTCGTTTTATTCAAGCTTAAGACCAAGAAAAATGACCTAAAATATTTTATTTTAATGTATGTTCTGAATGTTCCTTGCAATGTTTACTACATTCTTTCTAGTAAAATCTTACTGGCATTTATATCAAAATCATTGGAGACAGCAGCTTAAAATAGTCTCTGTTCTTCTTCCTACCTTGTTGCTTCTACTGCTCCTTGGAAGAGTGAACCAAATAATCTATTCCTGCCACAGCAGGTAAGGTCTGCGTTAAGTGCAAAACCCAGAAGCTATACATGAGACACCAGGATAGTGACTTTTCTAAATGCCTCTTTATGCCTCTTCTGTGGCACTGGCACTGATTCCTGCAGGGTTGCATAGGGTGGGCCCTTGACTTCTCTGGGAAACAAAAAGGAAAAACAGACTTGAAAATCAGGTTTGATGCAACAGCCTATAGAGTTCCAAGTAAGAGAGTTCTCTTCAGGAAAACTAGGAGGAGGGATAGGTCACATGATCTCGCCCATGGTAGACAGAGGAGGAAAAAGCCAGAAAGACAGAGGTAGGAAAACAAAGCCATATAATTTGTGTGATCTGACAGCCTATCTCTGGAAATGTTCACACGACCTTTATTCAGAGACAAAGGTTGATATGGTCATCCAATAAAATACTACTCAGCAATTAAAAGGTATGAACTACTAAATGATGAAGCCACATGGATAAATCTCAACAATAGTAGGCTGAGAGATAAAAGACAAAATGGTACACACTATGATTGGCAAAATGGATCCATGACTTTCTATAGATCTGTGGCATCAGAAGAGTGCTTGCTCTGGGTGAGACAGCAAGATTTGGGTGCATTGGGCATTAGAGAACTCTCTAGAGAGATAGAAATGTTTCTATCATGACATTGGAGTGGGTGGCAAGGGTATATAAATTTGAATTACATTTCAAAGCTATGTATTTCTCTGTGTGTATAGCATCCAGTCCCACCACTTCATGGGAAATAGATGGGGAAACAGTGGAAACAGTGTCAGACTTTATTTTTCTGGGCTCCAAAATCACTACAGATGGTGACTGCAGCCATAAAATTAAAAGACGCTTACTCCTTGGAAGGAAAGTTATGACCAACCTAGATAGCATATTCAAAAGCAGAGACATTACTTTGCCAACAAAGGTTCATCTAGTCAAGGCTATGGTTTTTCCTGTGGTCATGTATGGATGTGAGAGTTGGACTGTGAAGAAGGCTGAGCACCGAAAAATTGATGCTTTTGAAGTGTGGTGTTGGAGAAGACTCTTGAGAGTCCCTTGGACTGCAAGGAGATCCAACCAGTCCATTCTGAAGGAGATCAGCCCTGGGATTTCTTTGGAAGGAATGATGCTAAAGCTGAAACTCCAGTACTTTGGCCACCTCATGCGAAGAGTTGACTCATTGGAAAAGACCCTGATGCTGGGAGGGATTGGGGGCAGGAGAAGAAGGGGATGACAGAGGATGAGATGGATGGATGGCATCACTGACTCGATGGATGTGAGTCTGAGTGAACTCCGGGAGTTGGTGATGGACAGGGAGGCCTGGCGTGCTGCAATTCATGGGGTCGCAAAGAGTCGGACACGACTGAGCGACTGATCTGATCTGATCTGATATATATATAGTGTTAATTAAAACATTATATATATATGTTATTATATATATGTGTGTGTATATATATTGTTATTTAAAACATTAACTACATAAAACACACACACACACACACATATAAAATGTTTTAATTAATAAGAAAGTTTTACAGCCAAATACAGGAAGGAAGGAAGATGCACAGGAGAAAGAGAGGGGAGTACTCCTGGACTCTGAGATTTATAAATACATTTCATCCCCCAAATCTGGTACTTTTACTGTAGTATGACATTAGCCATATGGGTAAGCTTATCTGATTTTTTATTTAAATAAAACTATAATGAGATACAACCTCACAATGGCCAGAAGGCCACCATTAAAAATATATATAATAACAAATGCTAGAGACGCTGTGGAGAAAAGGGGACCCTCTGACACTGCTGATGGAAATGTAACTTGGTACAGACACTATGAGAAGATGAGCCACTGTGATGAGATATTTGGATGACATCACCAACTCAGTGGATATGAGTTTACAAAACTCCAGGAGATAGTGAAGGACAGGGAAGCCTGGCCTGGTGCAGTCCATGGGGTCTAAAGATTCGAACATGACTTAGTGACTGAACAACATGGAGAACTTACATGTTCACACACTGTATCTGGTTTATCTAGTTTTACCACTTACAGCTACCTTGTTGAGATCTATGTATAAAATTCCTCAACTGTACATATTACTTAAACCAAAAAAAGAGTCTGTACACATTTTCTTTAGTTTCTCCCCTCTTCGGTGGAGCTAATTCATGCTTTCTGATCAAAGTTTATAATACAATTTCTACCTAGATAGGGACTCAAGTCTCACAAAGACAACTTTGAAAAGCCTAATAACTCCTTTTCTGGAATTAACTATAAATTGTTACCTGTCTACACTTAGATTTGCTTTTGTCTGATTTTTAATATTTTATAGAGAACATGATATCAAATCTCATGGAAGCCCTTTACGAAAAGAATAAAATGTAGGCCTTCTCAATTGGCTTAACATAGAATCTAGAATAGTAAAGTTACTTCTCAGTATTTCAATTTTGGTTCTTCTAAAATGAAGAACCAATGACTCTTTGAGACCCTATGGACTGTAGCATGCTAGGCTCCTCTGTCCATGGGACTCTCCAGGCAAGGATACTGGAGGGCATGGGTGGCCATGCGCTCTTCCAGGGGATCTTCCCGACCTAGGGACTGAACCTGTGTCTCTTCTGTCTCCTGCATTGGCAGGTGGGTTCTTTACCACTAGTGCTACATGGGAAGCCCAAGGTGAACCAAACTTGCTAAAAACATATATGAGAAAAATAACTTAAATACAGAAGATAGACATATTTTAAAAACAAAATGGAATCTTTGCTTATCTCACACAAAAATAAAATATCAAGATTAGAAATTCAAAATATTAAGAAGGACATGAGTTTTTTAAAAAACCAGTAACATACACACTTACAAGATCCTGGATACTCAACATGCTAGAAGTCCTCTATAATAAACTCTAAATACTCATATGGAAAACCAAGCATTGCTTCAATGAATAATGGGCCAGTAGATTTATAGAAGTGCTAAACTAAATTCCAAAGATATATGTGTTTTTGTTAAAACTAAATCCCTCTAAAAACATTCCAGTAAAGCAGAACACATCAACAGTGACATCCTGAAACATTAGAGTTCTCTTACCAGTAAAAATAATAGGATAACCAATCACATTCAGTAGCAAAATATCAATGAATATTTCATTCTAAAATAAAAAAGTATAGACTCATACTCAATTCAATATTGACTCAATAATTTTTAGTAATTATAAAAATATTACACTGTTATTTTTATCACTAGAATAATAAATGGAGTTGCATTATAGCTACATTGGTGATAGAAATTATTCCCTTAGTTGGGCCAAATAGTTATAGTTGTTTTTTAAATAAATAAAGATATTTATAAGGCAGTAAAAATCCCATTTCTACTCTAATTATCATTTATTATTTTACAAATGTATTCTTAGTATTTTTCTGAAACACTATAATGAAAATGAAAATTCGTATAGTCTGGTATACTTCTAACATGGTTTCACATTTGTGAAGAAAGAAATAGAAAATCATAAGGTCCCCTGTAAATGATACTGCAAATCATTTTCAAATGAAAATAATAGGTGCATTTTTATATCAGAAAAAAAAAAGCCTAAAATACATGTATCTCATAATTATGTGGCTCTGCATCCCATTGCTATGGTAATGTATCATCCTTCTTGGGATTCATTTTCCTTCCTGAAAAAGTGGCTAAAGTATTTAATAAATGTTCTCTATGGCTACAATTTCAAACATTAGGGTTATTTTAACTGGGTTAAATGAAAATTGTAGCCATCAGTTATAATTCTGGAAATAGCACACCTATTCTCACATTAATTATAGACATAATTTGGTTATATTAGAGCAGTAAGACATTGTCTGATTAAAAAAATAAAAGACAATCAAATTTCAGAGATTTGTAGCCTTAGTGAAATGATCAATTAATGGCAATTTAGGGAAGTTAAACTGTGGTGGTTACATCAAAATCTATAATATTCATTAAATCAAGTGCTGAGACAAACAGCACATACAAGACATTATAATAATCTATCCCAGCTTAGGGTGCTTTGTTGTATTAAGAGTCTAGATAAAATAGATTGGACATATATCTTATCTGCTGGTGCTTAATATAATATAAACCCAAGCTATAAATCTTCAGAGGGAAATCAACATCAACAAATAATCCACCAATATTACTATCATAAGGGCAACATAATCACATAAATTCAAAGAGATGAGTAATGATTAGCAGATAGATGCCTTATAAATCATAGTAATGTCACATAAAATTACATTTGTTGATTTGATCATAGGAGCCAACATTTAAAATATTTATATTGCTTATTTTAAAATTTCAGGAAAGATTCAGTTCCCTAAAACCAAGGCTTTCTAATTAGCTCAAATAAACAGGTTGTCCGTATCTTCAAATGCTACTCAAAGTTCTGCCATAAAGAAAATATAACAAAAATCTAGGAATTTTACCTGACTTTAAGTGAAAAAAAAATCCACCTCCTTAGGACTGATTAACAAATTTGACCTTTTAAACAAGAGCATGAGTATACAATTTAATTATTCAGAGAAAGTGCTCCTGATAAACTTCAAAATAAAAACATACTAAAGTTATTAGGACTTTCCTGGTGGCTCGGAAGGTAAAGAATCTTCCTACAATGCAGAAGACCTGGAACTGTGTTACTGGAGAAGACTGTTGAGAGTCCCTTGGACAGCAAGGAGATCAAAGCAATTAATCCTAAAGAAAAATCAACTCTGAATATTCATTGGAAGGACTGGAACTGAAGCTGAAGTTCTAATAGTTTGGCCACCAGATGCAAAGAGCCAACTCATTGGAAAAGACCCTGATGCTGGGAAAGGTTGAAGGCAGAAGGAGAAGAGGGTGGTAGAGGATGAAATGGTTGGATAGCATCATTGACATGAACTCCAGCAAACACCAGGAGATAGTGAAGGGCAGGAAGGCCTGGCCTGCTGCAATTCATGGGATCACTTAGCGCCTGAACAATAACAACAATAAAGTTATTCAGACAAGAAATAATGATAGCCTTGCATTTGTTTGCAACATGTATGAATGCTTAGTCAGACTATTTGTGATCCTGTGGACTGTAGCCCACCAGGCTCCTCTGTCCGTGGGATTCTCCAAGCACAAATACCGATGGTTGCCCCCCTCCAGAGATCTTCCTAACCCAGGGATCAAACCCAAGTGTCTTACATCTCCTGCATTGTCAGGCATCTTCTTTATCACTGGCACCACCTAGGAAGCCCCTACAGTGGTCACCAATTTCTCCCGTTGCTGTATGCTGCTTTGTTAAGTGTCTTTACCATTCAACCAGTAGCCAGTCAACTTTCCATCCCTAGAATCTGGGCTCAGATATGACTGGTATTTGTAACTGGTACTGGCTAAGGGACATTAACAAACTCACCACAGGCAGAAGTTTAGGAAGCATCTGCACATGTCTGGGCTGCTCTCTCTTGCTGCTGGGAACCATTTGGCATCAGGAGGTCAAGCAGGGACTAACCTCCCACGGTATACCATCCTCAGCTCTCAAAGCCACCCAAGACACTCCTGTAAGGACATTCGAGATTATCCAGTCCCAGGCCGGCCAGTTAGTACAAACTAGAAAAACTGTCTAGTGTTTTGTAAGCACAATTTTGAGGGAAATAATAAAAACACAGGGTTTCCCAGGTGGTGCTAGTGGTAAAGAACCCACCTGTCATGCCAATGAAGGAGACATAAGAGACCCGGGTTCGATCCCTGGGTCAGGAAGATCCCCCAGAGGAGGGCATGGCAACCCACTACAGTATCTGTGCCTAGAGAATTCCATGGACAGAGGAGCCTGGTGGGTTACCATAGGGTCGTAAAGAGTTGGACACGACTGAAATGACTTAGCACGCACACATGGTTCTGTTCTATTATTTGTAGCAAAAGCTAGCTAGAGGAGTCTTCATTATTGCTTTTACATACTTATTTTCCATATCTATCATAACAACAAAACCCCATAGTCCATAAAATATTAAAGCAAAACAGTTAAGTTAGATGTGATAACATCATAGAATTACATAAAATTCTTAATCGAAACTAATAATTTCTATGCTTTCCCATAGCAACTCTGCACCTATCCATTCATCACATGAGTTTTGAAATAATATACACGGTTAGGTGTTTGATTAACTAGCTAACTAAACCATATTCCAAATAAAATAGAAAACATTTTAACTATTAAGATCAAATTTTCTGCAAAAGTCTTTTACTATGTTGGATGATCTCTCAAGTTCTGTCTTTGATAATCTCTTTTATCCCGCATGGTCAGGAATATTTTGATTCTAAATTCCTGATTTACTCTGTGGTCAATAAGGCAGAAGCATGATAAGTTGAGTGAAATGCAACATACAATGTTTATTGCAAATCATAGACAGATGAAGGGAACAAGAACAGTGTGGTTACATCAGTGCTGATTTCTTCAAAAAAGCAGTAAGTGAAGGCATTCAGATAAATTATGTTAAATTCATCTTTTCCTACTTCAGGATACAATAATAATATGGTAATTTACACTGTAAGATCGACATGAAACTTAGAAAAAGAATAGAAGAAACGGAAACAAGCAGGTATTAAATCACTTTTTTAATCTTCACAAGTACAGAGGATAAAAGATGAAAAGATGACACAGCTTTATAGTAGCATGTTTTAATAATTCACGTCCCAAATATTCTTTAGAAAGAAATGAAATGGCAGATAGTCACTAATTACATGTAAAATAAATTGAACAGGAATGTTTTCACTACCTTGCATTTAATAAAATAAGTAAAAGTTAAGAGAGAAAATTTATGAATTGAACAAATATTTTATCAGGGCAAAAAAATAACAGTGCTAAAATCACTTCACGTTTACTACTTACAACTAGAATATAAGTAGGAATGAAATAGTGACTATGGAACTCAAAAATATGGCATTTAATTTGCTATTCTTATTGTCTCTTACCTTATTTTCTATTCATTCAAATTTTATTTTATTTTCAAATGATAGGAATATTCTATTTTTTATTATATTTTTTAATTTTTAGTGGAGTTGATTTGTTTTATAATGTTGTGTTAGTTTCCGGTGTACAACAAAGTAAATTACCTGTATATTAGCTGTGGATATACATATATCCACTCTTTTTTATTTTTTTTAGATTCTTTTTCTCATATAGGCCACTACAGAGTATTGACCAGAGCTCCCTGTGTTTTATAGTAGGTCCTTATTATTTATCTGTCTTATGTGGTAGTGTGTATATGTCAATCTCAGTCTCCTGATTTATCCCTCCCTCCCATTCCCTGGTAGCCATAAGTTTTTTTTTTCTACATTTGTGACGCTACTGCTGTTTTGCAAAAAAGTTCATTGGTACATTTTTTTTTTTTTTTGGTTCCATGTATAAGTGATATCACCCAGTGTTTGTCTTTTTCTGTCTGACTTACTCAGTATGGACCTTCTAGGTCCAACTATGCCGCTGCAAATGGCATTGTTTTGTTCTGTTTTAGGGCTGAGTTTAAAAAATCCCCTCATGTATATGTAGATGTTCTTTATCCATCCCTCTACACGTGGACATTTAGGTTGTTTGCCCGTCCTGGCTATTCTATCAAATTTCATGATGAGTATTTTTGTAACCTGGTTAATTACCAGAAGTCTAACAGGTAGTGGTAGTGGTAAAGAAACCACCTGCCAATGAAGGAGACGTAAGAGACGTGGCTTTGATTCCTGGGTTGGGAAGATCCCCTGGAGGAGGAAATGGCAATCCACTCCAGTATTCTTGCCTGGAGAATTCCATGGATGGAGGACCCTGGTAGGCTACAGTCCATGGGGTTGCAAAGATCCGGACACGACTGAAGTGGCTTAGCAGCCAGCAGCAGCAGCAACAACCAGAGACATGCAATTCAGCACCAGACTGGTGTCATTGTAAAAAAAAAAAAAAAAACTGTCCAGCAGAACAAAGTAAATTTTAGAAGCTCAATTTATTTGTATATCTTAAAATCTATGAAAAAAATCTGAATTTTTTTCTGTCCCATCCTTTTTACAGAATCTGAAAAACATCTCTAGTCTTTCCTACAACTTCATTTTCTCTCTCTTTTTCTTATCCTTTCCTAAACTACAGAGGTTGACCTAAACTTTATTTAGAAAAAAAATACTCTTTTCACTTTAGGTTTGTAACAAAGGGTAAAAGACAAAATCACAAGATTCTCTTTGACAATGAGGAGCAGTGTTAAAACTAGAACCCTGAACTGAATTAAAATTGTTATCCTATGACATGTGCATGTTGTAATGACTTAAAAACACAAAGGTGACTAAGTTTGAATTGTCTCCTGTCCTTATGTTTAACTCCATTATCTGATGGAAATACTCTTAACAAAATGATGGGCATTTTTCCATCTACTTTGTTTCTTATAGAAAAATTTTCTCATAGATGAAAGAATTTTTTTGGTGGTTACTTTTGAGAGGGTGGGAAAGAGAAAAGGAGGATGGACAGGAGATCAAGAAGGACTCAGCGATATAATAACATAAATCTAAATAACAGAACGTCTAATATTTCATTTAGGTTTCCCGGGTGGTTCAGTGGTAAAGAATCTGCCTGTCAATGTAGGAGACACAGGTTGGATCCTTGGGTTGGGAAGATGCCCTGGAGAAGGAAATGGCAATCCCCTCCAGCATTCTTGTCTGGGAAATGCCATGGATAGAGGAGCCTGGTGTGCTACAGTCTATAGAGTCATAAAAAAGTTGGACCAAACTTTTAGTGACCAAACGACAACAAATATTTCATTTAAAATGGTTTGCATACCACAATGTATACATTCAGTCTCCTTAAGACATTAGTGAAATCTTTATGGAAGAAAAAAATGATATGTGAATATATGTGCAAGTTATGGAGAGTTAAGAAAGTGGGAAAATCTAGGAAATGACTGAGATCCATATATGGGTAGAGGTCACATAAAGGAAAAGAACTGTCATATAACATGAAAGTGAAAGTCGCTCCATCATGTCCAACTCTTTGTGACGCCATGGACTATACAGTCCATGAAATTCTCCAGACCAGAATACTGGAGTGGGTAGCCTTTCCCTTCTCCAGGGGATGCTCCCAACCCAGGAATCAAACTGGGGTCTCCTACATTGCAGGTGGATCCTTTACCAACTGAGCTGTGAGGGAAGCCGAAATAAATGGTGACAGAAACTGGAAACTAGAGCACCTAAGTTCCCTGGAAATCAAAAATTGTATGACTATAATTGGATCATCCATAGGATATGGAACAAGTGTTGAAGACTACACTGAAAAACTGTTGGAGCTAATCAACCAATTCAATAAAGTTGCAGGATATAAATTTCTTAAGTTTCTAAATATCAAGGTGATCAAAGGCAACATATGCATTCATTGTAATGAAAATGTTGCTTAGCAAAGATTAAATCAGTGAAATCAAAATTACACTGAATGTAATTTTTCTTTTCTTAATCCCTGGGAATTTCAGGATCTTGATATATCTTTGTAGTTTGTGACAAAGATTATATATTTTGTCACAGATACACTTATTTAAAGCAAGTTCCAATCTATAGGAGACTGCTTATTACTTCAAAAAAGAGATTTCAAATGTTATGGAGACGGAAAATTAACGAGAAGAGATTATACCATAAGTCTTTCAATTTTTCTTATTAATGTAAATCAAAGAAAAATCAGAGAAGTGTGGTAGAAGCATGTGAATATGCAAAATCGTGACAATAATAAGTTTTTACAGTGAAGAGGAAGCTTACTACATAAAATATAGACAGCAAAGTAGTTATAGTATTTGTGATTGGATTTTATTTTGATAGCTCTACAGAGACTTCAGGATGAGACTTAACATGATATTGGTCAAAACAAGGGTTTTTTGTGCTATAAGGCAAGAGTACTGAGGTTTCACAGATTCCTATTACAAATCAGCAGACTCTATGCCTGTTTGCTTTATATTGCTTTTTTTTTTGGTAGTATTTTATTTGATGGAACAATCTCATATCACAAATCATTTATAAACCATCAATCCAGCTAATAACAATATATAATTTGTAATAATTAAGAGTAATGAAGTTCAGTAGTGATACTGAATATTTGTTTTTATTTACTTATTATTACTTTTAGGCTCTGCTGGGTCTCTGTTGCTTCATGGGCTTTTTTCTAATTGTGGCAAGTGGGGGCTACTTTCTAGCTGCTGTGCGCAGGCTTCTCATTGTGACGCCATGGACCACTGCCTGCTAGGCTCAGTTGCTGGTAATGAATCTGCCTGCCAATGCAGGAGACTTGGGTTTAGTGCCTGGGTCGGGAAGACCCCCTGGGGGAGGAAACAGCAACCCACTCCAGTATTCTTGCTGGAAGAATCCCAAGGACAGAGGAGCCTCACAAGCTATATTACACGGGTCTCAAAGACTCGACGAAGGCAATGGCAACCCATTCTAGTACTCTTGCCTGGAAAATCCCATGAACGGAGGAGGCTGGTAGGTTGCAGTCCATGGGGTCGCCAAGAGTCGGACACGACTGAAGTGACTTAGCAGCAGCCGCAAAGACTCCAACATGACTGAGCGCCTGAACTCACACAGCACAGTGGTAAGCGAAGTTGGAAAATGGGAAATAGTAGCTACAGGGTCATTCTTGGGCTGATGAAATTTAGGATCAAGGCCATTTAAACCTGAGAGTCTGGACACAAATCTGCATGGATTTGTACCCCACGCAAGGTTCTGGAACACCCACAGTGGTATGCCTGCCTGCGTCTGAGACGGTTGAGAATAGAATTCCTCAACCAAATTGTTCCGCTCAATGTTTCCTGAAAAACCTTTGTCTTCTATAAACTATTTTCTTGCTTCTAAAGTTATCTAATTCGGAATCCAAATTTCAATCATTCTTCAAAGTCCAGCTCTCCTGCTTTCATATGGAAGCATACTAGCTTGATACATGGATAGTGATTTAGTGTGGAGGACCCAATTTAAAGTAAAAATATCATCACTAAGATTGTTCCCATACATAGTTCCTAGGCCTGACCTCTAAGGACAACGAACTACAAAATAAAAAGTATTGTGCTTCCCTTTTTTTTTCAAGGTTTGCTGTCTCATGACTTCACATCTTTTCCAGGGGAAGAAGTAAGCGTAGGGCAAGTGTTCCTCTATGTGCGTGTGTTTTGGTGGAGAACAAAACGGGACACTGTAGGTAACTGGTTTGTTTGTTCATAAAAACAACTGAATTTGAAGTAATGAAAGAATCTTCATGCCCTTGGAAAGCTTCTGCAGCGTGTGAGAGAGAACACCAGTGAGAAGACAATAGCATCATTTTTGGAAACAATATATGGTAAGTAGTACTCCTTTTAGAGCCTTTCCACACTTTTTTTTTAAAATCCCAAACTACTGCATTTCTAGAACCAAGCTCACCTACACTTATGTATTTAACAACATCAAACTGTGTCCTAGCTTAATGAGGATTTCCTACTGTGGCATTTTTTGTCTTATTTTTAACAAGGTTAATTGTGTTCAGATTATCCATATGCTTTCTTCTGTGGATCTAGATCAGCATGCCAAACACAGAAATAGAAATATAGATTTCCTGAATAATACATAACAACTTATTTTGAAGAATATTATGAATTGTTTTTAAAAATATTTTATCTTGGTAATGAAAGATACTTTTTTTCTTATTTGGACTATAAGACACATTTTAATCAGTTTAATGTATCTTCTGATAGCTCAAATGTTTTACTTTTCCTTTCAAATAAAAATTTTCAGTGGTCAAATCAGACTGTCTATAGAGCTACCTAATAAATATTCTTTCTTTAAATCTGGAATAACTTTTACATTTATGAGTTGTTTAAAAGCAATGAATCAGAATGGAGAATTTAGGTTTGAGTCATAGTATTAAGATTTTTCTTTGCACAATTTGAGACAGCTAAATTGCCATTTGCAAATGAAGACAATATCTCCTCCTATTTAGCACTATGAACTAAGTAAGTTAATATGTATAAATATGTTTTGTGAACTGCAAAATTTAATGCTCAGGATTATTAAACATTATTCAGTACATGGATGGGCAGTTTCAGTGTTTTCATTAGTGGACAAATGGTTGAGGGACATGTAAACTATGGATGGAGGTTCCTGACATTGTACAGGAGATAGGAATCAAGACCATCCCCAAGAAAAAGAAATGCAAAAAAGCAAAATGGCTGTCTGAGGAGGACTTACAAATAGCTGTGAAAAGGAGGACTTACAAATAGCTGTGAAAAGAAGGGAAGTGAAAAGCAAAGGAGAAAAGGAAAGATACACCCATTTGAATACAGAGAAAAGGAAAGATACACCCATTTGAATACAGAGATCAAAAAAATAGCAAGGAGAGATACGAAAGCATTCCTCAGTGATCAATGCAAAGAAATAGAGGAAAACAACAGAATGGGAAAGACTAGAGATCTCTTCAAGAAAATTAATGATACCAAGGGAACATTTCATGCAAAGATGGGCTCAATAAAGGACAGAAATGGTAGGGACCTAACAGAAGCAGAAGATATTAAGAAGAGATGGCAAGAATACACAGAAGAACTATACAAAAAAGATCTTCATGACCCAGATAATCACGACGGTGTGATCACTCACCTAGAGCCAGACATCCTAGAATGTGAAGTCAAGTGGGCCTTAGGAAGCATCACTATGAACAAAGCTAATGGAGGTGATGGAATTCCAGTTGAGCTGTTTCAAATCCTGGATGATGATGCTGTGAAAGTGCTGTACTCTATGCCAGCAAATTTGGAAAACTCAGCAGTGGCCACAGGACTGGAAAAGGTCAGTTTTCATTCCAATCCCAAAGAAAGGCAATGCCAAAGAATGCTCAAACTACAGCACAATTGCACTCATCTCACATGCTAGTAGAGTAATGCCTAAAATTCTCCAAGCCAGGCTTCAGCAATACGTGAACCGTGAACTTCCAGATGTTCAAGCTGGTTTTAGAAAAGGCAGAGGAACCAGAGATCAAATTGCCAACATCTGCTGGATCATAGAAAAAGCAAGAGAGTTCCAGAAAAACATCTATTTCTGCTTTATTGACTATGCCAAAGCCTTTGACTGTGTGGATCACAATAAACTGTGAAAAATTCTGAAAGAGATGGGAATATCAGACCACCTGACCTGTCTCTTGAGAAACCTGTATGCAGTTCAGGAAGCAAGAGTTAGAACTGGACATGGAACAACAGACTGGTTTTAGATAGGAAAAGGAGTACGTCAAGGCTGTATATTGTCACCCTGCTTATTTAACTTATATGCAGAGTACAAAATGAGAAATGCTGGGCTGGAAGAAGCACAATCTGGAATCAAGATTGCTGGCAGACATATCAATAACCTCAGATATGCAGATGACGCTCCCTTATGGCAGAAAGTAAAGAACAACTATAGAGCCTCTTGATGAAAGTGAAAGAGGAGAGTGAAAAAGTTGGCTTAAAGCTCAACATTCAGAAAACTAAGATTATGGCATCTGGTCCCATCACTTCATGGCAAATAGATGGGGAAACAGTGGAAACAGTGGCTGACTTTATTTTTCTGGGCTCCAAAATCACTGCAGATGGTGATTGCAGCCATGAATTTAAAAGGCGCTTGCTCCTTGGAAGGAAAGTTATGACCAACCTAGACAGCATATTAAAAAGCAGAGATATTACTTTCCCAACAAACGTCTGTCTAGTCAAGGCTATGGTTTTTCCAGCGGTCATGTATGGATGTGAAAGTTGGACTATAAAGAAAGCTGAGCACAAAGAATTGATGCTTTTGAACTGTGGTGTTGGAGAAGACTCCTGAGAGTCCTTTGGACTGCAAGGAGATCCAACCAGTCAATCCTAAAGGAAATCAGTCCTGAATATTCATTGGAAAGACTGATGTTGAAGCTGAAACTCCAATACTTTGGCCACCTGATGCAAAGAGCTGACTCATTTGAAAAGACCCTGATGCTGGGAAAGATTGAGGGCAGGAGGAGAAGAGGACGACAGAGGATGAGATGGTTGGATGGGATCACCGACTCAATGGCCATGGGTTTGGGTGGACTCCAGGAGTTGTTGATGGACAAGGAGGCCTGTCGTGCTGCCGTTCATGGGGTCACAAAGAGTCGGACACGACTGAGTGACTGAACTGAACTGAATTGAACTGAGGGACATGTATGAACCACTTAAGAATGTATATATTTATTTTTATCCTTATATTCAGATATTTTCCTCAGGTTTTTTTTGGATTTTACAAAGATGTCTGAATTTACAAACATTAAAAAGCACTTAGTTGCACAAATGCGTTACCTTTTCTGTATTCACTACTAGTGTTCCTTAACAAGCATGTAATGTAATCTTGATAAAGAGGCTCAGATGAATTATTTGTAGATATTTGGTAAATATAACAGAAAAGGTTTAAGTTTATCAAAACTGAGGAAAGTAAATTGGTACAACCACTGTGGGGAATAGTTTGGAGATTCTTTAAAAAACTAAAAATAGAGCTACCATATGATCCAGCAATCCTACTCCTGGGCATGTATCTGGAGGAAATCATAATTTGAAAGGATATATACACCCCAATGTTCATTGCAGCACTATTAAAAATAGCCAGGACATGGAAGCAAACTAAATGGCCATCAACAGAGGAATGGATCAAGAAGAAGTTGTACATGCGCACACGCACATACACACACATGTATAATGGAATATTACTTAGTCATAAAAAGAATGAAAGAGTGTCATTTGGAGCAACATGGATTAACTTAGAGGTTGTCATACTGAAGGAAGGAAGTCAGACAGAGAAAGCCAAATATCACACGATATTGCTTATATGTGGAATTTTAAAAAATGGTACTGAGGAATCTATTTACAAAACAGAGATTGAGTCACAGACATAAAAAACAAGCTTAAGGGTACCAAGGGGGAAATGGGGAGAGGGATAATTTGGGAGATAGGGACTGACATATACACACTATTATATATAAAATAGATAACTAATAAGAACCTACTGTACAGCACAGGAAGTTCTGTTCATACCCTGTAATGACCTGTGTGGGATTAAAATCCAAAAAAAGAGTGGATATATGTCTATGCATAACTAACTCACTTTGCTGTTCACTTGAAACTAACACAACTTTGTAAATCAACTATACTTCAATTGAAAAAAAAAAACTGAGGAACTTAAAGTCCTATTATTTCTAGTGTTGTCAGACTGTAAATATTTACAGCAATTATTTATTTAGAATAGCAGGTCTACAATGTCCTGAAACATCTGTAGAAGAAACTTTTACAAAAACTAGGTGGCTAGAACAAGAAACAGTGACTTGAGATGTGAATTCTGGCTCACTTTTGAGTCCTCAGACCTTGAACATCTCATTTAAATTCTCTAAGTCTTGAGGTAAAGTATCTGCAAAATGGGAATCAAGTTATCTGCTCTGATAACTTCACAAGGTTGTTGCTTTGACATTTATATATCTTTACATGGAATTCACTGAACATATTAATTAAGAGAAATAATAAATATTACATTGATAAATATCTTAAAATATGGGGGAAAAAAACATTGATTTCCGAACAAGCTAATAACAGGATGGATTTTCAGACTTCATGTTAATTGACCCATCAGAAAAGGTTCTGCATTCTATCAACCTCTTTCCTTTCAGGATACCATACTCTTTGGGTTTTCTTCCTACCTCACCAGTCTCCCCTTCTTAGTCTGTGATTGGTTCTTACACTTCTTTCTAAGCTCTTCAATATTGGGGTAAAGGATTATAGTGAACATAGACAGAATATCCAATATTCTATCCACACTCACTGATACTCTTGTTTGATCTCATGTATTTAAATTAGATAATAATAGCTATGGATATTAATATTGATATTAAAATGTCTCTAATTTGAGTCTCTAAGTTATACCTCAACATGAAATACACACTCAGATATCTTGCTAACTTGAATTACCTGCTCTTCTAGTAGGCAAAATTAATAGCTCCAAAATTGTGCTCAAAATCTTCACCCACTGCCTGCTTTGCCCCACACTGGCTAATAGTGACTACTCAGAACAAAAAACCTTGATATTATACTAGGATCTCTCTTATTCTCACATCCCATTTGCAATGCGTTAGCAAATCCCTGGAGAAGGAAATGGCAACCCACTCCAGTACTCTTGCCTGGAGTCCCATGGACGGAGGAGCCTGGTAGGCTACATATAGTTCATGGGGTCTCGAAGAGTCAGACACGACTGAGTGACTTCACTTTCACTTTTCACTCTCATGCATTGGAGAAGGAAATGGCAACCCACTCCAGTGTTCTTGCCTGGAGAATCCCAGGGATGGGGAAGGCTGGTGGGATGCTGTTCTATCAGGTCGCACAGAGTCGGACACAACTGAAGCGACTTAAGCAGCAGCAGCAGCATTCCTCATATTAGATTCTGTGGTAAACGCTTTACCTCTTATCTCTCCTAACAATAACCACAATATCTAGTCTCTAAAAATATTAGGGGCTATTATAAACTTTATTTTGCAGATGACAAAAGAAAGACCCAAAGAGGTTAAATAAGGTAACTAGTCTCAACTACTAAGTAACAGAGACAGAATTTGAAGCCAGGAACTGGACTTCAGAAATCTACTCTATGCTGAATGTTAGCTGTATTAAAATCCATTATCTGTCTGAACAGCCACAAAAATGATTTGAAATATAATAGAAATGAAAAAAAAATCAAGAAAATGGCCAACTGACATTCACAACACCAAAAGGCACAGCTTTTCTCCACAAGCACAAAGGCACAGGGAAGAAGTAATGGAAAATTCATCCCCATATGCAATATGAACCATAAAGTGATTGATAAGAAACTTGTAATGCTTATATGAAAAAGAATGTTAAAGAATGTTTCTGAGCAACACAAAGTAAGTTCTCAAAAAAAAAAAATTCAGGAGAGAAGCCATATTCTTAGACAGAAAAATCTCAGAACTATAAAGACGTCAATTTTATCAAATTCAATGTAGCCATAATTAAGTTTCCAACTGGAATTTTTATGAAACTTGACAGCTGATTAATAAATTCTTTTGGAAGAGAAAATGCACACTAGTCAAAAGGTTTTGAAAAAGAGCAATAATGCAGAACTTGCTGTAACAATTCCTTAAAGTTACAGTTTACTTTTAATTGAAATATATCGATAGAACAGGTAGAGGGACCAGAAGTAAATCTATGCACATTTAGTAATGTAGTATATCAGGAAAGGTGTATTTAATCAGTGATGTTAAAAAATGGAGTATTCAAATTATGGTATTGGGGACTATTGGTCATGAAGGATATGAGCATAGGAAGGAAAGAAGGCAGGGAGGGAGAGAGAGAGAGAGAGAAAGGAGAACAGAGAGAGAAAGGAAAAGAGAAAATAAAAGGAAAGGAAGGAAAGAGTGATGGAGGAAGGATCCTACCTAATAGGATACATCAAAATAGAAAAGTCTCAAAAACACTCTCACTACCAAACAAATAGAATGATAATTATTTCTTTTAAAAATAAAATTGTATTGGAACAGCCAATAATTTATTCATACAAATGTATGCTACAAACATGAAAAAGTGAAAACCAAGGAAAGAAAGATTACTTCACAGCAGCATATAGTATGCCTCCTTGAGCTATTTTCACCCATATCCCAGAAGAAATGAAGGAATGGTGATATATTCTGAAAATATAAAGAAAAGTTTAATCCAAATCAACTAATTTGGATACAGGAAAGAAGGTGGTAGAGTAGACAGTACTGGGGAAAAAAAAAAAAAAAACCAGACTGAATATGTCATTGGAAGACATCCACAGAGGCAGAAAGGGCCACCAAGTCCCATGGAACTAGTATAGTCCAAGTCTGGTTGATACAAGCATGTACTCAGTTTGGCTGCCCCTTCCCATCAGCAATGTCTCCAGGGAAACAAAGCTGCTAGACAGTAATTCTCTACCTCATATATGGTAGAGGCTCATTAGGGATAATGTGAACTAGGTAAGGAAAGTGCTGTCAGTTCTAGTATTTAAAACTTTTGATTTTAATAAAACCAGAGCTCAAAGACAATAAAATATTTAAAAGACTATATGGACCTAAGGCAAATTCTGACAACACCCTTGTAAATAAAATACACGAATTATATAGAGCAAAGGCAACATTAATATGGAGAAAAATAAACTAATGGCATAGAAGAAAGACTCTAGATAATAACTTCCTTCTATCAGAGAAAACATACAAAGTTTAAAATAGAGAAATTATGATAGCTGCAGAGGATTAAAAAGATCATAAGAATTATTGCTTTCTCTGAAGACCTCAACAAATGGAACTGAATGATATTGAGTGATATAATATAGAAAAGGTCCCTGAAATGAAAGAAGTGAAATGGCAAAAATGTATCAGGCATCCAGGCAGAACAAGCCTGGCATCAACAGGAGAAAAATACCAGGCTTTCCTGAGACTTTTAATAGCAATATCCGGTGCTAGAATTTTATAGAGCAATGAAGTAACAGGAAAAGAAGAGAGGAACCATTAATAATGTTCCAGAAAAGAATAAAGACAACAGAAACCTTTCACGGGAAATATTTCAAGGAATAGCAAACAAACAAACAAAACTAATTAACAATGAAATACAAGTAAGGAAGAATGATTTGAATAGTAAAATCAGTCCTGGATAATCCATAATAAAAGAAGGACTGGTGGTGAGACTGACAGCCATCTGTATGTAAAATTAAGACCAAAGTGCCAAGGCAATTAAACTAGCAGAACAGAATGTAAATATTATGAACTCTGACAAAGTTAAGTATGTAATTATTAAAAAAAAAACCTGAAAATGAATAGGGGTGAAGACAAATTGGAGGAAAGCTAATCACCTCAAAATGCATGGCAGGGAGTTAATGAACACGGTCTGAAATTAAAACATGGGGCTAATGCATCCAGCTTCTTAATGGTATTCATCTTTTATTCTTAACTATAAAGGTAAGTTTAGAAAAAAACCTTTCTCACGGTGAAAAAATATTTAAGGTCAGCAGTTCTTTCCAATTTGTTTCTGTTTGCTGCTGCTGCTGCTAAGTCGCTTCAGTCGGGTCCGACTCTGTGCAACCCCATAGACGGCAGCCCACCAGGCTCCCCCGTCCCTGGGATTCTCCAAGCAAGAACACTGGAGTGGGTTGCCATTTCCTTCTCCAATGCATGAAAGGGAAAAGTGAAAGTGAAGTCGCTCAGTCGTGTCTGACTCTTCGCGACCCCATAGTCTGCAGCCTACCAGGCTCCTCTGTCCATGGGATTTTCCAGGCAAGAGTACTGGAGTGGGGTGCCATCGCCTTCTCCATTGTTTCTGTTTAGTTATGTATAATATACTAATAATAAATAGCAAGTATATGTCTCTCAATATATTGATCTTTTCATTTGTGCAAATCTCTACATAACTGTCGTGATATTCACCAAATGTTAATTGTTTTTTTTTTTCTTGAGTGTAAAGACTTTGGGACAATTTGTGTATGTGTTTTAACTTGAATAAAGACACTAGAGTAAAATAAATCCCATCTGCATTAAACATCTGAATGTGAAATAACAGTGATAAAAATGCTAATAACAAAAAGATTATAGAAGCTTACAGGTATCTATTTGTATGGATTGGTTTTGCAAGGGAGAAAGGAACCTGAATAGAGATTTTCCAGGGCAGCTGAGGAATACAGGGTCAAGAGATTATCATGCTGTGTAAGCAGGAGAGAGGTTTGTTGAACTTGCCTGGCCCCATGGCTTTGTGTCTGAACTCTCTAAAGAACTGAACACAGGAGGTGAAAACCTGATTGCAACCAAGAACCCAGTTAGCATCAGAGCTTCGAAGCCAAATGAAATGACTGGAAGTAAAGGGAAGGTAGAACCTTGCTCATAGATCTGCTATTGCAGGAATCCTGAAAAATGCAAATTTGTTTGCTGTGCTATGGAGTTACTGGAATTGGAATTAACTGGTAGTTGTCCCCGACACAATTATCAGCCTGTCATGCACGATGCTGGGGTGGGGGGCAGTGGTGAGGTACCAGCTTAAGTGAGGATCCTTAAATAGGAAAACAAAACAAAACAAAACAACAACAACAACCCCAAAAAACTAAGAGAGGTGTTCAGCTATAATCAAATGAAGTTATTGTTGCTGTTGTTCAGTCATTAAGTCGTGTCTAACTCCATGAATTGCAGCACGCCAGGCTTCTCTGTCCATCACTATCTCCCCAAGTTTGTTCAAACAGTGAAGTTGGACAATATTTAAAATTGCCCTAGAGAACTCATGATGCAATGTTTTTACAGTAGGAACTAGTGAAATGTAGATAGTTTAACCATCTCAGTACTCTGAATTTCTGAAATCTTGAGAAACATTTAAATTACATTAAAAAGCTGGTGATACAAGTTTTAAATTCCTGATAATTTAAATATTTAACCTAATGTTAGACTGCATGCATTAAAGTCCCATTCAGAATATTATATATAAGGTCAAATTCCATATTCTTTGAATATTTTGTACCCAAAGATAACTATACACTTAACTTCACAAATGTTGAGTACCTACTCTATGAAAATAATGTTAATTTTGAAGATGCATTGAATTCTAAGATATTTTAAACATACAACATGCTTTTCTGTGTGTGCTGATATGATCAACCACTTTAAAAGGTTGTTTTCTTAAAAGCATGAAGAAAAGAGTAAACTTCATTGGGTAATAACAGAACTTCAAACGTCTATAGAATTTTGGTGGTGAGCACAGGGCCTGTGAGCTTGTAGGGTAGAAACAGCCCATGATTTATTAAGTTAGGAGGTTAGGTGCTTATGTCTACGGGCAACTGCACTTTCTGACCAATAGAAATGTACTATCTTTCTACAGGATTAAATAACTACATAACTAGAAAATAAATTTCAGAGTGCAATACTGGCTAAATATAAAGAAGGCAAGCCATTGGCATTAGCGCAGGAAAGCACACACACAATCAAAACACACACACACACAAATCAAAATTGCAGGAAAAAAACTTGCACAAATCAAAATTGTAATATACTTCTATTTTTCTCTTAATTGAATTTTCATAATTACATTTTGAATTGATTAGATTTTCTTATCTTACCTACAGGAACTTATCTTACCTACCTACACTTTATCACAAAAACATTTGAATATATAAAAATGTGTAGAAAGATTGAAATGTACAGTGGAATTTAAAAAATGATGTAAAATCTCATCTCTACAATTATTACTGAGTATTTTGTGTTCTTTTTTAACCTAAGATTTAGGCATTTTGATCAGTTTCTACCAAACTCATATTATTCATGAGAAAAATGAAGGCTCGGGAACTTTGTGGCCAACTTTTTAAAACAGTGCAATAACTTGACGGCAGAGAAAAAACAACTGCATGTGTTCAGGGTAAGAGAGTCTTAATGTGGAGCTTGCTTATAAAAGATACATTTTTCTCCTTAGTTTAAATATTTATTTTTGTGGCATATGGGTAGAGACATTTTCAAGGAGTAAATGAGTCTCTTTTTTGTTCTCAAACCAGACCTCCAGTCTGCCTGCTAATGGAACATGCTCCCTCCTGCCTGGGCGGTACCACACTTCACAGGTACTGAGAGGCAAAGGATAATGAGAAGAGAAGCGCCAGGACTGGGGATGGGAAAGGGAGCATACAGATTCCAATCAATATGGTGGGTTTTAGAAATGCTTGTGAACTTTCCCAGGGATAAAGGTTTGAAAGCCCATCTGTCACTACCTCACATTTAAATACTATCACAGTAAATTCCTTCTTATTTGGTCCACAGATGGAGTGAACATACCTCTCAGGTTCTTAGGAGAATCCTTGTTTACACCTGTTGCTATACTCTCAAAAATGTTCCTACTAAGAAGGTAAATTTTATGATCCTCCTGCCGACAGGGACCTTGACAATCCTTCTCTAAACTGTACTCTAAAGAAGATACTCCAAAATGATCTAAAACGGCTTTGAAAATAAATCTTTTTTTTTTTTTTTTTGTGGCGAGGAGGGCGGTCATCCCTGGATTTATCAGTAGGATATATTTTCAAAGAAGTTCCTGCCTATGATGACTCTCACCTTTGTCCTATGTTAAGTACTATTTTTATTTTCATGTATGAGTTTGCATTTCTTCAAATATGAAATTATTTAATAGTGCCAAACACAAGAAGGAATCAGAAAATAACTGAGTGGTGATGACTTCCAATCAAAGGGAAGATGCTAATATGTGTTAGCATGCTATTTTTTCAGTTTTCATAAAAATAAAAAAGAACAATACCAAACTTTTAAATCTAGTTGGTTTTGCTTGTTTATTCCTGTAAGGTCAGGTGTGCATACGGATCTACTGTGTTATTTATTCTCTGACCAAAATCTAGAAAATAATTTTAATAAAAAATTTCCAATACCCAGAGTAGCAGTCACTATAGTATATATAATACATTAGGAAGCATTGCGGCTCACACATAACAAAATAAATGTTAAATGTAATATAATTATCCTATTTAGAGTTTTTATAGAAAAGAATCCTTTGTTCTGTGTTCACTTTGATATTTAAGGGAAAAAATAGCCTTGAAGCAAATTATAAAATTTTGGCTTACTGTGCAACTCATTTGCTAATATATTATATTAAAAATATTCAAACATTATTCTAGTCTAAAATAGACTTTGATATTTATGAAATAATGTTAATAATCTTTCCATATTTAACAATCTTTCTAATTATTATGTTTTATTAAATTAATTTCCACACATACACACTTGTCCTAGGGGAGTGCCTGTTACACTTGAAAGAGTCTAGTGAGATTTTGATGTACCAAAGATACTACCTTCTGAGAAATAACACACTTCAGCCAAAATAAGCAACATTAAGCTATAATGTTTTGATTTGTACCATGCTGCCAGGTGATAAAATACACATAGCACACACACATACATTCACATTTGAAAGAGTAAATATTCTTACTGGTTTTAAATAATGTAGATCCAGAAATAAATTCAATTTCTGTACTAAGACTTTTTGTCACCTCTTTTAAAAAAATGCATGGCCATTAAAGCTGAAAAGATGTATAATATATTGAATTAGAACCATTTATTCAAGCCAAGGTTCTTGCAAAAATTACTCAAAATATGTTAAATGCCCCTTTTGG
Source organism: Bos mutus (assembly GCF_027580195.1). NCBI lineage: Eukaryota > Metazoa > Chordata > Mammalia > Artiodactyla > Bovidae > Bos > Bos mutus. The sequence goes on from NC_091643.1 coordinate 22,749,141, forward strand.
AATGAATATAACTGGATTTTTAATGTCAGAGGGGCATATTTTATAGACTAACAAAAGCAACACTGCAGTTTAATTCAAAAAGGCTCTCTAATTTGTCAGTTTGAAACTAACCTTCTCCACGGGTTTTTCAATTGTTTCATTGTTTTGATTTCTTCACATAAGTCTTAGCATAGAGTAACTAATGCATACTAAAGAGATAAGGGGTTTTTGTCTTCCTATTTTCAAGCTAAAACATAACCTGTAAATTATCTTTTACAGTAAGCCAAAGCCAGTATCACATACCTTTCGGGAATGAATTTCTTTCACATACAATGGAAGTAGAAACTCAGATATACCTTCAAGTCGGATTCCCTTCTTGGTGACTCTCAGATTTCCCATACCATCCTACAAGCAATGAAATATAGTTCACTTTTAGGTTAACTGGAGAATGAATAACTGGCCATAATTTTCTTAGGCCTAAATTGAGAAAACAGTAAGCTCAAATCTGTGATGATTTAAGGAAAATTAGAGGCTGAATCTGCTTAATGAATGATTGCAGCAGTTGGCATGCATATAGTGGGCTCTGTGTAAAATGAACAGGAAAAGAGGAGGATAAAGGACCTGGTAGCTTCTTTCCAGTCTAACAGAGACTAGGACTCATCTGTGAATAAATCCTATACTTTCTTCATGCACCAACACTTTTAATTATTTATTAGGCATAATTATACTTGCTTCCTGATTATTAAAAACAACTCTTTGTTTGCAGAGAGATCTAATGATATTTTACACGACAGTTATACACATATTTCTACTATAAATGCTCACATTTGTACAAGCAGTTAATGATGGACTAGTGTATGTAAGCATGGTGTCCCAGTATTTTAATCATGGGTAACGCTTATGTCCTTTTCTTTAGAAAATAATACTCCACGAGTATTATAAAACAGGGCACAGATAATATTTATGAGACAAAAAATAAAAATAGTAAGAACAGAGTAGTGATAGGAATCAAAGAAAGGAGATTTCACGTCTGGTTGGAGAGTACACCACTTCTCGTGGAGGAGACTGACTGTGATAAAAGACCTTATATATGGCAAAACCAATACAATATTGTAAAGTTAAAAAAAAAGAATATGGAGTTTCAACAAGAGATGTCCCTAGAGAGAGGAACGAACTGACCATTCTGGGCACAATCAGGAAATAGTATTCCACCCAACCTGGCTAATGGAATATCATGAGTGAAAACAATTAGGAGCATGTTTTGAGGTCAGAGAAAGGAAAGCCATGAGCGTAGAGCTAAGGAATCTGTATGTATTGACACAACAGCCTCCAAGAGAAGGAACATAAAAAGTTCTTGAATAGCTCAATGGTTTGAAATGATCAGAGTTACACGTTAAGGAAAATCCGGTAGAAGTACTATGTGGAGCTATCTGACGGAGGGTCAGCGATAATGCACAACTCTGTAATAAGAGAGAGGAGTGTGCTGGAAGAGCAACTTTCAAGAGCTGGTGACTAGTTTTTTCTTGAGATACTGAAAAGGGGGCCATTTACCACTGACCCAAGGATTCACAACTATGACTATATAAGGACGAATAGTGAGTTTTACAATTGGAATAGGGAAATCTGTAAGCTCAATGGTCAAATAAGTTCAGCTTTGAACTTTCTAACTATACTTCCAGAAGTATCACAAAAATTTCAGAATTTTATTCATCAACCAACACATCTGTAGAAAGCAGGCTGGGAAGCGACAGTTGCTTTGGTCTTGCTTGACTTTATCATGATGGGAGAACAAGTTCTATGTGGGAAAAAAAGTATATAAAAACAAAGGAGAAACTCCTAGATAATGAGTAGGTCTGTAGGTTGGAAAGACGTATTCTATACATTCTGGGAGGCTGGGATTAGCAGAAGAGGAAAGGCAAGAGATTCAGATAGTCCTAGCCTCTACCCTCTGCTTTGACCTCAAAAGAAAGCCAGTGAATTAGTAGAACAATGCATAGAATTTTGAATAAGAACTGAAGGCCCTTTTTCTTTAACTCAGACAAAGAAAAACATTAAGAAGAGCAATGGAAATATTCTGAGGTGGAGAGATGTCAGTCTTCTCACGGAAGGAGAAAATAATTGATTCTGGTTGAACTGAACTTTGGATCAGAGGAATTCACTTCTTGAGCTTGAACTTTTTATCAGCTTGAACTTCAAGCTGACACTGAAAATGCCTTATAGGGAAATGAACTAATTTTTTTTAACATGAAAATTTCAAGCATCACTGAAGACAAATTCTGATGAGAAAACAGGCATACTTTTTTACTCTGAGACAGAACTAATTTATACCAGTTTTATAACATCCTCTTTCCCTTTTGAAACTGAAGTGTCTGATATAGATATTAGTTACAGGTCATTCATTCACTGACTCTTAAGAGCTTTGCAATAGTATGCGACAGAAACAGGCGGGATTAACAGTGATAGAGTTTCAAAACTGAGGATTTATTAACAGGAATGGCAAAAAGTCATAGGAATGTAGTGTCCTAAAGTAACAGAATAATGTCCCTCAAGTGGCTATTATTTTTCTTATTAAGTAGAGACACGTAAAAGCCAGAAAAATAGTATTAGGTTGCAAAAATAGCACAGAATAAAGGATATCAACAGGTGACAAATTAATGATCAAGTTCAATAGGGGATAAAAAATACAAGAAATGCTAAGACAGGTTTGTCATCAGATTAGACACTCAGGTTTTGAAATCTTGAAGGTGAGAACATTTCCAGTCATGATAAGGTCTGGAGGACACGGGAGCTACAGAAGTAGACTAGAGACAGAACTCTTTCGGTACTAAAATAGTAGTACTTATAAAGTGACAAGTGGCCTTCAAACATTGTTTTGTTTCAGAGGGGTTTTCTTGAGTTAATCGCACACAGTGGCTGTCCAGGTATGTTCTCAAACGCCTACTTGAAAGAAGTGTTCTGAAGTGCTTCTACAAAGTCGCTTTGCAAATGTTTAAGGCAACTGCTAGAGTATTTCAATACGCCAGCAAATTTAGAAAGCTCAGCCATGGGCACAGGACTGGAAAAGGTCAGTTTTCATCCCCATCCAAAAGAAAGGCAATGCCAAAGAATGCTCAAACTACCCCACAATTGCACTCATTTCACACGCTAGCAAAATAATGCTCAAAAACTCCAAGCCAGGCTTCAAGAGTACGTGAACTGTGAACTTCCAGATGCTCAAGCTGGATTTAGAAAAGGCAGAGGAACCAGAGATCAAATTGCCAACATCCACTGGATCATTGCAAAAGGAAGAGAGTTCCAGAAAAATATTTACCTCTGCTTTATTGACTATGCCAAAGCCTTTGACTGTGTGGACCACAACAAACTCTGGAAAATTCTTAAAGAGATGGGAATACCTGACCACTTGACCTCCCTTTGAGAAATCTGTATGAAGGTCAGGAAGCAACAGTTAGAACTGGACATGGAAGAACAGACTGGTTCCAAATAGGGAAAGGAGTACATCAAGGCTGTATATTGTTACCCTGCTTATTTGACATATATACAGAGTACATCGTGAGAAATGCTGGGATGGATGAAGCACAAGCTGGAATCAAGATTGCCGGGAGAAATATCAATAACCTCAGATATGCAGATGACACCACCCTTATGGCAGAAAGCGAAGAACTGAAGAGCCTCTTGATGAAAGTGAAAGAGGAGAGTGAAAAAGTTGGCTTAAAGTGCAAAATTCAAAAGACTGAGATCATGGCAAATAGATATGGAAACGGTGGAAACAGTGACAGACTTTTTTGGGCTCCCAAATCACTGCAGATGGTGACTACAGCCATGAGATTAAAAGACGCTTGCTCCTTGGAAGAAAAGTTATGATGAACCTAGATAGCATATTCAAAAGCAGAGAGATTACTTTGCCAAAAAGGTCCATCTGGTCAAAGCTATGGTTTTTCCAGTAGTTGTGGATGGATGTAAGAGTTGGACTATAATGAAAGCTGAGGCCAGAAGGATCGATGCTTTTGAACTGTTGTGTTGGAGAAGACTCTTGAGAGTCCCTTGGACTGCAAGGAGATCCAACCAGTCCATCCTAAAGGAAATCAACCCTGAATATTCATTGGAAGGATTGATGCTGAAGCTGAAACTCCAGTACTTTGGCCACTGATGCAAAGAAATGACTCATTTAAAAAGACCCTGATGCTGGGAAAGATTGAAGGTAGGAGGAGACGGGGACGACAGAGGATGAGATGGCTGGATGGCATCACCGACTCAATGGACATGAGTTTGAGTAAGTGCTGGGAGTTGGTGATGGACAGGGAAGCCTGGTGTGCTGCAGTCCATGGGGTTGCAAAGAGTCGGACACAACTGAGTGACTGAACTGAACTGAGACTATCTCAGGGCAATAGAAACAAATTCTATCATGAATATAATTCACAGTTCAATAGAAATAAAAAATGTTTTCATAAGATGTTTAAAAAGAAAAGAACTGGATATCCATATTAAGGGTGATATTATGTATATTATATACATATTTAATTTGGGGAAGTTTTGAATCTTAAGATCAGTGTTATCTTTCTATATAACACACAATTTGGGGGAACATAGATATATTTCATTTAAATTAGATGACATGGAACTTCCCTGGGTAAATGTAGAACTGTTACCATAGTTTAGTGTTGTGAATCTAACCTTGCTCCTTTATGTTCATGAGTCCTTTTTCTGTAAGTTTCTCTATATTATTTACATGTAGCTATAAAATACATGGAACTGTATAATATATATTCACTGTATAATTAACCTGATGTTCACATTCACACACCATGTCTGCCAATAAATTATGAGATGATGAAATAATCTGGTTTCTCTTATTTAAGAGAGTTGTAAAAGTGAATTTCTTCCTACTGTCAGTATAGCTTCTTGATTCACTGTATTCCTGGTCCCTTCCAATCTAAAGGGAGAAAATAATTTCTGGATTTGCTATTAAGATTGACATTGCCAAAACACAAGAAAATAACAGAATCTAATGCACCTATAGTACAGGCCCCAACCTTGGCTGTGCTACCTTCATCCTGTGCAAGCTTGAGCAATTTAGCTCACCATTTTGCATGTTAATTTTTGTTATATGTAAAAGGAATAATATTTAGCTATGAGTTTATAGCCAAGGATGACATGAGGATGTAAACTGATTAAACTCATGCTTATCTTTTGAGTTCTTCTGTATATATGTAAAAGTACTCAAAAGTCTTAACCATTATTACATTTTATTTGAAATTTTATCTCACATTATTATAAAAATTCATATCATTTACTTTCAAGGGATTATGTTTGAACTTCAGCATACATTAAATACATTAATTATCATCATTATAGTTATAATCTATAGTAGGAGAGCTTGGATTTGAAACGTGACTACTATTTACTAACTGTTGACTTTGGCATATTCTTTATCTAAACCTAAATCATTTTCTGTAAGAATCAGAAAACAATAGTTTTACTTACATGGATGTCATAGTAATTTAACAAGATAATATGCAAATGCATTGTTCCTGGATCTAGCATATTCTTGATAGTTATTCTCTATAGTTTATTTAAATTAATACTCTGATAATAAATATAATCTCTTTTTTTAATTTTATTTTATTTTTAAACTTTACATAATTGTATTAGTTTTGCCAAATATCAAAATGAATCCGCCACAGGTATACATGTGTTCCCCATTCTGAACCCTCCTCCCTCCTCCCTCCCCATACCATCCCTCTGGGTCATCCCAGTGCACTAGCCCCAAGCATCCAGTATCGTGCATCGAACCTGGACTGGCAACTCGTTTCTTACATGATATTTTACATGTTTCAATGTCATTCTCCCAAATCTTCCCACCCTCTTTTGTCTACCTCTCCCATTTCTTCCTTTCTATTCCCAAGGGCAATCATCTTCAACCTGGTAATTGCCTTCATACTTACACTGTTTGGAGTGTAAACTTAACATTGTTTACACTGTTATTTTATTGAATTACTCCTTACATTATCTAAACCCTTGGATTATAGATTTATGCCATTCCTTTTAAATATTTAAGGTGCTTTCTAAATAAACCATTATAAATATTATCACTTTTGTGTTAAGGAATAATATAAATAAATCTTCTCTCCTACTGAATCTTTTTTATTTTTTTAATTGGTAGAAAATTGCTTTACAATTTTTATTGGTTTCTGATGTACAACAATACAATTCAGTCATAATTTTATATATATATATATATATATATATTCCTTCCCTTCCTCTTCTCCCTCTCCTTACCCCATCCCACCCCTGTAGGTGATGACAGGGTACCAGGCTGGCTCCCTGTTTTATTTAGCAACTTCCCACTCAGATCAGATCAGATCAGTCGCTCAGTCGTGTCTGACTCTTTGTGACCCCATGAATCGCAGCATGCCAGGCCTCCCTGTCCAACACCAACTCCCGGAGTTCACTGAGACTCATGTCCATCGAGTCAGTGATGCCATCCAGCCATCTCATCCTCTGTCGTCCCCTTCTCCTCCTGCCCTCAATCCCTCCCAGCATCAGAGTCTTTTCCAATGAGTCAACTCTTCGCATGAGGTGGCCAAAGTACTGGAGTTTCAGCTTTAGCATCATTCCTTCCAAAGAAATCCCAGAGCTCATCTCCTTCAAAATGGACTGGTTGGATCTCCTTGCAGTCGAAGGGACTCTCAAGAGTCTTCTCCAACACCACACTTCAAAAGCATCAATTCTTCGGCGCTCAGCCTTCTTCACAGTCCAACTCTCACATCCATACATGACCACAGGAAAAACCATAGCCTTGACTAGACGAACCTTTGTTGGCAAAGTAATGTCTCTGCTTTTGAATATGCTATCTAGGTTGGTCATAACTTTCCTTACAAGGAGTAAGCGTCTTTTAATTTCATGGCTGCAGTCACCATCTGCAGTGATTTTGGAGCCCAGAAAAATAAAGTCTGACACTGTTTCCACTGTTTCCCCATCTATTTCCCATGAAGTGATGGGACCAGATGCCATGATCTTCGTTTTCTGAATGTTGAGCTTTAAGCCAACTTTCACTTTCATCAAGAGGCTTTTTAGTTCCTCTTCACTTTCTGCCATAAGGGTGGTGTCATCTGCATATCTGAGGTTATTAATATTTCTCCCGGCAATCTTGATTCCAGCTTGTGTTTCTTCCAGTCCAGCATTTCTCATGATGTACTCTGCATATAAGTTAAATAAACAGGGTGACAATATACAGCCTTGACCTACTCCTTTTCCTATTTGGAACCAGTCTGTTGTTCCATGTCCAGTTCTAACTGTTGCTTCCTGACCTGCATACAAATTTCTCAAGAGGCAGGTCAGGTGATCTGGTATTCCCATCTCTTTCAGAATTTTCCACAGTTTATTGTGATCCACACAGTCAATGGCTTTGGCATAGTCAATAAAGCAGAAATAGATGTTTTTCTGGAACTCTCTTGCTTTTTCCATGATCCAGCATATGTTGGCAATTTGATCTCTGGTTCCTCTGCCTTTTCTAAAACCAGCTTGAACATCTGGAAGTTCACGGTTCACATATTGCTGAAGCCTGGCTTGGAGAATTTTGAGCATTAGTTTCCTGACATGTGAGATGAGTGCAATTGTGCGGTAGTTTGAGCATTCTTTGGCATTGCCTTTCTTTGGGATTGGAATGAAAACAGACCTTTTCCAGTCCTGTGGCCACTGCTGAGTTTTCCAAATGTGCTGGCATATTGAGTGCAGCACTTTCACAACATCATCTTTCAGGATTTGGAATAGCTCAACTGGAAATCCATCACCTCCACTAGCTTTGTTCCTAGTAACTGTCTGTTTTACAATGATAGTGTATATACGTCAATGCTCAACTTTCTCAGTTTGCCCCACCCCCACCTTTCCCTGATGTGTCCACAAGTCAGTTCTCTACTAGGTTAATCAGGACCACTTTTCTAGATTCCATATTGATGCATTTATGTACGATACTTGTTTTTCCCTTTCTGACTTCACTCTCTTTTAAGTGGCTCTAGATTCATTCACCTCACTACAACTGACTCAAATTAGTTCCTCTTTACAGCTGAGTAACATTTCACTGTATAGTTACACCACAACGTCTTTATCCATTTACCTGTCAATGACATCTAAGTTGTTTCCACGTCCTGACTATTATAAATATTGCTGCAATGAACACTGGTGCATGTGTCTTTTAAAGGTGTGGTGTTCTCAACGTATATGCCCAGTAGTGGGGTTGCTGGGTCATATGGTAGATTTATTCCTAGTTGTTTTTTTTTTTAAGGACTCTTCATATTGTTTTCCACAGTGGCTGTATCAGTTATCAGCTCCCAGTTTTCAATGGTGCAGGAAGGTTCCATTTTCTCCACACTTTCTCCAGCATTTATTGTTTGTAGACTTTTTGATGATGGCCATGCAGACTGGTATAAGGCGATACCTCATTTCTCCTGCTATATCTTAAGCTTCTTCTTTTGAGTGATTTTCAAGACCCTTGGAGTGTCTCATGTAATTCTTTGTTTTTCAGATTATTCTTTTCTCATCATCATCCACTCATTACCTCCACTAAACTATAAAGCTAATATTTTTCAAAAAGTTCTGTTTTGTCATTAAATTTCTTTTTTAAAAACTGGGTTACAAAGAACATAACATATTATACTGATATTAGCTTCATGTGTGCAACATAATGTTTCAATATTTTTATGCATTATAAAATGATCACCATGATAAGACCTGTTGCCATCCGGTCACCATGCAAAGTTGTTATAATATTATTGACTATCTTCCTTATGTCACAGCTCAGTAACTTATTTTATATCTGAAAGTCTACAGTTGCAGCATTATTTATGCTATTCAAGATATGGAAACACCTAAGTGCTCACTGTGAGATGAATGGATAAGGAAATTGTATCTCTCTCTCTCTTGCTCTCTTCCCCACCACACACACACTGAAATATTACTCAGCCATTTAAATTTCCTGAATCAAATATTTTGTTTGAACCGATCTTCTTAATACTCTTACCCATCATTCAAGGCTAGTACTATTTGCGTTTAGAGACTGCAAAGCCATATTTATTACAATTTTCACACACTTGATTTTTTGGAAAAGGTAAAGGATGCTTTATTCAGAAGTATTTTTTTTGGAGTTTATTATAAGAGACTGTCTGTGAAATAAATCATAGATATGAATGTTAACAAAGAGAATATTAATAGCCATGTTATGTTGAATTTAAAATCCACAATCATAACTTTGCAATTGTCTGACAATAATTCACTCTGTCCTATCTCACACAGAGTTTTTAAGACCCTTGACTGTCTGGTATTAGAAGGTGTCCTTAGATGGTTGCCATTCTCAGAATCTGAATTACTCTTAACAGGCATGTAATTGTCAAAGAAATGAGTGTGTTTACATGGAACGGAGAAAAGTTTTTAAAAATGATATGATCATTAAATAACACAGAAAATCTGGTATATGATTAATTATTTATATTAAAAATCTTTTCAAAGAAAGGTGAAAGAATCCAAGAGACAATTACATATAGATTTTATACATTTTTTTGGATAAGTTAAAAAATAAATATCTTGCAAATTACTAGCATCATACATTTCAAAAATGTGATTAGGAAGGAAGATAAATACATATTTATATGGATTTGAGTATCTAATGATATTCCTTCTGTATTTCAACTTGCACTAGGAAATAACCTTTAAGGCAAATTAGAGACAAATTGGAGCTCAGTATGGTGGGTATTTGTGAGACTTTGGGAATTAAATATCTTAAATAAAGAAATATATGGAGAAATGGAGGTATTATATTGCTAAAATATAATTACAAATTACTTTTAAAGGTCTTTTTGTTATTTATTCTTTCTTGCACACTAAAGGAATAAAAAATATCTATTTAACTTCCAACTGTTATTTAAAGGTGAGAAAATTCTCTTTAAAGTATCTAAGGATTTTCTTTTTCTTACCTGTTTTATGATATTATTTATAATTTATAATGAACTATTTTTCCCAAGCATAAGAGGCAGAAGAAATAAAACATAAGTTTGTAGGTTGCTTTATATATGTGTTTTTACTATGCTGTTTGCTATAGTCCTGTATTTTATTTTCATTATAATTGGACTTCCTTATTCCTGCCTATTATTAGAAAATAAACTCTACATAATAAAGATTGATAGACTTAGAAAACTGATTTCTCATTCAGCTTATATAGAAACATCTTTAGAGATTATTTTTAATAATACAACTTTTGTTATCTGGAGCACTATTTATTCCTTTAGTTCTTAGCCACTTATTGTTTCATAATTTATACTTTACCAATTGTCAGAGCTGTAAAAAAGTTTTAAATATATGATATATTAAATAAAATAAATACTGTACTTTGTATCTCTTATTTGGTGTTCTTTTAACTATGTGAGTGGTTTTTTAAAAAGCATAATAAAATAAAATGCAATTTGTCTTCCCAGTTTTTTTCTACTTATAATACAATTCCTTGACAAGTAAGTCCTTCTTTTTCTAACAATCCACATATCACTAGTCTCATTGAACATATGTCAATAACAACAAAATCATCAGAGCTAATATATACTGGATAAAAATAAAATCCCAAACAAATGTGGCATATATGATCACAGCTATACAGTTAATGGAGAAAGAATGGATGCTGCTGCTGCTAAGTCACTTCAGTTGTGTCCGACTCTGTACAACCCCATTAGACGGCAGCCCACCAGGCTCCCCTGTCCCTGGGATTCCCCAGGCAAGAACACTGGAGTGGGTTGCCATTTCCTTCTCCAATGCATGAAAGGGAAAAGTGAAAGTGAAGTCGCTCAGTCATGTCCAACTCTTAGCGACCCCATGGATGGCAGCCTACCAGGCTCCTCTGTCCATGGGATTTTCCAGGCAAGAGTACTGAAGTGGGGTGCCATTTTATGTTTGATAAATTCAATGAGCCTATATATAAGGGGACCAGCAATATATATTATATATATGTATATACACATATACATGCACACAAATACATATAAACAGCTAATTAAAATAAAGGAGAAATAGATCATAGTTATTCAATCCAATAAGAATGTTAGAACATTAAGTTATTTTATTTTTAATATTCTTGAAAAATGTTTTCTTACAGGACATCTTTTGGAATCACAATCAGGAAAAAAAATAATTGGTGTGGTTTGGTCTAATGATCTAAATGTAACCATATGATACAACCTTAAACGTTCACGGAAGCAGTGGCATTGTGCCACTTTAACATGAAGTTAAGGTTACATTCTGAGGATGCTGGAGAAGGAAATGGCGACTCACTCCAATATTCTTGCCTGGAGAATCCCATGGAAAGCGGAGCCTGGAGGGGTACAGTCCATGGGTGGCAAAGAGTCGGACACGACTGAATGATTAATAACACTGAGGATGTGCAAGAGACAGAGACTTGTTCTGAAGAGCGCTGTAGGAAAGCCAAGCATGCTATCAAAAACAAATCATATTTCTTGGTGTAGAGACAATGGCAAAGAACCTCAGGCATTTGACTCATGAAAAATAATAAATAAAAAATTAATAATAACAATGTGTACCTTGAAGACTGCCATCTGTAAATGGGTGACTGAAAAAGAAATCCATATTTTCGTCTGTGTAACAAAAGTAAAAAGCCTCAAGCTTCACTATTAGTGTGTCTGTCTTTCCCAAACATGTTTAATAGGATATCAGAATTATAGTAAACTCAGTGGAAAAAGAGCTCAGTTTTCAAATAAATTTAGAAAACCACTGCAAGATATGTTCCCACTCAGAGATTCATAATGCATATTAGCATTCTCAACATTCTGAGAAGTCTAGAAGAGAGAAATACTTTACTTTGTCTAATACAAACTTTTCCAAGCAATTGTCCAGAGGGACCCGCCCCCTCCCCCTGCCGCCACTCACTCATTTACCTTTTGAAATAGGTGCAGTGCTGTCCCTTTGAACACATTGTCTTCACTTACATTTTATAAACTCTGAAGGAAGACCTACTCAAAGAGGAGGTGCACTGTTTAGCATGAAAGCTTGAAAAGATGTGATTAAAGAATTAAAAGCTACCATGTCTCCACAGACACTCACTGAAAGCCTATGTAGAGTGCCACTGAATTCTGTTGATAATTCAGCTTCCCAGATATATTGAAAAACTGAAGAGGCCAGAATGAGCATGGCTAAGAATCCAGGCTGCTTCTGAGATATAACTTCTTGTCCATAAATAGGCAGTGCTGAAGACACCTCTGGTTTGTGCACACATATGTCTGTTACTGTAAGGCTAATTTACTTTCTAAAACAAGAATCACTTCTTTGAACAAGATCACTTGTTAATCAATTGTAAATTAAGAATAAGACCTTAGAGTATGGTAACTCTACATAGGCAGGCCCCAAGGCAAGGTCTTGTATAAAAACACATGTATACCTGTGGCAGATTCATTTTGATATTTGGCAAAACTAATACAATTATGTAAAGTTTAAAAATAAAAATAAAATAAAAAAAAAAAAAAAAAAAAAAAAATACCTTCTAAATGTCCAAGACAACATTTTTGGTTTCTACCCTAACTATGGAATTAACCCTAAGAGCTTAGTACAGAGAAATTTAGCAAATAGCAAATTAGCATTGTCACAACAACTCTGTAAAACAGACACATTATTGCCCTCATTTTATTTAAAACACATACACACACACAACATACAAATAAAGTAAGTGAATTGTATGCAGCTAGTAAGTTAGCCCAAAGTTTATTTCTCTCATTCTTATTCAGTCTAACAACTATAGGGATAGAGAATGTAAGCTGAATTTATTTTACTATGTAACCCCATTCAGTTCAGTTCAGTTCAGTCACTCAGTCATGTTAATATTTTTCATTATTATTTATGAACTAATGTGTACTTCTTTTTCTTAGATTGCTTGCCTTTTAAATTTTAAAATAGTTCCTTCTCTCACTGACTTCATTTACCAGCACATATTTCTCATTTGACTCAGATCTGTATCATGGTATTCTGAAAACAAATTATTTCTGATAAAAGTCTACTTCCAAGTGATTATAAAGTTCATCTTAAAAACAAAGCCACCCAGAACAAATTATTGATATTTGTATAGTCACAGACATTTTAAAAGAGCCTCAGAAAAATAGTTTTGGTAAATAAAATCACTGTTTCACATTCTTCCTATTAACTGCTTTGTAATTACTCTCATCCTATAAAACAGTTGTGTGTATACATGCATGTGTGTGTGTGTGTGTGTGTGTATTTAGAAGAGATGTGTTGCATAGGAAGGGTAGGTAAAGTTAACTTATTGAACCCCAAATTGTAGTCATCTTACTAGCTTGAGACTAAGAGGATATTAGGTGAATGTGAAGACTGGATGAAGATCAGACTGAAGGCAGTTGCCCCAATGAACAAGCCATGATTCTTTGCCAAATTTTTGTCATGAAACAATTTTTTGACCCAGAATTCATTGACCTCTCTTGACAAATTTTTACAGTCATTGGACAAGTGCAGCTGCCTTAGCCTGAGATTCCTCAGAAATGAGGATGTTGGTTATTGCCATTAGGTAAGCGCACTAAGTCCAGCAAAAGTCGGATCTCACTTCAATGAATGACTTGCCCCACCTACTGGGAAAACCAATAGCAGAAGACTCTTAACTTTCAGTCTTACCAGGAAATATCTTAGTTGTAAAGAGCTGTCTTGTCCAAAATCATGCCCCCCAAGCCCCACCTGGGATGGCTTTCATGGCTTTCAATGTGGCGATATCAATATCCAGCCACCATATGCCCCTCTGGATAATCTTGGGATTGTTTTAGCTGCCAAGCTCACTGCAGGATCAGTCAAGGGTGCTATTCCTCTGCACCACATTTTGACTTCTCTCTTCTCTCATCTCAACCCTACTCTCCTGATGCGATGTTATTATCTAGTTTATTGAGAAATCTTTTAATCAAAATGCATCTAACTCCATGATATGTTTTAGATTAAAATTAAATTAAAACAGCACAAGGATAAGACTGATGCTAAAAATGTCAGTAAATTATAATCTATGTTAGAGAGATATTAATATTTCTGGCAGGTGAGAAGAAAAGCAGGATAATATGGTATTCATATTGACAACTCAAATATATGATTTTTTTCTTCCAGAGAGCACTTTATTAATATATTATCACACCAGGAAAGCTCTTTCATCTTCAATGCCTATGCTGCAATCTTTCTCTATGGTTATTCATTTATCACAGAATTTCTTAAAATATTTGTTTTCAATCAATGGTAATTTTCATAACAACCCAGATCCAGACAAATAATGTAGATCTGGGTTAGTTTCAACCTACCTGGATGACGGAAAAGAATATCTCTTCATCTGAATGTTAAATTAAAATTTTGAAGATGACCACTTAGACTTGCGGTTTTTTCAAATTTTTAAACATGTGTACATTTGGAAACTTTTAAGAGGTAAAATATGATTTTTTGTTGGGATATTGGTAGAAATTATTGTAAATAATAACTTTATTATCGATCTTGTTTCTAGCTTTTCATACACAATTTAGAGTCATGGGTAAATATTTTCTTTTCCTTCCACACAATGAGTTAGTTGTCAATGTGCTATGAAAATCTGGGGATAGCCTTGTGTACTGCCTTTTGTGAGTGTGTGGCAGGGGCAGGGGGGTGTGCACATGCTTTGGAGGGGTGTGTTAAATGTACGCCTACAAACAATACCTAGAAAATGTAAAAAACAGAATAATATTTATGTAAATTAAAAATACCTGCATAACAGATGATATTTGTGTCAAAACACATAGAATCACTAAAAGGAATACAACAGTTGACTACGAAGAAGGGGCAAGTGCTGATAATGGGAGTGAAAACAGATACATAAATAAAAGGAATGAAAGAATAAATAAATGAATAAAAAATAGTAAACATTAAGTGAGAATTTTTATGGACAAACGATGTAATAATGACACTTTAATAAATTGATGGACATAATTATCTCAATCTTCTGCACCTGCATTTAAAATTCTTATTATCATTAATGTATCTAATTAAAATTCTTTTTCATATTTTTGATGGCCTTATCCTCTTATAATGCAAATTTTATTTTATCAGCATCCAAAGATAAATTTAACCTAAAATATCTTTCATATTCCAAACTATATTCTGGTAAACTATGATCTAATCACAACAGCAGTTTATTGTTTCACAAACATTCCCATAATGTATCATTTTCTTCGTGTCCTTAAAAGCTTCTCTTATTTTATTCCACTGTTTTTTTGCAATGCCTTATAAATCCTTGTTTACTAGAAACTCTATCCATGTGTTCTGACTTTACTAAGAGAAGATATTATACCTCTGAGTTGGAAAAAATTCTCTTGTATTTTTCCTTTAGTCACAATATTTCTGATACTAGATGTGTGGCTTTTCCACACAGTCAAGCATCCTCTCAGACACCAGGTATCCTACAATTTAACCCAGTTCTCACACTATGTACCTGGACACAGACCCCTCGAGTTAAGGTTTCAATCCCAGGAGATTTCCCGCTCCCCCCCCCTCCCCCGCCCCACTTCACACGCACCTTGTAAGGTCAGGTTGTTACCTGTGCTTCTGAACAACTGCCTATAAATCAGAGGGTCCCAGGAGCCCCTCTTCAGGTTTAATTAATTTGGCAGAGGCGCTCACAGAACTCAGGGGAGCATTATTTTACTAGATTACTGGTCTATTATGAAAGGTAAAACTCAGGAAGAGCCAGATGGAAGCGATGCACAGGGTCAGGTGTAGGAGAGGCTGTGGAGCTTCCATGCACTCTCCAGTCACCAGAGTCCCAGTACCTCCATGGGTTCACCAACAGAGGAGCTCACCAACCTTTGTAATTTTGGAATTTTTACAGAGGCTTCATCATGTAAGCATGATGAATCATTAACAACCTCTAGCTCCTCTATCATTCTTTGGAGAGAGGCTGGGCTGAATATTCCAAGCTTCTAATCATAGGTTGGTCTTTCTGATGACTGTCCCCATCCTAAATCTACCTAGGAGTCCAGGAAGAGCCTCCTCAATAGAACAAAAGATACTTCTTTCATCCAAGACATTCACCAGGAAATTTACCCAAAAAACAGGATTAAAGAGCAAATAGCAGAACAAAAGAAAGATGTCCCTACTGTTCTTCTCATAAAATTATAAGGGTTTTAGGAGCTCTGATCCGGGAACCAGGAGCAGAGATCAATATACACAGTTGACCTCAAACAGCAAGCATGAGGGCTAGGGGCACAGAACCCCTTTTGGTCAAAAATCGACCTTCCATATCCACATTTCCACATTTGCAGATTCAGCCAACATCAGATTAGTTAGTACTATAATACAGATTTTCAGAAAAATATCCACATATAAGTGGAACACTTCAAATAGACGTTTTTCAAGTCAATTGTGTATTTTCTATTATTTCACTTCTATTTTTATCTTTAGAATTTATCATAATGCCAGTATAGATAAGCACAAGTACTAATAAGTACTTGATAAACATCAATTGAGGTTAAATGCATTTTTATAATGTCTAAGACTAATCACAGTGCCTCATAAGGCAGAGTAGCTCATAGCATAGTAAAACACTATCTGAAAATATCCAAAAAATGTTTAACAAAATAATAAAGTGCAAACACATTGTCTTTGAAGGTAAACATACATTGCTGTTGTGGTGAAATATACATCACATTATATTTGCTATGTTTACCATTTCTAAGTACATAGTTCAGTGACTTTAAGTACCTTTGCATTATTATTCAATCATCACTATACATCATCAGAAATTTTGACCATCTCCAATGGCAACTGGAAAAGGTCAGTTTTCATTCCAATCCAAAAGAAAGGCAATGACAAAGAATGCTCAAACTACTGCACAATTGCATTCATCTCACACACTAGTAAGGTAATGCTCAAAATTCTCCAAGCAAGGCTCCAGCAATACGTGAACCATGAACTTCCAGATGTTCAAGCTGGTTTTAGAAAAGGCAGAGGAACCAGAGATCAAATTGCAAACATCCAATGGATCACCGAAAAAGCAAGAGAGTTCCAGAAAAACATCTACTTTTGCTTTCTTGACTATGCCAAAGCCTTTGACTGTGTGGATCACAATACTGTGGAAAATTCTAAAAGAGATGGGAATACCAGACCACCTGACCTGCCTCTTGAGAAATCTGTATGCAGGTCAGGAAGCAACAGTTAGAACTGGACATGGAACAACAGATTGGTTCCAAATAGGAAAAGGAGTACGTCAAGGCTGATTATTGTCACCCTGCTTATTTAACTTATATGCAGAGTACCTCATGACAAACGCTGGGTTGGAGGAAGCACAAGCTGGAATCAAGATTGCTGGGAGAAATATCAATAACCTCAGATATGCAGATGACACCACCCTTATGGCAAAAAGTGAAGAGGAACTGAAGAGCCTCTAGATGAAAGTAAAAGAGGAGAGTGAAAAAGTTGGCTTAAAGCTCAACATTCAGAAAACGAAGATCATGGCATCTGGTCCCATCACTTCATGGGAAATAGATGGGAAACAGTGGAAACAGTGGCTGACTTTATTTTTCTGGGCTCCAAAATCACTGCAGATGGTGACTGCAGCCATGAAATTAAAAGATGCTTACTCCTTGGAAGAAAAGTTATGACCAACCTAGACAGCATATTCAAAAGCAGAGACATTATTTTGTCAACAAAGTCCGTCTAGTCAAGGCTATGGTTTTTCCAGTGGTCATGTACGGATGTGAGAGTTGGACTATCAGATCAGATCAGATCAGATCAGTCGCTCAGTCATGTCCGACTCTTTGCAACCCCATGAATCGCAGCATGCCAGGCCTCCCTGTCCATCACCAACTCCCAGAGTTCACCCAGACTCACGTCCATCGAGTCAGTGATGCCATCCAGCCATCTCATCCTTTGTCATCCCCTTTTCCTCCTGCCCCCAATCCCTCCCAGCATCAGAGTCTTTTCCAATGAGTCAACTCTTCGCATGAGGTGGCCACAGTACTGGAGTTTCAGCTTTAGCATCATTCCTTCTAAAGAAATCCCAGGGCTGATCTCTTTCAGAATAGACTGGTTGGATCTCCTTGCAGTCCAAGGGACTCTCAAGAGTCTTCTCCAACACCACACTTCAAAAGCATCAATTCTTCAGTGCTCAGCCTTCTTCACAGTCCAACTCTCACATCCATACGTGACCATAGGAAAAACCATAGCCTTGACTAGACGAACCTTTGTTGGCAGAGTAATGTCTCTGCTTTTGAATATGCTATCTAGGTTGGTCATAACTTTCCTTCCAAGGAGTAAACGTCTTTTAATTTCATGGCTGCAGTCACCATCTGTAGTGATTTTGGAGCCCAGAAAAATAAAGTCTGACACTGTTTCCACTGTTTCCCCATCTATTTGCCATGAAGTGATGGGACCGGATGCCATGATCTTCGTTTTCTGAATGTTGAGCTTTAAGCCAACTTTTTCACTCTCCACTTTCACTTTCATCAAGAGGCTTTTGAGTTCCTCTTCACTTTCTACCATAAGGGTGGTGTCATCTGCATATCTGAGGTTATTGCTGAAAGCCAAAGAATTGATGCTTTCCAACTGTGAGATATAGTAAATGAAACTACAACATGGCAATACTATATGACCATGAACTACTTATACCAGAGTAGTTATACTACTTATACACTTTTTATTCCTCAGAGATTTAAAAATCACCAGGCATAGCAGGCAAGTCTAGCTCTCGGTTGGGAAAAGTATTTTGATGGGAAAGTGAAGGAAGAGAAATGAGTGTGAGAGCTTAGAAAGTATTTACATAGTCTCAAAACATCTCCCTGCATGGTAGTTATTAATTGCCATGTTGTCGTGTTGTTAGTCGCTCAGTCATGCCCAACTCTTTGCAACCCCTTATATTGACTCCATATTGGTCATTCCATTTGCAAATATATTCTCCCTTTCAGTAGGCTGTCTATTCATTTTGTTGATAATTTCCTTCACTATGAAAAATCTTTTATGCTTCATTAGGTCCCATTTGCTTATTTTTGCTTTCGTTTCCTTTGCCTTAGGAGATAGATTTAAAAAAATATTGCTACATATCACATCAAAGATTGTTCCACTTTCATTCTTTCAGAGGAGTTGCATGGAATTGTATGGTTTTGGGTGTTACATTAAGGCCTTTAATTAATTTTTAGTATACACCCAGGAGTCCTATATGTAGGTCACAATATTTGCTTTCTTTTTTTCCTTTCTGTAATTCTCTCACTCTCTCTGTATGTTATATATATATGTGTGTGTGTGTGTGTGTGTGTGGACATATATATGAATATATATATATATGTATATTTACATGCACGTTTCATGATGCTCCTTTACTTGTAAATAGTTCCACATGATTTCTGATGAGCAGCATAGTAATTTACATAAAGTTACTAAATCAGTAAATCAGCATTAATACTAAACTGTTTTCTGATCTATAGACTTTCATTTAGATTTTGCCACTTATCCTAATGTTTTTTTGACAACACTTCTTCCTTCCCAAATTTAAAATAATTAATTATAATCAGTTGCTATTTATCATTAATACATTTTCATTGGGAATAGTAAATCTTTAGTCCAATTTTCTATTGATGGGTGGGACTGTGTTCCCTCCCTGTAGTTTGGCCTGAGGCCAAACTTTGGTAGGGGTAATGTCAGTAATGGGAACCTCCTTGAAAAGGACTTATGCCAGCATCCCATGGTTCCCAGGACTGTTGTACTGATTGCCTCTGATCCCATTGAAGGCCACTGTCAACCCAAGCTCCTCTGGAAACTCCTGGACACTCACAGGCAAGTCTGTCTCAAGAATAATTTAATTATAACCAACTGTGGTTGGTTATAATTTATTTTATAATAAATTATAAAATTATAAAATTTATAAAATAAATTATAAAATTTATAAAATATAAAATTATAATACAATAAATTATAAAATTTATAATTTATAAAATAATTATAAAATTATTTTTATACTTAATCATTTTATTAATTATTAGAAAATATTTTATTATTAGAAAATATTTTCATTTTTATTTTTAATTAATTATAATAAATTATAATATAATAATAAATTATAACAAACTGTGGTGTTCAACAGTTAGTAAATAGTAGTCACATTTCAAATCCAAGCTCTCCTACTATAGATTATAACTATAATTATTTTATTTTATTTAATAAAAATTATTTTATTAATTATTAGAAAATATTTACATAGTCTCAAAATATCTCCCTGCATGGTAGTTATTAATTGCCATGTTGTCGTTTCATGGTCATATAGTATTGTATAACATGGTCATATAGTGTTGTATAACTACTTATACAACATGGCAACTACTATATGACCATGAAACTACAGAGAATAACTATCAAGAATATGCTAGATCCAGGAACTAGGCATTTACATATTATCTTGTTAAATTACTATGACATCCATGTAAGGAAAACTATTGTTTTCTGATTCTTATAGAAAATGATTTAGGTTTAGATAAAGAATATGCCAAAGTCAACAGTTAGTAAATAGTAGTCACATTTCAAATCCAAGCTCTCCTACTATAGATTATAACTATAATTATCTTTTATTTAATAAAATTATTTTATTATCAGAAATGATTTTATTAATTATTAGAAAATATTTAATTTAATATTATAATTAATGTCAACAAAGGTTTGTCTAGTCAAGGCTATGGTTTTTCCAGTGGTCATGTATGGATATGAGAGTTGGACTATAGAGAGGGCTGAGCGCTAAAGAATTGATGCTTTTGAACTGTGGTTGGAATTGCATCACCAACTCAATGGATATGGGTTTGGGTGGACTCTGGGATTGGTGATGGACAGGGAGGCCTGGTGTGCTGTGGTTCATGGGGTTGCAAAGAGTCAGACACGACTGAGCAACTGAACTGAACTGAACGTCAACTCTGTACCTATTAATTTCCCAATAAGCACTCCCCCAGTTTCTGGAAGCCACTATTCTACTTATTTCTCTCAGGGCTTTACATCTTTAAACTTTACAGCTCTAAGTGCTAAATGTGTGTATAATCATACAAAATTTGTCATTCTGCCTCTCTCTTATTTCACTTAGAATAATGTCTTTGAAATGAACCTTTGTTATTGCTTCTTGGCCTTTTGGCTAAGATCAAGTGATATTAACTATTGCTGTTAGAATTAACCTCAGAATTTCTTCCTTTTTTCAGTCTAAATAATATTTCATTGTATGTATATGCCACATCTTTTCTTTAATCCATTCATCCTTGGATGTACACTTAGGTTGCTTCCATAGTTTGGCAATTATGAATATAAACATGCATGTACAAATATCTTTGTGAGATTAAGCTTTCAATTTTGTGGCATAAATATGCGGAAGTGGATTTACTGGGACCAATAATAGATTATTTTACTTTTAAAATTCTATATTTAATTTCCTGTTACCTTATACTATTTTTCAGAATGATAGCTCCATTTTACATCCCTATCAGTAGTGCACATGTGTTCCAATTTCTCTACATCCTCACCAGCTCTTGTTTTGTTTTTCTTTGTGTTTCAATATCACAGCAATCCTATTCACTGTGAAGAGAGGTAACATATTTCAAGATAGACTTGCAGGGCCAAGATGCTGAAAGAAAAGGTACTTGTAGCTTAGCTTCTTGTTTACTTATTTTCCTTCTGACGCACTTGCCAACTTAAACAGCTCAAGAGGCTGAGGTTAAAAAGCTAGAAGAGAATCAACAAGTTATAGAGAGGACAGCATCGCTGTCTGCAATCTCACTGTCCTGAGGAGACAAAAATGAAATTCCAGGCTTGTCAAAGCAGCTAGATCTTGAGGGACTAATGCACTAACAGAGAAAGGGTAGGTGAAAAACAGTGAAACTTGGACTCTGTGCAGGGTTTTCTTCAAGTCATTTGCTATTAGGCCACGCAGGATGAGGATGAAAGGCTAAACTAAAAACATTTGAGAATTTAATGGAAACTTTTAGCAGCTGAATAATGTTGGAGAACAAAAGCACGAAGGGGACTAGAAAAACACTGAAAAGTTCATTTGGGAGCCATGGAGGGTTTTACCTTACGGAGGTCATAAACCATAGTCAGAGGAGACTCAGACCACACAAATTTTATTATCAAGTAATCTTCTACCTCGATTTTATTGAGTGAAGGGGCTTAGGGTATATCTTTTCTAGACAAAGACAACATTGTCTACAGCCTCTATAACTTTCAGACACCACGTCTGAAATTGACCTCAAATTACCAATTATACCAATAATTAGTACCAAATGAAAAAAAAAAAAAACAGAAAAGAAAAACAGGCAAGAAGTGACTCAATGGTTCTAGACTGCAGATACAGATCAAAAATAATTATGACTCATACATTAAGAAAATATATGAACTGATAAAAATGCTATCAGAGAAACCAACAAAAACACCAAGTGGAAATTTCAGAACTGAACAATTCAATAATTTATATTAAAAACTTGGTGATGAGCAGGGCATTGGAA
The DNA here is from genome assembly GCF_027580195.1 of Bos mutus. Lineage (NCBI taxonomy): Eukaryota > Metazoa > Chordata > Mammalia > Artiodactyla > Bovidae > Bos > Bos mutus. Next base: position 22,771,634 of record NC_091643.1, read on the forward strand.
ATAGCTGGAGAGAGAACCAATGAAGTGAGAAGAGGTCATTAGCAAATATGGAGATTGAAGTGAAAAAAAAAGAAAAAAAAGGAATGAGAGGTACAGAAAAGAGCAAAACAAAAAAGTGGACCATGAGGCAAATATCAAATATATTTTAACTGAGAATATGGATAATGAATTTACCAAGCAAATATCTAATTTTTCTTAGATATCAAATATCTAAGAAAGTCTATAAAATTCAATCAAGGAAAAATACAAATAAAGTCATACTTGGCACAGTGTAGTAACTCTTCTAAAAATAAAAAATAAAATAAATCTTCAAATCAGTAATAGAAAAAGAAGATATTAAGTAGATAGATATTAAGATACAAAGTAAGAACATTAAGACTTACAGCTTATATCAGAGAAAAAGATACCAGAGCAGCCTAGGCTAACCTAGTAGTATTCCAAAGTTTAATAATACTGGCTTCAGTAGAAACAAAATATTGCAACCTCAGGAACCTGAATTTGACACCAAACTACTACGGTCTGATGGTATGACTTTATCAAATCTTTCTGCATCTCAAGTTCTTTGACTTATTAGCAACTAGAGGTAGACAGGCTCCTAGGTCCTTTCTTACTTTAAGTTGCCAGGATCTGATTTTAGGGTTGGGCAGAACAGTACTGCTATTCTTCAAATGATAATTTTATTCCTCGCTCATCTTTATCTTTTACTATCAATATTATGGCTTCATTTGACTTATATTGTTTTCATTTGGCTTTTATTTGGTTTCACTGGTATTATCTAGCAAGGTTTCTTATTTGCTTTTTGAAAACACTTCAAAAATATGCTTAACCATTTAAAATAAATATATGTATGAGTATACAGTCTAGGTATATTTTTCTCATGTATATTAAAGTATCTGGGAAACTTTTTAAAATATACTTTTTAAGTATCTTTTATCTTAAATATTATTGAATAATAACACAAAAATTCCATTAGAGCAATAAGTGAACCTGAAAAGATTACACGCTGTATGATTCCAACTATGAATCAGGTAAAAGGTAAAATTATGGAGACAGGGAAAAGATCAATAGTTTCCAGGAGTTCAGGGAAGAGAGGAATGACTGAATAGATGGAACAGGAGATTTTTAGGGTAGGAAACTATTCTGTGGCTTCCCAGGGGGCTCAGCAGTAAAAACCTGCCTGCCAATGGAGGAGACAAAATTCAGGGTTTGATCCTGGGTTGGGGAGATCCCTTGAAGAAGGAAATGGCAACCCACTCTAATATTCTTGCCTGGGGAATCCCATGGTCGGAGGAGCCTGGGGGGCTACAGTCCATGGGGTTGTATAAGAGTGACTCGACTTAGCCACTAAGTTACTAAATAAACAACAACAGACTATTCTGTTTGATACCATAAATGGTGGATACATTTTATAAATTTGTCAGTACTCACAGAACACACAGCACAAAGAGTGAAACAATGTAAACTATGAACTTTAGTTAACAATGGAACATTACTGACTCACCAATTGTTTCAAATGTATCACTAATATAAAATTTTAATAATAAAGGATACAAGGGTAGGCAGAGAGGGGATACATGGAAACTGTAGTTAGTGCTTACTCTTCTGTACACCTAAAACTCCTGAAAAATTAAACTGAAACCTTGGAAGCAACCGAGATGTCCTCCAATAGGTGAATGATTTTTAAAAACTGTGGTACATCCAATGGAATATTATTCAGCAATAAAAAGAAGTGAACTATTAAGCCATCAAAAGGCATGCTGCTGCTGCTAAGTTGCTTCATTCATGTCCGACTCTGTGCGACCCCATAGATGGCAGCCCACCAGGCTCCCCCGTCCCTGGGATTCTCCAGGCAAGAACACTGGAGTGGGTTGCCATTTCCTTCTCCAATGCATGAAAAGGAAAAGTGAAAGTGAAGTCACTCAGTCGTGTCCGACTCTCAGGACCCCATGGACTGCAGCCCACCAGGCTCCTCTGTCCATGGGATTTTCCAGGCAAGAGTACTGGAGTGGGGTGCCATGGCCCTCTCTGAAAAGGCATGAGGGGAGCTGAAATGTATGTTACTAAGCGTAAGAAACCTATCTGAAAAAGCTACATACTATATAATTCAGGTTACATGGCATTCTGGGAAAGACAAAATTAAAGAGGCAGTTAAGTTGTGTTTGCAAAGGGTTGGGCGGGGGAGAAAATGAATAGGAAAAGCACAGAGACATTTTAGGGCTATGAAACTACTTTGAATGATACTATAGTGATGGTTGTTGCTGTTGTTTAGTCACTAAGTCTTGTCTCTTTTGTGATATCATGGACTGAAGCCCACCAGGAACATCTGTCCATGTAATTTCCCATGGAGGAATACTGGAGTGGGTTGTCAATTCCTTGTCCAGGGACCTTATCGGCCCAGGGATTGAACTCGCATCTCCTGTGTTGGCAGGCAGATTCTTTACTACTGAGCCACTGGTGTTAGTCACTCAGTCGTGTCCAACTCTTTGCGACTCCATGGACTGTAGCCTGCCAGGCTTCTCTGTCCATGGAATTCTCCAGGCAAGAATACTGGAGTGGGATGCAGTTTCCTTCTTCAAGAGATCTTCCCAACCCAGGGATTGAACCTGGGTCTCCTGCATTGCAGGCATATTATTTAATGTCTGAGCCAACAGGGAAGCCCCATAATGTTGGATGTATGTCACCACAATTTTTTCCAAATCTATAGTTTGTACAACATTGAAAGTGAACCCTAATATAAAATATCCATAAAGAAGATTGAATGTCAAAGAAATGATGCATTGGAATTTGGTATTGGAGAAGACTCTTGAGAAGACTCCCTTGGACTGCAAGGAGATCAAACCAATCAATCCTAAAGGAAATCAACCCTGAATATTCATTGAAAGGACTGTTGCTAAAGCTAAAGCTCCAATGTCTTGGCCACCTGATGCAAAGAGTTGACTCACTGGAAAAGACCCTGATGCTGGGAAAGACTGGAGGCAAAGAAGAGGGTGGCAGAGGACAAGATGGTTGGATAGCATCACCGACTTGGTGAACATGAATTTGAGCAAGGTCTGGGAGACAGTAGAAGACAGAGGAGCCTGGTGTCCTATAGCCTATGGGGTTGCAAAGAGTGGGACATGATTTTGTGACTGAACAATAATAAATGCAAAGATGGGCTTTGGGTGATAATGATGTGTCAGTGCAATTTCATCGATTGTAACAAATGTACCACTCTGGTGAGGGATGTTGAAAACGGGGGAGCATGCATGGACCCAGGATACATGGTAAGTCTCTGGACTTCCTGCTCAATTTTGCTGTGAAACTAAAAGTGCTCTAAAACGTAAAGTCCATTAAAACAAAATAAGTATCAAAATAAGTATTTTTGATTAGATGATTAAGAAAACTGGTCAAATGAATATATTGACTATTTTAAGTCATAGAGTTATATCATTTATTTTGCATAAAATTTTTAAAAAATATGTATATGTCAAATTATCTCAGCACTAAGCATTATGGAACATGGGAGTTATACAGCTAAAGGGAAATAAAATAAGCTATTTGAATTAGAAGATAAATTAAGAGTATACAAAAGGTAAGAAGCTAAGCACACTTTAGTATGTTTTGTAATTTTTATGGGTAATGAGCTCTATATTCTTGCCTGGAAAATCCCATGGACAGAGGAGCCTGGTGGGCTGCAGTCCATGGGGTCGCACAGAGTCGGACACGACTGAAGTGACTTAGTAGTAGCAGTATGGGTAGTGAGCTAGAGAATAAATGATCTTTTATCTTTCTCTATGATACATACATATATGAGTGTGTATACCTACGTGCATTAAAAAAAAAAAAAAAACTAAGAAGAAAATACTAGCTGTTTAATTTATTTTTTACATTTTGTAAACATTCCAATCAAAAGAAATTGTCCATGGCAGAAGTTTTTGACAATATTTTTGTAGATAAATCATTAGTTTGTTTTCTTAATCCTTATAAAAATGCTTATTCTAGCACCTGCTAAAGACTAATGCATCTGCCCTTAATCAGCCCTGCTGATTATTAGCCCTAGTTACCTACCAGAAGTTGTAATTTCTTGTCAAAATTCCAGCTGAGAGAGATTACATTGCTTTAAAGAATATACTATAAAAGAAGAACTACTCATTTTTCTTAGACGTCTACATTCTAGCATTTGATAGAGTCTGGCAGCCGAAGGACTCCAAATCCTGGACTGACGTGAACCTCAATGCCAGTGTATTGAATTTTATTGCAGATTTCTAAAATAAAGAGCCACATGAATTCCACTTTTCAAAATTGCCATACAACTTTTATTTGGAGTACTTTTCTTTACATCACTCATTGCTCTTCACACGAAAGAACTTCCTTAAGAATATAGTAACAGGAAAAACTAATGTGTTTCTTAGGAAATGGTATGCTTCTTTTCTCATATTTGACATCACATTTTCTTCATTTTTTAGTTTATCATATTTAGACTTTAGGTTTAGTCATAAAAATGATCAGTCTCTATATTTAAATTTTAATCCTTCACATTTTACTTTCTTACTAATCCAATTACAAATGCTTTATAAAATAAATGTATAAAATAGAAAAATAATATGTATACACATATACAAATGTCAAGATTAAATAAAGTCCTTTTTATCAACTAAGTAGAGTATATTTTAAATATATTCTATATGTCATATATGAAATTAACTTCAGGAGTCATATGAGAGAACATCAATGAAATAAATCATTATCCTCTAGAGTAGCTGACAGTTAAAACAAAACTTCAGAAAATTTGGTTGGAAAATAATTTACTCTGGTGTAGATTCCAGAAGGAAGCCAAAAATAAAAATACATCTAGGAATTTATTTATTTATTGACATATATGAATATATATAAAGTTTCTTTAACTTTGAAATTCTTTGGTTCTGGAGTCAATAATATTGTGTCATCTTGAACTACTATCAATGGGTTTTGTTCTGAAGTACAATAGTGAACTTAAGGATTAGTGAAATTCTGTTCAAATTACTAAACTTTAAAAAATTTTTAGATGTTCTTCAGTAATCTAATAATAATAAAATTTATAAGATGAAAAAATAATCAACTCATTTTGACTTTGTTTTTATTTTTATTTTTATATATTTCTCCCTCAACTACTTCCATTCCATTCTGGACTAGCAGACATAATATGAATTAAGTTCTCATAAATACACCTGGAACCTGAAGAGTCTATTTCTTAAGAATTTCGTGGCTCAGGTTCTATTACGTTGGTGCAAAAGTAATTGCAGTCGTGCATTGCTGAACTTTGTTGTTTGGCACTGGAATACATCCTTAAACAAATGTGGCTATGTTATCATTTTAATCATTTATGATGAGTCACTTTAATCATTTACATGATTTTAATGCACACTTTTGTTTTTGTTTTTTTGCTAATGACATTACTTGCTGTTCATTATATATTTATTTTAGACTAGGGAAATGATGTTATACAAAATGATGTTCTTCTTCAAGTTCAAAATGGTTCATAAAGCAGCAGAGACAACTCACAACATCAACAACACCTTTGGCCCAGGAACTGCTAACGAATGTGCATTGTAGTGTTGGTTCAAGAAGTTATGCAAAGGATACAAGAGCCTTGAAGATGAGGAAGGCAGTGGCCAGCCATCAGAAGTTGATAATGAACAACTGAAAGGATCAAAGAAGCTGATCCTCTTACAACACAAGAAGTTGCCGAACGAACTCAATGTGGACCATTCTAGGTTGTTAGGCATTTGAAGCAAACTGGGAAGGTGAGAAAGCTCGATATGTGAGTGCCTCATGAGCTGACTGGGAGAAGGCAATGGCACCCCACTCCAGTACTCTTGCCTGGAAAATCCCATGGATGGAGGAGCCTGGTAGACTGCAGTCCGTGGGATCGCTAAGAGTCAGACACGACTGAGTGACCTCACTTTCACTTTTCCCTTTCCTGCACTGGAGAAGGAAATGGCAACCCACTCCAGTGTTCTTGCCTGGAGAATCCCAGGGATGGGGGAGCCTAGTGGGCTGCTGTCTATGGGGCTCACACGGAGTCGGACACAACTGAAGCGACTTAGCAGCAGCAGCACCAGCATGAGCTGACTGCAAATCAAAAACATCATTGTTTTGAAACGTTGTCTTCTCTTATTCTATGCACGATTTCTCGATTGTATTGTGACGTGTGATGGAAAGTGGATTTTATATGACAACCAGTAATGACTAGCTCAGGGGCTGGACAGAGAAGAAGCTCTAAAACACTTACCAAAGCCAAACTTGCATGAAAAAAAGATCATGGTCACTGGTAGTCTGCTGCCAGTCTAATCCACTACAGTATACTGAACCCCAGAGAAAACATTACATCTGAGAAGTATGCTCAGCAAATTGATGAGCTGCACCAAAAACTGCAAAAACTAACCCTAACCCGATCCCTACCCCTACCCCAACCCTAATTCTTTCGATGGCATTGGTCAACAGAAAAGGCCCAATTCTTCTCCATGATAGTCCTGACTGCACAACCGGTCCTAAGTGCACAACCAGTGCTTCAAAAGTTGAACAAATTGGGGTGTGAAGGTTTGCCTCATCCACCATAACCACCTGACCTCTAACCAACCAACTACCATTTCCTCAAGCATCTCGAGGACAACTTTTTGCAGGGAAAATGCTTCCCCAAGCAGCAGGAGACATAAAATGCTTTCCAAGTGTTCATGGAATCCTGAAGCACGGATTTTTATGTTACAGAAATAAATAAACCCATTTTTTGTTGGCAAAAAAAGTGTTGATTATAATGGTTCCTATTCTGATTAATAAAGATATATTTGAGCCTAATTATAGTGATTTAAAATTCATGGTCTGAAACTGCAATTAATTTTTCACCAGCCTAAATACCTGCTTTCAGGCTTAGACCCTAAGTCTTTTCTTTAATTTTAGGCAGAACAGCATTTTATATTTGCTTACAAAAGTGCATCTTTCTCACTGTAATTTAATGACCTTCTATATATTTGTTCCCACAATAAAGAATAAATCAAGCCTGTAATATTAGTGGCTCACATAGCTCCTAGGAAAAGGAAGACAATAAATGTTTGTTGAATGATTCACTAGACAGTGTTGATTTTAAGAAAATAATCTGGAATTAATGTTATTAAATGATAATCTTACATTTTTATTAGGAAAGTAATATATTTTATTGCACAAAATATGGGAAAAGGTAGAAAAGTATTAAAAAGAAAATAATTCCCTGTATGCAAGACAGCAAAAGAGACACAGATGTATAGAACAGTCTTTTGGACTCTGTGGGAGAGGGCAAGGGTGGGATGATATGGGAGAATGGCATTGAAACATGTAAATTATCACATGTGAAACGACTCGCCAGTCCAGGTTCGAGGCATGATACAGGGTGCTTGGGGCTGGTGCACTGGGATGACCCAGGGGGATGGGATGGGGAGGGAGGTGGAAGGGGCTTCAGGATGGGGAACACATGTACACCCATGGCAGATTCATGTCAATGTATGGCAAAACCAATACAATATTGTAAAGTAAAAATAAATAAATAAAACTGAGGGGAAAAAAAAGAAAATAATCCCCATAATGCTGCCATTCACATGTAAACACAGTAAGATTATTTTCTAAGGAAAATGGGGTAAAATATAACAAAAATTAGTGAGTCTTGCAAATTAAGAATAATAAGATCTTACTTTTAGGAAAATGATCTTCTGACACACTAGTATTCAAATACATATAGTATGCTATCATATACACTTAAAAGACATAAATATACTATAGGAATCAATCAGAGAAGACAAAACATAAACTGAATGAGTAAAACATGATAGTATAGTGTCTGTGCAGTATTGAATTCCTAAGCATCATTGTTAAATAAATCTGTACACACATATACACATAATTTATGTATCCAAAACAATATATATAGAATATAAAATATTACTTTGATTGATTTTAAAATTTCCTATAAAACATTTGACGTGAACTTCTGAAGGTAAAACATTAAGTTCTCATATAACTTTTATTTCCTGAGCAATTCTTAACACTTATATGTTTGAATATTTTGTTATTGAAACAACTAAATGTATACAAAGTCATATTCAAATGGAAAAATTTAATTCTCTCAATAGTTGACATAATTGAAATGCAAACCTCTGGATTTATTCCCAAGCAATTTTCTGCAGTAAAGCTGTGATAACAAATGTATTTGCTGAATATTTTCAAAAATTATAAGTGTATTTCATATTTAATTTGGCAGGCTTACATTCCAGTGCTACAAATAAGGCATTTGTCCCAACACTGTTCTTGAATCCTAATATGTTATTATTAGATCTAACTTCTGATGTCAATTTTTAAAACCTTTATTGCATATTTTACTCATTAATTTTGTGCTTTGTTGGTTTATAAGCTACAAGCAGATGTTTTACTATAACCATGTCAGGAATTCAAGATGATTTATTTATTTGATCAGCAGTAAAAAAAAGGACAAAATTTTTATTTGCACTAAAAAACTCAGCCTATTATTCTCTTTATTCTTGATTCCAAATAAACTCGTAATTTGATTGCTAATTTTGCCAGTTAAGTAGCTAGACTGATTCTTTTTATTTGCGAGGTAAATTTCACAAACCAGATGGAACCACTTATTTTATTCTTCAGTGAAAATTGCCATATTTATTCAACTTAAATCCATGTTTTCTGACTCTCTAGGTCCACTATTTAAAGATCTTGGTAAAGCCACTTAATCTGAGATTTAACTTAATTAATTTACAATTTAATAGTCATGTATGTCCAGTCTGCTTGACAGATTTGCTTAAAAGATTGAAACAGTGTAGCAAATCAAAGATGTTTGGAAACTACTGAACATGTGGATAATAATTTTGCATGTTATTTTTAAGGCTACTTTCAAGGTGACACTCTGGATAAAGGAGAGACTGTGATAGAGTGTTCCTAATTGGGAGTCTAAATGCAAAAACATTCTTTATTACCTTGCTACTTCCATAGGACTAAAGACATCTGAAAACAGCAGTGTGATTGATAGGTGACATTCTGTACCCTGAGTGTAGACAGGTTCTATAAAGACAATTTAAAATATATGAGACTTTTCATACCATGCTGGTTTCCTCTCAGTCTTTATTCACTGATAGTCTTATGTCCAGAGTCAGGTAATAAAGGAAAAATATTAACTTTCAGCCTGAGACTGAACTCCTACAGTTACAATCTAGAGATGATATCTTTCACATCCAGAAGCTACGATACAGCGCTATTTAATTTTGGATTGGTTTCAAGCAGCACTTTGGCATTTTGTTTTATACCCATAGGTAATAAGCACAAGACCTGCAGTTAGAACAGAAGGGTGTTTGTAGCCAGATGGCATCTTCCTTTACTTTTCCCATTTTTTCCCTCAAGCAACAGTTTACTTTTAACAGTAAAGAAGATCTGAAAATGTGGTGCTTTTACCAAACTTCACCTCATCAACTGGCTAACAAAAAATAGGAAATATTCAATCCTTCCTTCATTTTTATTTAGCTAACAGTTATTGCATGACAATTTTGTGACAGAAACTGGACCAAGTATTGAGGCTGCACAAACCTTATTCAGAAATGGCACTACTTATTTTCAACATCTCCTGACTGAAGACATTGACATGTGTCTGGTATTTTAATTTCATGATCTACATTTCTCTGATGTCATTCCCACTTGACAAATATATTTCCTCCTCAATTTTTGTGTATTTAGAAAATGCTTGTCCGGTTGACATACTACTATTTCCTTGTCTGCCTTATTATATTTGTGGAATTCAGTGCAGAATTGAGATAACCCCATCCCTACAGTCATGGTATATTATCATCAGCAATGCCTCTCTCCCCTTTCAGCTATAATTTCCAGTTCTTTTCCTCTCTATCCCATAAACACTATAATTTAGTTTATAAACTTTTTCTACATGTTGTTTCAACATTTATGTAAATGTATTTTACATTTATATACATCCTATTTTCCATACTTGCTTTTACAATCACTTCATTTTGTTTTGTGCACAAATAATTCTGCACTTTTAATGTTATATAGATACTATGAAAAGTATATAGCTTATTTATTTACATCTTCCCATGATGGACTGAGATTGTTTCTCGCTGCCTGCTGACATAAATGATGCTGGACATTTTTGTACATCCCCTTCTGTATCCCCAATTTTCTTCTGGTTCATATAACAAAAGAGCTATTGATGGGTCACTCACACATAGTTTTTATACTTTAAGATGCATTCTAGACTTGCACTGAGTTTCTCAAAAACACACATTCTCCCATACCCTTCTGTTTCATTTTGGCCATTTCACTAACCAATAATTATTTTTTTTCAAATAATCTTTGAATCATATATACAACATTTTCTGTACTTTGCCATATCCATTGAATAATTCTTTCAATACCTCTAAGCCCTCTAAGTCAATTGACAAAGTTTTGATATATCATCATTTTTATATACTAATTGATTTAATTTGCTAGTATATAAGGTAGAATTTTTTTTGCTTTTATGTCCATGATGTAAATTTGCCTGTAATTTCATTTATTATAATGTTTGCTGAAGATTTTGGAAGCAAGGTCATACTGGTCTCATGAAATGAATTAGGAAGTCTTTCTACAGCTGATATTCTCTGGAAGACTTTATCAACATTAGTGTTATTTCTCACTTAAAGACTTGGAGAAACATCAGGAAATCTATCTGACAAGATTAGAAATAACAAAGACATTTAAAACTAGGTAATATGTTTTTCTTTCTAATAACATTTAACTTACATTTTAATATTTTCACATTTTTGGTAGAGGCTGTTTTTCAAGGAATTTGTTTACTTTATCTAAACTGTCAAATTTATTGGCATAAGGTACTTAAAATTATCCTATTATCATATTGCCTCTGTCTGATCATATTGATTTTCTTCATTTTGATACATGGTATTAACTATAGTATTGTATTTTCCTGTGTTTCTTGACTAATATTGAAAGTGTGCTGTCAACTTTATGAATCTTTTCAAAGACCTACTGGCCTTAATGATTTCTTTCCACTATCTGTGCCTATTTTTCTGTTATATGCCTTTCTGCCTCTTTTCACACTCACACACACAACACACACACACACTGAATGTGTTCATGCCTATACAATCACCTATTTCCCAGTTCTGTTGTTGCACAGGCTAGCTGCAATGAGCAATGAGTTTATCCAGTGCCCACACATTGTCTTAGTACCGTTTTCAACTGAAAGAAACTGGGAAACATAGCTGTTTTCACAGCTGGGGCAGGGAAAGTACAAGATAAGTACAAAATATCTTCTTGTGCCTAAAAACAGACAAATACAGAATGATTCAGATCAGATCAGATCAGTCGCTCAGTCGTGTCCGACTCTTTGCGACCCCATGAATCGCAGCATGCCAGGCCTCCCTGTCCATCACCAACTCCCGGAGTTCACCCAGACTCACGTCCATCGAGTCAGTGATGCCATCCAGCCATCTCATCCTCTGTCGTCCCCTTCTCCTCCTGCCCCCAATCCCTCCCAGCATCAGAGTCTTTTCCAATGAGTCAACTCTTCGCATGAGGTGGCCAAAGTACTGGAGTTTTAGCTTTAGCATCATTCCTTCCAAAGAAATCCCAGGGCTGATCTCCTTCAGAATGGACTGGTTGGATCTCCTTGCAGCCCAAGGGACTCTCAAGAGTCTTCTCCAACACCACAGTTCCAAAGCATCAATTCTTCAGCACTCAGTCTTCTTCATAGTCCAACTCTCACATCCATACATGACCACCGGAAAAACCATAGCATTGACTAGACAGAACTTTGCTGGCAAAGTAATGTCTCTGCTTTTGAATATGCTATCTAGGTTGGTCATAACTTTCCTTCCAATGAGTAAGCGTCTTTTAATTTCATGGCTGCAGTCACCATCTGTAGTGATTTTGGAGCCCAGAAAAATAAAGTCTGACACTGTTTCCACTGTTTGCCCATCTATTTCCCATGAAGTGATGGGACCGGATGCCAGGATCTTCATTTTCTGAATGTTGAACTTTTAGCCAACTTTTTCACTCTCTACTTTCACTTTCATCAAGAGGATTTTGAGTTCCTCTTCACTTTCTGCCATAAGGGTGGTGTCATCTGCATATCTGAGGTTATTGATATTTCTCCCGGCAATCTTGATTCCAGCTTGTGTTTCTTCCAGCCCAGCGTTCTCATGATGTACTCTGCGTATAAGTTAAATAAACAGGGTGACAATACACAGCCTTGACAAACTCCTTTTCCTATTTGGAACCAGTCTGTTGTTCCATGTCCAGGTCTAACTGTTGCTTCCTGACCTGCATACAAATTTCTCAAGAGGCAGATCAGGCGGTCTGGTATTCCCATCTCTTTCAGAATTTTCCACAGTTTATTGTGATCCACACAGTCAAAGGCTTTGACATAGTCAATAAAGCAGAAATAGATGCTTTTCTGGAACTCTCTTGCTTTTTCCATGATCCAGAGGATGTTGGCGATTTGATCTCTGGTTCCTCTGCCTTTTCTAAAACCAGCTTGAACATCAGGAAGTTCACGGTTCATATATTGCTGAAGCCTGGCTTGGAGAATTTTGATCATTACTTTACTAGCGTGTGAGATGAGTGCAATTGTGTGGTAGTTTGAGCATTTTTGGCATGCTTTTTTTGGGATTGGAATGAAGACCGACCTTTTCCAGTCCTGTGGCCACTGCTGAGTTTTCCAAATGTGCTGGCATATTGAGTGCAGCACTTTCACAGCATCATCTTTCAGGATTTGGAATAGCTCAACTGGAATTCCATCACCTCCACTAGCTTGGTTTGTAGTGATGCTTTCTGAGGTCCACTTTACTTCACATTCCAGGATGTCTGGCTCTAGGTCAGTGATCACACCATCGTGATTATCTGGGTCGTGAAGATCTTTTTTGTACAGTTCTTCTGTGTATTCTTGCCATCTCTTCTTAATATCTTCTGCTTCTGTTAGGTCCATACCATTTCTGTCCTTTATTGAGCCCATCTCTGCATGAAATGTTCCTTTGGTATCTCTGATTTTCTTGAAGAGATCCCTAGTCTTTCCCATTCTGTTGTTTTCCTCTATTTCTTTGCATTGATCGCTGAAGAAGGCTTTCTTATCTCTTCTTGCTATTCTTTGGAACTTTGCATTCAGATGTTTATATCTTTCCCTTTCTCCTTTGCTTTTCACTTCTCTTCTTTTCACAGCTATTTGTAAGGCCTCCACAGACAGCCATTTTGCTTTTTTGCATTTCTTTTCCATGGGGATGGTCTTGATCCCTGTCTCCTGTACAATGTCACGAACCTCATTCCATAGTTCATCAGGCACTCTATCTATCAGATCTAGGCCCTTAAATCTATTTCTCACTTCCAATGTATAATCATAAGGGATTTGATTTAGGTCATACCTGAATGGTCTAGTGGTTTTCCCTACTTTCTTCAATTTAAGTCTGAATTTGGCAATAAAGAGTTCATGGTCTGAGCCACAGTCAATTCCTGGTCTTGTTTTTGTGGATTGTATAGAGCTTCTCCATCTTTGGCTGCAAAGAATATAATCAATCTGATTTCGGTGTTGACCATCTGGTGATGTCCATGTGTAGAGTCTTCTCTTGTGTTGTTGGAAGAGGGTGTTTGTTATGACCAGTGCATTTTCTTGGCAAAACTCTATTAGCCTTTGCCCTACTTCATTCTGTATTCCAAGGCCAAATTTGCCTGTTACTCCAGGTGTTTCTTGACTTCCTACTTTTGCATTCCAGTCCCCTATAATGAAAAGGACATCTTTTTTGGGTGTTAGTTCTAAAAGGTTTTGTAGGTCTCCATAGAACCGTTCAACTTCAGCTTCTTCAGCGTTACTGGTTGGGGCATAGACTTGGATTACTGTGATATTGAATGGTTTGCCTTGGAAACGAACAGAGATCATTCTGTCGTTTTTGAGATTGCATCCAAGTACTGCATTTTGGACTCTTTTGTTGACAATGATGGCCACTCCATTTCTTCTGAGGGATTCCTGCCTGCAGTAGTAGATATAATGGTCATCTGAGTTAAATTCACTCATTCCAGTCCATTTTAGTTCGCTGATTCCTAGAATGTCAACACTCACTCTTGCCATCTCTTGTTTGATCACTTCCAATTTGTCTTGATTCATGGACCTGACATTCCAGGTTCCTAAGCAATATTGCTCTTTACAGCATTGGTCCTTGCTTCTATCACCAGTCACATCCACAGCTGGGTATTCTTTTTGCTTTGGCTCCATACCTTCATTCTTTCTGGAGTTATTTCTCCACTGATCTCCAGTGGCATATTGGGCACGTACTGACCTGGGGAGTTTCTCTCTCAGTATCCTATCATTTTGCCTTTTCATACTGTTCATGGGGTTCTCAAAGCAAGAATACTGAAGTGGTTTGCCATTCCCTTCTCCAGTGGACCACATTCTGTCAGATCTCTCCATCATGACCTGCCCGTCTTGGGTTGCCCCACGGGCATGGCTTAGTTACATTGAGTTAGACAAGGCTGTGGTCCTAGTGTGATTTGATTGACTAGTTTCTGTGAGTATGGTTTCAGTGTGTTTGCCCTCTGATGCCCTCTTGCAACACCTACCATCTTACTTGGGTTTCTCTTACCTTGGGCGTGGGGTATCTCTTCATGGCTGCTCCAGCAAAGCGCAGCCATTGCTCCTTACCTTGGACAAGGGGTATCTCCTCACTGCCACCCTTCCTGACCTTCAACGTGGGATAGCTCCTCTAGGCCTTCCTGCGCCCGCGCAGCCACGGCTCCTTGGACCTGGGGTTGGTCCTCATGGCCACTGCCCCTGGCCTTGGGCGTGGGGTTGCTCCTCCCAGATGCCACCCTTGGCCTTGGGCGTGGGGGTGTGGAGTGGCTCCTCCCTGCCAAGAGGAGCTACCCCACGTCCGAGGTCAGGGGCAGCCGCTGAGTACCAGACTGCAATGGCACAGGAACGGCAGAGAGGAGATACCCAGCGTCCGAGGTTAGGGGCGGCGACTGGGAGGCGATACCCCACGCCCCATACCCGAGGCCAGGGGAGGCAGGCAGGAGGAGCTACCCCACAGAATGATTGGGACCTGTCAAAGAGACACAGAATCTAATTACAAGGGTCTAATCTGGCACAAGTTGAACACCAGAATAGTGATATGAAAGTTGTAACTGATTTATTAAAGTAAGAATATATGAATTTGCACTCACATAAATAAATACACCCAAGGGAAGGAAATACTCCCATACTGTTAAATGCCAACTCAGGAATACAGAATAATAATGGAATTAAGCCCACAATCTGGCGATTAAACAAAAATTATCAATGGGTACGAAAATTCACTGGTAAAAGTGTGAGAGCTTAGAAAATATTTACATAGTCTTCAAACATCTCCCTGCACGGTAGTTATTAATTGCCATGTTGTCGTGCTGTTAGTCGCTCAGTCATGCCCAACTCTTTGCGACCCCATAGACTGTAGCCCGTCAGGCTTCTCTGACCATGGAATGCTCCAGCCAAGATTACTGGAGTGGGTTGCCATTCCCTTCTCCAGGGGATCTTCCTGACCCAGGGATTGAACCCGGGTCTCCTTCATGGCAGGCAGATTCTTCACCATCTGAGTCATGTAGGTAATAAAATAATAACAATACAGTGGCAAAAACTGACAATGTAAAATCTGAAAGTCAAAGTTAGCATTCCCAGCAAAGGGACCAACAGATGGGATGGTAAGCTGTATTTAATCTAATTCTAATCATGAGGGAAGCAGACAGACCCACATTGAGGGACAGATTATGAAATAATTATCTTGCACTCTTCAAAAATATCAATGCCATGAAACATAAAACAGACTTTAGAAATAGTCCCAATGAAAATATATTAATGATAAAGAGCAACTGATTATAATTAATTATTTTAAATTTGGGAAGGAAGAGGTGTTGTCAAAAAAACATCAGGATAAGTGGCAAAATCTAAATGAAAGTCTATAGATCAGAAAACAGTTTAGTATTAATGCTGATTTACTGATTTAGTAACTTTATGTAAATTACTATGCTGCTCATCAGAAATCATGTGGAACTATTTACAAGTAAAGGAGCATCATGAAAAGTGCATGTAAATATACATATATATATATATTCATATATATGTCCACACACACACACACACACACACACATATATATATATATAACATACAGAGAGAGTGAGAGAATTACAGAAAGAAAAAAAAGAAAGCAAATATTGTGACCTACATATAGGACTCCTGGGTGTATACTAAAAATGAATTAAAGACCTTAATGTAACACCCGAAACCATACAATTCCATGTAACTCCTCTGAAAGAATGTAAGTTGAACAATCTTTGATGTAATATGTAGCAATGTTTTTTTTAATCTGTCTCCTAAGGCAAAAGAAACAAAAGCAAAAATATGTGAATGGGACCTAATGAAGCATAAAAGATTTTTCATAGTAAAGGAAATTATCTATAAAATGAATAGACAACCTACTGAAAGGGAGAATATATTTGCAAATGGAATGACCAATAAGGAGTTAGTATCATAAATTAATAAATAGGTCAAAAATTCAATATCAAGAAATATCCAAACAGCTTGATTCAATGATGTGCAGTAGGGGCTTCTCTGGTGGCTCAGTGGTAAAGAATTCATTCAGGAGACACAGGTTTGATCCCTGTTTCAGGAAGATCCTACATGTGCGGACTAACTAAGCCCCTGCTGCTGGTGCTGGTGCTGCTGCTGCTGCTAAGTCACTTCAGTCGTGTCCGACTCTGTGTGACCCCATAGCTCCCAGGCAGCCCATCAGGCTCCCCCATCCCTGGGATTCTCCAGGCAAGAACACTGGAGTGGGTTACCATTTCCTTCTCCAATGCATGAAAGTGAAAAGTGAAAGTGAAGTCGCTCAGTCGTGTCCGACCGTCAGCGACCCCATGGACTGCAGCCTACCAGGCTCCTCCATCCATGGGATTTTCCAGGCAAGAGGACTGGAGTGGGGTGCCATTGCCTTCTCCAACTAAGCCCCTACACCACAGCTATTGAGCCTGTGCTCTAGAGCCCAGGAGCTGCAACTACTGAGCCGATACGCTGCAACTACCAAAGACTGAGCGCCCCAGAGCCCCTGCTCCACAACAAGAGGAGCCACCACAGTGAGAAGCCAGTGCACAGCCAGAGAGCAGCCCCAGCTCACCACAACTAGAGCAAAGCCCGCACAGCAATGAAGACTAAGTACAGCCAAAAATAAACAAACAAAGAAAATTTTTAAAAATGTGCAGTAGACCCGAATAGACATTTTTCCAAACAATATATACAGATGGCCAAAAGGCACATAAAAAGATACTCAACATCACTAATTATTAGTGAAATGCAAATCAAAACCACGAGATATAACCTTACACCTGTCAAAATGGCTATCATCAAAAAGTCTGCAAATAACAAATGTTGGCAAGGATGTGATGAAAGGGAATCCCCCTACACTGTTGATAGGAATGTAAACTGGTGCAGATGTTATATAGGTTCCTCAAAAAACTAAAAATAGAACTACCATATGGCCCAGCAATTTCAATCTTAGAATCCTTAGAAAACAAAAGCACTAGTTTGAAAAGATGCATGCCCTTTAATGTTCATAGGAGCATTATTTATAATTGCCAGTTGGGCTTCCCTGGCGGTCTAGTGGTTCAGGCTGCATCTCCATGGAAAGGGGCACGTGGGGGTCTTTGTTCCCCAGCAGGGGTTGCATCCATGCCACCCACAGCAGAAGCCCAGAGTCTTAGCCACTGGACTGCCAGGGGAATCTCTAGGAAATATTTTTTTAGATGTAGGTTAGGTTTCAAATCTAATCTGATGTATCTTTGTCTCTGTACACAATTAAGGAACATTACTGAGTGATTCAGAGGGAGTTCAGCTATTAAAGTTGTGGGCAACGCATTTCAGAGCTCCACTAAGGAGATGAGAAAACCTTTAACTCTGATGAGGTGATAAGTTTCACACAAGAAATAGCACAAAGGAGAAGAATGGAGAGCTTTAAATGGCAAAGAGTAAACTGACATTGGAACACAAATTTCTCAGTCCCCTGTAAATCAAAAGGATTCTAGAGCATAATAGACAAAGACATGTTTTATCAATTGGTTATTAAATGCATGAAACTGTCAGCTCGATCATCTGAAATTCCTCAATTGAATAGCCTGTTGTATATTGCTCTAATTGGCTTCATTGATTTTTTATAAATATATTGACTCAAGTTTTCTTTTATTATTAATCCAAAATATCTATTTATATTTATATTGAAAAGTAACTGTTTATTAATACTTATACAAATAATTAATAAAGAGCATTTTGGAAACTCTACTAGGCATACTGGTAATAGAGTAGGGGCTTCCCTGGTGGCTCAGCGTAAAGAATCCGCCTGTCAATGCAGGAGATGCAGGTTCAATCCCTGGGTCAGGAAGATTCCCTGGAGAAGGAAATGGCAACCCTCTCCAGTATTCTTGCCTGGGAAATTTTATAGAAAAGAGGAGCCTGGCAGGTCCACAGTGTTGCAAAGAGTCAGACATGACTTAGTGACTAAACGAGAACAATACAAGTTGACGTCTTGATTTTTTTCTACTTATTAAGTACCAAACACCAAGCTCAAAGATTAGTCTACAGTATATGCTGAATAGTGTGTGTGTGTGTATATATATATATACATGTACACACACATATATATAACTACATTAGACAATAAAACTCATTTATAGGTAAAAATATAAAATTTGAAATTAGTTAATACAAATTTGGCTTGCATTTTTCTTACTAGACATTAGTACAAATGTAATATGGACGCCTCACAGAATAAGGAACTTTAGAGTGCATGTCTAAGCATTTTTGCTACTCACAATCATGAATATATCATTTCATGGAGGTTATAAATGAAACACACAAGTGAATAAGTTAGCATTGTAAAGGAAATGCTTAACTTTTATATTATGGAAGCTGATAAAATTACTCTTTTTGCTCTTTTGTTTCAAGTATATGAAAAAGCTTAAAATGTTCAAAGAAAAAATAAGATTCCTCCCAGATGGTAGGCACCTTTAGGAAATCTCTGGCATTTATCAAATCTTTCAAAGATTCCAGATGCCCACAAAAGAATATAATTTTCTATAACAAATTCATGAAACAGTTAGTGACTAAATCCCTTGAATAAGAGATCAGAAACAAGTATCATTAGAAACATTGAAAAGTCTTTTTGTAAGCAAGTCAGTTCAGCAAAGTTATACCATTTTCTCATTTTAGAAAGTGGCCAAAAATATAAGTTCAGATAAAGAAGACTCAAGTATAATAATCAGTAACATAATCACTAATGAGATTGCCTAGCTAGCAACTATCTATCTATCTTTAAGGGAATCTTTACAATATTTTATGTCTTTAAAAGGCATGAGTAAATGCCATAAAGTAGAATTATTAAAATAAAATAAAACTCTGATCACTATGTAATAAAGTTCAAAATTGGTAATCAAAAGTTAAAAGGCCTTCACCATGGAAATAAAAGTATCTGCCTATTAAACAACACCTGGGCATCTAGATGAGAGGGGATATATAAACCAAAATTATACACTGGTGTAAAATAATAACAATAAAAACATTTAATACCCAAACATATGGAAAATATTTAAGGCAGCGACTAGAGGAAGACACATAGCATTAAATATGTGTACTAATTAGAAAGAAAGAATAAAAATGAGTAAATTTCCAACTAAAAGCCATAAATAGAAAAATAAGCTAAAGGAAATCATAAGAGATGCAAAAATAAAGATAAAAGCAGCAATGAATAAGATAGAGAAAGAAAAACAAGAGCTTCAATTGTCATGTCTAAATCCTGGTCCTTGGAATAGCTAAGACTATATACAAACCACTACCTAATTTAATCAAGTAGAAAAAAGCACAAATGATCACAAAGATGGGCTTCCCTGGTGGCTCAGACAGTAAAGAATCCACCTGGCAATGCAGAAGACCTGGGTTCAATCCCTGGGTTGGGAAGATTCCCCTGGAAGAGGGCATGGCAAATCACTCCAGTGTTCTTGCCTGGAGAATCCCCATGAACAGAGGAGGCTGGAGGGCTTCAGTCCATGGGGTTGCAAAGAGACGGACACGACTGAGTGACTAAGCACACAGCAATCACAAAGATGAAATATATAATGAGAGAAAATAATTAAGACACAAACAAATCTATTAAAATGAGCTTATTTTGAAGCCTTCCATGGAAATCAATTTAAAAAGTTAGCTGAAATGTATATTACCATAAGAAAGCATAGTTTATGAAAATTAATTCCTCTAGAGATAGAAAATTTAGATCAATTATCATTAAATAAATAGAGAAATGTATGTACCAGACTTAGATTGTTTTACAAGGGAATTCACTCAGTCTTCAGAAACAGATCAGATTCTAACACTACATATATTTTTTCAGAGCATGGAAACTAAAAAAAGAGTTCTGATTATTATTATCAAAAAATATAATATGAATATCTAATTCTGATAGTTTCCACAAAAATGTGCACAACAAAATTACCTGTGAATATCAAGGTAAATAGCCTAAATAAAGACTTTTTTTCAGTATCACGTTAAGAACATAATAATGGTTTTTCCACTAGTTATGTATGGATGTGAGAGTTAGACTATAAAGAAAGCTGAGCACCAAAGAATCGATGCTTTTGAACTGTGGTGTTGGAGAAGACTCTTGAGAGTCCCTTGGACTGCAAGGAGATTCAACCAGTCCATCCTAAAGGAAATCAGTCCTCAATATGCATTGGAAGGATTGATGTTGAAGCTGAAACTCCAATACTCTGGCCATCTGATGCGAAGGACTGGCTCATTGGAACAGACCCTGATGCTGGGAAAGGTTGAGGGCAGGAGGGAGTTTGAGTAAGCTTCGGGAGTTGGTGATGGACAAGGAAGCCTGGTGTGCTGCAGTCCATGGGGTTGCAAGGGGTCGGACACAACTGAGTGACTGAACTGAACTGAACCGAATGTAAAACCAGGTAGGGTTTATTAAGGAATGCAATGTTGTTTAAATATTGGAAAATCCATTGACATAACATATCATACTAATAGATATAAAAACATACCCTTATTTTTGTAGACCTTCAAAGCCTTTGATATATCTACTTATTTCTTTAAAGACACTTAAAAACAGGATTTGAAGGATGTTTTCCTTTTTTGTTTGTTTTTTGTTTTGGATGAATGCTTTCTTTAATGATATTTTTACCTTGGTATCTTAGTTAAATGTAGAATAACTAAAGACTTTCCACTAATATTGAGGAAAAAGCAAGTCTGCACACTATTTTCACTGCCATTTATAATTCTCCTAAAAGTATCCGCAAATGCAAACAGAAAAATCAGTTAGAATCTTAAAGAACAGGGAAGGAAATACTGAACCTATTTCTATTTGTTAAAGATATGCCATATAGCAAGAAAACCCTGAAGAATCAACGGAAAACCCCCACCATTTTAAGATAATGATAGAAGAATCTAATAAGGTAATAAGACATAAAATTAACTCACAAAAATAAGGTATCTTCAAAGATTACACAAACAATAACCATACAGATGATATAATGGTAGAGGAAACCCCATCTGTAATAACATAACACAGATCAAATACATGGGGACATGCTTAAAAATTGTACAAAACTTATCAGAGGAAAAATTTTAATGTCTTCCTCTAAGTCACGAGTGTAATCTTGAGCAAATGGAAAGACATTCCCTGCTCTCAGACAGGAAAACTGAATATCATAAAATTGTTGAATTTTCTTATGATAATTTATAAAATCCAATAAAATATGAATACACTATTTTTGGACCTAATCAATTAGATGCTATGTTTATATGTGCAAATAAGTATGTGATACTATCTTGGCAAACTCCGCAGGAAAAAAGCTCTAAGGGGAGAGGTGTTTTGCCCCAACAGATGTTAAAACATTAGAATTAGAATGTTCTAATCGTCACTTCTAATAAAGCTGAATATTCCTAATCTTATTATCCATTTGCATCTTCTTTTCTGTAAGTCTGTCAAGTTCTTTAATCAGGGCATGCGAATTTTTTTGCTTATTGATTTTTGTATGTTACATTAACACTGTACAGGTCAATTGATTGTGACTATTTTTCAGTCTATGGTTTGCAGGTATTATGTTATTGACATTGTCAAATAAATTAACTTTTGCTTTCTCCAATGCTTTGTTGTTTTGTTGAAAGGCTTTCTTCAATTGATAATCATCTATATTTTTCTATGACATTTGAATGTCATAGTTCTAGCTGTAACTCTAATCCATCTAGAATTTGTCTTGAAGTAATAACATAATGAACTGTTACCAAAATATATATTTCCAAGAACCTACAAAAATTTTCCAATTGAATGCATTAAATAATGTATTAATTCTTTATTGGTTTTGTTTGCATTGTACTTTAGTTGAAGACTTACAGCCACCAAAACTCAATAAGGAATTATATAATGTAAAATGTAAAACTACTATTCTCTAAATTCTAAAGAATGCTCTAAATTCTAATCCCCAGGCGTAACCATTTTAAACATTTTAGTGTGTATTTATAATGATTCTTGACATTTCCTTTACTGTACATAAATTTATTTCTTTTCAAACTAGAATAAGCTTCTGATGCAGGTTATTTTGTCATCAGACCTAGTGATGGGCAAAAGTGGTAAAAAAGAATTTTTTTTTTTAATTGGAGGAAAATTGCTTTACAATGTTAAGTTGGTTTCTGCCATACAGCAATGCAAATTATTCATAATTAGCCTCCCTCTTGATCCTCTCTCTCTACCCTAATTCCACCTCTGTAAATTATTACAGAATGCCAGGCTGGGCTCCCTGTGTTATATAGCAACTTTCCCCTAGCTATGTATTTTATACATGATAGTGTACATATATCAATGTTACATTCCCAATTTGTCCCACCATTTCCTAACCCTGCTTGTCCAAAAGTCCATTCACTACAACTGCGTCTCCATTCTTTCTCTGTAAATAGGTTCATCAGCACCATTTTTCCAGACTCCATATATATGCGTTAATATATGATTTTTTTTTCTTTTTTACTTTCTTTACTCTGTATAACAGGCTCTAGGTTCATCCACCTCCCTAGAGCTGACACAAATTTGTTTCCTTTTATGACTAATATTCCATATGACTAATGTGTATTTGTACCACATCTTTATCCATTTATCTGCCAATGGACATTTAGGTTCCTTCCATATCCTGGCCATTGTAAAGAGTGCTTCAGTGAACACTGGGGTATATGTATCTTTTACAATTGTGGCATATACCCTGAGAAAAACACATTTTGTAATATTTGATAAAAATTTGAACTTGTTTCCCTGAGAATTCATAATGTTTACTGATTAACTTAGGATTTGTGTTAGGTGTATTAATGGTCGAATTTGGACACTAAAGTTTTGGTCAGAGGCAATTACAAAACTTTGACAAAGAAGCAAGAATGTAATTTGATCCTCAGAAAAAGCTATAAAGGTTCAGGGAGCAGAGTTAGAAAGAAGTTATGAGTATGCAAATATGTAATATTCTAAAATCAGACATTTTATAGGCATTCTGATAGCATTGATGTGGGTCACACTATGAACAATAATCCCTATTTTACCAGGCCTTGCTCTACTGTTCCCAAATGACTCTGTGTCCAACACCGTTGTTCTATAAATGTATTGAAGCCCCAGAGTTTATCCACATAAATGGTTCAGTTGTCAGTCATTCTCTGAAAGTTGCTCCTGGCTTCATGCTAAGCATTCCAGGTCTATTGACACCTCACTAGTTCTCAGCACCTGGGGAGAATTGTTCTTTATTGGTCACACCTGTACAGCTGTGCCATTTCCTGAGCCTTATTGTGCTAACTTTTGGAAAAAGGTTATTGTGTGAAATTGACAAGAGAAATGAATAGTCCCCCCAGTCTTTCTTACTACACAATGATAAAATGGACCCTAGGGATATGTTGTTTGTGTAACAGAACCTTTCTGCTGAATCAGAGCTAAACTCCTGCCAAACTGATGATGGAATTAGGATCTTTACCCCCTTGAGGCCTTGTAGTTAGACCAGAAGAGTATCTCAACCTAAGAATATGTACAGAACTTCTCTATATATGAGATTTTCTTTCTGTACTGATATCAATTGTTTTTCATGAGAACCAAGACATCTGAGAAAACACTTAGATCCAAGAAGGGCCCAGAAATACATAGACTTATCAGACAGTCGCCAACTAAATCGAAATATTGTATTATCATAACACATAGGCTGTTGTTTGGTGTAACAAGGTACAAGGTGACTGTGAGATGATTGTATATGTGAGTCAACTGTTCCTTCCTTGGTACACACATCAGCCCACACAGACTCTTAGAGTGAGGATAGATAAGCATCACAAGCAGTTATCATTAGTAATGTTTAAGAATATTTGAGGAAGTCTACAAGGAAAAAAAATCAACTTTTTGCTAGTAGAAAAGTGCATCAAGATTTCTAATTAAGATTTATAAACATGACATATGAGTACTTGTGCATGTGTGCTGAGTCACTCATCATGTCTGACTGTTTGTGATCCCATGGAGTATAGCTTGCCAGGCTCCTCTGTCCATGTGATTTTCCCAGGAAGAATACTGGAGCGGGTTGCCATTTCATACCCCAGGGGATCTTCCAGACCCAGGGATCAAACCTGTGTCTCCTGCATTGACAGGCGGATTCTTCACCATTAAGCTACCTAAGAATCCCTATATGATTATTCACCAGTAGACTGAGTGTTGAACACATTACTGAGTTGAAAGAACCAGGTTTATAATGTTTACTTATGGCCCTCTCATTTCTTAGAACATACATGAGTCTCCAGTGGTTTTTTCCAGAGACCAAATTCAAATTGAATAGCCAGAATGCTGTATTAAGATGCATTACTGTCCACCAGTAACTAAGGTTTTGACACTGGCTATAACTCATCATGCCTGACTTTTCCTTCTCTCAGGATCACTTCTCTCCCATCCCCTGAGAAGAAACTTACAAGGAATCACCCAACAATTTCATGCACCTGAATCAACCCAGCAGTGATACGACTTCTCTTCACTTTCCAGAAATTTTTCTAACCTTGTGAAGAAAGATGTCTATTGGTTCTGTCCCAATCACCCACAAAATATAAACCTTGGAGTAGATAGCAGAAAGCTATAAACCAAGCTTACATCTCTATTATGTATAAGCCATTTCAAAATTTGTTTCATAAAACCAATTAATGTAAATAGTTACAATGTCAAAAGTAAAAAGCTCTAATTTTGAAGAAAATTGATGTAAGGTTTTGCTAAATCAATGGAGAATATGATAGAAACGGTCCCAAGAAGGGCATAGAATAAAACAGAAAATGACAGAAAAGTAATAATTTAAAAATAGCTTAGAATTTTTCAGAATTAAAGAAAAAAATATAAATGCTTAGGTTAAAATAGCAAATCATGTTAGAGTAGATGTAACAGAAGCAAATTCAGAGTAGACATCTTGATGAAACTGTTGAACATCAAAGACAAAAAGAAAATTGTTAAATTAAAGTGACAGGGGAAAAATGTATTAACAAAAGCGGTGACAGTCACACAGAATGAGAGACTTCTGTGACAAGAGAGGTACAGTGGGATGCAAATTTCAAAGAGCTGAAACAAAGTGACTATCAATTTGGAGTTCTAATTCTATCAACCTTGAAACTCTGTAATGAGAGTAGAAAACAAAAACATTTTTAGACAAAGGCTAAGATAATTTGTTTCTGTAGATCCTTATAGAAACATAAAAAGATACACTTAAGTAAGAAGAAAAATATGCCCCCAAGAAGGGCTAGGGTGTGAGAGGGAATGGAAATCAAAGACACTGGTAAACAATTAACATGGAACATTGAACAAGTATTGAATATAATAATTAAAAGTATGACTCATATCTGAAAATGTTTTAAATTATTATTTAGTGTCTTATTTTCCCCCAAATGTATTTGCCCACACATACTGAAAGTAATCGTGAAGCATTGTCAAAAGCATAAGAACCTACAAAGCATCAAGTAAAGAAAAGCTGATCTGGGTGACTGACATGCTGAAAGACTAACAATTTTTACAGATAATCTCAATTCTTTTCTTTCTACAAAATTAAAGGAAGACTAAATTGAGATGTCTGTTTGTATAACATTAAAAATAACTTTAATAATAGGTAGATCACTATGAATGTCATTATTGTTATAACAAATTGTGATTGCTAGATAAAAATTCCATTCCCTTCTACCTATTTAGGATTTATGCAGAATTTGTATTAAAAACAAATAATGAGAATATAGCTGAAATCTATTCTATTCTAGCGTATATTCTTGCACATATGAGACACTGGAAAGGCAATAATAAATTATCCCTAAAATATGTTTCTAATGAATTATTATCTTCTTTATTATTTAAAAATATATATTACTTGTAAAGTTTTCCAGCTATTCTAATTGTAACAAATAACTTGATAAGAAAACATGTTTACAGCTTTAGGGTGAAAAATATGAAAAGATTTAAAATTAAATTTATATATTTTGCAGGGCTCTATGAAACTTAAGCATACATGTTAGGATAAAATCCTATGGGAAAATAAAATTAAAATGCAAGTTCAAAAAGACTATGAAAGATTAAAAATCTGACATTTAAAAAATCTGTATTATTTAAATAAATTATGGTAAGGATTGAATTGGTATGGTGTGTAGATTCCACTATCTATATTAAAAATAGGTTTGCAGTCATTCTATGTTTATATAAGTTGCTTCATTTGAAGCTATTTAAAATTACAAAAAAAATTTTAGATGCTGACTATATATGCTGCAGATACATATTTTTTTAATATTTCTTAGCAGTACATTAGCAAAAGAATATTTCTAAAGAGTCTCTATTTCTCTAGAAGAATATAGAGCTACTCATTATCTTCAATCTTGTTAAGGATAGTTATTAAAATAACAATACTGTAGAATATAACCTCCATACTACTAGCAAGAAATCAGAGGAATAGAGCAAATACATTCAACCCAGAAGGAATAAAAGATGGGGGAAATATGCAATGAAAATGATCGCAAATAAACTTCTGCCCTACTTCAAGATGCATAGAACTAAAAAAACTCATGTCTCCTATCTCTGACACAATCAGTAACAAGTCTCTCTAGGACTACAGAAGCCCAAGTATATATGCCCTAACTGGGGCTCCACAGGTGATCTGGGTAAGGATTGGTATAATGACTGGATCACGACTGGAAACAGTAAGATTGACCTAGCAAAATGATCTTATGTCCTTATTGGAAACATTTCTCCCCCAATATGATCAGTCTCCTGAAAGAAGATTTTTAAAGTGTTTTCTTTTTCATTTTGTAATTTAAACTTTTTCTTTTTTCTTATAAAAACCAGCATATAATTATTGTAGATATTAAAAAAATAACAAGGAGAATTAGGAACAACAACAAAAAAACAATGCATGCATAACCCTGCAATGTAGAATAGTCCTTGTTAGGGTTTCAGTCTATATTTTATGCATGCATTCTTAAGAGATTCCATAGGTACCTGAGGAAGATTAATAGTGTATGTATTGACTTGTATTGCAGCCATAGGAAGCTACTGATATACTTCAAGCAGGGAGGTCTTTGCTCAGTGGCAGTACTGAAGAGGACAGATACTAAAAAGGCCAGTCTACTGGAGGGCACCAGTTAGGAGACCCTTTGAGTACTGCAGAGAGACAAGTATGCATTAGTGCAGTAAAACGTAGCATGAACAGTATTTGTGGTTCGTTGCATATAGGACTATGGTAAAGAATGAGGGAGAGGGAGAAATTTTAAATGATTCTCAGCCTTCTGGTTTAATCTCCTAAATTTAATATTTTAGATAAATAACACAATTATCAGTTATTTTAATGCAATAATTGTTAACATTAATGCATTGTTATAATACCTATACATTAATGCACAGTTATAAGTTCTCTAATCACACATATATATGCATGCATAATTGTTCTGAATTTAGGAAATGATATTAAAAATATGTGGAAGTTAATATTGTGTATAATAATCATGATTTTTATTTTATTTTATTTTATAACTTTACAATATTGTATTGGTTTTGCCATATATCAACATGAATCCGCCACAGGTATACCTGTGTTCCCCATCCTGAACCCTCCTCCCTCCTCCCTCCCCATACCATCCCTCTGGGTCATCCCAGTGCACCAGCCCCAAGCATCCAGTATCGTGCATCGAACCTGGACTGGCGACTCGTTTCATATATGAAATTATACGTGTTTCAATGCCATTATCCCAAAGCATCCCACCCTCTCCCTCTCCCACAGAGTCCAAAAGACTGTCCTGTACATCAGTGTCTCGTATACATATTTAATACCTTTAGCCTAAAACGATTAAACTTTACTATATAAAAATATTTCAGATTTACATATGGGCTCTACTTTTGTAAATATTAATAATTTTATGCTTTAATAATAAAAGTAAAAAGTTACTTTATCTGTCCTTTAAGTTAGAAAATTTGTTATATTAATTTAATTTTATTATAGCTTATACTTTGCTTTTTATTAGGAGATATACAGCAGAGAGCAAAACTCAAACTCTACTTCTAACAGAAAATTATCCTTTGTATTGATTTCTGTCTGGGCCCAATGGAGAGGAGGAGTAGAAAAATACTTCTGCATTATCTTTATTTGGTTGCCTTTCTACATTTTAACATCTTCGCTTTCTATAGTTTAATATAATTGTTCCCTGTATATAAGAAATAAAGTAGTGCTTTTGTTTTTTATTTATAAACAAGAGCAGATATATCTTGTGCCTTTAGAGGCTCCCAGAATTATTCCAATAAGCCTTCTGATTTATAGATTCTAATGAACTCTGAGCATTCTACAAAGCATAAAATCTTAGAAGGAAATTTTATGTTGTCATCTTTGTGTAAATTAACTTTCAAATCTGGTTATTTTTTATATGCATTAATTTCCTGGACTTTTCCTTTAATTAATGTGTGGGATTTAACTAGAAACACTTTTTCTTTAAGGCAGATATTAAATCTAAAATTGCTGAGTTTTATTTTAAAATATTTTATGTTTAGTACAGAAACAGAAGTGAAATATAAAAGCACACTTCTATATCCTGAGATCCTTAGCTACTTTGTGCACTTCCTTATTGCCAATATCCTCAAAACACATACTTATATTATTACTTTTTATGATGACATATACACCACCTGAGTCAAACTCAAATACTTGAGGTCATACCTGGCTTAAGTGCCTGCTCTCAGATTCTCATCCGTTGATTAATGTGAATTTCTGATCCTCTCATTCAAGCAGTGATACTTGGGGATATAGAAGGGGCCAGGATCTTAGTTTGGTGATTTGCTAGAGAGATTAATTTAAATAGAGAATAAAGAAGATTAAGAGAGAAAATGATAAATAATGAACAAATGGAGTCTAAGTTTCTCTTTGGGTATGTTGGAGCCATTCATGTTTCCAAGGATTCTATCAAATGTATGGATGTTATTGTGCAGGTATCAAAAACAACATTGTCAGATTACTTGGTTTTTTATCCTGGTTTCATCATTTGCTAGATGGTGACATGGGCAGTTTGTTTTATCACTCAGGACCTTCATTTTCTAAGTTGTAAAATTGCCATCATAATAATTATCACCTCAGAGAATTCTGAGCCTTAAATGAAATTGAATAGGAAAAGTACTTTGAGAATATAAGAGAGGATGAATGTACTCAAAAAAGTCTACCTAAAATTATTCTGCCATTAGGAGCCTAGTGAGCTGCCATCTACGGGGTCGCACAGAGTTGGACACGACTGAAGCGACTTAGCAGCAGCAGCAGTCTTTTTTTAACAGTCTGTATAATCTCTCTAGGTCATTTTATTTACTGTAATGGTTTCCACCATCATTTGACGATTCTACAATTTCTGTACACACACAGGTTTTTCCCTTGAAGTTCAAACTCATGTAATTCAACTAGAAGTTACTGTCCAAGGAATAGCAGAGAAAGAGAAGAGTTAGGATTCTGAAAGAGAAGAGGAAGCAGTGTTTATCAGTCAAGTTAGTGGAAGGAAACAGAAGACACTCAAATTAGGATGCTTGAGAAAATTTTAAAACAAGAAATATTGAAAAGGGGGGACTTTTTACATAGAGGTGTTTCCCACATGACAAGAAATAGTGAAACACACAGTTTCTACACATGTTCTACTTTCTACTACAGAAAGTCCCCTACATATAAACCTTCAAGTTGCGAACTTTGAAAGATGCAAAAGTGCATTTGCACATCTAATCATGTAATTAGTGTACGTGTCTGGCATAAATTGTCACGTACGTGCATCCTCTACAGGTAGTTGTGTTTTTGTGTGCTTTACTGTACAGCACTATACAGAGCACAGCAGTACAGTACCCGTGACAAATAGAAGTATTTATTTTTTCAGTACCAGTGCAGAGCTTCTTAGAATATGCAGCTTTAGAATAAACTATTTCTTTAAAAATTATATTTCATGTCCGTAAAATAATTTCATTCTGAAGAATTGTTTTCCCTTGCTCATTGTTTTTTTTTTTTTTCCTTTATTTTAATTGGAGGCTAATTACTTTACAATGTTGTGGTGGTTTTTGCCATACATTCACATGAATCAGCCATGGGTGTACATGTGTTCCCCATCCTGACCCTCCCTCCCACCTCCCTCCCCATCGCATTCCTCAGGGTCATCCCAGTACACCAGTCCTGAGCGCCCTGTCTCATGCATCGAACCTGGACTGGTGATCTATTTCACATATGATAATATACATGTTTCAATGCTATTCTCTCAAATCATCCCACCCTCGCCTTCTCCCACAGCATCTAAAAATCTGTTCTTTACATCTGTCTCTTTTGCTGTCTCGCATATAGGGTCATCGTTACCATCTTTCTAAATTCCATATATATGCGTTAATATACTGTATTGGTGTTTTCCTTTCTGACTTACTTTGCTCTGTATAATAGGTTCCAGCTTCATCCACCTCATTAGGACTGATTCAAATGCATTCTTTTTAATAGCTGGGTAATATTCCATTGTGTATATGTACCATTGCTTTCCTATCCTTCCATCTGCCAATGGACATCTAGGTTGCTTCTATGTCCTAGCTATTGTAAACAGTGCTGTGATTAACATTGGGGTACACGTGTCTGAAGAATTTTGAATAGGAATGTACAGTAGATATTACATGTATCAAATTGATGGATAAAAATCAGACATCATCTTTTTTTTTTTTCTCTCCACACCCTCTCCAGCATGTGTTGTTTGTGTACCGCATCTTCTTTATCCACTCATCTATCCATAGACATTTAGGTTGCTTCCATGACATTGTAAACAGTGTTGCAATAAACATTGCAATGCATATATCCTTTTTTATTTTATTTTATTTTTAAACTTTACATAATTGTATTAGTTTTGCCAAATATCAAAATGAATCCCCAATCACATCTCTGTGTGGAGAAGGAAATGGCAACCCACTCCAGTATTCTCGCCTGGAGAATTCCATGAACAGAGGATCAAAGTGGCCTACAGTCCATGGGGTTATGAAAGGGCTGGACAAGACTGAACACATATGCGCCCCTTCACCATGATCACATTTATTAAAACTAAATTCAATAGTATGTGGGGTCTTTATGATTTCTTTGGATTCCTAGTACCTATATTTATTTCAGAGACACAATATACTTGTGTGAAAAGTATTATAAACCTATTACAGTAAAGTACTATGTAGCAGGTGGTGTTAGTTGGGTAACTAGGCCAGCTCTGTTGGACTTAAGAATGTGCTCTCAGCGTGGAACTCATTCATATGTAGCACTCACTGTAGTGCTAGTAATGGTGGAGCCCTCAAGTCCCTAGACACATTCCCAGAGCAGGAGGTCAAGGTTTCCCTAACTCAGAAGGTGAACACTTAATGGAAAGGGCAGCACAGGACACAGTCAGTCAGAAGTGACCCCACAAGAAGGATGCCAAGGGAATAACTATTCAAAATATCTTGACATCACTTCCCCTACTTCCTCTGCTGTCCCAACAGGGCCACCCATTGGATGAACCCACCACAAAACAGAGGGCAAGGAGCCCAAAGCAAGTATCAGAGAGAAGGGTGGAAAATATATTTGCAGGGGCAAACTTATGCTATCTGGTACATAGTGTTTAACTGAGGGACTATCAAAACAAGTAGAAACATCAAATAAGATAAATGCAAAAATAAGCATTAGCTTATCCATAAATTCTGATTTGTACTGGAGGATATTTCTAGTTGCAGAAGGATCAGGATAGGAATCAAAGTAAAATTACCCACATTTAATGAATTTTCATTTTATGTATATTGAAGATAAGGGAGAGGATAAGTACAAGAGAAAAATATTTTTTAAAAAAGCAAGACCAGGATATAGGTGTTAATTTCTTCCTCTTCCTGGCAATTCTTCCCACCATGATTGTAGGCATCTATACCTTGCCGATACTTCCTTCACTTCTCTTGATCTGGCTGGAAAGATTACCAATGTCATCGATGAACAACTTGACTTTCTGTTTCCTCTTTTATTAACATATCTTGGGCAATATGTTTTTAATTTGGGTAAGATGAGAAGACTCTATACATTGACATCACCAGATGGTCAACCGAAATCAGATTGATTATATCCTTTGCAGCCAAAGATGGAGAAGCTCTATACAGTCAGCAAAAACAAGACCAGGAGCTGACTGTGGCTCAGATCATGAATGCCTTATTGCCAAATTCAGACTTAAGTTGAAGAAAGTAGGGAAAAGCACTAGACCATTCAAATATGACCTAAATCAAATTCCTTATGATTATACAGTGGAAGTGAGAAATATATTTAAGGGACTAGATCTGATAGAATGCCTGATGAACTATGGACAGAGGTTTGAGACATTGTACAGGAGACAGGGATCAAGACCATCCCCATGGAAAAGAATGCAAAAAAGAAAAATGGCTGTCTGAGGAGGCCTTACAAATAGCTGTGAAAAGAAGAGAAGCAAAAAGCAAAGGAGAAAAGGAAAGATATAAGCATCTGAATGCAGAGTTCCAAAGAATAGCAAGGAGAGATAAGAAAGCCTTCCTCAGCAATCAATGCAAAGAAATAGAGGAAAACAACAGACTGGGAAACACTAGGGATCTCTTCAAGAAAATTAGAGATACCAAGGGAACATTTCATGCAAAGATGGGCTCAATAAAGGACAGAAATGGTATGGACCTAACAGAAGCAGAAGATATTAAGAAGAGGTGGCAAAAATACACAAAGACTGTACAAAAAAGATCTTCAAGACCCAGATAATCATGATGTTGTGAACACTCACCTAGAGCCAGACATCCTGGAATGTGAAGTCAAGGGGGCCTCAGAAAGCATCACTATGAACAAAGCTAGTGGAGGTGATGGAATTCCAGTTGAGCTATTCCAAATCCTGAAAGATGATGTTGTGAAAGTGCTGCACTCAATCTGCCAGCAAATTTCGAAAACTCAGCAGTGGCCACAGGACTGGGAAAGGTCAGTTTTCATTCCAATCCCAAAGAAAGGCAATGCCAAAGAATGCTCAAACTACTGCACAGTTGCACTCATCTCACACGCTAGTAAAGTAATGCTCAAAATTCTCCAAGCCAGGCTTCAGCAATATGTGAACCGTGAACTTCCAGATGTTCAAGCTGGTTTTAGAAAAGGCAGAGGAACCAGAGATCAAATTGACAACATCCGCTGGATCATGGGAAAAGCAAGAGAGTTCCAGAAAACCATCTATTTCTGCTTTATTGACTATGCCAAAGCCTTTGACTGTGTGGATCACAAGAAACTGTGGAAAATTCTGAAAGACATGGGAATACCAGACCACCCGACCTGCCTCTTGAGAAACCTATATGCAGGTCAGGAAGCAACAGTTAGAACTGGACATGGAACAACAGACTGGTTCCAAATAGCAAAAGGAGTACGTCAAGGCTGTATATTGTCACCCTGCTTATTTAACTTTTATGCAGAGTACATCATGAGAAACGCTGGGCTGGAGGAAGCACAAGCTGGATTAAAGATTTCCGGGAGAAATGTCAATAATCTCAGATATGCAGATGACATCACCCTTACGGCAGAAAGTGAAGAGGAACTCAAAATTCTCTTGATGAAAGTGAAAGAGGAGAGTGAAAAAGTTGGCTTAATGCCCAACATTCAGAAAACTATGATCATGGCCTCTGGTCCCATCACTTCATGGGAAATAGATGGAGAAACAGTGGAAACAGTGTCAGACTTTATTTCTGGGGGCTCCAAAATCACTGCAGATGGTAATTGCAGCCATTAATTTAAAAGACACTTGCTCATTGGAAGGAAAGTTATGACCAACCTAGATAGCATATTGAAAAACAAAGATATTACTTTGCCAACAAAGGTCCTTCTAGTCAAGGCTGTGGTTTTTCCAGTGGTCATGTATGGATATGACAGTTGGACTGTGAAGAAAGCTGAGCACTGAAGAATTGATGCTTTTGAACTGTGGTGTTGGAGAAGACTCTTGTGAGTCCCTTGGACTGCAAGGAGATCCAACCAGTCCATTCTAAAGGAGATCAGTCCTGGGTATTCTTTGGAAGAACTGATGCTAAAGCTGAAACTCCAATATTTTGGCCACCTTGTGTGAAGAGTTGACTCATTGGAAAAGTATCTGATGCTGGGAGGGATTGGAGGCAGGAGGAGAAGGGGACGACAGAGGATGAGATGGCTGGATGGCATCAACGACTCGATGGATATGAATTTGGGTGAACTCTGGGAGTTGGTGATGGACAGTGAGGCCTGGCGTGCTGTGATTCACGGGGTCACAAAGAGTCGGACACGACTGAGCGACTGAACTGAACTGAAGGTGAGGATGTCAAATAATCATACATTGTGAACAGGAAAAATAGATGTTATTGTAAGATTTCCTTTTATTGTTCTGACTCTTATTGATGTTTCTAACCTTTGAGAGCAACTAAGTAAATAGGAGTGGTAGGTGGACAATTCGTTCGCTGAAATCCTGTCTTTATTCATGCTCAGTCATGTCTGGCTCTTTGCAACCCCATGGATTGCATCCACCAGGCTCCTCTGTCCATGGAATTTCCCAGGTAAGAATACTAGAGTGGGTTGCCACTCCCTCCTCCAGGGGATCTACCCAACTCAAGGATCAAACCTGCATTTCTTGTTTCTCCTGCATTGGCAGGCAGATTCTTTACCAACTCTGTCACCTGTGATGGGTCGGCAATTGGTTCACTGAAATCCCTATCTGATAGCAGATTTTCACGGACAATGATGAAAAATAGACAAGTTAAGCTTGAAGAACTTAGAAATAATATCCAGCTTCTTCCCTCTGCCTATTATAGTCACATATATTCATTCATTCAATATTCAATACAAACCTATCAAGAACTTTCTATTTACCAGGCTCTTTTCTAAGTGCTAGATATATTGAAGTAGACAGGATAGCATGATAAGTCACTTCAGTCATGTCTGACTCTATGTGACCCTACAGACTGTAGCCTGCCAGGCTCCTCTGTCCATGTGGATTCTCCAGGCAAGAATACTGGAGTGGGTTGGCATTCCCTACTCCAGGGGACGTTCCCGACCCAGGAATCAAACACATCTCTTATGTCTTCGGCATTGGCAGGAGGGTTCTTTACTAGTAGTGCCACCTGGAAAGCTCAGACAAGACGGACAAACAAGGTCCCTATTCTCACTGGATGCTGCATTGAGACTTACTAATAGCTAAGATAATGACAGACAGAGTTATCGTCTCTTCAATTCCACAGGGTTTTTCTATGAGCATTTTTATGATAAGTGTATGCAGAGGCTTATTCTGACTCTGGTCATCCTGTGTCATCCCTTATGTTCAAGATAAATCAAACTCCAAAAGAACACGTGGAAGGGAATTAAAAAAAAATTGGACTATTTGCAGGAAGTCAGATGAACAGACTGGTCTTTTGCAGAGAGTTCATTCTTTAACCAAGAGAAATTTGCTTATTCACTTTAAGAAGTAGTTCTTTCATTGGTAAAATGGTCATAGGCATGCTCCCTTATAAGGCAGTTAAGAGTTGATAACAATATATCAGATCAGATCAGATCAGTCACTCAGTCGTGTCCGACTCTTTGTGACCCCATGAATCGAAGCATGCCAGGCCTCCCTGTCCATCACCAACTCCCGGAGTTCACTCAAACTCACGTCCATCGAGTCAATGATACCATCCATCCATCTCATCCTCTGTCATCCCCTTCTCCTCCTGACCCCAATCCCTCCCAGCATCAGAGTCTTTTCCAGTGAGTCAACTCTTCGCATGAGGTGGCCACAGTACTGGAGTTTCAGCTTTAACATCAGTCCTTCCAATGAACACCCAGGACTGATCTCCTTCAGAATGGACTGGTTGGATCTCCTTGCAGTCCAAGGGACTCTCAAGAGTCTTCTCCAACATCGCAGTTCAAAAGCATCAGTTCTTCAGCGCTCAGCCTTCTTCACAGTCCAACTCTCACATCCATACATGACCACTGGAAAAACCATAGCCTTGACTAGATGAACCTTTGTTGGCAAAGTAATGTCTCTGCTTTTGAATATGCTATTTAGGTTGGTCATAACTTTCCTTCCAAGGAGTAAGCGTCTTTTAATTTCATGGCTGCAGTCACCATCTGCAGTGATTTTGGAGCCCCCCAAAATAAAGTCTGACACTGTTTCCACTGTTTCCCCATCTGTTTCCCCTGAAATGATGGGACCGGATGCCATGATCTTTGTTTTCTGAATGTTGAGCTTTAAGCCAACTTTTTCACTCTCCACTTTCACTTTCATCAAGAGGCTTTTGAGTTCCTCTTCACTTTCTGCCATAAGGGCGGTGTTACCCACATATCTGAGGTGATTTATATTTCTCCCAGCAATCTTGATTCCAGCTTGTGTTTCTTCCAGCCCAGCGTTTCTCATGATGTACTCTGCATAGAAGTTAAATAAGCAGGGTGACAAAATATAGCCTTGACGTACTCCTTTTCCTATTTGGAACCAGTCTGTTGTTCCATGTCCAGTTCAAACTGTTGCTTCCTGACCTGCATACAAATTTCTCAAGAGGCAGATCAGGTGGTCTGGTATTCCCATCTCTTTCAGAATTTTCCACAGTTTATTGTGATCCACACAGTCAAAGGCTTTGGCATAGTCAATAAAGCAGAAATAGAGGGTTTTCTGGAACTCTCTTGCTTTTTCTATGATCCAGCAGATGTTGGCAATTTGATCTCTGGTTCCTCTGCCTTTTCTAAAGCCAGCTTGAACATCTGGAAGTTCACGGTTCACATATTGCTGAAGCCTGGCTTGGAGAATTTTGAGCATTACTTTACTAGCATGTGAGATGAGCGCAATTGTGAGGTAGTTTGAGCATTCTTTGGCATTGCCTTTCTTTGGGATTCAAATGAAAACTGACCTTTTCCAGTCCTGTGGCCACTGCTGAGTTTTGGGTCTTAACACTAGATGCCAGTAAATAGTAGCAAACTTCAGTTCAGTTCAGTTCAGTTTCTCAGTCGTGTCCAACTCTTTGCGACCCCATGAATCGCAGCACTCCAGGCCTCCCTGTCCATCACCAACTCCCGGAGTTCAACCAAACTCATGTCCATTGAGTCGGTGATGCCATCCAGCCATCTCATCCTCTGTCGTCTCCTTCTCCTCCTACCCCCAATCCCTCCCAGCATCAGGGTCTTTTCCAATGAGTCAACTCATCCCATAAGGTAACAAAAGTATTGGAGCTTCAGCTACAGCATCAGTCCTTCCAATGAACACCCAGGACTGATCTCCTTTAGGATGGACTGGTTGGATCTCCTTGAAGTCCACGGGACTTGCAAGAGTCTTCTCCAACACTACAGTTCAAAAGCATCATTCTTCAGCACTCAGCTTTCTTCACAGTCCAACTCTCACATCCACACATGACCACTGGAAAAACCATAGCCTTGACTAGATGGACCTTTGTTGGCAAAGTAATGTCTCTGCTTTTCAATATGCTATCTAGGTAGGTCATAACTTTCCTTCCAAGGAGCAAGTGTCTTTTAATGTCTTGGCTGCAATCACCATCTGCAGTGATTTTGGAGCCCCGAAAAATAAAGTCTGACACTGTTTCCACTGTTTCCCCACCTATTTCCCATGAAGTGATGGGACCAGAGGCCAGGATCTTAGTTTTCTGAATGTTGAGCTTTAAGCCAACTTTTTCACTCTCCTCTTTCAGTTTCATGAGAAGGCTTTTTAGTTCCTCTTCTTTAAGTTCCTCTTCCTTTCTGCTCTAAGGGTGGTGTCATCTGCATATCTGAGGTTACTGATATTTCTCCCGGCAATCTTGATTCCAGCTTGTGCTTCCTCCAGCCCAGCGTTTCTCATGAGGTACTCTGCATACAAGTTAAATAAGCAGGGTGACAATATACAGCCTTGACGTACTCCTTTTGCTATTTGGAACCAGTCTGTTGTTCCATGTCCAGTTCTAACGGTTGCTTCCTGACCTGCATATAGGTTTCTCAAGAGGCAGGTCGGGTGGTCTGGTATTTCCATCTCTTTCAGAATTTTCCACAGTTTATTGTGATCCACACAGTCAAAGGCTTTGGCATAGTCAATAAAGCAGAAATAGATGGTTTTCTGGAACTCTCTTGCTTTTCCCATGATCCAGAGGATGTTGGCAATTTGATCTCTGGTTCCTCTGGCTCTCCTAAAACCAGCTTGAACATCTGGAAGTTCATGGTTCACATACTGCTGAAGTCTGGCTTGGAGAATTTGGAGCATTACTTTACTAGTGTGTGAGATGTGTGCAACTGTGTGGTAGTTTGAGCATTCTTTGGCATTTCTTTTCTTTGGTATTGGAATGAAAACTGACCTTTTCCAGTCCTGTGGCCACTGCTGAGTTTTCGAAATTTGCTGGCAGATTGAGTACAGCACTTTCACACCATCATCTTTCCAGATTTGAGATAGCTCAACTGGAATTTCATCACCTCCACTAGCTTTGTTTGTAGGGATGCTTTCTGAGGCCCCCTTGACTTCACATTCCAGGATGTCTGGCTCTATGTGAGTGATCACACCATCATGATTGTCTGGGTCATGAAGACCTTTTTTGTATAGTTCTTCTGTGTATTCTTGCCACCTCTTAATATCTTCTGCTTCTGTTAGATCCCTCCATTTCTGTCCTTTATTGAGCCCATCTTTGCATGAAATGTTCCCTTGGTATCTCTAATTTTCTTGAAGAGATCTCTAGTCTTTCCCATTCTGTTGTTTTCCTCTATTTCTTTGCATTGATCACTCAGGAAGGCTTTTTTATCTCTTCTTGCTATTCTTTGGAACTCTGCATTCAGATGCTTATATCTTTCCTTTTCTCCTTTGCTTTTTGTTTCTCTTCTTTTCATAGCTATTTGTAAGGCCTCCCCAGGCAGCCATTTTTCTTTTTTACATTTCTTTTCCATGGGGATGGTCTTGATCCCTGTCTCCTGTACAATGTCACGAACCTCCATCCATAGTTCATCAGGCACTCTGTCTATCAGATCTAGTGCCTTAAATCTATTCTCACTTCCACTGTATAATCATAAGGGATTTGGTTTAGGTCATACCTGAATGGTCTAGTGGTCTACTTTCTTCAATTTCAGTCTGAATTTGGCAATAAGGCATTCATGATCTGAGCCACAGTCAGCTCCTGGTCTTGTTTTTGCTGACTGCATAGAGCTTCTCCATCTTTGGTTGCAAAGAATGTAATCAGTCTGACTTCCGTGTTGACCATCTGGTGATTTCCATGTGTAGAGTCTTCTCTTGTGTTGTTAGGATAGGGTGTTTGCTATGACCAGTGTGTTCTCTTGGCAAAATGCTATTAGCCTTTGCCCTGCTTCATTCTGTATTCCAAGGCCAAATTTGCCTGTTATACCAGGTGTTTCTTGACTTCCTACTTTTGCATTCCAGTCCCCTATAATGAAAAGGACATCTTTTTTGGGTGTTAGCAAAGTTAACAGCTTTCAAAGACTCAATTTTCTTATATTTAAAATAAAAATAATAGTATCTATCCCTTTTTATGTTAAATCTTTGGGCTTTGATGTTTTCTACTAACGAGAGGTACAAAATTTCGATTGACTTCTCATTTTTCCTTAAGAGATGTTTGTTCTTTACTCCATATTGATAAATATTATATACATGGAAGGCTTTAAATATTTTTTAAAGTTGATAATATAAAATAGTAATATTCAACTATAATAGCATTTCTGGTGCAACAGAAAACATGAGAACTAAAATTATACAATTTACAGTTAGGTCAAACTGCATAAATCATTTTGCATTCATTGTGCTTTTATTTGCAATTAAAATAACCGTTAAAATTCTGTTTTGAATAGGCATTCAACACTGTGAATGATGGAAGTATATGTTCCACAGGAATTTTTTTTTTCCTTTTTCTGTTGCATTGACACTTCTACTCATAATCAAGTAGAAGTGACACATAATACTTCTAATCAAGCTACGGTATTACCTACTTTAAATTCTACATAAAGAATAGGAATAACTCCCCATTTAAAGATATTCAACAGCCTGCAATATTATTGTACTTAATAAATATGACAGTAACATGTTTTATTCTATCATATAAAACAAAAAATCAATATCTCCAATTCAAGCAGTCAGATATGAGCATAATCACATTTTACTAAAAATGTTCATATTTTCTCCTACTGATTAAATATAGAGGACACACAAAACCATTTGCTATCCAAATAAATCCTTCAAACATCACAGAAGTTTATCAGTGACCCCATTCACCATCTGTCACTAGTATCTTTTACAGAAGTTCCAGAACATATAAGGTGTTTCACAAGGGCATTTCAACATATTTAGTGTTGTCAACCCTAAGAAGAGTCTTGGGACACTTAGATCACTTCTCTTCATCAAAACATCCTTTCCTTGTATGCAATTCCCCTGAGCCCTGTACTCTGACTACTGGCAAAACACCGGATAAAATTTCCTTGATCTAAGAAATTGTTTTCCTCTAAGAATGTCTATGTAAGTTAATGATTCAGGCCATCAGCTCAACTGAGAGCTTTTTGTGACCCTCAATTGACATCAAGTCATCTGGATTTTTCCTGACTGGAAAAATCAGAGTAAAGTTAAAGAACAAGAAAGCGAAGTCAGACAAATTGGCTTCTCTTAGCTGTGTACAGGTGTGCAAGTTGTTTGAATGTTCTAAAACTCAACATTCTCATCTTTAATGAGAATAACCTTACCTACTCTTTAGAATTGCTTTAATAATATCTTTAAAGAATACTATTATGATAGTTGTCTCTCATCGCTGTATCTTTTCCTCCTAGTTGCAAACTCTGTCTTCATCTCTATACATTTACCATCAAATATCTAGTTTAGGACCATTTAGTATATGCAAGCCTTTGACCATCAATTATGAAATTCCACTTCAACAAGTACAAATGCCTACTGAAATAAATAACAAATTTAAATAATAAATTTGAATATTCATTTCTATAAAACTGAGATGTTTACTTGCGATTATTATTTACTTCTAAAAGAAATACTTTTCCTAAGCTTTCATCTCCCAAATCTGTTGGGTTTAGAAACTGGACCTTGATTCTTTTGAGATATGAGTAGAGAATGATTCTATCATTGCTTTGGGTGAGCAGCAAAATATTTCAAAATTTAAATTTTGTTGACTATAGGTGTTATATTATTTTTCAGTTATATATCACACTTCTTTAGATGCATTTTTGTAGAGATTTCTATATAATAGCCATTGCTTATTATAGAATAGCCTGTGATTATAATTGCTTAGATAGTTGGTAAATCAGGATTCACTTCTCAACCCATATTTTACATCACTGGTAGAATCCCATAGGACTGGGAGCCATCAGCTTTTTGATAGTGTCTATAATGCCTTTATCCAATCATGCTCTATCAAACCTGAAACATCAAAAAATTTTAAGAACTTTCTCATAGGTTTCTTATTTAAGTTCTGGATGTATAGTTTCTTTCCTACTTAGATAATTCATTAATTTTAAGAAATTTTTTCATAGTCTTACTAGCTAGAAGTTAAAATGACCTTTTTCTAAGAGACATTTTGCAACATTTTTGAGTACTTTGCAAATTCACAATAATATGTATTTATTTCAACTGTAGAAGGTGTTAGTTGAATTCAAGAGCAAATCTTACTCATTGTTTTTAGTCTCTTCAGAACTCATCTGGCATTCTTTGAAATTAATCAATACTTTTCAATTAATTGATGATACATTTTACATTTCTTGGGCTTCCCTGGTGGTTCAGACGGTAAAGAATCTGTCTGCAATGTGGAAGACCCAGGTTCCATCCCTGGGTTGGTAAGATCCCGTGGAGAAGAGAATGACAACCCACTCGAGTATTCTTGCCTGGAGAACTCCATGAACAGAGGAGACTGGCAGGGTACAGTTCATAGGGTCACAAAGAGTCAGACATGACTGACCAACACTTACATTTCTTAATACAACTCTTTCAGGTACTAACAACCTAATACCTGACAATATACATCTAAAATTTAATTCTAATAGCTTTGCTGAGCTAAAATTAATATGCTATAACATTCACCTATTTAAAGTTTGCAATTCAACCGTTTTTAGTATATATACAGAGTTAGGCAACCATCAGCATAATCTAGTTTTCGATTATCACACAGAAACTCCATGCCCACTAGCTGTCAGTTCCCCTTTTCTCTCTCTTCTCCCCCTCCATCCTTCCTGCCACCAACCAGCCCTAGACAATAATTACTCTACTTCAAGTGTGCCAATGCAGGAGACATAAGAGACCTGGGTTCAAACCCTGGGTCGGGAAGATCCCCTGGAGGAGAGATGGCAACTCACTCCAGTATTCTTGCTTGGGAAATCCTGTGGACAGAGGAGCCTGGCAGGCTGCAGTCCACAGGGTCGCACAGAGTTGTACATGACCGAAGCAACTTAGTGCACACATATATGTCTTTTCTGGACATTTCCTATAAATGGTATAATACATGATGTAGTCTTTTATGACTAGCTTCTTTCTTAGCATACTGTTTTACAGGTACTATATTCATGCAATGCATGTAACAGCACTTCATTCCTATTTTTTAAAAATATTTTAGAATATTATTATAAAATAATATTCCACTGTATGGATATACAACATTTTGTTTATCCATTTATCAGTTGCTGAATATTTCAACTATTCACATTTTTCAACCATTATGAATAATGCTCCTATGAACAAGCACGTGCAAATGTTTGTGTGGTTACATGTTTACATTTATTTTTGGTAGTTCCCTCCAAGTGAAATTGTTGGAACATGCTGGGTTTCCCTTTCCAAGAAAAAAATCTAAATACAATGCAACAGAAACATCATCTGAATGATCATATTCACTTGTTTTACACCATGGCTATTATATTATTATGTGACCAGAACACGTACTAAATATATGAATCTTGCTTGTCTTAATTAAACATGGCATGCTTATGCTATTTTGTGCTTTTTAATGGGTGCCCCCATTCTCACCTCTGTATTTTTAAAAATGCAGAAGCTACAACTTCTTAATCAATAGCTTAATTACAGAAGAGCGAAATATATAGATGGAGATGAAAAGGGACTGCAACCGTTCACACTCAACAATGAGTTAGCTTGGCAGCACAAGCAAATTCATTTGTTGATCTTCTAAGACTTCAAATTAATTTATGTAATTGAATATGTATGGCAATTATATTTCTGTTTTGTTATGTTAAATGTTTCTAAAAATGGAAGCCTAACCACACAATTGCATAGTATATGAAACCCTGGCAGTCAGTGGGACATAACTTGAAAAATCAATGGTTCACTGCAAGCAGACCGATCCCATCCTATACATTAATTTTTCTCTGTTGTTAATGGTCCTGACGTAGCCTTGCTTCTATTCTACCAATCCAAATCCTTCAAGTTACAGCTCATTTTATATCTATAGTTAGTAACTTTCCTAGGTTGGTTTTGTCCATAACAATGGAAGTGCA
Organism: Bos mutus; assembly: GCF_027580195.1. NCBI lineage: Eukaryota > Metazoa > Chordata > Mammalia > Artiodactyla > Bovidae > Bos > Bos mutus. The sequence continues at coordinate 22,815,656 of NC_091643.1, forward strand.
TATACTATTTAACCTTCTTTGCATTATCCATAAAATCAATAAAGCAACTAGCTCATAGTAGATAATGACCCTTATGAAAAGCACATTGATTTTTTTCTTTTCATATTGCCATTCTATTTCTTCATCAGGTTGGACACAACAGGTTTTCAGAATGAAAGTCTTACAAAAAGCTTTTCTTGTTCTTTGGGAGGTCTGAGAATTTCTACAAAACCACTGTTTAAAATAATTCTACTAGCCTGTCATCTTAAAATATAAAACGCCATACATTTATAGTTATTAACAACTGTCTTTGTAATAACAAAGCATAATTAGGATTTATTTATTTATATTTCCATTGGAAAATTTAGCTTAACGAGTCAATATTTCTCAAACTGACATGCTTTTTTCCCTAAAAGAAGTCTGTTCATTGCTCAAGTTTAGGAAAAAATATGCATACAATAGTGATGTAAACTATATGTCTGAAGACCATTTTACCTGTAGTTAAAAAATCTGGTAAATCTGTCAATTATACACATTTTATTCCTCAGAGATTTAAAAATCACCAGGCATAGCAGGCGAGTCTAGGTCTCAGTTGGGAAAAGTATTCTGATGGGAAAGTGAAGGAAGAGAAATGAGTGTTCTGGCAACTGGATATGCGCCATGCATAAATCTCAGAGAGGAAGACCCAGAAGGAGACAGAGAAGATGGATGGGAGACTAATAAATGATGGACCTGACTATCATGAAGGAGAGAGAATAGATGAATGGACAATATGAGATCAGGGGAGGCATGGCACCAGAGGTGGAGATGTATTACCTGTCGTTCAACTTTAAATTTCACTCTATGTATAACCATTATATACTTAGACCAAGCTATAAATACCCCATCTATCTACATTTGTCTAGTGCAATTTTCTTTTTCTAATTACATAAAACTTTTCCAGTGCACAGTGTCAAACTGCTAGAAAAATCTTTGACTTCCTACTGTAAATGCTAGAAAAAATTATCTATTTTTGTGAAGTATGAGCATCAAATCAGTACTAGCATGTCCTTTCGAAAGGAGGCTGCATTTATGAGCACAGGAAGAGGTGGAGGTGGGAGAAAGTTCAAAGGGGAATCAAATAATCTTAGGAGTTCTTTTCACACTCAGGAATAATGATAAATGATTAAAGTGACATTTAGATTTTCAAATTAGATGAGGAAAGTCAGGCCTCAGGTTGTCATTTCAAATTAGATGTTGTACTGTTTTTCTTAAATCATTAGAAAAGGTCTTTCTGATTTGGCACCACTGAGAATTCAGGAGGATCTTTTGACTCTGATTCTGAAAGGAAGTACACATTTTCTGGCACATTCGTTCTCTAATCCTGCATTTAAGTCTTATAACTGACATGTATGCCAGTCCTTTCCCTTTTGACTCTCAGATCCATGCCTTATTTTATTCATTTTTTTACCCAATGGCACCCCACTCCAGTACTCTTGCCTGGAAAATCCCATGGATGGAGGAGCCTGGGAGGCTGCAGTCCATGGGGTCGCTAAGAGTTGGACACGACTGAGCGACTTCACTTTCACTTTTCACTTTCATGCATTGGAGAAGGAAATGGCAACCCACTCTAGTGTTCTTGCCTGGAGAATCCCAGGGACGGGGGAGCCTGTTGGGCTGCCATCTATGGGGTCACACAGAGTCGGACACGATTGAAGCGACTTAGCAGCAGCAGCAGCAGCAGCTGCTCAGAGGTCAAGGGGCTGAAACCAGAAAATGACATCACCTAAGTTTCCTTTGCCTACAACGTTTCAAGTTAATTTTGATTAACAGAAAGTAATGATGGGAAACCAGAGGGCAATTAAGAGGGGTGAATTTGCTTCCTTCTCCATGATTCCCTGTGGCAATACAGGTGGTAGCTTTAAATCCTTGGACTTCAGATCTGACCAGGTGATCTTTCCTCCATGATTTAAGGTCCAATCAGGTGGGCCCAGTTGTCTAAACCCCTCCTGTGTCCACTTTCCCCTTATTCCCTTCTGGGTTGCATTGGCCCCTGAATTCTGTAATTACCAAATCCTTTCCTTCTCCCCAGACCAAGATTGGATATGGGCTACCGGTAAGTGTGGACATATCTCCCTCCTAACTTCTCTGAATTCGCTCCTCGTGTTAAATCCCCTCTGTTGAAACAGACAATGCGGATTCTGTTTTCTTTAACCGGAGGTGGACAGATAAAATATTGTTTCATTGAATATACAAGCTTTGAAACTTATATCATTATTGAAGTCCATGATGTGAGTTATTACTACTTGACATATCCTCTCCATGAAATATTATTTTTTTCTCACACATATTCTATTAAAATTTATACCAAAATGAACACATAACTTCTATCAGACTACCATTGGATAAAACAATGTCTTTGTGAATTGTTTTTATCTACCTCAATGTGCACTTCGTTGGTTATTTAAATAATACACTATCTTCCATAGAATATCAAGTATGGCAGGGAGACTAATTTGCTTTTAATATATCCTTATGTCGAGAATCACACTTGCCTACTTTATGGCTGTTTTGCACATTTAAAAAACAGATTAAGTATAGAATTAAATGTGATGGAAATACTAAAGTAATTCTGCTTTAAAATTCTGTGGATGTGACCATATCAAAGCCTTAAAATTATTGGTTTTCAAGCTTGTGATTTCCAACCATATTGTATGGCAGAGTTATGACTTTCATCATGTTATTTGCTACTTACAATGGTTAAGTATTAATATCTGCAAATAAATTACTTTTTAAGACATTAGAACATTTCAGTATTATTTTTTAGAACAATATCTCAATCCCTAGCATTTCACTAAGATTTTTATTTTCAATAAGAGCTAAGCAAAAAAAAAAAAAAAAGAGCTAAGCAGATAATTTTGAATGATGGTGGAGGTAAGTTTGCATTGGGAACAGTCTAGTCAGCACACCCTCAGGATAGTCATTTACATTCATTTTAACAGCTGTTTGTTAAGTCATGCAAATAACTTGTCAGACATCTGTATCTCCTCCCAACACTGACCCTTGCTGTCAAAGCTACAGTTGACCATCTTCTTTTTGGTCCTTGAACATAGCAAGCTTGTGTCTTCCACAGAGAAAGCTTTGCCTCAGTCCCTGTACATCCCTCTGCCCATGTGTCTTTGCAAGACTTCTTCCTTCTTCCAACACAGGGCTCAGATCTTGGTCTCAAAGAATCTCCTGGAATAAACCATCTGGATGAGACCCTGACATACCCTGTGCTGGTCATTCTCTTATTATATTTTGTTTGTTTTCCATAGTACAGATAACTGAAACTATTTTCCAGATTTTTAAAATATTCTGAATTATTTTCTGATTTTAGGATATAAATTGCATGAGAAGAAGGACCTCGATAGTCTTGTTCACTGCTCTAAGGCTATTTCCTCAAATGAAACTTGACCTAGAGTAAAAAAGTTTGTTGAGTAAATCTGACCTATGACTTAGCACCATGTAAACATAGATACAGACCAAGTCCATGTGTTGTGACAGGGTTCTTAATCACTTGCCATTGCTAGTTTTAAAGCTAAAATTTCTTAATCAGCTGTCATAGCTGTTTTACAGCTATTGTCTGTCATGTTTTATAGATAAGAACATTGAGATTCAGAAAGTTTATCATGGTAGCCAGATATTATCCAAGCAGTGGTGAATTCAGGATTAGGACAAAGATATCTATAAAACTAGTTTCATGTTTTGACCTATTATATAATGTCTTCCTTAAGTATCATAAAATGCTAATTAAAATTAGATCATAAATAATAATCAAAGAGGTACTAAAGCATCACAACATAAGCATACAATATATAAACATATGATTCACATGTTTTATATGCTATTCCTACGATATATAGTTTCAATGTCAAAAACAAACAAGTTCTCATCAAAAATGAAAATATGTCTATTTGTCATTAAGAGATCATTCCAAAACTTACAGTTCAGGCATTTTTTTTTTTTTTTCCGCATATATTTCCCTGTATCCACAAGAGATTTTTGAAATGGTAACTTTGTTATTCTTTGCAAAGTTGTTTCCAAAGAGCCTAAATATGCTTATAGGCAGTCTTTGCGGAGAAGGCAATGGCACCCCACCCCAGTACTTTTGCCTAGAAAATCCCATGGGCGGAGGAGCCTGGTAGGCTGAAGTCCATGGGGTTGCTAGAGTTGGACACGACTGAGCGACTTCACTTTCACTTTTCACTTTCATGTATTGGAGAAGGAAATGGCAACCCACTCTAGTGTTCTTGCCTGGAGAATCCCAGGGACGGGGAAGCCTGGTGGGCTGCCATCTATGGGGTCCTCAGAGTAGGACATGACTGAAGCAACTTGGCGGCAGCAGCAGCAGGCAGTCTTTGAATTCTGATTGTGGGGAAAGAAGAAAGCTCTTGAATCTCATCTGTTTGTTTTTCTCTTAATTGCATTGTCTTAAATTAAGTCATTGAAGTAGACAGGAGGTAGAAGAATAGTTATTTAAGGGCAGAAGGGTAGTATGTCTAAATAAGAGGGAAAGAAATGGAGACTGCATTTTAGAGATTGATTTTATGTACTGAAAATTTACTTCCTTTTCACATTCTTCACCTATCTTTTCTACCTTTATAACCAACTATGGAACATAGATATATTATACATTAAAAGAAGTAGAAATTGAGAAAAAATGGAGGTGCTAACCAGACACCATATAATTAGAGAGACAATGTAAGTAAATTATCGCAATTCAAGGACCCAGAGAGAATGACTAAACTTGCTCTTTTTGATTGGAAGCATCAGCTGTAAACTCTGTGACCACAACGTCTATTGAAACAAAAGCAACTATTCACAGATGTGCCTTAATGTCATAAGTAGCTCCTTCTAGACCCCTGGGAGTTGTATACATCTCTTTCCTCCACTCCTCTCATTCCCAAAATCCAACTGTTACTAAAGAGATCTTCAGTTCATCTAATTCTCTCCATCTTCTCTGCCACCACATCTTCCATGTTACCACCACCTCTTCCTTGAATTTCTGGATATATCTCCTGGTTCTGTATTTCCAAATTTACTTCTCTCAGACTCATTTTTTTTTTTTTTTTTTTTTTCCAGCCAGACTGACGTTTACTATCTAAACCAGTTTATAGCTCTCCCCTATTTAAAGCCCCTCAACAACATCCCATTGGAATTAGATGGTGACATGGACCTAACGTTATCAGATCTACCACTGTAACCTCAGCTAGTCATACAAGGTACCTTGCTTGCCAGGCTCCAAAGTCTTTCGTTTTCCTGACTTTTCCATGTTTTTGTCTGCTTAGGGTCTTTGTTCTTCCTTTCAGTCTTTAGCTGGCTACCAATTTCAGGATTTAGATTAAATATTATTGTTTGATTGAAACTTTCCCTGACTCCTACCCTATTCAGAATTATCCTTATTATTCTACCCTTTTCTAAACATATTTTTATATTCTTTCATAAAACATAACAAAACTTTTAATTATGCATGCATTTATTAGGTCAACGTCTGCCTCATTAAGCAGATTTTCAGCTTCAGGCTTATTTTCTGTCTTTTATACAACACAGAGCATACCATTTAGCATGAAATGAGTTCTCAATAGTGAAAAGTGATTTGTTTTTGAATCAGCTATTACAGAGATACAGTAGTAATTCATTCAAACCACCAACATGCATTTATTCAGCATTTATCTATACCAGAAATTTACATGCACATTTACAAAGCAAGACTTTAAAATAATGACTCAAATTACATTTTCATATTAAATATTCTGACATGTGGCTTTAGGAGGGGATCTCTTTAAAAGATAAATTTAAAAAAATATGTGGTTTAGAAATGAATATCATCAAGTAAGTGACCATTTGTATACCTTCTATTTTGATTAGGTATCAACCTTTGGTCATTGAGGAAGTCTGACTCAGCACCTGAGATAATCAAAAGGGGATTAACTTTCATAAAAATGTTCTACATACTAACTCATCAAACTTATCAGTATCAGAGACAAGGAGCATTGTCAAACTTTTACTCTGTACAGAGATGCCAGATACAAAATTCACATTAATTATATCAGTAATGTACTTGGTAAAACACTCATGCTATTACCTATAAGTAAAAATATTTAAAGCTAACCAGTATGTTTCTGAAAATACTAATGATCACTTGTTGAGAACTTTGATTCAATCCCTCTTTTGTCTTACATATGTGAAGTATATTGATGTGCATATATTGTGAAACAGATGTACATACACACTGATTTGCAAAATAGATTACCAGTGTGAAAATATTACTATGCAATTTCAAAATATGAACAATTACTATAGAAGTAAAAACTGTGATAATATATAGTAAAGAAAAAAAAATCACTTATTTAGACTATGTGCTTAGAGTTCTCATGAGAGACAGAGTAAAAATCAATGAATTAACTAGAAGATACTTGCTTCGATACACAGGCTTGAAATACAGAGGGTTGATAACTCAAAAGGCAAAATTAACTTTTAAATGTGCAACAATATAAGGAAAGATAAAAATGTGTTGATTTTAATGACTCAAATGGATCTCTAAGTATAACTGACTCTATATCAAAATCTGTTAAAAAAAAAAAGGACAAAACTATATTTGGGGATTGCAACATGGGTATTCTGTATAATTCTAATTTAATATAAAAAACAAACAGGATAAACCTGAAAAAGGAAGTGAATGCTGACACAGGCTTCAGTATGGATGAACCTTGAGAAAAATATGCTGCTGCTGCTGCGTCGCTTCAGTCGTGTCCGACTCTGTGCGACCCCATAGACAGCAGCCCACCAGGCTCCCCCGTCCCTGGGATTCTCCAGGCAATAACACTGGAGTGGGTTACCATTTCCTTCTCCAATGCATGGAAGTGAAAAGTGAAAGTGAACTCGCTCAGTCATGTCCGATGGTCAGCGACCCCATGGAGTGCAGCCTTCTAGCCTCCTCCTTCCATGGGATTTTCCAGGCAAGAGTACTGGAGTGGGGTGCCATTGCCTTCTCCTGAGAAAAATATGCTAAGTAAAATCAAATAGTCACAAAAGGAAAAAATACTGTATAATACCTTTACATGCGGTGCTTAGAGAAGTCAAATTCATAGATACAGAAAGGAGAAAAGAAACTGCTAGGGATTGAGGGGAGGGAATAGTTACAGAATTTCATACTGGATATACGAAAAAGTTCTAGAGAGAGTGATGATGGTTGTACAATAATGAATGTACTTAATACCACTGAACTATAAGCTGCTTAAAATTATAAAATTTATGCTATTATACTTTCACACAATAAAAATTTAAATAAACAGGAATTGTAAGAGTTTCAATGAAGCTTTCATTTCAAACACTTCTTTTCCAACTGAACTCTGATTCTAATAGAAAAGTTAAACAGAAACCTTGAATCTGTCACTTTACATCAAATGATGGTGATGACTTTTTCTTCAATGTTTTTTCTCCTATTTATTTTTCTCCAAGAGCAGTTTTAAAGATAGTGTTAAGAAGTTCCTATGTTCTTCACAACAACTATAATTCTTGAAAATATTTTTTAAAAAGCTAAAGAGCATTTAAAATACACTCTATTAAGCAATTAAAATAATGTGATAACTGATCTAGTCAATAGGTTGCTTTTTTGTTGTTGTTATTCTTCAGAATTACTTTTCAAATTAGAAATATTTTACTTAATAATATTTACTAGAAGAACATATGCACTTTTCCCTTAGAAACAACTCTGCAATTCTTTTTTTCTTTTTTATTAATGTATAGTTGATTTTTATGTTGTAATAATGGAGTCATCTTTTTTTCAAAAGAAGACATATTTCTTCTGAAAAAAAATTTTTTTGAATAAACATCGTCATAGAAACCATTATTTTTAGCTATAAGACATAAAAAATACATTAGCATTGTGTTATTTAGTAAACTTAAGTTTATGTCTCCTTCAATTTAGAAAACTTTTGATTCATTCTACTTATAGCCTAGTTATGCTGAAACCAAGATCAAGTCTCCAATGACATAAACAAGGGAAGATGGAGAATACAAAATTTCACTTTGCTGTGTACAGTATATAAAGTCCAAGATTGCATAAGAGTAATTATACATCTCTTACTTCCCCAGACTAAAAAGTTCCTGAGTGTATGGGCCATATCTACTATTGTAGACCATTGTAAAGTGTGAAAGTGAAAGTTGCTCAGTCATGTCCGACTCTGTGACCCCATGGTCTATACAGCCCGTGGAATTCTCCAGACCATTGAAACCCACCATCTAATAAAGAATCTAGTACACTAAACATCTGCCTCACAATTTTTTTACAATAGCATCTAGAACTCCCTGATTATATATAAAGATATTCAATATTAGTCATCAATGAAATAAAATTTTTCAGCAAAGTCTTAGAAATATATTCTCTTTCCAATAAGAACACTCCCAAACATACTCAGGTGCTCTAAGGAGAAGAGAGCCAGCAAATATTTCAATCACATAGCACCTCTGAAGGAAAGCAGAAAGACCTTGATGGGAGGGAGGTGATGAGTAAAAATATACTACATTCTCCTCAAAGCCAGGACATGCATCTTTTGTTCATAACTGTATGCACATCCTCACTACAAAACCAGTGCCCAGCTTAGAACTAACATTCAAAACTGACTTGCAGAAAAGCATGACATGTGTTTTCACAGACCCCACTCAAATCCTGACTCTTAACAGTGAAAAACCCACCCTCTTGGGTTTACTCAGTTTTTCTATGAGCTTTGAACCATAAAATTCACACGATAGTTCAGATCCCCTAATATTTGGGGAAGTGATTCAAGATAATGTATGTAAAGCATCTACTAGATCGTCTGGCACATCGATTGTACCTAATAAACAACAGCTATTAGAATCATGTGTTTCCCTTTGGATCAATGGATATGTGTACATATGAATGTCTCATTTATATGAATGCAAAAATGTGGTGAAATATTCAAATGAACTGCATTTCCAATTTAAATAGATAATCTCAGCATAAGTGCTGCCAGACCTTACCTTTTGCAGCTGTTCTGTGCAAATAATTCACCTAGTAGTCAGGTAAAAACACATACTCTGCATTAACTTCAAAGAAGTGCCTGACAGTGAGCATCTTAATAAGTAAGCTAACCTTTTACTCAGCTTCATTTTCTTGAGCTATTTATTTTAATCAAATATTACAGCCAACCATCGTGGAAATTTCTCACAGAGGCTAATGTATTCAATAAACACCTATGCTGCATATTAAAAAGCTCACTAAGGATGCACACATGACAAGACAGCAAAATATTCAGCTGCAACTACAGGATGACATAATTTTAATTAAATCAGTTGAATTTATCAAATGTTTTCCATTTGAAAACTTGATGGATATAAAGTACAAGAAAAGAAAAAAAATTTTTTTATCACTGAATTATTAGTTGAGTAGCATTTTATCAGATGCATTATACGTAAACAGTAAAAGTATAATGGATTACAAAAGTAAAATCATAACATTTACAGTCTAGATGTCAAGCTCTTACGTATGAGTTGGAAATTTACTTTGAATTTTAAGATAATTTTAGAATTATTATGCTTTAAGTCAAATTAAGATATTAAAAATAGATCAAATTTTTATTCTTAATGATAAATTCTTACTATTAATTACTACTTTAACATATTTTTATCAACAACTTTCCACCAGTTGATAAGGAAGCATGAGAAAGTACATAGATGAGAGCAACAAAACCATATGAAAATCTGTTTCTATAATATTGCATTGACAGGCTCTTAGATCTCATTGTGTGTGTGCTAAGTCATTTCAGTTGTATCCAACTCTTTCTGACTCTATGGACTATTGTCCACTAGCTTCCTCTGTCCATGGGATTCTTCAAGCAAGAATACTGGAGTGGGTTGTCATTTTCTCCTACAAGGGATCTTTCAGACCCAGGGATTGAACCTGTTGCTTCTTACGTCTCCTGCATTGGCAGGCAGGTTCTTTACCACGAGTGCAGCCTGGGAAGCCTGTATGTTTCAGAAGTACATAGTAAAATGTGTTAGGTCTCTCTGTGTCATTATTTTATAATGCTAGGTTATGTATCTTTCTAATTCATGCTGGAGATGTTGATTCCTTAGGTTTCACTCTCTTTAAGTGGCTAAATGTTCTGAAAACACCCACAACACCTCTCTCTGCAATCTCCTTTATTCTGGAATATGAAAATCACATTTCCTTTGTATCTACCTGCTTACGTGCCCTTTGTAAACTTATAAGAACACACCTATATACTAAAAACAGAATCTGTCTTATAAATCCATTCATGAATTTATCTTTTAGATAGACCATAAGCCCTAGGCACAAGAGTCTTTTCTTTGGTCGATTTTGTCCTCTGGTATATCTAGACTCCAAGAACTTTATAAATTCACAATGAAAGTGTATTAAATCAGTAAAAACATCATCTACTCTTCTCCAATGAGTGGTTTCTGCCCCTACTCTTATCTAGATATTTAATCTAGATGTTTTTCCCAATTTATAGCTCATGAAAATAAATGAACATGGTTTGAATGTAGGTGTTTCACAACAGTTGGGCCCCTAAGATTGTTAGTTTCAAAATCAGATAAAAGTTTGCAATCTTAGATTTTCAGTGGAACTTGCATATGAATTTTAAGAGACCAAAAAAAAAAGAAAGAAAACAAAAATATCACACACACAAAATCTTTTAAATAAAAAAAATGAGTTTGTATTCCTAATGTATCAATTTTTTATTTTGTTGTTCTTTAGTTTAAATAGATCATATATTTATGACTCTCTGGTTCTAATGCCCTTCTCATATATATGAGTGCACATAAAAATTCCCTAGAGAATTCAAGTTGGGTTCTGGGGTCCCATTCTCAGGACCCATCTTGATTGTGTAGGCCTAGGGTGGGCTTCCCAGGTGGTGCTGGTGGTAAAGAACTCAAGAGATGTAGGTTCGTACCCTGGACTGGAAAGATCCCCTGGAGGAGGGTGCAGGATCCACTCCAGTGGAGAATCTCATGAACAGAGGAGCCTGGAGGGCTATAGTCCTTAGGGTTGTAAAGAGTCAGCCATGACTGAAGGGACTTAGCGTGCATGCAGGGGTGAAACCTGTATGAGATAAACTTAAGCAAATAAATACACATCATCATTTCCTCCACTACTTGATAAACTTATATGCCACCTCAAGAGTATTCACAAGTCGTGGAATTCAAAACAGGTATAAGAGCAGGGGAAAAAAATGTGTGGTTTGCCACCTCAAACCAATGAATAAGCATGGCTCATAATCAGCCCACTAGAATAGGATAACAAAAGACCGATCTTGCTCACACGTGTTGAAAAAAAGTCACATCTTAGAAATGGAGGGAGAACCTTCTAGTCAGTATGTGTGTGTTATGTGTACATTTGCTCAGTCGTGCCTGAATCTTTGTGAGCCCATGGACTATAGCCTACCAGGCTCCTCTGTCTATGGAATTCTCCAGGCAAGCATACTGGCTGCTGCTGCTGCCGCTAAGTCGCTTCAGTCGTGTCCGACTCTGTGTGACCCCATAGACGGCAGCCCACCAGGCCCCCCCATCCCTGCGGTGGGTGGTTATTTCCTTCTGCAGGGGATCTTCCCAACCCAATGATGGAACCCAGGTCTCCTGCACTGCAGGCAGATTCTTTACTGTTTGAGCCCCCTGGAACGCCCCCAGTCAGTATCTCTGTGTGCTATTTGTTCAGTTGTGTCCAACTCTTTATGTCCCCAGGGACTGTAGTCTGCCAGGCTCCTCTGTCCATGGGATTCTCCAGGCAAGAATACTGGAGTGGGTTGCCATTTCCTTCTCCTCCAGGAGTCAGCATAAATAAAGGAGGTGGATAAATAAATATATATGTTAGTATTTGAAACATTTCATAACAATTGTTACAATAAAATACATATGAAATTGTGATCATAAAATTGAAACTGGAAGATTTAATATAATTGACAATCTACTTTAAATTACTGTTTCTAGAAATGCTGATTGGAAAAGCACTACAAGAAAATCACTGTTATTCACTTCTGATCTCGTTTAATAGTATTTTAGAAAATTATGCTTAATGGGGTGCTTGAAGATATTACAAAATTACCCTACTACTTCTATCTTTTGTGTTAATAGAAGAGTGTTTTTACAATCCCCTGAAGTAGGAATTTTCTATAATTCCAGCAAATTTCAAAGAAATAACAATTGATTCATTGGATCCTCTGATATTAATGAAAAGGAGAACATTAAATAATGCTTCACAAGTGTTCATAATTCATTTAAATATAAATACAAGTTTCCAGACATAGAAGTACCAAAATTACATTATAAGGCATGTCTTTAATTAAAAATCAGTTTATCATAACACAATATGAATATTTTCAGAAATAGCATGAATACATTATATTTTCTAACTGTAAAAATACACAAGAAAATTACTTAAAAATATGAATCAGACAATCAGGTAACTCTACTTCAAAACTGAATATTTTTGAATGATTAATGCATACTTGAGTAAAAATTTTATCATCTCATAGCTCCTGAGAAAAGCAAAGATGAAATAAATAAAGCATTGTTGAGTTAGGAAAATATGCATGTTGTCAAAGAAAGTGTATCGCTCTACTTAACAAGAAAATGTGTGTAAGTAAATTAGCTGACATTTTCCACGGAGTTTTAGTTCCTTTGACTGAGATCCAGGCTTAGCACTTTTGAATAGCTCCTCAAGAATAAAGTGGTTTTATTCAAGATATACTTTGCTTGTTTAGATTTGGCTTTGGGGTAGCAAGTGAGAAAATACCTTAAAATTTAAGAGAAGGTACAGATAAACCACTTCCAATCTTTGACAAAAAAAAAAAAAAAAACAGTTCATGAATTTGGTCACATTGCATTGCACATATAGTCAGTGGATTGAATGAATATAAGCTGGCCAGTATGACTCATTAGGACCTAGAACTGCCCATACTGCCAAAAACTATATCCTTCCCTGATTTGCTTTCAAAAGGCAATGGCAACCGACTCCAGTACTCTTGCCTGGAAAATCCCATGGACGGAGGGGCCCTGGGGGCTGCCGTCCATGGGGTTGCTAGGAGTCAGACACAACTGAGCGACTTCACTTTCACTTTTCACTTTCATGCATTGGAGAAGGAAATGGCAACCCACTCCAGTGTTCTTGCCTGGAGAATCCCAGGGACGGAGGAGACTGGTGGGCTGCCGTCTATGGGGTCGCACAGAGTCGGACATGACTGAAGCGACTTAGCAGCAGTAGCAGCAGCTAGAAAACCTAATCATTTTAATCACTTCTTTGGAATAATGGAAACATGCTTATTTATTTTACAGTTTGCAAAGAACTTTCCAATAAGCTATTTAATTTTATCACCGGAAAAATCCTGTGAGTTGGAAAAGCCAATTTCTGTTAATATTCTGATACTACTTGAGATTATATAGTATGTTGATAGAGCAAACAGAGAATCCAGCTTTAGACCTGTTCTCATAATTAAAACACACACACACACACACACACACACTTTATACTAAATGAGGAAACAAGTTATTTCCAGAAGGTCTTTTTAAAGATGGATATTTCCTATGGGAAGTAACACATCTAGACAATGAATTAGAAATGAAAGTATTTATAAGATTGAGCAGCTGTTGTCTTATATAAAAAATTTATATTTGGCTTCCATTTAGTGTTTAATTTCAATGTAGAATTTCTATACTCTGAATAATCTTATTGTATTAGGAAAATAAAGAAAAACTTAATAAAGTCATGCTCTGGAGAATGGGAAAGTACTTGAAATTATTTAGAGACCACCGTGGCACCCTTGAGTCTGAGTAGCCTGGAAGCAAGCTGAGATCCTAGATGACTCAGAGAGAGGTTGGGCTGAGAAACAAATGTTGACTCATTTAAATTTTTGCCCAAATTTGCCAAAAGTAGTAAAATTTTAAATGGATGTTAACGACTCTCTTACTTAGACTCAAAAATAAAACTCTGTGTTTTTAATGTATCAAAATTATGCCTAATAAACTTTTGCTATTTTTACAGTAGGTAATTTTCCCCATCATTATTGAAAGAAGCATGCTGATTTTAAATAAGGAAAGTGTTACTGTGGGCAAAATGTAGCAGGACTTCCAGCAATTTACTAGCTCAGTGGCATGAAGATAGTAATTTAGTTCTGTCTGGGTCTTGATTTTCTCTTTTGGAAATTGGAGACAGCAATAAATATCTCATAGCTTATTGAAAATAAAAAAAAAATAAATTCAAAGGTGTTTATATCCTATGTGTAAAGTATTATTACGAGAAAAAATAGCATGTAGATAATACTATTTTCATGTCACCAGTGAGGTCAACATAGGTGAGGATTATGGAAGGAGTCAGGTGATGTCATGCTTTTTTGTTTATTTATTTTTTAATATTTGTTCTCAGAATCATACTGGCCAATTGAAATTCCTCAAGAAAATAATGAAGCTAAGAAAGAAATCTTACTCCAGGCTCAGTCTGTTTCTGAGCTCACATTTTAAGACCCTGTCTGAGATTTCTAAGACATGAAAATGAAAGTAGCTAGAAAAGTAGTTCTAATGTGTAAGACTGGTTCCAAATAGGGAAAGAAGTACATCAGGGCTGTATATTGTCACCCTGCTTATTTAACTTCTATGCAGAGTACATCATGAGAAATGCTGGGCTGGAGGAAGCACAAGCTGGAATCAAGAGCCAGGAGAAATATCAATAACCTCAGATATGCAGATGACACCACCCTTATGGCAGAAAGCGAAGAATTAAAGAGCCTCTTGATGAAAGTGAAAGAGGAGAGTGAAAAAGTTAGCTTAAAACTCAACTTTCAGAAAACTAAGATCATGGCATCTGGTCCCATTACTTCATGGGGAAATAGATGGGGAAACAGTGACAGACTTTATTTTGCGGGGCTCCAAAATCACTGCAGATGGTGATTGCAGCCATGAAATTAAAAGACGCTTACTCCTTGGAAGAAAAGTTATGAGCAACCTAGACAGCATATTAAAAGCAGAGACATTACTTCACCAACAAAGGTCTGTCTAGTTAAAGCTAGGGTTTTTCCAGTAGTCACATATGCATGTGAGAGTTGGACTATAAAGAAAGCTGAATGCTGAAGAATTGATGCTTTTAAACTGTGGTGTTGGAGAAGACTCCTGAGAGTCGCTTGGACTGCAAGGAGATCCAGCCAATCCATCCTAAAGGAAATCAGTCTTGAATATTCATTGGAAGGACTGATGCTGAAGCTGAAACTCCAATACTTTGGCCACCTGATGGGAAGAAGTGACTCACTGGAAAAGACCCTAATGCTGGAAAAGATTGAAGGCAGGAGGAGAAGGGGACAACAGAGGATGAGATGGTTGGATGGAATCACCCACTTAATGGACGAGAGTTTGAAACTCTGGTAGCTAGTGATGGACAGGGAGGCCTGGCGTGCTGCAGCCCATGGGGTTGCAAAGAGTCAGACACGACTGTGCGACTGCACTGAACTGAATTGAATGTGTAAGATGTTTGAATATTGACTTAAGCCTATTTGATTCCGCTGTTAATGCAAATAGCAAGTAAGGCCCCAAATGAAACATGTAATCCATTTCTTCCTTCAGTAATTCCATGCATTGAGGAATATATTGTTTTCTTTATACAAATTTTAAATGCTTCAACTTCATACTCCTCTGGTGGTTATGATAGTAGACTTATGACTCAGTTTTTTATTCATCAAGTTTAGATTCCTCACTCTTAACACCACTCTTTTTCTCCTCAATTACTACTTGAGGAGAAAATAATGATTTCAGTGATCATTATTTTTGTTGATCTGTTTATTATTTTCCAACTTTGTGAAGATATATATATATACACACACACACATATCAGTTGTTCCATCAACTGTAATCATTATCTTTTTTCCCTTCCCTCAATTTCACTTATATATTCTGGCAGCTACATTTTTACTACATTGTCACTATCATTAATATATACATTCTTTGAACAAAATACAAAGCTATGTGTTCTTCTTCTACAAGTTGGGAGGAAAAGTTGAAAAACAATGAAGATAAATTACATTATTAAAAATACATAAATTTTGCTTAATGTTAAGTCAAATGTGCTAGATAAATTCTTATTTATTATTTCAATGTCATTTTTCCTGGTCCACTTAAAGGAAAATGTTTCTAGCCTTAGAGGCCAATGACTTCTTTTTAAATAGTTTGTTTAAAATTATGTCCCTTTTTCTAAATGTTCAGATTTCTGCTCTAAGTTTTAGTTTCTGAATTGGGCTTTTTAGGTTTTGAGATTTTTACCACATATTCAAATTTCCCACAATGATTTGCTATCATTTTTTGAAGAAACATATTTTCTCCTCCTATTTCTTCAATGTCCTCCCTGAGCTGCATCTTTTGGTACCAGCTGTTTTGTAGGCTATGAGTGCCTTGTGCTAGATTCTTTGCTAGTGGCTGTAGATACAAGGGTACGTTAGGAACACATGCATGTCCTGCCTTCATTGGACTCCTACTTCAAGAGAGGAAGGAATTAACGTGTTAAGAAGAGCAGCCTAAATGTCCATCAATGGATGAATGGTTAAAGATGTGGTGGGATATTACTCAGCCATAAAAAAAGAATGATGTAATGCCATTTACAATGACATGGAAGAATCTAAAGATTGTCATATTGAGTGAAGTAGGTCAGACAGAAAAAGACAAACATCATGTAATATCACTTATATGTGGCATCTAAAAAAAAAAGAACTTATTTACAAAACAGAGGTAGAGTCGCAGGTGTAGAAAAAAACTTATGGTTACCAACTGGGAAAGGAGTGTGGGAGGAATAAATTGGGAGACTGGAACTGACATATACACACTGCTATATATAAAATAGATAACTAATAAGGACCTACTGTATAACACAGGCAGCTCTACTCAGCACTCTAATGCCCTATACTAGAAAGGAATCTCAAAAAGAGAATGGATACGTGTATAACTGATTCACTTTGCTCTATAGCAGAGACAAACACAACATTGTAAATCAACTATACTCCAATAAAAATTAATTTTAAAAAATAAAAGCATTTTGTATATCATGAAGACATTTTCCATCACATTGTAAGTGTTCAAACATGATTTGGTCTATAAGACATTCTTCTCAAAGTTTGGAGAATTGAGAGTTAATATTTAACAAGCATGTAGAATTGAAAACTGGATGGATCTAAAGAACTGCTTGTGGAAGCATTAGTCTTAAGAAAGCCAAGCTCTACAAGAAAAGGGACTCCTTAGAGGTATACAGAAAACAGTCAAGTCACACTCCTGTAGTATGTTTACAGTTTAGGAGACCTTCCTCCAAAAACTGCTTTTGAGGAAAGGAAGTCATTTTTATCACTTTCTGCGTATGAAATGGTTTGTCTTAATGTATTACCTAATACTATTCACACACAGTTCAGAGAATGGCGTTGGTTTTCAAAGTCTGAGAACTATTAATTAATGACCAACAATAAGATAGAGAAATTCAGACTGAATAGTAGCTTGAAACTTTTATGGAAGTTTGACTTTGCCACTCAAATTCATTTTTTTAAATAAAACTATTTGTCTATAAGGAACTAGAAATAAAATAAAGAAGAACAGTGAAAAGCATCCTTCTCCACAGATAGTTTAGGAAGCAGGCCAGTGCTACTGTATATAATCAAGAACATACTGAAATAAGACATGATTTAATCAGAAGTTTTGTGGGTTTAAAGCATTTTAATCGGAAACCTCTCAGGAAGCTATCCATTGGATGCCTCAAATGTACATTTCATAAATGCAGCTTTGGATTAGAGGCACTACATCTCATTGTTAACTATCTGCTGGCTCTTTTGATTCAACTCCATGTTATTGTCATCTATAGGTTAATATTAAGTATTTACCAGGGTGTTTGCTTTCAGTCACATGACAGCTTGAGAAATCTGGAAACAGACCAAGAGCAAAAATTATAGAGTCTGAGAAAAGAATAAAAACAATAGCTAAAATATATGAATCATTCCGTGCAGGGCCACCCAAGACGGATGGGTCCTGGTGGAGAGTTCTGACAAAACATGGTCCACTGAAGGAGAGAACGACAAACCACTTTAGTATTCTTGCTTTGGGAACCATGAACAGAATGAAAAAGTAGAAAGAGCAACCTAATAATACCATCTACACACATTAATTTGGAAGCTAAAAGGAAATGGAAAGCCAGAAAGTTTAGTGAGTGAGCTAAAGTGGAAAAAAAAAAAACATTCATCTCAGTTCTTAGACACAGAAAAATACCGTAATAGCTGGATAATGTGAGCTATGTAACTCATTTGATTCCACTCATTGATTTGAATTCTAAGAAATAAGAAATAACTTTTGGTAAGTATTTTCTCATTCACTTTTCCCCCCAAATTTTGTCAATTTTCTTTTAAATTTTTATCCCATCTGAGTGTGCGTGTGTTTGTTTCTCATTGTACTTAGCTGTCCGTGTGTTCATTCGTGCGAGTCTCTTCAATTGTGTCAGACTCTTGGCGACTCTATGGACTGTGGCTGGCCAGGCTCCTCTGTCCATGGGATTCGCAGGCAAGAGTACTGAGTGGGTTACCATGCCCTTCTCCAGGGGATCTTCAACTCAGGGGTTGAACCCAGGTCTCTTATATCTACCTGCATTAGCAAGTGGGTTCTTTACCCTAGTGCCAACTGGCAAGCCCATTTAGCTGTTAGTCTAAGTTATTTTGTCTCCTTCATGAATCAAGGGAACATAAAAACATACTTTCAATTATTTATTCCTTTACTTGCTCAAGTGACACATAAATTGCATACTTTTAATTATTTCTTAATATAATGGCAAATATAGTACTTGATGAAAACAAAATCTCAACCATCCCTCGCTCTATTACCCCAATTTAACAAACAAGGCGGACACACTTTTGGGTAATAGGGGCTTGATTTCCATTTCTGTTAAACTTCCAGATGTTCAAGCTGGACTGAGAAAAGGCAGAGGAACCCAGAGGTCAAATTGCAAATGTCCATTGGATCATAGAAAAAGCAAGAGAATTCCAGAAAAACATCTACTTCAGCTTCATTGAGTGCACCAAAGCCTTTGACTGTGTGGATCTCAAACAGTGTGGAAAAATTCAATAAATGGGAAGACCAGACCACCTTATCTGCCTCCTGAGAAACCTGTATGCTGGTCAAGAAGCTACAGTTAGAACCTGCCATGGAACAATGGACTGGTTCCAAATTGGGAAAGGAGTATGTCATGGCAGTATATTGTCACCCTACTTATATGCAGAGTATATCATGAGAAATGCCAGGCTGCATGAAGTACAAGCTGGAGTCAAGATTGCTGGGAGAAATATCAACAACCTCAGATATGCAGATCATACCACCCTTATGGCAGAGAGTGAAGAGGAACTAAGAGCCTCCTGATGAAAGTGAAAGAGGAGGGTGAAGAAACTGGCTTAAAACTTAACATTCAAATATCAGGGCATCGGTCCCATCACTTCATGGTAATTAGATGGGGAAACAATGGAAATAGTGACAGACTGAATATTCTTGGGCTCTAAAATCACTGCAGGGGGTGCCTGCATCCATGAAATTAAAAGACTTTTGCTCCTGGGCGAGGTACGACAGACGCGCAGGGCGGGGGGAAGGAAAAAAAAAAAAAAAAAAGCAGAGACATTACTTTGCTGACAAAGGTCCATCTAGTCAAAGCTATGGTTTTCCAGTAGTCATGGACTGTTGAACCAAAAAGAAGGCTGAAAGCTGATGAATTGATGCTTTTGAACTATGGTGTTGACACTTGAGAGTCCCTTGGACTGCAAGGAGATAAAACCAGTCAATCCTAAATGAAATCAACTCTGAATATTCATTGGCAGGACTGATGCTGAAGATAAAGCTCTGATACTTTGGCACCTAATGTGAAGAGCTGACTCATTAGAAAAGACCCTGATTCTGGAAAAGATTGAAGGCATGAGGAGAAGGGGATGACAGAGATGGTTGGACGGCATCACCAACTCAATGGCCATGAATTTGAGCAAGCTCTGGGAGCTGGTGATGGATAGGGAAGCCTGGTGTGTTGCAGTCCATGGGGTCACCAAGAGTCAGACACGACTGAGCAACTGAATTGAAGTGAACTGATGTGTATTTAGTACATGGTATTACAAATATATTGGAATTAAAACTGCTAGATATTGATTTTACGGATATCAAAGTCCAACTGTCAGGCTGAAATGACTAGCACTTGTTTCCATAGTGATAGAAAGCACGCACCTTTCTCATCCTCAATATTACTCTAGAACAATAGTCTCTTTTCTGCTTCACGATTTATATGACTGAGCAACAAATGCGATTTGTTTAAAGGATGTTTTCTTTAATTGCTGCTAAAAGTTCTTTCCACTATCACCACTGTACAGGTCATATTAATCTTACTGTATTTAGTACATTCACTTGCTATGTTATAATCCAGCCTGTAAAACTGTATTGAATGACTTATGATTTTGAAAATGTAATAATTCTACCTTTTTTCTAGAGTATGTTATCCAGTTTTGACTTTAATTTCTCAATCTATTAATGTTGTTTGTTTGTTTTTGGTTCCCTCAAAGATAGCTGAAATATTACAAAAGAAAATACAGATAAATCATATAGTATATCTTAGCACAAAAAGGACTAGTAACCACAGCTAACTATTACTGTTTGCTGCTATTCACAACAGCCTCAAATTGTTATTTACAGCAAAGTCACTGCTTTATTCTAACATTTTTTTAATCTTAGCTTTGTGTGTTGGTGTTTATTCATTTTTAAATTTATTTTAGCCTTAATGTTTTTTAGCTCTGCTTTCAGTATTCACTATTCTTCAGGAGCTCTAATATTTTCTTTAACATTTTACCTCCTTGTATGTATTCCTCTTTACTTCTTCAACTCCCTGACAGATACCAAAAGATCGACAGCCCTGAAGCTCTGACCCTGCAAATCTATTTGCCCAACATAGAGAGGTCAGACCCCACTTAGCAGAAGAATTGTAGAAAACACATGTGATTGACGCACCAACAGCAACAGGTGCAGACTTCCTCCCAAGGCCCCGGTCGGAGTATGTTTGTGCAAGGCCAGTACCATCCCTTCCCCAGTGAATACATTTGTTCTTCCTTTCTTTATTAAAATATTTTGAGTATTTTAAGTGTATTAGAAGAAAGGGCTAGTTGCTTTATATTTATAGGCAATTCCTTCTAGATTTAAGCAAATGGCCAGCAGATATTCCTGATATATTTATTTCACTTAACAAGACATTTATCGATTGCACTGTTTCAATTGACATTTGGTTAGAACTTTAAAGATGCTTTAAAATTAATACAATAACTTTAGGTTATTCTGAATTGTGATTTTCTTTTCCATTTTCCTTCATTACGTTAATCAAAAAATACATTTTAAAATGTGAGAGAATTTTGTTAGAACTCATTCATGTGAAGAGTGTAACATTCTCACAGTTGAAATGGATTACATGCACCAAAAGTATATTGTAAAGTAATTAGTCTGTAATTAAAATAAATAAATTTAATTAAAAAATAAAATAAAATGAAATCTCAAAAAAAAAAAGTCTGAGATACACAGTTCTCACTCTTCCTTTTCTTCCCTTCTCATACAAATAGACGGGGGAACAAAGTGGAAACTGTGGGAGATTTAATTTTCTTTGGCTCCAAAATCACTGCAGATGGTGATTGCAGCCATGAAATCAAAAGGTGCTTGCTTCTGGGAAGAAAAGCTATGAGAAACCTAGACAGCATATTAAAAAGCAGAGAGATCACTTTGATGACAAAGTTCCATATAGTCGAAGCTATGGTTTCTCTAGTAGTCATGTACGGATGTGAGAGTTGGACCATAAAGAAGAGTGACTGCCAAATAATTGATGCTTTTGAACTGTGGTGCTTGAGGGTCCCTAAGGAGATCAAAACCAGGTAATCCTAAAGGAAATCAACCTGAGTATTTTTTGGAAGGACTGATGCTGAAGCTGAAGTGCCAATACTTTGGCCATCTGATGCGAAGAGCTGACTCATTAGAAAAGATCCTGATGCTGGGAAAGATTTAGTCCAGGAAGAGAAGGGAATGACAGAGAGAAAGACAGTTGGATGGCATCACTGACTCAATGGACATGAATTTAAGCAAACTCTGGGATGTAGTGAAGGACAGGGAAGCCTGGCATGCTGCAGTCCATGCGGTCATAAAGAACTGGACGTGACTTAGAGACTGAACAACAACAACAACCTAAGTTGTACACATGATATCAGACAAGGACATAAAAACCTATGGTGGAATGCCCAGAGAAATATGAAGTTTAGTTAGGCAGGACCACAGATTTGTTCTAATCTTTTCAACCTTCAAAGTAAGACTCCTACAGGGTGTGAATATTCAGGACAGAATATTCATTGTCCTGAATCTTCACTGGAAGGATTGATGCTGAAGCTGAAACTCCAATATTTTGGCCACCTGATCCGAAGAACTGACTCATTGTAAGAGACCCTGATGCTGGAAAAGATTGAAGGCAGAAGAAGGGGAAAACACAGGATGAGATGGTTGGATGGCATCACCGACTCAATGGACATGAGTCTGAGTAAGCTCCGGGAGTTGGTGATGGACAGGGAAGCCTGGCGTGCTGCAGTCCGTGGGGTCACAAAGAGTTGGACATGACTGAGAGACTGAACTGAACTGAACAGGGTGTGAACTAAGAATGTCATCTGCCGTATCAGTAAAGAAAGGATATTGCAGTCATCAAGCCACCACATTGCAGGCACTCTGAAGGTGAGCCCTGAGGTAGCTCAGGATGGAAACAAATTCTGCCTACCATCTAGGAACTGCTGCAGCCACCCCTGACAATGCACAATAAGTGGATTCAAGATGAGAAATCCACTCATCTTGAGGATACTGGCCCCAGATAGCTGAAAGGCATGTCAAAGGAATGATTTCAATGAGCCCAGACTTTGTATCTTCCCATACATTGGACACGACTGAGTGACTTCCCTTTCACTTTTCACTTTCATGCGTTGGAGAAGGAAAAGCCAACCCACTCCTGTGTTCTTGCCTGGAGAATTTCAGGGACGGGGGAGCCTGGTGGGCTGCCGTCTATGGGGTCACACAGAGTCAGACACGACTGAAGTGACTTAGCAGCAGCAGCAGCAGCATACATTAAAACAAACAAACAAAATGCTAATTTCACTAACTTGAGCTATCTGGATTTCTTTAGTTAAAAATGGTCTTTTGATGTTCTGACTACCTGGCCTTTGTTGCAAACACTCCAGCATATCCTGGTTCCCCTGCCTCCCTTAGAAGAGTTTGTCAGCGTTATTTGAAATGCTGTGTCCCAGGCTTGAAGTTCTCACAATGTCAATTTAATAAAACATCTCTCTCAACTTTTAGTTTGTGTATTTTTTTCAGTTTCAGTTTTCCTGTTTTTTTTTCCAGTGTTCTAGGTCAGGATGGTGATAGGGACAAGGCATTGTTAAGTAAAGACAAAGTTTGAGAGTTCCTGTAAGTTGATGATAACTAAAGAAAGTAGGTCTGCTTAACCACAAAACCAAGCAGGCTTGCTTAGCAACAAAACCATGTAACAGAAGCATGACACATGCCCCCAAACAATAAACCAATGTTGGCATGAGACCCACATCCTGCTCAGTAAGTTAGGACATGCTCCTCTGTGTGCACTAAAAACAAAAATATAAGAAACAGGTGATATTATATAAAACTTTTATTATTTTATACTAAAACCTGAGATGGTTTTCCATGTTTAGCATATGTTACCACACTTCTGCCCATTTAGGTAGCACCATGATAGTCCAGCTTGACCATGCAGGGACAAGAAATCTCCCTCGTCTGATGTGGAGCAGCTGATGATGGAAGCTTGATGTCTACATAAGAATGAGGAAGAAGGTGATATTCTTCCTCTCCCCACTTTTCCTTGATTATAAAACTGTAGCCCACTAAATTCTTGGGGCAGGTCACCCTCTTGCCCACCTTCCTGTAAGCCTCACAGGCATTCTAATCTGATAAATCACTTCTTACTATCAGTGTCATTTTGCCTCTTACAGAATTCTTTCTGCACTGAGACATAAAGAACTGGAGTTCCTCAGAGTCCCTCGAGATACCTTTCTGCAGGTTCAGAGGCAACACAGGAGGCACCTAAATTCAGCTCCTTTAATAGACACATTGAATCTACAACCAACAAGGGCCAAATGCCTTTGAAAAAAATCCAGAAACTACCTGAGCAATGCTTATATGTCAGGTAGACAAGAAAATACTCACAATGAAATAGGAAAGGCTGAGATAAACTCTCACCACACATTTCACCCGTGGCACAGAAATACACAGTGGAGAGGAAACTCTCAGTGGAGAGGAAACTCTCAGTTGAGAGGAAACTTCCAGTTCCTCCCTGAGGAGAGAAGGGTTTGAGTCCAACATTTACTATCCTAACTTTTAAGACTTCTATCTTAAGAATGAACACCTAGCTCTGAAAGCCACCAGGGTTTATGCCCATGAAATCCATGTGACTATAGCAAACAAAGAAAGAGTTTTTAATGGGCTCACAAGGATCAGCTCTGGCTAGTACCCCATGGCTCAGCAAAAAGGGTGCAAATAGAAATGCATAGCTCCATGTTTTTCCTTGAAAGAATATACTCCAAAAACTAATACCCGGAGGTTAGGCTTCTAATTTTGCACACCTGTGTGGATGCCTGTGCCTGTCGCCTAAGAATGGAGAGGTGAGTGGGCATTGTATTCACACTCTCCCTGTGCCCTGCTTCAGGTTTCCAGTGTCTCCCTGGAAGAAGACATTTGGAGCCCTGGCTTTTGCAGCAGCTGCCACTCAGTTCAAGGAAGAATAATCTCTTCAATAAATGAAGTTGGTAATACCAAATGGCCATGTGCAAAAGAATGAAATTGAACTCCTATCTTACACCATAAACTGAAAAACCAAGTCAAAAGAGATTAGACTTGAAAATAAGACATGAAACCATAAAACTTTTAGATGAAAAGGTAGGTGGTAAGCTACTTGACATTGCTCTTGGTGAGGATTCTTTGTTTTGGATTTGACACAAAAAGCAAAGGCAATGAAACAAAACAAAACAAAACAAAAGTGATACATGTACCAAAGTAAAAACCTTTTGCACAGCAAAGGAAACCATAAACAAAGTGAAAAGACAATGTACAGAATGGGAGAATATATTTGTACACTACATGGCTGATAAGGTGTTAATGTCAAGAACTCAATAAAGAGTAAAGAACTCAATAATGGAAAATCAAAACGTTCTATTTAAAAATTGGCAGAAGAACAGAATAGACATTTTTCTAATGAAGGCATACAAATGGTGAACAGGTACATGAAAAAAATGCTTAATACAACTATTCATGAGAGAAATGCAAATCAAAACCACAATGAGTCATCATCTCAGACCTATCAGAATGGCTATCATCAAAAAGACAACAAAAAAGGTGTTCACAAGAATATGAAGAAAAGGGAACTCTTGTGCACTCTTGGTGGGAGTACAAGTTGGAGTAGTCACTATGGAAAACAGTATGGAGGTTTCTCAAGAATTAAAAAAAAAATACCATATAATCCTCCAATCCCACTTCTGAGTATAGGTCCAAAGAAAATGAAATCAGGATATCAAAAAGATATGACTTCCATGTGTATTGCATCATTATTATAATAGACAAAATATATTTGTGTGTGTGTTCAGTTGCCCAGTGGTTTTGCAACCCTATGGACTGTATCCACTGAGCTCCTCTGTCCATGGAAATTTCCTGGCAAGAACACTGGAGTGGGTTGCCATTTCCTCTTCCAGGGGATCTTCCGAACTCAGGGATGGAATCTGCATCTCCTGCACTGCAGGTGGATTCTTACTGCTGAACCACCAGGGAAGCCCATACATATATTTATGTGAATATCATTCAGCGATGAGAAGGAAGGTAGTCAGGCTATTTGCAATGACGTGAGTGGAACTTGAGGGCATTATACTAAATGAGATAAGCCAGGCAGAGACAGAAAATGAAAAATACTACATGGAGTCATTTTAGGTGAGCCTAAAAAAGAAAAAAAAAGAAAACTTAAGTTGAAACAGACTACAGAATTTGTTGCAGGGGCTATGGGTAGGGGAAATAGGGAGAGTTTGGTAAAATGTGCAAGCTTCCAGCTGTAAAAGTAGTAAAATCTGAAGACTGAACGTTAAACAAGTCTTCTTTTGTGGCTCAGTGGTAAACAATCTGCCTGCCAATGCAGGAGACACGAGTTCAATTCCTGGGTTGGGAAGATTGCTTGGAGAAGGCAATGGCAACCCACTCCAGTATTCTTGCCCAGGAAATCCCATGGACAGAGGAGCCTGGTGGGCTACAGTCCATGGGGTTGCAAAGAGTTGGACATAGTGAGTAAACAACAACATGGTGACTACGGTTGATAGCAGTGTATGGTATAATTGAACTTTGTTAAGAGAGTAGGCTTACACGCTCTCATTAAAATAAAATAGAAAGAAAAACAAAGAACTAAATAGACATTTCTCCAAAGAAGACATACAGATGGCTAACAAACACATGAAAAGATGCTCAACATCACTCATTATCAGAGAAATGCAAATCAAAACCACTATGAGGTACCATTTCACACCAGTCAGAATGGCTGCGATCCAAAAGTCTACAAATAATAAATGCTGGAGAGGGTGTGGAGAAAAGGGAACCCTCTTACACTGTTGGTGGGAATGCAAACTAGTACAGCCACTATGGAGAACAGTGTGAAGATTCCTTAAAAAACTGGAAATAGAACTGCCTTATGATCCAGCAATCCCACTGCTGGGCATACACACTGAGGAAACCAGAAGGGAAAGAGACACGTGTACCCCAATGTTCATTGCAGCACTGTTTATAATAGCCAGGACATGGAAGCAACCTAGATGTCCATCAGCAGATGAATGTATAAGAAAGCTGTGGTACATATACACAATGGAGTATTACTCAGCCATTAAAAAAGAATACATTTGAATCAGTTCTAATGAGGTGGATGAAACTGGAGCCTATTATACAGAGTGAAGTAAGCCAGAAGGAAAAACATAAATACAGTATACTAATGCATATATATGGAATTTAGAAAGATGGTAACAATAACCCGTGTATGCGAGACAGCAAAAGAGACACTGATGTATAGAACAGTCTTATGGACTCTGTGGGAGAGGGAGAGGGTGGGAAGATTTGGGAGACTGGCATTGAAACATGTAAAATATCATGTAAGAAACGAGTTTCCAGTCCAGGTTCGATGCACGATACTGGATGCTTGGGGCTAGTGCACTGGGACAACCCAGAGGGATGGTATGGGGAGGGAGGAGGGAGGAGGGTTCAGGATGGGGAACACATGTATACCTGCGGCGGATTCATTTTGATATTTGGCAAAACTAATACAATTATGTAAAGTTTAAAAATAAAATTAGAAAAAAAAAGAAAGAAAAACAAAAATATGTGAGACAATAGATGTGCTAATTAACTAGATGGGAAATGCTTTCAGAATGTAGACATATATCAAATCACCATTACACACACGTTTATATCTCAAAATTTCATGTCTATCATGCTTCAATAAATGTAAAATAATTTTTTTAAATATAGAGACTCATAGAAATTAGAATGTAAGAATAAACCCTAAGGATAGGGATTATTGTCTATCTTTTGCCATCACATATCCAGGAGCCCAGAGTAGAGCTTGATACATAAAAAGCAGTTAACAAAATGTCTCTTAAATTTAAAAAGCTAATGGAAATGTAGGTTACACAAAGCAGAAAGTTTATTTAGAACTTATACTTCTTTAATGAAATATTTTAAGAATTTTGTTTGGAAATGTATAAACTAAGACTTTTTATAACCAAGAGGACTTCAGCCTTGTTTTAATAAGGTCTCCTAATTATGCAAACCATACATATTTTTAATTACTCATACTTGCTGGATATGCATTCAATTGCAAAGGCTTAAAAGCTACATGCCCTTAATAATTAGTTAATTCAAAATTTCAAAAATGAGAAAACACAATTCCATTTGAAGTCTACCATTAGGAAGATCTGAGCTCCAAAATCACTGTGGATGGTGACTGCAGCCACGAAATTAAAAGATGCTTGCTCCTTAGAAGAAAATCAGTGACAAAACTAGATAGCATTTTAAAAAGCAGACTTGACTGCTGACAAAGATCCACATAGTCAAACATATAGTTTTTCCAGTAGTCACATATGGATGTGAGAGTTGGACAATAAAGATGGCTAATTGCCGAAGAATTGATGCTTTTGAACTGTGGCTGGAGAAAACTGTTGAGAGTCCCTTGGACTGCAAAGAGATCAAAACAGGCAATCCTAAAGGAAATCAACCCTGAATATTTACTGGAAGGACTGATGCTGAAGCTGAAGCTTCAATACTTTAGCAAGCTGATGTGAAGAGCTGACTCATTGGAAAAGAGCTTGATGCTGAGAAAGACTGAAGGCAGGAGGAGAAGGGGGTGATGGAGTCTGAGATGGTTGGATGGCATCACCGACTTAATGGACAAGAGTTTGAGCAAACTCCGAAAGATAGTGAAGGACAGGAAAGCCTGGCATGCTGCAGTCCATAGGGCTGCAAAGAGTTGGACAAAACAGTCACTGAACAAAATTAGAACATTTTCCAAAACAGAGGAAACTGTATGAGATTTATGCTTCATCCAGAGATACTAAATTAAATAAAATGTTCATGGAATCAGTGTTTAATCTCTAGTATAAAGATCCGTTTTTGTTTTTGATAATTTGGATCTGTTAGACTATTTTTATGATGATTTTATGTGCTGAATCAAAAGGTACCTATATATAACTGTGTGTATGAAAGTGAAAGAGGAGAGTGAAAAAGTTGGCTTAAAGCTCAACATTCAGAAAACTAAGATCATGGCATCTGGTCCCATCACTTCATGTGAAATAGATGGGGAAACAGTGGAAACAGTGTCAGACTTTATTTGTTTGGGCTCCAAAATCACTGCAGATGGTGACTGCAGCCATGAAATTAAAAGACGCTTACTCCTTGGAAGGAAAGTTATGACCAACCTAGATAGCATATTCAAAAGCAGAGATATAACTTTGCCAACAAAGGTCCACATAGTCAAGGCTATGGTTTTTCCAGTGGTCATGTATGGATGTGAGAGTTGGACTGTGAAGAAAGCTGAGCACCGAAGAACTGATGCTTTTGAACTGCGGTGTTGGAAAAGACTCTTGAGAGTCCCTTGGACTGCAAGGAGATCCAACCAGTCTATTCTGAAGGAGATCAGCCCTGGGTATTCTTTGGAAGGAATGATGCTGAAGCTGAAACTCCAGTACTTTGGCCACCTCATGTGAAGAGTTGACTTACTGGAAGAGACTCTGATGCTGGGAGGGATTGGGGGCAGGAGGAAAAGGGGATGACAGAGGATGAGATGGCTGGAAGGCATCACTGACTTGATGGACATGAGTTTGAGTGAACTCCGGGAGCTGGTGATGGGCAGGGAGGCCTGGCATGCTGCCATTCATGGGGTCGCAAAGAGTTGGACATGACTGAGCGACTGAACTGAACTGACCTGAACTGATATATAAATATATAGCCCCCTAGTGGCTCAGATGGTAAAGAATCTGCCTGCAAAGAGGGGAACCTGGGTTAAAACCCTGGATTGGGAAGATTGTCTGGAGGAGGGCATGGAAACACACTCTAGTACTCTTGCCTGGAGAATTCCATGGACAGAGGAGCCTAGTAGGCTACAGTCCACGGGGTCGCAAAGAATCAGACATGACTGAGCAACTAAGCACATGCTATATATATATATTACATATATATATAATACATATACATATATATATTACATAAAATTTATATTCAGTTGATTTAATAGGCAAGACTTCACTACACTATGTTACTTTCCCTGATGGAAATTGTCTTGCAGGCAATTTCAGACTACTTAATTTAAACAATGAAAATCTCATTTTGAATTCCAGTTTCAAGTATGTCACAGATGCCTTAGGCACTGATTGGTGCAAAGCAAAGTGAAATACTGTAATTGGAAACTATAAAGAAAACTCACATTTATCTTGAGTTATTTTTTGCATAATGTAAAAGATATCTTATATATAAAAAAGAATTTTTTTTTCTTTAAAAAAAGAGAGTATAGACTTACTAGATTTGCTGAATAAGGACGGCCTGTGGGGAAACGCAGATGAGCTAGTGTAGTTTTCAGGACCAGACTAGAGAAACTCAGAAGCACCCAACAATTGCTTTTGTTACTCTAGATCTTTCCTAGTTATTAACACTGCTAACTTTGATTTAGTAATCACCAGTGCCCATATTTAAACACTTTCTTGGCAGTATCATGTGTTCCGCAATTTTTCTGACTACAAATTCTATCCTAAATTTTCAAAAGATGCCGTTAATTAAAAAATAACATTTTCAACTAAAACACTGCTACAATTAATATTCTATTTTGATTTTCTTCCTCTTCTTCCCTGCCTACTGCCCTCCTCCTTTCCTTCTTCTTTTCTCTCCTTTCTCCCTCCCTCCCTGCTAAACACCAGATATATTCATATTGAGGTAATTCCTGAATTATTAAACTGTAGTAAATGCAAAACAGAAAACCTATAGTGTATAATGATAAAATAGTATACACACACATATACATATATACATACGATGGAATATTACTTAGCCATAAAATACCATTTTTTGCCATTGCAACAACATGGATGTACTTGGAGGACATTATGCTAATGCTAAAAGAAATAAGTCAAAGACAAATACTGTATGATATCACTTACATGTGGAACCTAAAAAATAAAACAAACTCGTGAATATAATAAAAATGATGCAGATTCACAGAGATGGAGAATAAACTAGTAGTTACCAGTGGGGAGAGGAGCAATTTAGGGATAGGGGAGTAAGACGTACAAACTATTAGGTATAAAAATAAGCTTTAAATCCAATCAATAGTGTCTTTTTAAGAAAAGACTTTGTTCTACCATATAACAATGTGAACGTGTCCACTTTAATTAACTTTTATAAGCCTAGTTTTCTTCAAATATACAAGAATTTCTTTCTTCTTCCTATACACTGTTTTTGAATCACCAGTCTTCTGCAAAGTCAAAGTGAAAATGAAGTCACTCAGTCGTGTCCATGGACATGGTTTCTTTGCAACCCCATGGACTATAGCTTACCAGGTTCCTCCGTCCATGGAATTTTCCAGGCAAGAATACTTGAGTGGGTTGCCATTTCAATCTCCAGGAGATCTTCCTGACCCCGGGATTGAACCTGGCTTCCCTGCATTATAGGCATATGCTTTACCGTCTGAGCCCCCAGGGAAGTCTTCTGCAAATGATCACACGTTTAGGATAACCTACCCAGTGGTACTCAGAGCCTGTGCATGGATTCCTGGGATCTAACACACATTCCAGGGTTCTATGAAGTCAAAACTAGTTGTATAAAGACAGTAAGATCCTATGTGCGTTTTAATTGTGTGGATATTTGCACTAATAGTACAAACTCAGTGGTGGTAATGCTTTCAGTGAATCAAGGCAGAGGTATCAAACTGTACCAGTAGCAACTGACTTTTTCACTATTATCATCTTGCATCTAAAGAGGGAATTCCCTTTAGAATGTCCTTCATGAACCAGTGAATTTATTAATTTCTTTAAATTTCGTTCTCTCTTATTCATATGTTTTCAATGACATAGGAAGTCTATAATGAGAACTTCTGCTGCAGTTAAGGTGTACTGGCTGTCTAAGGGAAAAGCACTTGTTTGACTGAGCTGTGAGTTCAACTTGTCATTCTTTGATGGGGAAAAAACTTATTTTAAAGAAAATCTGATCAAATAGTTATTCAGACTTGGGAACTAATGAGATATTTTCTCATGAAAAGAATGAAGTTAGCCTGTTATTTCAAAGAAAACAACTGACAGTGATTATCTATGAACATTCAAGATTTCAAGCAAAAAATGAGAATTTTGAAAATTATTTATCCATTACTAGGACCTTAATCAGGCTTTCCTGGTGTCTCAGATGGTAAAGGATCTGCCCACAATGCAAGACACCTGGGTTCGATCCCTCAGTTGGGGAGATCCCTTGGAAGACAGCATCGCAACCCACTCCAGTTTTCTTGCCTGGAGAATCCCCAGGGACAGAGGAGCCTGACAGGTTACAGCCCATGGGGTTGTAAAGAGTCTGACAGGACTGAGCAACAGACACAGGTCCTTATGTACAGGACCTTAACAGCCACCTAGTAAAGACATTCCATGGGGTCGCTAAGAGTCGGACACGACTGAGCAACTTCACTTTCACTTTTCACTTTCATGCATTGGAGAAGGAAATGGCAACCCACTCCAGTGTTCTTGCCTGGAGAATCCCAGGGACGGGGGAGCCTGGTGGGCTGCCGTCTATTGGGTCGCACAGAGTTGGACACGACTGAGGTGACTTAGCAGCAGCAGCAGCAATAAAGACATTTTTACTGAGATTTGGAGGTGATATTAGCATGTGATGTTTTTGCCATCACATGATGGAAACTGTCAACATTTGAAAGTTGTGTTTAACTTAATAAGCTGATATTTTCAAAATGAAAATATATGAAGTTACATAATCAATTGTGCGCAAAAGGTCTGTCTGAAGAACAAGATAGAAGAATGGATGTTAATGAAACTGATTACAAAATTTTATTGATATGATTTTCGTATACCACATTGAAAGCAACTTTTTTTAAAAATTTTATTTTATTTTTAAACTTTACAATATTGTATTAGTTTTGCCAAATATCGAAATGAATCCGCCACAGGTATACCCTGAGTTCCCCATCCTGAACCCTCCTCCTCCTCCCTCCCCCATACCTCCCTCTGGGTCGTCCCAGTGCACCAGCCCCAAGCATCCAGTACCGTACATCGAACCTGGACTGGCGACTCGTTTCATACATGTTATTATACATGTTTCAATGCTATTCTCCCAAATCTCCCCACACTCTCCCTCTCCCACAGAGTCCATAAGACTGATCTATACATCAGTGTCTCTTTTGCTGTCTCGTATAACCGGGTTATTGTTACCATCTTTCTAAATTCCATATATATGTGTTAGTATACTGTATTGGTGTTTTTCTTTCTGGCTTACTTCACCCTGTATAATAGGTTCCAGTTTCATCCACCTCATTAGAACTGATTCAAATGTATTCTTTTTAATGGCTGAGTAATACTCCATTGTGTATATGTACCACTGCTTTCTTATCCATTCATCTGCTCATGGGCATCTAGGTTGCTTCCATGTCCTGGCTATTATAAACAGTGCTGCAATGAACATTAGGTACACGTGTCTCTTTCCCTCTGGTTTCCTCAGTGTGTATGCCCAGCAGTGGGATTGCTGGATCATAAGGCAGTTCTATTTCCAGTTTTTTAAGGAATCTCCACACTGTTCTCCATAGTGGCTGTACTAGTTTGCATTCCCACCAACAGTGTAAGAGGGTTCCCTTTTCTCCACACCCTCTCCAGCATTTATTGCTTGTAGACTTTTGGATCGCAGCCATTCTGACTGGCGTGAAATGGTACCTCATAGTGGTTTTGATTTGCATTTCTCTAATAATGAGTGATGTTGAGCATCTTTTCATGTGTTTGTTAGCCTCTGTATGTCTTCTTTGGAGAAATGTCTATTTAGTTCTTTGGCCCATTTTTTGATTGGGTCATTTATTTTTCTGGAGTTGAGCTGTAGGAGTTGCTTGTATATTTTTGAGATTAGTTGTTTGTCAGTTGCTTCATTTGCTATTATTTTCTCCCATTCTGAAGGCTGAAAACAACTTTTAAAAAATTACCACTTGTCATATTTTGCTGTAGTCTCTAAGTATACTCCCAATTATCTGAAAACTACTCCTTCAAAATTTCTTCATTTACTTCAACAAAAACATATTATAACAAAAGCAGACGTATCATCTATTAAACCAAACATTAAGATTTGCAAACTGAAAAGCAATGACTCTCTTTTCAGTCAATGTTTTTGAAAATTCAACTTATTTTTACATAAAAAGGTTGTTTGAGTTACTGTTTTTTTATGGTTACTTTTAAATGTACTAATAAATTAATACATTTTCCTCAGTTTTAATTTCTAATCAGTATCAAGATGTGTTAACATCCCATAAACAAAAGCTCTTCAGTTTTCTCAATAACATGTTAAAATATAAAAAGAAGCTTGAGACCATGTTTAGAATTGCTAAACAAATGTTATGTCTGTGTATAAGATGGTATTAAAACGTTTACTGTCATTTGGTTAAAAACAACAGGATGATTCTACACTTTGTACATTATATGAAAATGAAAACACAATTTCAACATAAGATTTGTACCTTTTGGACTTAGCAGCAGCAGTTGTATAAAGTTATATCTCAAAAGTCACAGAAGTAAACATACATGAATTTACAGGTATGTGTTGTAAATATAGGCATGTGTGTTTGTTCATGCATCCTAAGTCACTTCAGTTGTCTGACTCTTTGCAACCTTATGGACTGTAGCCCCCCAGGCTCCACCATCCCTGGGATTCTCCAGGCAAGAATACTAGAGTGAGTTGCCATGCCCTCCTCCAGAGGATCTTCCTGACTCAGGGATCGAACACACGTCTCTCTGTCTCCCGTGCTGGCAGATGGGTTCTTTACCGCTAGTGCCACCTGGGAAGCCCAAATAGAGGAATGCTTCATTTTATTGTGCTTCTTTTTCTAATGCTTTGTGGATATTGCACATTGAAGGTTTGTGGCAACCTTTCATTGAACAACTGTATTGGTGCCATTTTTCCAATAACATTTGCTCACTTCATGCTTGTGTCGTATTTTCATAATTCTCACAGTACTTTGGAAACCTGATGCAAAGAGCTGACTCACTGGAAAAGACCCTGATGCTGGGAAAGATTGAGGGCAGGAGAGAAGGGGACAACAGGGAATGAGATGGTTGGATGGCATCAGCAACTGAATGGACATGCATTTGAGCAAGCTCTGGGAGTTGGTGATGGACAGGAGTTGCTGCAGTCCATGAAGCTGCAAAGAGTCGGACATGTCTGAGTCACTGAACAATCACAAAAACACAATATTACATTTGCAATATATTAGTTCTGGTGATCTGTGATCAGTGATCTTTGATGTTACCAGTACAACTCTCTGAAGGCTCAGATGATGGTTAGCATTTGTTTTTAGCAATAAAGTATTTTTAAAATAAGGTATATACATAGTTTTAGAGACATAATGCTATGACACATTTAATATACTACAGTGTAAACATAATTTTTTATGCACTGGGAAAGTGAAAGTGAAAGTCACTCAGTTGTATCTGACTCTTTGCGACCCCATTGACTACACAGTCCATGGCATTCTCCAGGCCAGAATACTGGAGTGGGTAGCCTTTCCCTTCTCCAGGGGATCTTCCCAACCCAGGGATTGAAGCCACAAGGGAAGCCCATGCATTGGGAAAGACCCCAAAAAATCAAAAATACAAAAAAATTGAGAATAAGCCATATATATATACATATATATATACATATATATAATTCCATTATATATAATGGAATGCTATTCAGCAATAAAAAGAAGGAAATCCTTCCATTTGTAATACTTTTGATACATACAAGGGAGGAAGCAATATACTAGGTGAAATAAATCAGAGGAAGAAAATATGATATACATTTCTGGGTACAATGTATAACATGGTTACTATAATACTAAAATAATTAATGATTCAGTTCAGTTCAGTTCTGTTTAGTCGCTCAGTCATGTCCGACTCTTTGCGAGCTCGTGAACTGCAGCACGCCAGGCCTCCCTGGCCATCACCAACTCCCGGAGTTCACTCAAACTCATGTCCATCGAGTTGGTGATGCCATCCAGCCATCTCATCCTCTGTCGTCCCCTTCTCCTCCTGACCCCAATCCCTCCCAGCATCAGAGTCTTTTCCAATGAGTCAACTCTTCACATGAGGTGGCCAAAGTACTGGAGTTTCAGCTTCAGCATCATTCCTTCCAAAGAAATCCCAGGGCTGGTCTCCTTCAGAATGGACTGGTTGGATCTCCTTGCAGTCCAAGGGACTCTCAAGAGTCTTCTCCAGCACCACAGTTCAAAAGCATCAATTCTTCGGCGCTCAGCCTTCTTCACAGTCCAACTCTCACCTCCATACATGACCACTGCAAAAACCATAGCCTTGACTAGATGGACCTTTGTTGGCAAAGTAGTGTCTCTGCTTTTGAATATGCTATCTAGGTTGGTCATAACTTTTCTTGCAGGAGTAAGCGTCTTTTAATTTCATGGCTGCAGTCACCATCTACAGTGATTTTGGAGGCCCCCAAAATAAAGTCTGACACTGTTTCCACTGTTTCCCCATCTATTTCCCATGAAGTGATGGGACCAGATGCCATGATCTTAGTTTTCTGAATGTTGAGCTTTAAGCCAACTTTTTCACTCTCCTCTTTCACTTTCATCAAGAGGCTTTTTAGTTCCTCTTCACTTCCTGCCATAAGGTTGGTGTCATCTGCATATCTGAGGTTATTGATATTTCTCCCGGCAATCTTGATTCCAGCTTGTGCTTCTTCCAGCCCAGTGTTTCTCATAATTAGAAAATCATTATTGTAATTATATCAACATACATGCTCTATCACAAAACTCTCAGTCTATTATTTGTTAGAAAAAATCCATTTTTTATGACTACAGTGGTATTACAGTGAATACAGTGACTTTGAGAAGAGATATTTTATTTCCTTTTTATAATACCTTTATAATCCAAAAAGAATTTTTGTAACTCAGAGGACCAGAGATAATTAAGATGGAGGACCTTTTACAAGAGGTCCTCTGCAGAGTTTTATAGATGCCAAGGATTAACCCTGCCTAGTGGCACGGTGAGGTATTTCATCACACCAAGATTGAAGGGATTCAAATCCCCACCCCCATCCCCCACCATGGGTTCTATCTCTAACCATTATACATTTGTTATAAGGAATGAATGATATTTTATTTATTGAGAAATTGTGTTTTAAAAATACTTATTTAAGGTTTTAAATAAATTTTATAGGAATTTCCCAGCCTGATATGATTGCTTAATCAATTGCCGATATGATTGCTTAAACCCCTGGTTTAAGTATTATATATACTTAAATATATAAGGATATAGTCAATTTGTGTTACATTATAATTTTTAGAAAAATTGATTTACTTTTGTTTAAGAGATTAGGTTTAGGAGTTTTAAGTCTCATTAGTATGATCAAAATTGCAATGCAAATCAAGAAGTATTCTGAATTCAAAGATTTTAAAAAGGAAAAGCCCTCTAAATATGGAGTATTGATTAGGTACTGAAAAACAGTCATGCAATACATGGTGTTGACATCTGCTCAGTGCTGTTCAGGATTATTCAAGGCAAATTGTTAGAACCAGCTCTCAGGAAAAATTGCTGAAAACTGTAAATGCTGCTTCAAATCTTATAATAACATTTTGTAAGAGCAACACTCAAAGAGATGAAGCTGACCTTTAACACTGCAAGGTGACCACTGTACTCTCTCACTGATCTGTTCTTTCAAAGCTCTTCATTTTAAAATCTAAGACATTACTTTAATATAAAATGCAATACTTTCAAATATCACTGCCATGAACACTATCTTACCTCAGTGTTCCTTTAATTTCTACTTCCTTAAAGAATAGTATTTCAATATTACTTTATGTTTCATATATATATGCTGCTGCTGCTGCTAAGTCGCTTCAGTCATGTCCGACTCTGTGCGACCCCATGGACTGCAGCCTACCAAGCTCCTCTGTCCGTGGGATTCTCCAGGCAAGAGTACTGGAGTGGGGTGCCATTGCCTTCTCCGTTCATATATATATATATATATATATATATATATATATGTAACTGCTGCAGACAAAAAAAGCTCCCACAAAAGCTTTCTTTCTATACCAAAAGGACTGAGAAAGGAACAGCCTAGCAAGAGAGAAGGATTTAGGCATCCATTTCTCTACTCCACTCAAAATCTCAAGAAAAATAAAATAAAGCATTGTGGTGGTACTGTCAGCCAGGGCAGCAAAGACAAAGGCAGGAGCCCAGACCTTCACTCTAACCAGACTGCAATGACAAATACTGATCCTCCACTCTGGGCTGGGGGTTACTGGAGAAGGACAAAACTAGCCAGGGCTCACCCCAGGCATGAAGGAGTCCCTGCCTCCCCGTTCTTTCTCCCGCTACACAGAGATTCTGGAGAGACTACGTGGGGATCCTTGACCTCCGTCTCATCCAACAGGGTGAGGATTCCCTGCCCTTTGACTGGATAGTGTGAAAGGAAGCTAGCTAAAGAGAAAGTTTAAATAATATCCATAGTCTCATAACATAATACCCCCAAATGTCCAATATGCTGCTGCTGCTACTAAGTCGCTTCAGTTGTGTCCGACTCTATGCGACCCCATAGACTGCAGCCCACGATGCTCTCCTGTCCCTGGGATTCTCCAGGCAAGAACACTGGAGTGGGTTGCCATTTCCTTCTCCAATGCGTGAAAAGTGAAAGTGAAGTCGCTCAGTCGTGTCCGACTCTTCGCGACGCCATGGACTGCAGCCTACGAGGCTCCTCCGTCCATGGGGTTTTCCAGGCAAGAGTACTGGAGTAAGGTGCCATCGCCTTCTATGCAAATGTCCTATATAGAAATAACCAATTCAATTATATCCAATATAGAAATAAACAATCCAGTTAGAATATGTGCAAAACATACGAAAAGACATTTCATTGACTAGGATATGCCCATAGCATGTGAATACATGAAAGATGGTCAACATCATTGCCTATAATGCAAGATAAAACAGCAATGAAATACCACATTATACCTATTTAGAAAGTCCATATACAGAATAGTGAAAGGAAATGCTGGTAAGAATAGGGAAGAAATAAGTTCTCATACATTAAAGTTGGGAATATAAAATGGTAAAGCACGCTGCAAAACAGTTTGGCAGTTTCTTATAAAACTCAGTATGCAATTGTCATATAATTAAGTAATTGCAAGTATTTATTCCAGAGAAATGAAAATTTACCTTCACATACAAATCTGAACAGTAATGCTTTATGACATCTATGGTTATAATAGTGAAAACTGGAAACATCTCAGATAACCATCAGCTGCTAACTAGTTAAACAAGCTGTGATATGATGTATTTATGCCACCAAATGTCATTCATCATTAAGAAAGAAAAAATTATCAATACACACAAAAACCTGGATGAAGCTCCAGAGGATAATGTTGAATAAAAAAATGTCAATTCCAAAGATTACCTATTATATGCTTCTATTTATATAACATTTTTGAGGTGATAAAATTATTGAAATACAGAAAAGCTCATGCATCAAGGAGGGGGTGTGTGAATAATAGAAACAGGTGCAGCTATAAAAGTGCAGTATGACTAATGCCTTTTTTAATGAAAACATTTGCATCATGATTGTGTCAACATTAATATCCTGCTGAGATTTTACAGATTTGAAAAATGCTGCCTTTGGAAGGAATGGGTAGAGGATACAAGGATTGTCTCTAAGATTATTTCTTAAAACTGCACAAGAATGTACAATTATTTTAAAATAGAATTTTAAGTTTAAAAAGCTTCAGCACTAATTTCATTGTATTAACGCTAAATGATTCTAATAAGCAACATATTTACCCCAACAAAACTACCAAAGTAATTCATCATTTGTTACAGTCTTCCATTATAAAAAATTTTGAAGCTTGATTTATATAACATAGAATGTACAGAGATAAACCCATGCACCTACAGTCACCTAATCTATGACAAAGGAGGGTAGAATATACGATGAAGCAAAGACAGCCTCTTCAATAATAGTGCTGGAAAAACAGGACAGCTACACATGAAAGAATTAAACACTATAGACCATAAAATACTCAGAATAGACTAAAAACTTAAATGTAAGGCCAGACAGTATAAAACTCTTAGAGGAAAATATAGGCAGAATACTCTTTGACATAAATCACATCAAGATCTTTTTTGACCCACCTCCTATAGTAGTGAGAATAAAAACAAAAATAAGCAACTGGGACCTAATTAAACTTAAAAGCTTCTGCACAGCAAAGGAAACCATACATAAGACAAAAGACAACCTTCAGAATGGGAGAAAATATTTGCAAATGAAGCAACTGACAAAGGATTAATCTCCAAAACATACAAATAGCTCATGGTGCTCATTATCAAAAACACAAACAACTCAATCAAAAATATAAGCAACTCACGGGTATACCTGTGGCAGATTCATTTTGATATTTGGCAAAACATACAATATTGTAAAGTTTAAAAATAAAATAAAATTAAAAAAACAAAAAAAATATATAAGCAACTCAATCAAAAAATGGACAGAAAACCTAAATAGACATCTCTCCAAAGAATATATACAGAAGGCCAACAAACTCATGAAAATATGCTCTGCCTTACTAATTATTAGAGAAATGCAGATCGAAAGTACAATGAGGTATCACCAAACTCCTGTCAGAATGGCCATCATCAAAAATTTATGAAACAATAAATGCTGGAGACCTTGTGTGGAGAAAAGGGACCCCTCTTACACTGTTGAGGGGAATGTGAATTGATACAGCCGCTATGGAGAATAGTATGGAAGTTCCTTAAAAGCTAAATCTAGAACTACCTATGACCCAGCAATCACATTCCTGGGCATATACCCTGAGAAAACCACAATTCAAAGAGACATATGCACCCCAGTGTTCACAGCAACAGTATTTACAACAGGTAGGACACTAGACAACCTAAATGCCTGTCAATAGAGGGATGGATGAAGAAGATGTGGTACATACACGTAATGGAATATTACTCAGGCATAAAAAGGAATGAACCTGGGTCATTTGTAGAGAGGTGGGTGGACATAGAGATGGTCATATGGAGTGAAATAA
This sequence comes from Bos mutus, assembly GCF_027580195.1. Classification (NCBI taxonomy): domain Eukaryota; kingdom Metazoa; phylum Chordata; class Mammalia; order Artiodactyla; family Bovidae; genus Bos; species Bos mutus. The sequence continues at coordinate 22,856,541 of NC_091643.1, forward strand.
GTCAGAAAGAGGAAAGCAAATATTGTATATTAATGCATATATGTGAAATCTGAAATAAAAATGGTATCAGTTCAGTTCAGTTCAGTCGCTCAGTCGTGTCCGACTCTTTGCAACCCCATGAATTACAGCACGCCAGGCCTCACTGTCTATCACCAACTCCCGGAGCTCACCCAAATTCATATCCAAATGGTGAACAGGTACATGAAAAAAATGCTTAATACAACTATTCATGAGAGAAATGCAAATCAAAACCACAATGAGTCATCATCTCAGACCTATCAGAATGGCTATCATCAAAAAGACAACAAAAAAGGTGTTCACAAGAATATGAAGAAAAGGGAACTCTTGTGCACTCTTAGCATTGATAAATTCTGATACAATTTTCAGGAACTATGTTTTCCATAACAATACAAAACCAATTCAGAAATGCATTTCAATGTGCTAAAAAGTGTTCAATTTTTCTTCTCTGCCCACTTTATATATGAATCTATTATTAATTTATAAAAATTTAAGGATCCTTTATTTTGTATAAAATTTATATTAGATATGATAGTATGTCTCAGTTGGTAAATAATCCTCCTACAATGCAGGAGACTTGGATCCATCCCTGAGTTGGGAAGATCCCCTGGAGGAGGGCATGGAAACTGACTCCAGTATTCTTGCCTGGAGAATCCCATAGGCAGAGGAGCCCAGCGGGCTATAGTCTATGGGGTCACAAAGAGTCAGACACTACTGAGCAACTTAGCACAGCACAGCACAGCATGAGTGTATGAAGAAATGAAAGGCTCTATTTTTGTTTTTTCACTTGCATTTTGCTGATGAGGCTGTCTTTGAGTCAGCCTACACATTCGTATAAATTAAGGGCTCAGACAAATTTACTGTGAAAACGAACACAAATATGGACATGATGCTATTATTTTCCCAAAAGCAAAAAAGAAATATATTTGAAAATATAACAAGAAGATTAGAACAAATCAATATTCATATTTATTACCCTAAGTGAAATACAGTTTAATATTAGTTTCAAAGCAGTTTGTAGCCAAAATATAAAGTAATTTTTATGCAAAAGTTTTAGACCTTTCAAAGTAATGGAATTGAAGATAATAATAGGAAAGATACATAATTCATTGCAGCAGTTTTCCAAGAAATAGTCTACATTTTCTAGAAAATATATACTTACAAAAAATGAACTCTCTTTAGGATATTAGAATTTAATCTTACACAATAGGTCAAACATGATGAAAGGCCTTAGACCTATGAAGCCTCGTGAAAGCAAAACTTGAGATGAAGATATTTAAGTGACTTAGTTTTGTTGTTGTTGTTCAATCATTCAGTTGTGTACGACTCTTTGCAACCCCATGCAGCAGCATGCCAGGCTTTCCTTTCCTTTCTCATCTCCTAGGGCTTGCTCAAATTTGTGTCCATCGAGTCAGTGATGCCATCCAACCATCTCATCCTCTGTTGTCCCCTTCTCCTTTCGCCGTCAAACTTTCCCAGTATCAGGGTCTTTTCTAACGAGTTGGCTCTTCACATCAAGTGGCCAAACTATTGGACCTTCAGTTTCAACATGAGTCCTGACAATGAATATTCAGGGTTGATTTCCTTTAAGATTGACTAGTTTGATCTCCTTGCAGTCCAAGGTAGTCTTCTCAAGAGTCTTCTCCAACACACAGTTAAGAAGCATCAATTTTTTGGCACTCAGCTTTCTTATGGTCCAACTCACATCTGTACATGACTACTAGAAAAACCATAGTTTTGACTAGATGGACATTTGTTGGGAAAGTAAGTCTCTGCTTTTGAATACACTGCCTAGGTTTGTCATAATTTTTCTTCCAAGGAGCAAGCATCTTTTAATTTCATGGTGGCAGTCACCCCCTGAAGCAATTTTGGAGCCCAAGAAAATAAAGTCTGTCACTGTTTCCATTGTTTCTCCATCTATTTGCCATGAAGTGAGGTTGTTGATATTTCTTGAGCAATCTTGATTCCAGCTTGTGCTTAATCCAGCACAGCATTTTGCATGATGTACTCTGCATATAAGTTAAATAAGGAGGGTGACAATATACAGCCTTGATGTAATCCTTTTCCTATTTGGAACCAGTCTGTTGTTCCATGTCCAGTTTTAACTGTTGCTTCTTGACCTGCATACAGGTTTCACAGGAGGCAGGTAAGGTGGTCTGGTATTCCTATCTCTTTAAGAATTTTCCACAGTTTGTTGTGATCCTACAGTCAAAGGCTTTAGTGTAGTCAGTGAAGCAGAAGTAGATGTTTTTCTGGAACTCTCCTGCTTTTTCTATGACCCAACGGATGTTGGCAATTTGATCTCTGGTTCCTCTGCCTTTTCTAAAACCAGCTTGAACATCTGGAAGTTCTTTTTTCAAATACAGTTGAAGCCTAGCTTGGAGGATTTTGAGCATAACCTTTATAGCATGTAAAATGAGTGCAATTGTGTGGTAGTTTGAACATTCTTTGGCATTGACCTTCTTTGGAATTGGAATGAAAACTGACCTTTTCCAGTCCAATGGCCACTGCTGAGTTTTCCTGATTTGCTGGCACATGGAGTAAAGGACTTTAGCAGCATCATTTTTTAGGACTTGAAGTAGCTCAGTTGGAATTCCATCATCTCCACCTCTATTAGTTTATCAGCTAATAGTTGAAGAAGCCATCAGTCAAGCCAAGATTCTGTTACTAAAATTATTGGGCTTTCTATGAGGCTTAATGAATATTTGTTTGGGGTTTATTAGGTAAAACCAGCTTCCCAGGTGGCACTATTTGTAAAGAATCCCCCTGCCAATGCGGGAGACACAAGAGACACAGCTTTGATCCCTGGGTCAGGAAGATCCCCTGGAAGAGGAAATGGCAACCCACTCCAGTATTCTTCCCTGGAGAATCACATGGACAGAGGAGCCTGACAGGATTCAATGAAACATAAATTTTGAATCATTTTAACATGTCTCTTGGGTAAAGTGGAATTTAATATTTTTAAACATCTACTAAAATCCAGTATATAGTAGTTTATTAAAATATACAGTTAAATATTTAAGAGAAAATGATATATTTTTTCATTATTTTCAGAAAGATAAAATTCCTAATGAAATGAGTCGATTTTTCTGATAGCAACAAGTGTGAGTAATTGATATATGCTATTAAATGTATCATAACCTAAATGCATTCATTCATTCTTTTATTCTCTCACATAACCCATAATGAAAGATGAGTTAGAATAACCAGAGGGATTAATTAAAGAAAGACTATCCTTGATACTGCATCAACAAGAAAAAAAGATAGCCAGTGGAGTTAAAAACCTCATCACGGTTTATCTTGGCAACATTCTGAAGCATATGTAAAGAAAGCCTTTTTACTATTTCTTAATCACTGACAATCATCTCTTTGGGAATCATAATTGACAAGGCCCATCATAAAAGCTCATGTTAGAAAAGATAAGTCAGCTTACTTGATATATATAGAAAATGTACCTCTTTGTATCATCTTCAGCTCCAAAGTACACATATGGTCATAGAAGTGAATTTTCTTTTTGATATTAGAATAGTTGCAAATGGGGTGAAAAAAATTAAAAAGAAGGGGAGAGCCCACAAATAACAATAAACTACATCACAAATAAAAGAATTTCCAAGGAACTAGTAACAGTTAAACGGTAGATTGGCCAAAGATGGTATACAAATGCTAAGAAGATGTCAGTAAGGAAAGCCTAAGACTCCAGATGCTCTTGTTACTAAAAAGCAGATTCAGGGATCACCATCTGCAGTACTGTGCTGCCAAGTACATTTTGTATATGGCCACTGGCACTGGCTACAGTGAAGATCCAGATTAAGAAAACATCAAAAAGGACCACATGGCAGATACTTCCCTGATACCAGGAGACCAATTTAACTCTAATTCTCTACATGATGCCAACTTCCTCTGATGTAAAACTGTAACACTGGGCCTCATACATCAGTCAGTGAATTTGAGCCATCTTTTAATTCCTGCATATAATCTACCTAAAAAGACTGAACCAAGACTCTAGGCATTGCAGAACTGAGAGGAGAAACACTACAAATATTCATAAAATAGTGATATTACTTTGGCTTATGGCGATTGTTGAGTACAATAACTAAAAAGGACCAAAATGTTTTTTTTTTGAAAACCTAAGTCCATGATTGGGTCCAGGCACAGAGGCTATTTATGTGAATGAAATAATAATAAGGACAACAGTGATTTGAATTTTCTCAGCTCATCAGTGTTCTTAGAATTTTCTTCTTTGTGTCTTTGGGGGTCAGAAACAGCATCACAGATTTTTAGTATCTTTCTTAGGACCTTTTTGGATGCTGCTTTGCTTATCCACTACCACTGCTCTTACTGCCTTGCCATCAGCCTCTGCATTGGCCAGGTAAGGATTTTGGTTTCCTCTAGCCTCGGATGGAGAATCCCAGGGATGGGGGAGCCTGGTGGGCTGCAGGGGTTGCACAGAGTCGGACACGACTGCAGAGACTTAGCAGCAGCAGCAGCAGCAGCCTCGGATATGGGCTTCCCAGGTGATGCTAGTGGTAAAGAACTGGTCTGCCAAAGCACGTTAGACACAGGAGACCTGGGTTTGATCCCTGGGTCAGGAAAATCCCCTGGAGGAGGGCATGGCAACCCACTGCAGTATTCTTGCCTGGAGAATCCCCGTGGACAGAGGAGACTGGTGGGCTACAGTCCATAGGGTTGCAAAGAGTTGGACACTACTGAAGGGACTTATCACACACAGCCTTGGATATGACTCCATGATCCTGGCTGAGGCGATGGCAGACACCACAGTCTCCTCTATTATTCTATCACCGCCCTACGTGTGTGTTTGGCCTTTGCTTCTTCCCTATATCTCTATATATGCACTTGAGATCTAATTTGACAAAGCTAAGCCTGATATGTATTGATCTTCCCCTTTACACTAGGTGGGAATAAAAAGGTTAATCTGAGTTCAAAGATTAATGCCAATGACCACTTGGCTTTCATTCACAGTTGATTATATGTGCAATGCAAACAAGTATATCATATCCCAGATTAATAGATACAGTGAGTGGACATATTTCCTGATGTCTTGTTAGCTTTCCATAGGGTGGAAAATAAGTTCCTGCTAGCTGGTCCCTGCAATCCATCAGAGCAAGGAGGCTGCAGGGGAGGAAGAGTGTTACACAATGGTCTGAGCAACTGTACATGTTAAGCAGCCCTCAAGGGTCTGCTTAAGACCTTTAAGCAAATTCCAAGTTAGGCCACAGTCATGAACTTCCTTGTTCTCTTTCTAAACAGTACATTGGATCCACATGCAGCCCTGAACAAGGTTTTCCACTTCAGTACTATTTTCTTACCCACTTTATTCTCAGAGAATACTATCTGAATGGTCTCCCAGCCAAGTATTAACCAGGACTGACTCTGCTTAGCTCCCAAGATCAGACAAGATTGGGAGAGTGCAGGATAGTATGGCCATAGACTTCTATCTCGATAGTGTTGTACAATAGACACAGTGGCCCTGAAACATATCTTTTCTAAATTCAAAAGGTTTGTGTCCCAATATTTTGTAGCTATTTTTGTGTGTGTGTGAAGAAACATTTTTTAATTCTTACTGCTACTACTCCCCACCACTGCATAGTCAGTTACGTATTCATGTGACCACCTGGGCCTCAGAACCACGCTTCCTAGATGACATACTAAGGCTCTCCCTCTAGGTCAGATCTTGTGCTCGTGTCTCTCCACCTCCCTCACCCTCCACCATAGGAAGCATCGTCATATAAAGCTTGTCAATAGCCCTACAAATAGAACCAGCTTCAGTTTTCAGAGGAAGCTACTTCTCACTCATGAAAGATTTGTTCTCCCTTTTTGGCAGTTGACCAGATGAAAAATCAACCAGCATGAAAGTAAGTGAGTTTAAGACTGGGCTTAAACTCAGATAGCTTTGGAAAGAAGGTGCTGATGTAGTGTGAGGTTCAAGAAATACAGATGTATAGAACAGTCTTTTGGACTCTGTGAGAGAGGGAGAGGGTGGGATGATTTGGGAGAATGGCATTGAAACATGTATAATATCATATAAGAAATGAATCGCCAGTCCAGGTTCGATGCAGGATATAGGATGCTTGAGGCTGGTGCACTGGGATGACCCAGAGGGATGGTATGGGGAGAGATGAGGGAGGGGGTTCAGGATGGGGAACATGTGTACACCCGTGGCGGATTCATGTTGATGTATGGCAAAACCAATACAATATTGTAAAGTAATTAGACTCCAATTAAAATAAATACATTTAAATTAAAAAAAAAAGTTAAAATGTTCTGAATTTGGTTTTTCCAGTGATTTGTATTAAAACAGAGTTCAACTGCAAAACCAAATTTTTTTCATTATATCACAAGTCTGTTCATTACCCTAAGGAAAATAAAATGCAATCTATTAAAAAAAAAAGAAATGCCAAGCTAGGAAAAGTTTAATTTGCATTTCAGGTTTGCCAATTACGAAGGCTGTTACCTTGAATACTTTTTTTTGTTTGTTTGTTTCATTTTGGAGTCTTATTTTTCAAATTTCTAAAAGGGAGACAGTAGCTATTAATATCTCACAGGCTTTATTTTGTTAAATAATTTTATCAATGTCAATGAAATACTTGGCACAATGTCAATGTCAATGTCAATGAAATACTTGGCACAACATCTGGCCTCTTCTATATATTCAAGAATTATTTGTTGCTGCCAGAGTCACTGTTATTTCTATAACTAATTCAACTTTTAATATTCTAACACTTCTATTACATGAGTGAAATAATATTTTTACACTAGAAAGACTTTACTATTATTTGGTGTTATTTCTAGCTAAGGGTAAAATAAGTTAGAGGCCCTCATCCAAATATCAGCTTCCAAAGGGATATAAAAAATCAGTCTTATAATGACCCAAGGGGGTTATAGAATTACAGCAGTTTTCATCATCAGATGATAGACTAATTGTTACAGGTTACATTGTAACCTTCCAAAACAGACGTTGAAGTCCTAACCACCAGTACCTGTAACTGTGACCTTATTTGAAAATAGGGTCTTTGCACATGATCAAGTCTGATGAGATCATTAGAGTTGTCTCTAATCCAATACGACAGGAATACTTAGAAAAGGGAGAATCTGGACACAGAGATAGATACATGGAGATGGAAGATGGCATGAAGACAAAGAAAACTCTGGAAGCTAGGAAGAGGCATGGAACAGATTCTGCCTCAGAAAGAACCAACCCTGCTGACAACCTGATTCAGACTTCTAACCTCCAAAGCTACTGGGAGACAACACATCTCTGTTGTTTCAATCGCTTTGTGGGTTTTTGTTAGAGCACCTTCATTAGAAAACTAACAAAATATGTGCCATGTAGAAAAAATGATTCCATGAATAATTTACTGAATGCCAGACAGACTCTCAAATATTAAATTAAGAAACTTCTATTATCCTTAGTGTATCCGACTCTTATGAGTTTGAACAGCTAGGGAAATTCCCCAGAACTCAATTCCTCCTGCAGAGACTCAGAAAGTAATTTTGATGTGCATTTAACAATTCGAGTAAGATTCTGAATTTGAGGTGGAATATTACTAAATTCACCCCAAAGTCCTCTCCCTTACCATAGTAAACAGAGCAACACTCAACAATATTGTGTACAAAGGGAACATAATAATGTGAACAACATAATGGGAGTAATGTCACATATTATACAATAGCATATATACAACACATATAATAAAATAGTAACAATATAATCCAGAACTCCTTTAGAGCAAAGAGAAAATCAAAGGAAAATGTGAAAAATAAACTATTCAAAATGTGCACCACTGAAGCAGAAAGGAAATGAGAATCTGCCAATCATTGTGGACAAAGGTGCGGCTGTGAATGTGTGGCGAGACTACGGTTATGTGCTGAAGCAGAGATACAGAGCTCGACCCGGGACAAGGTTCTACACCAACAACCTAATGCTCCATCAACAACAGCAGATGAATGCACAAGCACCAAGATCCTCTCTACAAAGGCATCTCGAGGATGCTCCAGCATGTAAGTATGTGACATGACTGAGCGGACTGAACTGAACTGAACCGATGTGGGCTATGCTTGTTTGATTTCAATTTCCACTGTGGAATAAAAAATGAAGTGTAGGAAGAGGTATAGAAATAAGCTTTATAGTCAGCATAGCCTAACGTAAAGGGTCGGGAGTGTAATGAGAAGTACTGAATTAACTTGAAAGCATAGGTGAAAATGTCTGTGTTGAAACATAATCATCTGCCTTATCAAGAGTGTCCTGGTATCTTTGGTTGTAATTTGAAAGCAGCTATAATTTTAGTTAAATGTATCATCAGGAAATCACAACCTCCAGTGACCGCTGCTGTCATACAGAATCAGACCAGTTCTTTTCACATATGAGGAAGTGCGTCAGTCAGTAGCATGCCACGGTGACCACTTAGATTTTAATTTAACCTGTTTTAAGATTCTCAGAAAGTTTAAACCTCTCATCTCTGTCATTACAATAGATTTCTGTGCCATTGCTACAGGGCAAAATCGTTCGGAGGAGAGCTCTGAAGTGCACACTAAGGACAGAATTACCTGGGCTCCAGTTCTATTTTTCCTGGTGTGCGTATTCTTTTCAAGGATACTACAAAAGTGATATTTCAAATCCCTCCAGCAGCATCCACTGGAATCATCTTGGGGCAGGCAGAATATGGTAGCTTTATGAATATTCATAGCAGCACATGGCCCATTACGATTCAGTGTGCTGTGCAAAATACAGCTGCCTTTGCTCCAAGCCCACCAGGAGAGCAGAGGGTACTTGTTTTAAGTGGTCCCCAAGGTCAAAAACTAGTTAGCAATTTCATAGTTAGAAAATTATCTGTCTCACTATTCACGTTAAAAGCAGAGTCTCTTCTAAAGCATTCAGGGATCTATAAACTGACTTCTCTCTTTGCTACTAAAAATGAACTTTTTGAAGATTGATAAAAACAAAAATAGACTCCATAGGAAATTTAGCTCCTTTCATGTCTTCACTTTTTTTTCTGTCCTATATTTATTTTTGAGGAATATTTATATGATGACAGGTTCAATGATTTTAAACTAGAAAATATGTAATCTGTTAGGAGTCCATTGTTAACAGAAATCCAATTATGTCAGGACACAGCATAACCAAGCAGATATATATCATTAAACAAAGAAACGGATGCTTTCCCTTATATTATAGTTTAAACTTCTGCTTATATTTGAGAAAGTTACTTTTTCACCTTTATTATAGGGGACTGGAATGCAAAAGTAGGAAGTCAGGAAACACCTGGAGTAACAGGCAAATTCGGCCTTGAAGTACAGAATGAACCAGGGCAAAGGCTAATAGAGTTTTGCCAAAGGAAGGCACTGGTCATAGCAAACACCCTCTTTCAACAGAACAAGAGAAGACTCTACACATGGACATCACCAAATGGCCAACACAGAAATCAGATTGATTATATTTTGCAGCCAAAGATGGAGAAGCTCTATACAGTCAGCAAAAACAAGACGGGGAGCAGATTGTGGCTCAGATCATGAACTCCTTATTGCCAAATTCAGACTAAAATTGAAGAAAGTAGGGAAAACCACTAGACCATTCAGGTATGACCTAAATCAAACCCCTTATAATTATACAGTGGAAGTGACAAATAGACTTAAGGGACTAGATCTGATAGATAGAGTGCCTGATGAACTATGGAAAGAGGTTTGTAACATTGTACAGGAGACAGGGATCAAAACCAACCCCAGGAAAAAGAAATGCAAAAAGGCAAAATGGCTGTCTGAGGAGGCCCTACAAATAGCTGTGAAAAGAAGAGAAGCAAAAAGCAAAGGAGAAAAGGAAAGTTACATCCATTTGAATGTAAAGTTCCAAAGAATAGCAAGGAGAGATAAGAAAGCCTTTCTCAGCAATCAATGAAAAGAAAGAGGAAAAAAATAGAATGGGAAAGACTAGAGATATCTTCAAGAAAATTAGAGATACAGAGGGAACATTTCATGCAAAGATGGGTTCAATAAAGGACCGAAATGGTATAGACCTAACAGAAGCAGAAGATACTAAGAAGAGGTGGCAAGAATACACAGAAGAATTGTACAAAAAAGGGCTTCACGACCCAGATAATCACAATGGTGTGATCATTCACCTAGAGCCAGACATCCTGGAACGTGAAGTCAAGTGGGCCTTAGGAAGCATCACTACGAACAAAGCTAGTGGAGGTGATGGAATCCCAGTTGAGCTACTTCAAATCCTAAAAGATGATGCTATGAAAGTGCTGCACTCAATATGCCAGCAAATTTGGAAAACTCAGCAGTGGCCACAGGACTGGAAAAGGTCAGTTTTCATTCCAATACCAAAGAAAGGAAATGCCAAAGAATGCTCAAACTACAGCACAATTGTACTCATCTCACACGCTAGTAAAGTAATGCTCAAAATTCTCCAAGCCAGGCTTCAGCAATACATGAATCGTGAACTTCTAGATGTTCAAGCTGGTTTTAGAAAAGGCAGAGGAATCAGAGATCAAATTGCCAACATCTGATGGATCATCGAAAAAGCAAGAGAGTTCCAGAAAAACATCTATTTCTGCTTTATTGACTATGCCAAAGCCTTTGACTGTGTGGATCACAATAAACTGTGGAAAATTCTGAAAGATATGGGAATACTTGACCACCTGACCTGCCTCTTGAAAAACCTGTATGCAGGTCAGGAAGCAACAGTTAGAACTAAACATGGAACAACAGACTGGTTCCAAATAGGAAAAGGAGTACGTCAAGGCTGTATATTGTATAAATAACCCTGCTTATTTAACTTCTATGCAGAGTACATCATGAGAAACGCTGGGCTAGAGGAAGCACAAGCTGGAATCAAGATTCCTGGGAGAAATATCAATAACCTCAGATATGCAGATGATACCACCCTTAGTGCAGAAAGTGAAGAGGAACTAAAGAGCCTCTTGATGAAAGTGAAGGAGGAGAGTGAAAAAGTTGGCTTAAAGCTCAACATTCAGAAAACAAAGATCATGGCCTCTGGTCCCGTCACCTCATGGCAAATAGATGGGGAAACAGTGGAAAGAGTGACTTTATTTTTGGGGGGCTCCAAAGTCACTGCAGATGGTGATTGCAGCCATGAAATTAAAAGACGCTTACTCCTTGGATGGAAAGTTATGATCAACCTAGACAGCATATTGAAAAACAGAGACATTACTTTGCCAACAAAGGTCCATCTAGTCAAGGCTATGGTTTTTGCAGTGGTCATGTATGGATGTGAGAGTTGGACTGTGAAGAAATCTGAGCACCGAAGAATTGGTGCTTTTGAACTGTGGTGCTGGAGAAGACTTGAGAGTCCCTTGGACTGCAAGAAGATCCAACCAGTCCATTCTGAAGGAGATCAGCCCTGTGATTTCTTTGGAAGGAATGATGCTAAAGCTGAAACTCCAATACTTTGGCCACCTAACGCGAAGAGCTGACTCATTTGAAAAGACCCTGATGCTGGGAAAGATTGAGGGCTGGAGGTGAAGGGGACGACAGAGAATGATATGGTTGGATGGCATCACCGACTTAATGGACATGAGTTTGGGTGGGGTACAGGATTTGGTATTGGACAGGGAGGCCTCGTGTTCTGCAGTTCATCGGGTCGCCAAGAGTTGGACATGACTGAGCGACTGAACTGAACTGATTATGATGTAAAAAATAATGACTTAAAGTTTAGTTAAAAAGACACAGGTTTAACAGAATGAGAAGGCAAGCACAGACTGGGAGTAGATGTAAAAGACATATCTCATATAGGACTGTTATCTAAAATATACAAAGAACTCAATTTTCGACAATAAGTACATGAAGAATCTACACAGAATTTGGAAAAGAAGCGGGTACCTCACCAAAGAAGACATGCAGATAACAAGTAAGCATAGAAAAGATACTCAGCATTATATCACTAGAGAATTACAAATTAAAACAATGATGAGATACTACTACACACCTATTAAAATAACCAAAATCCAAAACACTGACCACTTGATATGCTGGGAAGGATGTGGGATAGCAGGAAGTTTCATTCATTGCATTGAAGGTAGTTTGGCAGTGCCTTACAAAATGAAACATATTCTAGCAATACAATCCAGCTTTCATGTTCCCTGTTATTTACCCAAATGAAATGAAAACTAATGCCTACAGAGAAACCTGCAAACAGCAGTCTACAGCAACTTTATTCATAATTACCCAAACTTGGAAGCAACCACGATGTCCTTCAGTAGGTGAATGGATAAATAAACTGGAGTATGTCCAGACAGTGGAATATAATCAGTGTTAAAAAGAAAATGAACTATAAATTCATGGAAAGACATGGAGGAAACACTAAGTGAAAGAAGCCAATCTGAAAATGCTACTTACTATGATGCTAACTATATGACATTCTGGAAAAGGCGAAACTATGGAGACAATAAATAGAGAAACATTGGTTTCCAAGCGACGAGGGAAGGGAGGATGAACAGGTGGAACACAGGGCATTTTCCGGGCAGTGGCACTACCCTGTGTGATACTACAACAGTAGCTGTGTACCATTACACATTTGTCAAAAACTAGAAAATGTACAGCAAAAGTAGCCCCAAATGTAAACCCTGGACTTTGGGGGATAATATGAGTCAGTGTAGGTTCACCTGTAGTAATAAAGGTACCATGTGGTGGAGGATGTCCTTAGTGGAGGAGGTTGTACTTAAAGCTCTGCAGTTTGTATCAAAGTTTTGCACAATAACAGCTGACATTTCCAAAGAGCAAGAGGATATTCACTCATTGAGAAACACTGAAAGGAAACCAGAAAGGCCTTCTAAGTATGAAGAAGTAGATTTTGTCACCCTCAGCCTTGTTTATTACATTAGGAAAGATAAAACTGTGAAAAGGTATAGAACTGAGTGTTGATATCTTGCTTAACCCTGGAGGCTAGTTAAAGTTCAGATTGCCAGATTCTTATTCAATTTAGATAATGGTTTCAAAATAGCACTGTCAATTAATTTAAAGGTCATTAAATATATTAGCAAAGTGATAATCAACACTTTTACTTGGTCCATATCGTTTTGTTAAAATCAGATATCCACCCTAACCTTCGATTCATCTCAATTTCCTAATACAAAAATGTTACTCTCTGTATTCATTACTTAGCATATGGAAACATTAACACAGGTGTGAAAAGGGACTCATACTGGTTGGTGGATCAGAATGTTATTTTTACACAATAAGGTCCTTTCAATAGGCACGCCGACTGTGAGATTCACTGCCAACTCCCATTCACAGCACCTCTTGTATTTCTTGTAGATGATTCTCTCATGCTGATAACTTGTCTGCTGGCAGTACTGTCAACAGCTAGACCCATAGGATGTATCTTCTTCAATTCTAATGACTTCCATTCAGAGCCATTCTGAGTTTTAGCATTTTGCCCTTTCTAGAAAGAATATAGCTTTCTCCAGCTCTCATTCTCAGCAGCATTTGTGATATCCTCAATAAATCTTACCAGCTTACATTTGTCTAATTCCTTGCATAGCCAGGTCTTGCTACTCACACTGTAGTCTGCAGAGCCTTTTAGAAATGCAGAATCTTGGGCCCTACCTAGAACTACTGAATCAGGAACCATACTTTAACAAGATTCACAGGTGATTCATTTGTCATTAAAGATGCCCTGATATAAGCGGTCAGTGGGGCAGTTTCAGTGCCATGTTAAAGGCCAGTTCACGCCAGTCCCTGAGGAATTTTTGAGTGACAGCTTGCTTCAGAACTCTCCCATGACCTAATACATATAGGCTTTAGACCTGCAAAATATTCAATGTAAAGTTCTAATAAACATAGCTGAAATACATCCTGTAAGATTTTTCTTTTTAAGGATATTTTGTGAATAGACTTTTTATAAGTTATGAAAACTTGTCAAGAGTCACATCTAAAAAATTCCAGAGCAAGCAATAGTCATTTAATTCCAGCACCAACACTAATCTTTGTCTCAGTATTCTTGGAAAATCACTTTTAGAAAATCACTTCTAGAAAATCACTTCTCATCTACTTATTCTCATTATTTTCTTTCTCAGTGTATTTCTGAGCATATAATGAGGAGCAAATATATGATGGTTGGAGAAAATAAATAATCAAACTACACCATTCTGATACTGAAGAGAGGAGCACAGAAAGGTGCGGATGACAAGTTCCAGGGATACAATATTCCTCCTTGAAAGAGTGCAAGAGAAAATCATTTGGGGCAAAATGCTAAGAAAAGACTGGTTTGCCAAAGCACTCATTGATACCAACAAAGCAGGTCCTCTGGTGTATTTAGACAGCTGCCTTAAAAAGTGTTTTTTAAGAATTCCACTTGCTTAAAAAAGCAAAATGGCTGTCTGAGGAGGCCTTACAAATAGTTGAAAAGAATAGAAGTGAAAAGCAAAAGAGAAAAGGAAAGATATAAGCATCTGATGCAGAGTTCCAAAGAATAGCAAGGAGAGATAATAAAGCCTTCCTCAGCGATCAGTTCAAAGAAACAGAGGAAAGCAACAGAATAGGAAAGACTAGAGATCTCTTCAAGACAATTAGAGATATCAAGGACATATTTCATGCAAAGATGGGTTCAATAAAGGACAGAAATGGTATGGACCTAACAGAAGCAGAAGATATTAAGAATAAGTGGCAAGAATACACAGAAGAAATGTACAAAAAAGAGCTTCACGACCCAGATAATCACGATGGTGTGATCACTCACCTAGAGCTAGACATCCTGGAATGTGAAGTCAAGTGGGCCTTAGAAAGCATCACTATGAACAAAGCTAGTGGAGGTGATGGAATCCCAGGTGAGCTATTTCAAATCCTGAAAGATGATGCTGTGAAAGTGCTGCACTCAATATGCCCAGCAAATTTGGAAAACTCAGCAGTGGGCACAGGACTGGAAAAGGTCAGGTTTCATTCCAATCCCAAAGAAAGGAAATCCTAAAGAATGCTCAAACTACAGCACAATTGCACTCATCTCACACGCTAGTAAAGTAATGCTCAAAATTTTCCAAGCCAGGCTTCAGCAGTACATGAACCGTGAACTTCCAGATGTTCAAGCTGGTTTTAGAAAAGGCAGAGGAATCAGAGATCAAATTGCCAACATCTGATGGATCATCGAAAAAGCAAGAGAGTTCCAGAAAAACATCTATTTCTGCTTTATTGACTATGTCAAAGCCTTTGACTGTGTGGATCACACACAATAAACTGTAGAAAATTCTGAAAGAGATGGGAATACCTGACCACTTGACCTGCCTCTTGAATAACCTGTATGCACGTGAGGAAGCAACAGTTAGAACTGGACATGGAAAAACAGACTGGTTCCAAATAGGAAAAGGAGTTCGTCAAGGCTGTATATTGTCACCCTGCTTATTTAACTTCTATGCAGAGTACATCGTGAGAAATGCTGGGCTGGAGGAAGCACAAGCTGGAATCAAGATTGCCGGGAGAAATAACAATAACCTCAGATATGCAGATGACACCGCCCTTATGGCAGAAAGTGAAGAGGAACTAAAGAGCCTCTTGATGAAAATGAAAGTGGAGAGTGAAAAAGTTGGCTTAAAGCTCAACATTCAGAAAACGAAGATCATGGCCTCTGGTCCCATCACTTCATGGCAAATAGATGGGGAAACAGTGGAAAGAGTGACTGACTATTTTTGGGGGGCTCCAAATTCACTGCAGATGGTGACTGCAGCCATGAAATTAAAAGACGCTTACTCCTTGGAAGAAAAGTTATGACCAAACCTGATAGCATATTGAAAAGCAGAGATACTACTTTGCCAACAAAACTCCCTCTAGTCAAGGCTGTGGTTTTTCCTGTAGTAATGTATGGATGTGAAAGTTGGACTGTGAAGAAAGCCCAGTGCCGAAGAATTGATGCTTTTGAACCGTGGTGTTGTAGAAGACTCTTGCAAGTCCCTTGGACTGCAAGGAGATCCAACCAGTCCATCCTAAAGGAGATTGGTCCTGGGTGTTCATTGGAAGGACTGATGCTGAAGCTGAAACTCCAGTACTTTGGCCACCTCATGCAAAGAGTTGACTCATTGGAAAAGACTCTGATGCTGGGAGGGATTGGGGGCAGGAGGAGAAGGGGACTACAGGGGATGAGATGGCTGCAGGCATCAGTGACTTGATGGATGTGAGTTTGAGTGGAATCCGGGAGTTGGTGATGGACAGGGAGGCCTGGCGTGCTGTGATTCATGGGTCACAAAGAGTTGGACACAACCGAGCGACTGTACTGAACTGAACTGATTAGATCTTTAATGATCTAGCCATGGGTACAATGATTACTTCACCGTTCTAGTATGAGGATTAGATTTTCTACCTTGTCTGATGCAGAACCTTCAAAAAACCTGCTTTTATATTTTTTAATGCTTTGGAAAAAAAAATGCTATCATCTCAGCCATACAGATGTATATAGATTTTAAGTTTTTTCTAAACCTGCTGTAAGCAAAACCTACATCCTATTTTAATGGAATATTTATTACCCTTAATAACTCTAAAAGGCTTTTAGAACTTGTGTTTTCTTCAAAATGTAAAGCATAGCAAATTAGTGTTTCCCAAAATGCTTAAATACTTTGAAATGTAGACTATCTATGTCATGTAGAAGTCATTATCCTCTACTCATGTAGTGTACTTGGTATGACAGAAGAGTCAATGATTTACAGTGCTGATAAATACAGTAATTAGCATAAGTTCACTAATGGTACTTTTTATAAAGGGACTATATTATTAAAGATGCTGATTAAAACTCATGAGATGTATACTATTTTCTGTCAGTAACTATATATATCAGCCCAATCTAATACTAAACATATGATACAATCTTCAGTTATTTTGATGGCATATTCAACGAGGACTTAATCTCTCAATTGAGTATCTCAATGGAGGTTATTCTTCCCATAAAAATTGTCTCAAATAAAGCTCCCTTTGGCTAATAAATTATTCAGTATATCCTCTAATTATTACCAACTCAGTTGAAAAGTAATTTATCACATATGTCACATTAGTAACCTAAATTTTAAAGCCAATTCAATATTTATAAAATAATATAAATTAGCTATTAAATTAATATAAATAACTTTATTAGTTCCTGTTTAACAGTGTTGAATTGAATATATTTTTCGCATATAATTTAAATATAAAATAAAGACCTATCAAGAAATTCTATTATAATGATTCAAAATAATGAATAATTTTAATTTATTGGTAAGTAGATTTATAAAAGGTTCAATAAATATCATATCCACATCAAAGAAATCTTTCTAAATAAGTACATCAGTGTCTAAAATAACTAGAAATGCCCATTAGCTTTTCCAAATGTAAACAAAATCTCCAAATGTGGTGATTTATTTATCTATGATACTATTACAAAATATCAATATTCTTATTTCTTCTAATATATCAGGGACTTATTTGTATCAAGAATGGATTAGTCACAGTAAGTTAAATGTATACAGTCTTTACAGAATCTTATCCTGAATTTGATTATAGCTTTCACATCTCACAGTAGTTATGTAATAAAAACACTGTGAACACAATTTATGTATATACAGATCCATTGCTCCTGGGGTAACCTCAGGGTTAAGTTTCTGCAAGCTTCTGTTTACAACATTTTTGTCAATCTTTCAATGCATAACTGTTTTATGCTTGTTTCTCAATTTAACACATCATATCTAATATGTATTTTTGATTCACTGACATTCAACTTGTGAGCAGCAGCACTGTAACTCATTCTGGAAGGAAACTTACGTAAGACACATGCATTTTCTTGTAAGCTTAGGAACACTGATGGTAGAGTATGAGAGTTTCCACACCAAAGCACAGTCCCCAAGTT
Source organism: Bos mutus (assembly GCF_027580195.1). Taxonomy (NCBI): domain Eukaryota; kingdom Metazoa; phylum Chordata; class Mammalia; order Artiodactyla; family Bovidae; genus Bos; species Bos mutus. Next base: position 22,874,395 of record NC_091643.1, read on the forward strand.
CCTCCTCAGCTAGGAATGTGCACCTCAGGTGATTTAAATGTTCCTGAATTCCCAAAGTACTGGGAATATTGATCTCGAAGTTACACACAATTTTTGCAGGCAAATTCACAAAACTGCCAATAATACAGATCAATTGTTTATTATTTAAAATGTGCAATTTGGGGCCTGAAATATTCAGGGTGAACTAAGGAAAGAGATTATTTATGATCAATTATTTGAGTGACTGAAGTCGCTCAGTCATGTCTACTCTTTGCAACCCCATGGACTGTAGCCTACCAGGCTCTTCTGTCCATGGGATTTTCCAGACAAGGGTACTGGAGTGGGCTGTCATTTCCTTCTCCAATTATCTTTTATAGCAGTACAGAAACAAGATGGAAGGAGGGTCCCCTGGATACTGGACAAACCTTAAATTCACATATTTCAAGTAATAATTTTTACCAAAAATAATGATTTTAATTTAAAATACTTAAAAATCAAATTTCTAAACGTAAGCTTTTTGAGAAGAATTATCACATCTCTTAACAAACCAAATTAATAGCTTTGGGAGTACTCTGTATGTGTGTGTATGCTCAGTCGCTCAGTTGTGTCTAAGACTCCATGGACTGCAGCTCACCAAACTCCTCTGTCCATGGGATTTTTCAGAGAATACTGGAGTGGGTTGCCATTTCCGCTGCCAGGGGCTCTTCCTAATCTGGGGATGGAATCCACATCTCCTGCGTTGGCAGGTGGATTCATTACCACTGAGCCACCTGGAAAGGCTAGTGCTGTACATACATGTGTCATAACAAAAATACAGTATGATAGTTTATGTTTGGTTTTACATGTATTATATGTTGAATATTTTACATCACTCAATCTATAATTCTAAGTATCTTCTGCTTCCCATTATATGCTTGACCTTATTGTTTATGAGTAACTACAATTGTGTTCCTTTAACTCCACCAGATTAAAAACATTAAAATGATTTATTCTTGTATAAGATTTAAAGAAAATATTGATAAGCTTCTTGAAAAATATATGTTCATTAAAGCTCTGTTTAGCCCCAAACTAAAAAAATAAATTCTTATGACTAAAAAGTATTTACTATAACAAATTTGAAGTAAAAGTAGTAAAAAAGACCCATGTTAAGCATTTAATAATTATATATCATAATAAGATAATAAGGATGTGTTGATTCTATAGGATCTGAGAATCAAAACTATAACATCTACATCTTCATTACAGAAGTATTTACAAATTTCTCATGTATTATCTCACAAATACACATATATTACAAGTTTTTAATCATAAACACTGATGAATATTATCAAGGTGAGAGTAAAAACTGCACAGTAAATGTAAGATTTCTTGTTACCTGAAAATTGTTATAAAAAATGATAAAATATAAATGTACAATATTAACATATTGTTTTTTAGCAGATGACTTATATCAAGTTTTGATATAAGTGATGACTATAGCAGAAAAAGACAGAAATAATAATTCATAATAGTAACAAGAAATTTTGATGAGAACAAAAACATCAATGAGAAAATGTCATTGCAAAATATTCATATACAGGCATTAATCCAGGGTTCAGGATGGGGAACATGTGTAACCTGTGGCGGATTCATGTTGATATATGGCAAAACCAATACAATATTGTAATGTTAAAAAAAAAAAAGAATAAAAAAAATGCTAATAATAACCATTTTAAATGACTGGGCATTGTAAAAAATAATACCAAAATTATTTCCTTATTGGAATTTACTCTGAAGAATACTTTCCTGATGAACAGTTATTTATGTTAACACAATTTGAATTAAAATATTTTGGTTTTATTAATATAAACACAAATAAAAATATACTTAAAAATTCAAAATATATATCAGATCACTGTGTCAGTGTTAAAATAATACTATGCCTTCTCTGTAATATTAATTTAAAATTGCACTCTGGAAGGCTTCCCTGGTGACTCAGTCATAAATAATCCACCTTGCAATGCAAGGAACACTGAATTCGATCCTTGATCCAGGAAGATCCCACATGCCGCAGAGAAACTAAGCCCCTTGCCACGAGTTTGTGCTCTGGAGCCCAGGAGCCACAACCTACTGAGCCCACGTGTGGCAGCTACTGAAGATGGAGCACCCTAGAGCCCGTGCTCAGGAACAAGAGAAGCCGCTGCAATGAGAAGCCCGTACACTGCAACTAGGAAGTAGCCCCCACTCACAGCAACAAGAGAAAAGCCTGGGCAGCAGCAAACACCCAGCACAGACAAAAATAAAGTAATTAATAAACAAATTTTAAAAAATTACACTCTGGGTGGAAAACACCAATCAGTGTTCATGATGACGCTTTTGTGATTTGTATGTAACAGTTTGGGTCACAAAATCACTACCGTTTTCATACCACCTAAAAGTAAGCTAATATAACCAGTTTTATAAAAAGAGTTGGGGAGTTTTTTGGTGGTCCAGTGGTTAAAACTCTGTGCATCTAATGCAAGGGAGCAGGGGGCAGGTTTGATCCCTGGTCAGGGAGCTAAGAGCCCACATGCCATGTGGTGTGGCAAAAAAAAAAATAAATAAAAAAACCCAAACATTAAAAAGTGGTCGTGATCTCTTCCTCTTGAGAGTCCCTGGGACAGCAAAGAGATCAAATTAGTCAAACCTAAAGGATATCAACTCTGAATATTCACTGGAAGGGCTGATGCTGAAGCTGAAACTCCAATACTTTGGCCACCTGATACGAAGAACTGACTCATTGGAAAACACCCTGATGCTGAGAAAGATTGAAGGCGGTGGTTGGATGGCATCACCAACTTGATGGACATGAGTTTGAGCAAGCTCCAGGAGTTAGTGATGGACAGGGAAGCTTGGGGTGCTGCAGTCCATGAGCTTGCAAGGAGTTGGACAATACTGAGCAACTGAACTGAAGGTCCACTTTATTATTTTCTCCTGTTTTTGAAAGGCTTTTCCCATCAAACTACATTTCTCAAATCATAAGAAATTTGCTTTCTCAGTTTTCAGTATTCATTTTTTTAGTGTGTGATCATAAGTAATTTTAAATGGGTCCAACTACAAGCAAAGATATTGTCTTTTAAGTATTTGTGTTGGTTTGTGAAGCTTTATTATGTGTACAATTTGGTTGTTGTACAGCTTTATTGTGGGTACAAGTTGGTTTGTGCAGCTTTATTGTGGATACAATTTCAATTAAACTTTTTGATATACTAGGAAAAATGATGAATCTCCATTAATGTCTTAATTTAATAAATCTGCTTGTTCATGATTTTAATTGGATTAAAAGCCAAATCAAGATATTTGCTCAATCATCATTCCTACAGTATCACTGTCTTCAACCTGCAGAATTACTCTTGTTGATGAGTTGATGAACTCAAGATGTGACTTTCGCATATCCACTGTATGATCACACTGTCAAAGTTTTAAGTGGCACATAGTATAACCCAAACCGTTCCATGATACGTATTTCTTCCACCTGCTGGGCTATCTTAAATTATAAGAAACTCAGTGATGATGTATCAGAACATGGCAATACATATTTCTCCATATTAAAAGGATTCTCCTCTCTTATGTTGATCTCACAAGGCACAGTATAATTCCTATTGAACTAGGAGGAGGAGAAGGAATATATCGATATGTAAATGTTCTTCTATACAAGTAAAAATATTCTCCTTAGATAAATATGTATGTGTGCATGTGTGTATTTTGTCAGTTAAAAACTAACATTGTTTCTATAAATAATTTAACACTAACAATTTCTGGTTTTCAGTGTAAATACAAAAAAAAATACGATAGCAACAATCTCTAATGTAAATTCAGCCAAATTCTCTCTCTCTAAACCACAAAAGTAACCCACCTTTTTATGGTTTTTCAAGAACCACAAGGCCCAGTTTGTGTTTACTGTTGGCGAAGAGGATAATCAATGTCTTTATAAAAAATAAATAGCATTTACATTTCATAGGTTTTGCTAAGTCTGAATGATATCTAAGAGAAATTAAAGTAAATAACTAAATGGGTCACTGAACATTAAATGACAATTTTAGAATGAACTGAAATGTGTAATAAAATTCACACCTGCTCCCATATATATTAAAATGTATTACAATGGTTTGTGAAGTACTCTCTTTATGTCTTATTACAGAAATAAAGCTCGATTTCTATGAGATAATAGCTTAAAATTATAACTATTTTCCAATTACATTTTTATGTATAATATAATTAAGAATGAAAAAACTTTCTTCTACATCTGCTATTGCTATACATCAAAACTCTTTAATTTCATTATCACCATATGCATATGGGATAATCTCATTAAAAACATTGCTGATTTCTTATCCTCAACCCTGGAATACATATTAGGCAAGAAAGTATATACTACATGAACATAATTTCATTCAGTTCAGTCAGTTCAGTTGCTCAGTCTGGTCCGACTCTTTGCAACCCCATGAACTGCAGCAGGCCAGGCCTCCCTGTCCATCACCAACTCCTGGAGTTCACTCAGACTCATGTCCATCGAGTCGGTGATGCCATCCAGCCATCTCATCCTCTGTCGTCCCCTTCTCCTCCTGCCCCCAATCCCTCTTAGCATCAGAGTCTTTTCCAATGAGTCAGCTCTTCACATGAGGTGGCCAAATAAGCCACTATTTCTAGGGTCTTCCCAGGTGACTCAGTGGTAAAGAATCACCTGCCAGTGTAGGAAACACAGGAGACACAGACTCGATACCTGGGTTGGGAAGACCCCCCTGAAGAAGGAAATGGCAACCCACTTCAACATTCTTCCCTGGAAAATTCCACAGACAGAGGAGCCTGGTGGGCTATAGTCCATGAGGTTGCAAAGAGTCGGACACAACTAAGTGACTGAGCGTGCACGCATGAAAGTAAATATTTCTACCAAAATAATGTTAATTTCCATCAATAATTTTAATTCTACAGGAGTTAGTGAAAACATTTGATGAAAATTCATAAATAAATAGAATTAACTTTTATTACTATTTTTCAACAAAAGTAAAAATAGCTTCTATGAAAAATAACAACTTTAAACAATTTCCTCATTTGTAGTAGTATTCATTGACAAATTTGAGTAAGTCATTGTGTGGGGAGAAAATGTACAGAGGAAATAAATTCCTAATTGAAAGGGATAGGAAACTTTCCATTGATGAAGGGCGTTCACCACTGGGAAGAGTGATTTATAACAACCTCATTTAACATTCTCCAAAAAGCTTATTCTGTACCCCAAACTGAAGCATTAAAAATTTATGCAATTTGTGTAACAATACATTAATTAGGGCTTCCCTGGTGGTCTAGTGGTTAAGAATCTGCTTGCCAATGCAGGGGAAAGAGATTGGATCCGTGGTCTCAGTGGAGACTAAGCCCGTGAGCCACAGCAGCTAAGCCTGCACTCTGGAGCCAGGGAGTCACAAGAGATGCCAGTGCAATGAGAAGCCCATGTGCTACAACTAAACAAAGCCCTCACACAGCAACAAAGACCCAGCACAGACAAAAATAAATAAATACATCTAAAAAATCCCAATAAAACATGAATTAGATAATCATATCCTTTTCAATTTGGATTATTATAAAATCTAATCTGTTTCCTAAGCATGCAAATACTCACACTTCTAAATTATTTTTCAAGTCTTGCATATTTAGGGTGTGTGGTTCAGATGCTTTTTTTGCCTCTGTGCATCTCAGTTTATAGGCTTCCTTGGTAGCTTAGACCGTAAAGAACGTGTCTGCCAATGCAGAAGACATAGGAGACGCAGGTTCAGTCCCTGGGTTGGGAAGATTCTCTGGAGAAGGGAATACCCACTCCAGTATTCCAATCTGGAGAACACCATGGACAGAGGAAACTGGAGGGCTACAGTCCATGGGGTCGCAAAGAATTGGACACGACTAAGTGACTAAACACACAGGCACATATATACATGAATACACATGTAAGCTCATGTGTTCATGTAGAATGAAATGCTAAACATTAGTTCTTAAGCCTGTTTGATTAATATTCGAAATACATTTTGCAGTAAGAGTCATCATAATTCTTTCTCAATTTTTAGGCAGATTTTTACTCTATACAGAGCTCTTGGAATTAATTTCAAGAATGGAAAAGATAAATCATACAAGGTAGCCCTTCACACAAAATTAAAATATATCTGTCCATTAGAAAGAAAAAAATACTTTTGTAAATGATATATTGTAGACATTCTGCTCCAAAGAACTTTGAAACTATTCAGAAGCTAAAATACTAAAATTTACTATTAGATTTTGATTCACACTGAAAAATCAATTACTTGCCCTTGACAAAGCCTTTTATTATTTCCAAATGATTTTAGCCACTGAAAAGAAATTGAAAAAAAAATTAAGCCAGAGACAGCTTTAATCTGCAAGTGCATCATTCCAAAATATGTGAGATAAATTTGAAAGGTCAAATTTGCTATAATGCTATAATGCAAGCCATTCTTTGGACTTCTTCACAATTGAAGTCACCAAAAATCTAGGCTGAATACCAAGAAGTTTAAATATTCAGGTTTATAGTCTTTCTTCAGCAATCTGACATCATAATGTAGACTTGTTCAATGTGTTATTATATTGCTATCTTATAAAATAAACTATTTGAAATCATATAAAGACATTGTGGTAAAGCTCTGAATCTTACATTACAAACTGAACAGATTTATATTTAATTTTGTAGTATTAAATAACAAAAGAAAAAGATTTTACTATACTATTAACAAATATATATATATATATATATAGTTTTTTTTTTTATTTCATGTATATATCAATTTTCTAAGAGTTGTCCTCATATATAGATGGCATAGTTTCTAACTCATAATAAAAGAATTGTGGAATTAGTGCCAGAATACAATTATTTCAAGTGTAATAAAACTAAAAAATAAAGTAAAAGATAAAGCAGCAAGATCATTAACTTGAGAATTCTAAATAGAAATTTCCTTCTGTTGTCATTTAAACAACTGATATATTTGTGAATGGTCCATTTTAATAACAGCGATTGGTACTAAAACAGAAGAAAATACACTGGGTTGAAATGTACTAAAATTAAATTTTCATTTGTTGGTTTCCATTTATAAGTAAGTTACATTCTAGAATTTGTTGGAATTACACTAAAACCAAAATTCCTATTTCAATTTTCCATGATCTTATAATCAGGCTTAAATCGAGAGGATAAAATCATCAGAAATAATTCAAATTTAAGGAAGAATATGGATAATTCCATATGGGTGACATACACACAACAAATACATTAGTTTAAATGGTTCAATATTGGATATACGTGTATATGTCTAACTTATGAAAATGATACACAATTTAAAAAACTTATTCTCTTAGAGTAATAATTAAAGCAAAACCCACTTGATACCAAACTCTATAGCTAATCAAAATTTAATAAGAATAATATACTTCCAATTATCAAGTACTTTCTACATTGCAAACCTTTAACAAGTACCATTTTAAATGTTAATGCAGATTTCTATAATAACTTGGTCAAGTAGTTATTATTATCCCTACTTTCAGATGACCTGATGGAGCTGTTACAAGTTAAGCTATTTGCCAGTCTTACACAGTTAAATAGTCAAACAAGAACTAAAACCCAGTCCTGTTTGATTTCTACCTTCATGCATTTTTACCTGTGTCACCCTGTCTTGGAGAAACAGTTCCCAAACTTATCCATGCATTTCCAAGAAGAGGCAGAAACTCATCTATTGGTTAACAAACTGATACATTTCCCTAAGTGTCCTTTCCTAAATACCCTGCATGGTGTCGCTAGGAATCAGACTTGACTGAGGGACTTCGCTTTCACTTTTCACTTTCCTGCATTGGAGAAGGAAATGGCAACCAACTCCAGTGTTCTTGCCTGGAGAATCCCAGGGACGGGGAAGCCTGGTGGGCTGCCGTCTATGGGGTCGCACAGAGTCGGACATGACTGAAGTGACTTAGCAGCAGCAGCAGCAAGAATACAGAAAACAATACTTGGTCATCTTTGGGAAATTTCTGAAGAACTGCTCTGGTGGCAAGTGCTTCTTTCTCTAATTTATAATTTGGGTATATTCAATTTATTCTACTTTATATAATATTTCTTACCTTTTAAATTCTTTGTTTCTTTTTGCTTCTGTAAATAATGATTAATTTTTAACTCTAAAAGTATCTCTCCATAAAATAACTTGTGTGAATTCCCACTGGCATGCTACTATTTCATTAATAAGAAAATGTCCAACCTGCTGGCAAAAATCTTGAAAATAAACTTTGGGATACTGAACTACTTTGGTTTCAAGCATTTGATTTTATGAGTTCATTAATGAATGTTAATATTCTTCATTGAAATTTACTACCTGTATTTTTGTGCCTCTTAGCACTGTGAGTTGTTTTACATGCTAGTAATTTTTATATCCTATTAGTATTCTAAATTGAGTTTGGTTGTAGAAATGACACAATTATCTTATTTTTATTAGATACTTCCTCATAGTAGTTTTACACTGTTTTGTTTTCTTCCCATAGTTCATCAACTACTAAACCTAAGACAATATGTACAACAGACTAATGAATGGTTCTACTTGCCTGAATATACTGTGGTTTCATAATCATGAAAATATTAGGTCTGAATTTCCTACATTTCTAAACATGATAAACAACTTTTTGAAGAGTTCTGATTTTTCAGCACAACACACAACACTCCAGACTATCTTATTTTCAAAAATGTAAAAAAGAAGGAAACATGATAAAATGCCATACCTCCTCTGCAGCTATTGGAATATATTCAGCTAATGAGGTTTCCATAATCATAAATTCAGTTTCACTGCTTTATTCTGCAGTCTCTTGCTCTCTGTATGTGGTTAGGGCTTTCCTTGCGGCTCAGCTGGTAAAGAGTCCCCCTGCAATGCGGGAGACCTGGGTTCAATCCTGGGTTGGGAAGATCCCCTGGAGAACGGTAAGGCTACCGCTCCAGAATATTGGCCTGGAGAATTCCAAAGGTGTTGCAAAGAGTCGGACATGACTGAGCGACGTAACGATTTTTTTTTTTTTTTTTGCTTTATGTATTGTTTTTCCTGGAGCTGTTTTTGTTTTTTGAAGATTTCAAGGAACTCAATACTGTCCATAAAAGGAGGTAGGGGATGAGTTGAAAACATTTATTTTAGAAATTGAATGTATTAAGAAAACAATGTAGATGAAACCTTGAAAATGAAAGGCAGACAACATCAGATGCTAGTGAGAATGTGGAACAACAGAAACTAATCCATTGCCAGTGGGAATGGAAAATGGTCCAGCTGCTCTGGAAGACAGTTTAGCAGTTGTCTTACAAAACTAAATATACTCTTATCATAGGATCTAACAACTGTGCTCCTTGGTATGTACTCACAGAGTTGAAACAGTGTGTTCACAAAATAATCTGTAGACAGATGCTTCTACCAGCTTTATTTATAATTGGCAACACTTGAAAGCAAACAAGATGCCCTTCGGTAGGTGAACGAACAGTGGTACATCCAGACAATGGAATTTTATTCAGCACTGAAAATCAATGAGCTATCAAGTTATGGAAAAAAACTTGGAGGAACTTGTATGGTGGGGAAAAAAAAAGGCCAATCTGAAAATAGTACATGATTTCACCTATTACAACATCTGGAAAAGGCAAAGCTTTTTCCTAGGACACAGTCCTTTGGATTCCAAGACCATCTGGTTGGGTCCCCACTCTTGACATCTCATAAAAAAACACTTTTTCTCCCCCTTAATTCCCAAGTCTCCTGAATTCACAGCTTAGTTTTTCAGCTGCTTTGTCCAGAAGGTTGAACACCTCAACTTGAAAAGATGTATGAATGCTAGACTCACCTGACTTCCTCTGGTCTTTTCTAAGATCATAGTCCCTACTACCTCAGTTAAGTAGAAGTGCTCAGACACTCAGTCGCATCTGACTCTTTGCAACTCCATAGACTATAGCTCATCAGGCTCCTCTGCCCATGGAGTCTTCCAGGCAAGAACACTGGAGTGGGTTGCCATTCCCTACTCCAGGGTATCTTCCTAATCTAGGGATTGAACCCGCATCTCTTGTATCTTCTGCATTGGCAGTGGGATTCTTTATCACTAACACCACCAGGAAACATGAGTATAAGACTTTTTTCCTCTATCTTTGAGTCTGTTTCTGTTTTGTTTTGCTGCCAGAGAGGAGAAGGATGAGTGAGTGAGTGAAAGTCGCTCAGTCATGTCCGACCCTTTGGGATCCCATGGACTATATTGTCCATGGAATTCGCCAGGCCAGAATATTGGAGTGGGTAACTGTTCCCTTCTCCAGTGGATCTTCTGCATTTCAGGCAGATTCTTTACCAACTGAGCCACCAGGGAAGTCCAATAATATTGGAGTGGGTAGCCTATCCCTTCTCTAGTGGGATCTTCCTGACCCAGGAATTGAACTGGGGTCTCCTGCACTGCAGGTGGATTCTTTACCTGCTGAGCTACCAGGGAAGCCAGATAGAAGCAACAAAACAGGTGAAGGGGGTTAAGCTGTCCATACTATCAGCTATAAAATAAGTCATGGAGAATATATATAGAGAGAGGGAATTTGGTCCATAATATAGTAAATTCAATTCAAATACTGATAGAATTCAATTGTATAGAACATGTCCATTATTTCAGGCTCTTAATTTTATTAAATATGAAAAATTAGTAGAACTACTTGGAGAATTCTCATTTTATTTAAAAGTTCATTATCAGTAAATTAGGGTTAACAATGCCATTTTGTAAGAGGCTATGGTTGTATTAAAAATTGAAATGAGAACAATGATCTGAAAAATTTCATTTTAAATTATTACTTAGCTTCATCACTGTGCCTATGGCTGGACAATCTGTTTCAGAGGCCACAAAACTTATGAAATGGATACAGAATAATCTCCTCAAAGAATTAAGCAAGGACTTCCCTGGTAGTCCAGTGTTTAAGAATCTACCTGCAAATGCAGGGGACACAGGTTCCATCCCTGGTCCAGGAAGATCACACGTGCCTTGGAGCAACTAAGCCCACACCACAACTACTAAAACCTGCTTGCCTAGGGCCCATGCTCTGCAACAAGAGAGACCCATGCACCACAATGAAGTGTAGCCCCTGCTTGCCGCAGCTAGAGAAAGCCCACATGCAGCAACAAAGTCCCAGTGGAGCCCAAAATATAAATAAAAATTAATCAAGATCTTTCTTATTAAAAGAATTACAAATATAATCTAACTTGCATGACACTTTTACTAATCTAAATAAACTGTTTGCCCTAAAGACTCTGTTTTTCCATCTGAATGAATTTTGGTCAGTGTGTGGATGTGTGTGTATAAATGGCAGTGACGTGTAGAAATGGAAGGTAAGAAGAAGGCTTAAATTAGTTGCATTTTTATTATACACAAAGCATACATACTAAGAAACAATGATGTAAAAACTATTGAAAATACTTGTAATTGGCATTTTATGAGGCTTTAGTGTACACAGAATACATTTGATTACATTTCACAGATTGATTATTGACCCTGTCTAACATCTTGCTTACATGAATTCACCCATATTTTACATAAATGAAACAGCTTTCCAGTCCATATGCCTTCTGTGTATCGTATCACTATTCACTGTAGCATGAAAATATAGAATATCTTTGACCTTCCATATTCTGTGTTGGAAATAAAAATATTGTTTGAGCACGATGCTAAGTGCTTCAGAGTACAGGTTTCACTTGGTCCAGGAGTGGCCTCAATGACAGAGTAGGAAATATGCTGCAAAGTGAAGCTGCTGATTCTCTTCTCTTAGTCTCAGTCAGTCCCCTCCTCTCCACTTCTTCCTTCCTCTTCATCTCTTCCTCTTCCCACCTCTTCTCCCGCATCCCTCTCTGATGAGCATAAGAACTCAGTAGTTTTCATATGAAGATAAAATTCATGGAATCAATCTGTTGATTTGATCATTCATCAACCATTTATTGAATGACTATTATAGACCAGGCTGTGTTTCAAATAACTCAGGAAAGCAATGTTTTTTTTTACATTCATGTACATAACATATTTCATTGTTTTAAATAAAGCTCTGTTAAGATTATTTGAAAAGAGAATAAAAAAAGAAAGAAAAAACCCTAATTTTAGCAAGTCATTTCTGAGACAGAATAATGAAAGTAGAAAATTATATAAGTCTGTTCTATTAGCTGAGAACTTAAGTACTGTTCTTAATTAATTGACAACCTTATTATTGCTAGTTTAATATGCTCACATTCATCAGATATTAAAAAACTTTAAAAGAATTTCTGATTCACTCCACTCATCAATTTTTAAGATCTAACTCATGCCTTTGGTTATATTTCTTCATCTTTCTTGATCCTGAAGACTTCTTTCTGATTCAGGAGGAAAATCATTTAATGTCTAGTGTGTTGACTTCGTTGAACTACTTTTGACCACTTTTGGTACACTTCCTACAGTGATCATGTAGGTAGGTTTACAAGGTCATGATCCTTTCTCCTCCAAATCCCTAATGGCCACTCTTTGATGAACACACAGCACAACACAAGCACATACACACAGCCACGTGGAGACACGTAGACACCTGCATACATGTACACACCACTGGATGGAAAGATAAAATCATTTAAGGGACAATACATCATATATTGGAGAAGGCAACGGCACCCCACCCCAGTACTCTTGCCTGGAAAATCCTATGGACAGAGGAGCCTGGTAGGCTGCAGTCCATGGGGTCGCTAAGAGTCGGACACGACTGAGCGAATTCACTTTCACTTTTCACTTTCATGCATTGGAGAAGGAAATGGCAACCCACTCCAGTGTTCTTGCCTGGAGAATCCCAGGGACGGGGGAGCCTGGTGGGCTGCCGCCTATGGGGTCGCACAGAGTCGGATATGACTGAAGCGACTTAGCAACATCATACATAAATGATCTCAGTGCATTACATGCTCCTGTGAACTGTTTGTAGTATTCATCTGAGGTGAGTATACAGAGATTTCTGAGGTTATTTGAGAGCTAAGCTTTCTTACTAGCAGCAGGACAATATTTTAGTAATACACTAAACAGTGCCCTTGGGTCTTTCAAGAATTTGTGCAGTTTCCAATGAAAAAGGAGTTATAAAATCTTGAAAATGTAATTTTATTATATGCTTTAATAATAAAGTAAAACTGATATCAATATATTCTAAATTTATATATATTTTTGTACATTTTCCTTTTCTTGAAATACACATTTTTGAGGTTACTGGAAATGAGAAACATCTTAAGGAAAAGAAGTCAAGATATAAAGCATTCATCTTTACCCTGAGCTTTCGGTCTACTAACCTGCTGCTGTACATACAGCTTATAAATTGGTGTCTTGGGGAACTTCATTGGTATTTCATTTTAATAGCTCATCTTAGAGAATATATTTGGATCGTGTATCACTGACATTTAAATTTTGACCCATATAGAAATGAATTTTCAAAAATATGTCAGAAGCCTAGACACTATAAATCCTTTTTCATTGTAGAATAATAAAACTCTTGCCATTAGTTGCTTAGGAATTGTCCAATAAATCTAAGACAGTTTGGGCATAAATGATCAGTACAATTCATCATTGATGTTTGTAAAAATTAGTACAATCATTTTTGGTTGAGAATAAAATCTAGACATGATCTTAATTTGATAGAGCTAGCTAGAGGTAAATACATTTTTCTTAAAATAAATTAATAACAAGATATGTGTAAAATGTTTGTTCTATAGATGCAAATAAAGTTTTATCTATTCAGATAAAACTGGGCTGAACAACATGAATTAAATAAGTTTTATGTGCTACATAAACAGTTATATTATCATAACTTTTAAAAAATGTTGCTAATTTCAAAATGTAATATCACTGAAACAATCTGAGGTAATACATTGGGTCAATGAATAAGGATTGTCATTAGCTGAACAATAACACATTACAAAATTATACTTCCTTTTTACTAATGCAAATACTTTTTGAGAAGAAGTTCCATAAAGTGATTACTAGAAAATGAGTATCATATTACTCAAACTTAAAAGGAATTCAACAACTCTTTAGTGAATTCAGTTGTGTGGAGGTAACTTAAGTGAGTTGCATTCATTTTGAACTGTTTCTACCTATTTTATGGGCTTCCCTGGTGGCTCAGTGGTAATGAATCTGCCTGCCAGTTCATGACATGTGGGTTCAATCCCTGGGTCAGGAAGAATCCCTAGAGAAGGAAATTCCACGGACAGTGGAGCCTGGCAGGCTACAGTCCATGGTGTCACAAAAGAGGACGTGACTTAGTGACTAAGCAACAATAACAACATCTATGTTATAGCTTATCCAAGTTTGCAGCCATGAATAAAGCTCACACATTTAATCCTTCAAATAGAATAAGATGATGGGAAGGAAAGAAAGCTCTTTCCATTCAAGTGTTCCACCCTTTGCATCAAATAAAACTAACCTTCCCAGAGACAAGCACACTTCCGAGCCACATTGCCACCATCACATCTGTTCTGTCTCAAGGTTCAACTCTCCTGGTTCTCTTGAATGGATTTGGAAAAATTTGATTGCATGATATTTTAACCAGCCAGATCCCAGATGCCTCTATCTCTAAAAAGCTGATATTCTTCCCATGTTCCTTATTTTTTTTTTTTTTTTCAGGGAATGAAACCAACTTCTAGCTACATCAATCATCAAGAAACCATCACTAACATTTCTTTCTCCCTCACATTCTAGTTTTTGATTATCAAGTTTTGTCAGATGTCACCTGTACTTCTTGATTCTGTTTTTCTCTTTCTATCTTCATCATCATTATTGGATTCAAGTCCACCATCTCTCACCTGGGCTACTGTGATAACTTCTCAACTGCTCTCTCTGCATTTATTCTGTTCTTTAGCTAAATCAGTTTTTGTGCTATATCCAGAAGGATTTACTTGAAATGTAAGTATAACTCTTTTCTATCACAGTTGCAAAGAACTGAATTAATCATACTCCTTAGTTCAGGTGATATGATCATAGTTTTCTGCAAGTTTCTTTCTAGTTTTACTTATTTATTTCTTTCCATTTATTCTGTATTCCTGTGCTATAGGCAGGGACATTAGTATTGCTTATATCCTAATATTATTGATATCAGCCCATGAACCTGTAAGAATTCTTGCAAAATATGAAAAGCTGTTTTCCCAGCATGTCATGTGTATAAGCCTGAATGTACATATCCTTTCATAAATAGTATTGTGCTATAAACCTAATTGGGGGCTTCCCTTGTGACTCTGTGGTAAAGAATCTGCCTGCCAATGCAGAAAAAGCAGGTTCGATCCCTGGGTCATGAAGATCCCCTGGGGAAAGAAATGGCAACCCACTCCAGTATTCTTACTGGGAAATATCATGGACAGAGGAACCTGGTGGGTTACAGTCCATGGGGTCACAAAGTTATAAATGACTGGGTGACTATACAACAATAACATAAACCTAATTCCATTTCTAACTTTATTTTTTCACACAGCATAGTGTTCTTAATATGTTACCACATTGCTTTAGATTCTTTTGGGTTCATTTTTCCTTGCTCTCTAATTGCTGCTGCTGCTGCTAAGTCGCTTCAGTCGTGTCCGACTCTGTGCGACTCCATAGATGGCAGCCCACCAGGCTCCCCCGTCCCTGGGATTCTCCAGGCAAGAACACTGGAGTGGGTTGCCATTTCCTTCTCCAATGCATGAAAGTGAAAAGTAAAAGGGAAGTCGCTCAGTCGTGTCCGACTCTTAGCGACCCCATGGACTGCAGCCCACCAGGCTCCTCCATCCATGGGATTTTCCAGGCAAGAGTACTGGAGTGGGGTGCCATTGCCTTCTCCGTCTCTAATTGCTACACAGTTTCAAATGAAATGAATCCACTACATTTCACTTATCCAACCCTGGAGAACTGATACCAATACCCTGTTACCAAAAGATCAATGGTACAAGAATGGTATCCCTATAAAAACATCTTTTTGACCAAGTGTCACAATTTGAATGTATACTGAGAATGCAATATTTAGGTCACAAGATACCTATACATATTTTTAAAACAGTCCTAAATAATTCTCCAAATGTCTATAACCATTTAATTTCTCATCCACTGTACATAACTGTGGTTTATCCTCATATCCCCATCCAATAATATCACCTATGACTCTTATTTTCTAAGCATGTAGTATAAATATATATCTCATTTTATTTGTAGACACTGGAATATGTCAGATTGCTGACAGTATTTTGGGATTTGGGGCCTCATTTTTCTAATGATTTTACTATTAGTTTTTGGTGTTGGTGACTTGAATTACAACTATATTTATTTTGTCTGGGCTTCCCTTGTAGCTCAGTCAGTAAAGAATCTGCCTGCAGTGCAGGAGACCTGGGTTCGATCCCTGGGTTGGGAAGATCCCCTGGAGAAGGAAATGGCAACCCACTCCAGTATCCTTGGCTAGAAAATCTCATGGACAGAGGAGCCTGGTGGGCGTCTCCTATAAATCTATCATATGTCTGATAACTTCATATTGCTATCATTTGCTGAAATGGATTCTCATGTTGTGTTCCTTTTGGAATTTAATTTTCTTTTTTGTTTACTTTTTAATTTAATAAATATTTGGATGTAAATATAGCATACATACAAAATTTATGTCTTGGGGCATTCATTTAGACTTAGAATATACTTTTGGTGGACAGACCCCTTTACTGTAATGAATTCTGACTATTTGTGCTACTGTATCTAATCTCTGAAGTTAACATTTCAATTTTATTGTAAATGTATGGATTTTCTTGATTGATGTTTATGTAGTGTGCTTTTTTTCATCCTTTTCCTTCCAACCTCTCTGTTAGTTTCTTGTTATACTTTAAAAATCTTTGCTCTTTATGATAAAAATATGGCCTATCTTGTTGAATTTGCAATTCAAAAAAGGTGTACTCCACTATTGTATGTTGAATATATGGATTTTCTAGTCAAAACAATCACATACAAACTGGCTCCTCCCCTACCTCTTTAGAGGAGTTCCTTAGACCTTACTTAAAGGCTTTCTCCCAGGCTATAGTCTTCAGTAAGACTCTGAATAAAATGAGCTCATGGCTACTCTGTTGTATTTTTAAGTTCACATTCGTTCCCTTGTACTTATAATTTAGTAGAGATATTGCTGTCTCTGGTCCTTTGCTAATGCTCCTTCTGACGGAATGCAATTCCCTAATTTTTTCACATGGCTCACTCTCTCAACTCTTTTAGGTCTTAATTTATACTTTGCTTTCTCAGTGATACCTGTCCTTCAAAATGCAACCCATTCTCATCTTAATTTTCCTAAGAACATATCACTATCTAGCATACTATAGAATGTATTTATTTTTTATTATTTCTCTCCATCACTAGAACATAAGTTCCTTGAGACCAAGGATATCCAGCTCTTTTACTCACTGCTTTATTTCCATCATGTAGAACATTGCTTGGCATACACTAGGACCCCAAAAGATATCTGTTAAGTGAGTGAATGAATGAAACAGAAAACTTACCAGAAACTTAAAACAAGTAATGAGTGACTAAAGGCATTGAACACTGTGTTTTTAACAGAAGTATATTTAAAGACAGAGAAGAAGAAACTTCTGCTTGCTACAACTAAAACCCTAGAGATGAAACTCATGGAGTCTTCAGCACGTTAATCTTATTTTCCATTCCACCACTTGAACTATGAATATTCATTTTTACAAGAGCTATGAATTAATTTCTCCAAATCTTTTGGGAAAATTTAAATTCCAGGGATATGCCATTGTGGGCTTATAACTTATCTCCTCAGTGGAATTCTATCCAATATCTGTTCGAGGAGCATGACTTCAAGGAAAGCACCTTTCTAGTTAAAACAGATTACATTGCAATGCCTGCCAAGTTGATTGTGAAGTTTCAGACTAAATTATTTTAGTAGATTTTACTCTTCTAGAAGTATTTATTTGAACAATATTCTTCATATACTCTGATTTAAGATAAAATGAAAATGGGTTCACTACACTATTTGAATAAATGCATTTTTGTATGCTTAAACAGAATTAGGGCTGACCCACAGAGTAAAGAGACAATTAGATATTTTAATTTGTCTTATTATTGCATAAACTTCAAATAAAATGTGTATTATTAATTGAAAACAAAAGAAACACACTTAAATCCAAATACTAGGTTTTCTATTGTCAATAGAGCACATTCAAAACCTTTGTACACTATCACTGCATTGTTCCTGCATTGCTCCTGCATGGCAGGTGGATTCTTTACTGCTGACCAACCAGGGAAACCCAAAACAACTGTATTCCAAAAAAAAGAGACAAATATCAATATGCAAAATAAAATTCTAATCCCTTCCCTTTTGTTGGCAATCAAAATTAAATACAGAGAAAGAAAATTATACCCAAAAAGGACAGTTGGCTTCAAGAGTGTTTAAATGCTCTACAGGTTGGTGAAATCAATGATTCGTTTTTAGGTAAGTGAAATTTTGTTGCATTCAGAAGATGATGAATGGGGCAACTTTAATCTAGTGGAGAGAGATTAAAACATGGAGTGATACAGGATTAGAATTTTATATGTATTATATCATAAAGGTAAAACGCAACAACTGCACAGAGTTTAACGTAAGGACAGTGCCAAAATAAAAGAGGCATGTCAATATTATCTAATTCTCAAAACTGATGCTTTCCATGTTTTACCAAAATTTAGACAATGTAAGATCAGCCAAATTAACAACTAAAAAATAAAACTAAGGGATAATTATGGATAATAACTTTAAATTTAAAATGGTATTTACTTGCTTAGAAGATGTAAGACATATTAACTAGGTGCAATCTGTACTTCCAGCCACTAGTACTGAAAAATGACACATTTTTCTTAATAATTAGAAAATCTTTGCAACTTTTTAAGATATCAGAGGACATTTTAATAACTGTAAGTAATTTACTATTTCTACTTCATTTACCTAGTAAAATAGTTTCCAATGCAGATAAGAATACAAAGCAAAGACCTTAAGATGTAGAAATTCCTTTTGGATCATTTAGAAAATATAATTTTATACTTACAAATACCTAATAAGTTTTGGGCTTACCATTATATATATTCTCCCTTACATAAAACCATATTTTTACAAAAGTAAAATAAGAGGGACAATGGTGTAGTAATAAAAAATTCTAATTAAAACAGTTAAGTTGTAGTTAAAGTTCTGTTAATGACTATTTCACACTAGAAAAATGAAAGCTATTGGCTTTGTTGATATGTGAAGATTTTCTAATTTCAAAAAATATTAATATAAAACTGATCTTTGCACTTGGACAATACACTAAAAAAACTTTCTACTTTATAACAGCAGATGTTTTGCATATTTAACCTAAATAATTGGCTTGTAATCTACTAACAGAAAAAAAATTAAACTTAAATTACTACTGTCTCTAGGCAATGGCACCCCACTCCAATACTCTTGCCTGGAAAATCCCATGGACGGAGGAGCCTGGTGGGCTGTAGTCCATGGGGTCGCTAAGAGTTGGACACAACTGAGCGACTTCACTTTCACTTTCATGCACTGGAGAAGGAAATGGCAACCCACTCTGGTGTTCTTGCCTGGAGAATCCCGGGGACGGGGGAGCCGGGTGGGCTGCCCTCTATGGGGTCACACAGAGTCAGACAAGACTGAAGTGACTTAGCAGCTAGTCACTTTTACCTCCTATTGTTATGCCATGATGTTCTTTTGGTTATTAAAACACAATGACAAACCACTTTGACGGGTGAAGCCTGTGGAGCAAATATATATTTAAAATAAGAAAAACAAATATTCAATCTTCTCAGGTTCAAAAAAGGGAAAGCAATTCTCGTTCTTTTTTCTTAGAGTATTTAGGAAATTTAGAATTTAACTTTAGAAAACTATAAATAAAAAAGTGAACACAAGTTATGAATTCTTCTCTGCTTTCTTAAGATGTATGTAAATCTTTGCAAAACCTAAATGAAATTTTCTCCAGCTTTACTAGCCAGGAATGTCTTTCTTAGGGACCTGAAACCATCTCTTGGAACTCTGAAACATTTCTGGAACCACCTCTTGTAAACAAAAAGGAAGACAGTACCTTATGATTCAGTTTCTGTGGGAAGGTGGGAGTCAGCTAGTTCTTAACACTAAACTGCAAACTACTTCCTGTTACAAATATATGAAAAATTTATTTTTCTTTTGGATAAAGACAATTAACAAACACAGATGGCTGCCCAAATTACCAGGTGAATTTAGAAGGACCTATGTATAATGAATGATGCTGTCTTCTTCCTTGAGGACTAGTTATTGCTTACCTTGAGAAAATATAGGGATGGGTTCTACCTGCTTGATTATGTAAGAGGATGTGATGTTCCTCTGTCCTTGCGATTCTTTTAGTGGATTCCCGATGATACACATCACATTCTAATGTAATGTTTATTCAGCAATAAAACTGTTAAATTTCTCTTCTACTTTGTGGAGAGGTTTTTGCTTGTTTGCTTATTTTGTTGTCAACTGTATTTCCACAATAGGCCCAAAGGTCACATTCTAAAGAGACTGCATAACAAAGAGGAATAGACTCAGTCCTTCCTAAGAGCCAAAGAAAAGCTGAGAGCAAGTTTTTTAGAGAAAGTGTTAGTCACTCAGTTGTGTCTGACTCTTGCGACCCCATGGACTGTAGCCCGCCAGGCTCCTTTGTCCATGGGTTTCTCCAGGCAAGAATACTGGAGTGGGTTGCCATTTCCTTCTCCAGGGGATCTTCCTACCCAGGGACTGAACCCGCATCCCTTGCATCTCCTGCATTGCAGGTGGATTTTTCACCAATAGCACCACCTGGGATACCCATAAAATAAAATAGGAATATTCTAATTAAATTTTAAGTTGCTTATTATTTTGCCCTAAATCTTCAAACTCTTCAGATTTTGTGCTAAATCTTATATATTGGAATAAAAACAGGCCTGCACAATTCTATGTTGGGAGTGAAAAAAATTGAGCTACAATGTAATATGAAAAACTCACAGATGAAAAGGACATTAAAAATACTATATTTAACTTAATCCAAGTTCTTAAAAAAGATGTTGGAGTCAAAGATAACATAATTCCCCACCAATAGTAATGGGATTTTAGGAGAAATGCTCAAATAGGTCCATTTCCTTTCACTCTCAAAGGACAGGGTACTCCTTGATTATATCTTAGAATATCAGCATAGTATATAGATTATTAATAATAATCTAAAAATTTTGAAAGGCCTTTTAAATTTTGTATGATAAAAGTTGAAAACAATAGCTGAACTCTTGAGGATGAATAAAATAAGTTGTGAACCTCAGATTTCAGTCAGAAACACTCCTGGCATGTGATACATTTTAGGCTATATGCATTCATTGACATATTAATAAATTGACATATTAATTCAGTTGTCATTAATAATTACAACTAAAATTTAGGCATGTTAATGAATTTTTCAAGATATTTAGGTATTTCCCACACTGTTTGGAAATAGGCTGGATCCCTAATTATTTGAGTAAATAGATTCTCAGGAAGCAGAGAGCTGGCCTTGAATAGGAGACACTGGAAACAGAAAGAAGTTGAATGATTAATTGTTCAAATATAAAAAAGTGGTTTCTACATCAAGCAGGTTAATCAGTTAGTTACCTATGTAAAACTGTCTAACTAAATCAAAAATTCCTTTTCGCCTGCCAATACATCTACCTATCTATCTATCTATCTATCTATTTTTTCTTTTGGTGTGTTCCCTGCTTTTTTATAGCTTCTTGTAAATATGTAAATCATAGCTGATTCTCAAAATATAATATTTACAATGTAAGAAATTAAGAACTTTAAGAAACTTTAGAGATTGTCTAACCTCATGCTTCTCAAATTTCATTAACGACTCCTCTATGTGCTTGTCAAACACAGATCTTCAAATGCTCCCTTCCTTGAAGATTATGTTTCTGTGAGTGAGGAATGAGTCCTGGGTATTTATATTGTTAATAAGTATCCTCGGTAAGTCTTACCATCAGGGGCATATAAGGGAAAGTTTATTGAGTTCAAATTTCCCTTTGTACACAGTGGCCTACCCAAGGGTACATAGTAAGTTTCATAGTAAAGAGTAGAACCCAGATCTCCTGAGTTGAGATCTGGTGAGATTTTCACATTCCCACACTCTTAAGTTTTCTCACTGATACACAAATCTGCTTGTATAATCAAAATCCAAATAGTAATAATAACCTTAAAGAACATGAGCACTACTAGCAATTCCAACATGAAAAATTATTTCAACAAGCAGTTGTGTTGGAGGAAATTCATTTTCAAAGACTAAAGCAAAAATATGAAACCTCATAAGTCCATAGTGTTTGGTTTTAAACCATTATACTACAGTTTATTTTAGACTAATTAATTCCTAAATATGGCCCTCTTTAAGATAATCTATAATACACATCATAAAACAGCTCTATAAATCTGAAAGTTGGTCTACAGTTTTCTTTTTTTTCAATCTAGGTGATAGCCAGGAATAGAATCTAGTCTTTTAGATGTATACTTGATGCATGCCATTTAAAGACCTGTCCAATTAAGATTGTGTCAGTGATTTAACAGAAAACAAATAAAACCAGTCTCCTTCAAAAATGCCTTAGAAAGATGCCCTTGGATATAGGTGGTCTGCCAGAACACTTCAATTAAAATATGCAGTAACTTTGCTATATTATAAATAATCTTCCCCTGAGAAAAAGTCAATGGCCTAAACGATTTTCACACCCTCCCAATGTATTTTTAGGGAGTAGAGAAATGGATAAGATTCATTATTCTCTTAGTGGTCTCTCAAGAAACAAAATTGTTTGTTGAGAAGCTGTTGACAAGGTGCCACCTGGGACATATTTTCAATATTTTAGGAGTTTACAGCTCAAGTGTTTTGGATTTGATGGACAATGATAACAGCATTTTAGGAGTGGTGCTGATGTGAGAGAAGCCCATGCATTTCTCTCAGAGGGTTATTTTTAGTCAGAAAATCCAGATGGCTAAGAGTGATGTTTTACTTAATAACAATGATATGCTGAACTGAAAATATTATAATGGCGCCACTAGTACTCAATTATAGTACAAATTAGCTTCCTTTAGAAATACACCATTATAGGCGATCACCTGATGCTAACAGTATCAGAGAGAGAGAGAGAAGTCACTCAGTCGTGTCCTACTCTTTGCGACCCCATGGACTGTAGCCTACCAGGCTCTTCTGTCCACGGGATTTTCCAGGAAAGAGTGCTGGAGTGGGTCACCATTTCCTTCTACAGAGGATCTTCCCGACCCAGGGATCGAACCCAGGTCTCCTGCATTGCAGGCAGACGCTTTATCGTCTGAGCCACCAGGGAAGCCACAATAGTATCAGAGATGTCATCAAATAAAGAGCCAAGCTGGCGCTGTGAAAAAGACTTGAGATGTAAAAGGACCTATTTTTGAAGTCTGTTTCTGCTACCTATTCCTTAGATGAAAAATTACTTAATTTCTCTTTCAATTCTTCACCTGTAGGATAGCAATGATACCTAGCCTTATAAAAGCTAAAATGAAAAGAATATGTATACTTTCAAGACTATGGTAAAAATTTGATAACTAGGAGCTGGTATGAAGTCAATTTTCTGCTTTACTTTTATCATCAGTGTAGGATTTTGCCAAGGCTTGTAAGCATATATATATATATATGTTGTTGTTGTTCAGTCAGCCAGCTGTGTCCGACTCTTTGTGATCCTGTGGACTGCAGCACGTCAGGCCTCTCAGACCCTCACCATCTACCGAGGTTTGCCCAAGTTCATGCCCGTTGCATCGGTGATACCATCCAGCCATATCATCCTCTGACACTCTCTTCTCCTCCTGCCCTCAATCTTTCCTAGCATCAGGGACTTTTCCAATGAGTCAGCTGTTCACATTAGATGATCAAAATACTGGAGTTTCATATACAGTTTCTATACTGGTGTGTATATTTATGTATCTTTCTATATATATACACACACACACATATATATTATTTAAAATATATAAATGAAACATATATTTATATAATAAATTTATATTTCTTTATTTTATAAGTATATGCATAAAATTTAGGTAGATTTATCTATGTGAGTAAATATATACACACATATATTAATATTTACATATATGTTTACATATATAGAGAGATAGAGAAAATATGTTGATCTAACATTTATTAAAAATAGTACTTTTGCTATATACATGCTCACAGACAGAAATTACCAAAATATAACTTCTGTTCGATTTGTTTTCTCTATTATATTATACCCTAGGGAAATGACTTATGGAATATTTCAAATAAACAGCACACGACTCAGGTATTAAAATTTCCTTGTTTCCCGAAAACAGAAACTAGACTACAAGAAATGTGTTTTTATGTGTCACACAACCATAAACATGACAAATGTGAAAAGGTCAGCTTATCTCTAGGGTAAATAAGCCTCCATCCAATTATTGGTCCCAACTCTCTGCTGGGTTCTATATGCCAATAGCCTGAGACTGCTTCATGCATCCTTATTCCTCCCCCATGAAACCTGAATTTCTAGGCCACTGGGAATGATAGATGTATTCAGGACAAACTGATGGTTTCAGCACTCACTGGCTTTGTTAAGTTTGTGCTTCTGTATTCCGGCCTCAGAGGTTTTCAAACAACTTCCTATGTTATAAAAGTTTTAGTAAAACTATTTTAAAATATTTAGCATTATTAGGAAGTTTCAATAGCAAAAAGGATATCAAGAGTATTATATTTCCTGCATAAGATTTTGTGCCCTCGTTTTGTATATTTGTTTTCAATTAGCAATTTGTCATGAACAAATATTCAATAAACCTATACATATTTCCAAATGTAAAGGCGCCTCATTTCTATATAAATATTCATTTTAAGGATTTATCAAAAGAGATGTCTCTAGCCTTGGTAATGCACATTTAGTGTATCTCTAATTAATTGTATTATAAACCATTATGCAATACACATTGCTATATAAATGTCTTTGCATCTATTAGTGAGTTTATACGTGAGAAGCAAATTTTTTGGTATGCATCTTGCTTTCAAATAGTGAGAGGTATTGTCCATTGAAATTAAAGGTGGACACATTAATTTAAATTTCCAATAATGGTATATGAGCTAGACAGTTTTCCAGCACCTTAGCCACTATCACTTATTAAAAAATGTTGTTCTTTTGCAGTTAAATAAGTGCTTTGGTAAGATTTGCTTTGAAGATGGATGATTTTGAGAATATTTTATTACATTATTTATTAGTTTTCAATGTATTTCAATTTTCATGTTGGGAAACATATTATATTTTAAAATATATTAATATTCTATTACAAATTATCTGTGATATTAAAGAACGTTAGATGTTAGGAATCCATAAAAAACAGAACACCTCATAGCTTCCTCTACTTTTCCTCACACACTGTCATGTCTTGAAAATTCAGTATTTGCTGTCCCTGTGTTTGCAAGCATCTCTCCTTTGGGGTCTTCTACTCATTAGTCTTGACTTAGAATACATTGATTTTATTGTTGACTCTCTTTTATTGTTGACTCTTATATCATTGAAATAATCAGTTATTTCATTATCTATGTTTACAAATGCCTTAAAATAATACCACATACATGTGTGTGTATATGTATATTCACCATTGTGCTTATATGTACTATGTTATATATATACTTATGTCTGCATATGAATATGCTTTATTACACTCTTCAACTTTAGCTTTTTGTAAAGCAGTCATGTCTTACCAACATAAATCACAGTGTTTAAAATATTGCATTTCCTCAAGAAGTACTGGTTGTGAAAACACTGAGTGAGTTCTTCTTTAAGCAACTTTAGAATAAAACCACGATGATAAATTCATTATGAGAAAGAATTTGTCACAACAAATATTTGAATAACAATCATTCCACAATGACGTTGTACACAAAGTAGTTTGTAGCACAACCTGTGAAATCCTTCAAAGGATATTAGTAAGTTGGAATTTGGTTCTTGTTATTTAATAGTGCATTTAAACTATGAAAACAAAGTTTGATTTTTGTCTTGATGACTACAGAACATTGGGGAATTGACATATTGAAGTGCTCTCTGGCAGTCATATGGTTTCTAATGACAGCTTCCCTACAGGGATCTTCTGTTCATGAAAGTAGCTATTACTAGTCACAGTTGTTGTAGCTCATGTCAGCCCAGTGAAACTTGAGAATGTTGTAATCAATGGCAATTGAAATTGCTAATAACATTAAAATTTAATTTGGACACAGGTACCAGACACAAGTGTTTTAGATAGATCTCTTGGCACACTGCTGGCACATATGAAACATCCAAGTATGTTAATAAGTGAATGCTTAATCAGGAAGAACAATCAAACAAGGAAAACAATATAAAACACATCAATTTTCTCCCTAGATGCAATAGTACTGAACCAAAACGGGTAATATAACAGTCACTTAACAAAATGAATGAAGCAGGAATGAAGACATATTATGTTCCTAGGTGACAATGAAAGACAAGTGCTAAAAAACTGAAAGCAAGCAAAATATATATTAAAATGAACTATTCTCAGTCTAGCACTCAAAAGGAATTTTGTGCCAATTTTGACCTTTTATTATTGTGTTTGAAAATGTTAATTTGGAAAACTCTATTTCTTTCCCTGTAATAATAGCATACATTTTCAGGTTCTACTTTTCTAAAAATTATTATTGTAGATTAAGCATGTTTGCATTTGCTATAAACGTAACAACTAACTTTAGCAATAGCAAAACATAAATTCAAGAAGATATTTTCTCTAGTATACAGGCAATTTAATTAAATTTTATCTTGAAGTAATTATAGATTTACAAGCAGCTTGTAAAAAATAATACCGAAAGTTCCTGTGAACACTCTATTCTCTATTCAACTTCCCCATCAATAACATCCACCTTATAAAACTACTAAAAAGTCACAACCAGGATATTGATATTGAGCAGAAAAGATACAGAACGTTTCCATTCCCAGAAGGATCCCTCATATTGTCTGTTATGACCACGTGCTTCTCTCCTGACTCCATTCCTTCCTAATCCCTGCAAACACTAATTTATTTTCCATTACTATAACTGTCATTTTAAGAATGTTACACAGATGGAATCACACAAACTTCGACTTAGGGGGGATGGTTTTTACACTGAGCATTATTTTCTGGAGATTCATCCAGGATTTTGTATGTATCAATAATTTCTTTTTATCATGGAGTAGTATTCGATAGTGTGGGTGTGTCCAAGTTTGTTTACCATCAATCTACTGAAAAACACTTGGGCCATTTCTAAATGCCGACTGCTGCAAACAAAACTACTATAAACATTTATGTACAGGTTTTCTATGAACATAAATCTTCATTTCTCTAGGATAAGTGCCCATGAGTGCAATTACTTTGGTAATTAAATGCTTAGTTTTGCACATTTATTTAAAAAAACCTGGCAAATGAATTTCCAGATATTTCTTACTATTTTACATTTCAACCAACAATGTATGAGTAATCCAGTTTCTCTATATTCTTGCCAGCATTTGCTAATGACATTATTATTTTTTTTAATATTAGCCATTCTGGAAGGTATGCAATGATATACTTGTGGTTTTTAACTTGCATTTCTCTACATCTAATAACATTTAACTTCTTTCCATGTGCCAATTTTCCCTCCATATATTTCCTCCATCAAAATGTTTTTTCATGTCTTTTGTCCATTTTCTACTGTGTGTGTGTGTGTGTGTGTGTGTGTGTGCGTGTTTAGTGGTCAGTTTTGACAAAAATCTGTATATTTCAAATACTACACTTTTCTCAGGTAAGTGTTGTGAAACATCTTCCTTCTGTCAGTAGCTTCTCTTTTGATTCATTTAATGTTCTTTTGCAGAGCAAAAGTTTTTCATTTTGATGAATTCAGCTTATAATATTTCCTTTTAAAGATCATGATTTGATGGCAAGCCAAAAATTGCCTAGCCCTAAGGCAATAGCAACCCACTCCAGTACTCTCGCCTGGAAAATCCCATGGACGGAGGAGCCTGGTAGGCTGCAGTCCATGAGATCGCTAAGAATTGGACACGACTGAGCGACTTCACTTTCACTTTACACTTTCATGCACTGGAGAAGGAAATGGCAACCCACTCCAGTGTTCTTGCCTGGAGAATCCCAGGGACGGGGGAGCCTGGTGGGCTGCCGTCTATGGGGTCGCACAGAGTCGGACACGACTGAAGCGACTTAGCAGCAGCAGCAATTCCTAAACGTTTTTCCCTGTATTTTTCTAAAAGTTTTACATGGCTAAATCTTATCCTTAGACTGTGATCAATTTTAGTTCATTTTTGAGTGCTTGAAGCCTAAGTCAAGGTTGGTTTTTTGTTTGTTTATGTGTATGAATGCTCAATTACTCCAGTGCTATTTGTTGAAAATGGTATCTATCCTCTATTGACTAGCAGAAGATATTAAGAAGAGATGGCAAGAATACACAGAAGAACTGTACAAAAAAGATCTTCACGACCCAGATAATCAAGATGGTGTGATCACTCACCTAGAGCCAGATCCTGGAATGTGAAGTCAAGTGGGCCTGAGAAAGCATCACTACGAACAAAGCTAGTGGAGGTGATGGAATTCCAGTTGAGCTATTCCATATCCTGAAAGATGATGCTGTGAAAGTGCTGCACTCAATATGCCAGCAAATTTGGAAAACTCAGCAGTGGCCACAGGACCGGAAAAGGTCAGTTTTCATTCCAATCCCAAAGAAAGGCAACACCAAAGAATGTTCAAACTACTGCACAATTGCACTCATCTCACATGCTAGTAAAGTAATGCTCAAAATTCTCCACGCCAGGCTTCAGCAATATGTGAACCGTGAACTTCCTGATGTTCAAGCTGGTTTTAGGAAGAGCAGAGGAACCAGAGATCAAATTGCCAACATCCACTGGATTATCGAAAAAGCAAGACAGTTCCAGAAAAGCATCTATTTCTGTTTTATTGACTATGCCAAAGCCTTTGACTGTGTGGATCACAAGAAACTGTGGAAAATTCTGAAAGAGATGGGAATACCAGACCACCTGATCTGCCTCTTGAGAAATTTGTATGCAGGTCAGGAAGCAACGGTTAGAGCTGGACAGGGAATAACAGACTGGTTCCAAATAGGAAAAGGAGTTCGTCAAGGCTGTATATTGTCACACTGTTTATTTACCCTATATGCAGAGTACATCATGAGAAATGCTGGACTGGAAGAAACACAAGCTGGAATCAAGATTGCCGGGAGAAATATCAAAAACCTCAGACATGCGGATGACACCACCCTTATGGCAGAAAGTGAAGAGGAAGTAAAAAGCCTCTTGATGAAAGTGTAAGTGGAGACTGAAAAAGTTGGCTTAAAGCTCAACATTCAGAAAACAAAGATCATGGCATCCGGTCCCATCACTTCATGGGAAATAGATGGGGAAACAGTGGAAACAGTGTCAGACTTTATTTTTCTGGGCTCCAAAATCACTGCAGATGGTGACTGCAGCCATGAAATTAAAAGATGCTTACTCCTTGGAAGGGAAGTTATGACCAACCTAGATAGCATATTCAAAAGCAGAGACATTACTTTGCCAACAAAGGTCCGTCTAGTCAAGGCTATGGTTTTTCCTGTGGCCATGAATGGATGTGAGAGTTGGACTATGAAGAAGGCTGAGCGCCGAAGAATTGACGCTTTTAAACCGTGGTGTTGGAGAAGACTCTTGAGAGTTGCTTGGACTGCAAGGAGATCCAACCAGTCCATTCTGAAGGCGATCAGCCCTGGGATTTCTTTGGAAGGAATGATGCTAAAGCTGAAACTCCAGTACTTTGGCCACCTCATGCAAAGAGTTGATTCATTGGAAAAGACTCTGATGCTGGGAGGGATTGGGGGCAAGAGGAGAAGGGGACGACAGAGGATGAGATGGCTGGATGGCATCACTGACTCGATGGACGTGAGTCTGGGTGAACTCCAGGAGTTGGTGATGGACAGGGAGGCTTGGCGTGCTTCGATTCATGGGGTCGCAAAGAGTCGGACATGACTGATCGATTGAACTGATCTGATATCTTATTTTATTTTTTCAGCAGCACTCTTTTTCAATAGAAAATGCTGTACATTTAAAAAAAAAACATTTTCACCTAAGTGTCTGGTTTTTGAGTCAATATAATTATTTTACTCAATTTAAAAAAAGCCATTATATTATTAGAAGCAAGTTCACCACTAATATAGAAACACTAACAATCTGTAATGTTTATCTTGTATCCAGCAATTTTACTGGATTCATCAGATATAGGAATTCTTTTCAAAATTCCTTAGGATTTGCTTCATAGAAAATTCACGTCATCTGAAAACGAGGACTGTTTTCTCTCTTGCTTTGCTATCTGAATGTCTTTCTTGCCTTACTGCACTGGCTGGAGTTCCAGCACTAGTCTAAATGAGTGATGAGTGGGAACACCATTGTCTTGTGTCTGATCTCTGGAAGAAAGCATTAATACTTTCATAGTAATGTTTTCCTATAGCTTTTTTAAAAAATTTATTTATTTTTATCATTTTTTCTCAATTATATGGATAGGTAGATAGTAGCACAACATAACTTCCTATTAGCAAATGACAGAATAACTTCATTTTTTGCCAGGTGAAACCTGCAAATTCAGTCCTATGCTTGTCTTTGCCCTGTGCTTCTTGAGGCAGATATTAGGGTTATTTTGTGTTCATGAGATACATTAAAAAAATAATAATAATGTCTTATTCTGTCTTGCTTGTAACTGATTCTAAAATTTCTGAGATAAATCAAAATGTTTTCTTAAAAAATTGTATTTCCTGTTTTGTACTTAGCTTTCATCTTCCTAGCACACTCTTAATATATAACTACTAATTGAGTAGTATAAAAGTAATACCATTTACATGTAAAAGCAATTACTGTATCTTATGAAAAAGATTATGTATGTCTTTAAATTGTTTCAGATCCCTTACTTGTAATTTGATTTGCAAATACCTCCATTTATATGTTTCTGTATATGGTTAACTGGTCGCAACATAAAGAAAAAAACACCAACAAATTAAAAAGAAAATTTAACACCAATAATTGGACCTTTGTAAGAAAAAATATCTAGCTAAGTGTTAATGTTAAATAGCTCAATCACTGTTGAATAACGATTAACTCTAAGAGAGGTAGTAAGTTGTACACACAGTTGCTGCTGCTGCTGTTAAGTCGCTTCAGTCGTGTCCGACTCTGTGCGACCCCATGGACTGCAGCCTACCAGGCTCCCCGGTCCCTGGGATTCTCTAGGCAAGAGTACTGGAGTGGGGTGCCATTTACAAAATGTGAAACAATATGTGAGACTCCAGAAATCGTATACATCTAGTTTTAAGATATTATTTTGCATTGGAGGAAAATAGGGTGCGGAGTGTTTTTGACAAACTCTAACTATTAATACCTTTAACAGAAATATGCCTAAGTTAGAGAAGGCCACAAAAAAGTGTACGGTTACCAAAACAAATCATAAAGCATTGATATTAAGTTTTTGTAATGTTTCATTTGAAGATTTTAAGATGTTCTTTCTGACCATATTTGAACTAGTATCTTGATATTTGACAGAGAAACTTTGACAGGAGTGTACAACACAACAGTGCGTTTTATGCTGTCTAGCTTACGTTCATTTGTTGTTTTGTCACCTGCCTAGCCTAATTTCTCATGCCTGCAATTAATCTCACATAAATGCATACCATTAATATTGAGCAGTGACTTTACAGAAATCTTAATTTTTTTCACATAAACTTGATGTGTTCTGCCTCTTCTTTATTTCTAGAGCTGCTGTTGTTGTTAAGTTGCTAAAATGGGGCTTCCCAGGTGGTTCAGATGGTAAAGAATCTGTCTCCAATGCAGAAGACTCAGGTCCAATCACTGAGTTGGGACGATCCTCTTGAGAAGTGAATGACTCCCCACTCCAGTGTTCTTTCCTGGGAAATCATGGACAGAGGAGCCTGGTGGGCTACAGTCCATGGGGTCACAAAGAGCAGGACATGACTGAGCAACTAGATATGTTACTACGTGGCAAAATAATTTTAGTAGTTGAGGTAAGAATAGCTATAATTGTTTTCTCTTTGAGGAAAGGTGTCTCATTTTCAGAACTAGATTAAAGAAACTAATAAAGAAACTTCTGCACAAAGAGTTCAACTACATAGAAAAACTATAAACCTACATTTAAAAATACCATTTACTCCAGTGTGTTATCTTTGAATTACAGTATTTGCGTGATTTTTCTCTGATTATAGTTCCACATAGTTGATAAGAAATTATTTTCTTTTGAGAAAAACATGCATATCTAATTCTCAAACTGGTTAGTGCATTTCTTGATCTCCTGGGGTCCTTTGGTTTCCCACGGGATATTCAGTACAGCTGCTAACTGTTCCCAGCAGTTTCATTGTTCTGAGGGTGTGAAAGGCATATTGCACCAGTTCCTCATATGTAAACTCTTTCTTTTCAAGAGGTTTCTATCCTCTCTCCCACACTGAAACAGGAAAACTTCTCCGACAGATGTATACCACATACACAAAAACTGAGCTTCCAGCAACTTCTACTCTGTGCTCATCTTGAAAGAAGTTTGTGGTTGCAGAAACTTTTGTAAAGATCATTGGCCAATTATGTATGAGACAGAGCCCACTTGCACTCATGAATATTTCTGAACTCTGTCTTATTATTTTCAAAATTCTAAGGTATTTCATCATTGCTGCTGCTGCTAAGTCACTTTAGTCATGTCTGACTCTGTGCGACCCCATAGACGGCAGCCCACCAGGCTCCCCTGTCCCTGGGATTCTCCAGGAAAGAATACTGGAGTGGGTTGCCATTTCCTTCTCCAATGCATGAAAGTGAAAAGTGAAAGTGAAGTTGCTCAGTCCTGTCTGACTCTTAGTGACCTCATGGACTGCAGCCTAACAGGCTCCTCCATCCATGGGATTTTCCAGGCAAGAGTACTGGAGTGGGGTGCCATTGCACCTTCCTAAAATGAAAGGATTCATTTGTAGTCAGTACCATGTGCATAAATTTCATGTAAAACAAAACGTTATGAAAATTCTCAGCAGACTTTTCCAATATAATCAATGAGCTCTTCTTTTCATAGACTATGTAATGCTGGATTAGAAAAGTCAGTGTAAGTATGAAGCAGGAATTTGGTAAATATGGAATTGTTTATAGATATTTTTGGGTGTATGATGAATAATTTCAGTTGTGAGTGTTTACACATCTACTTTAATTTCAATAATTCTTGATAATGATATGTCACTATCTATCACTGAGCTATTGAAAATAGTAACCACAATTTATTCAAGGTTGTGTGCATGTGCTAAGTCACTTCAGTTGTGTCTGACTCTTTGTGACTCTATGGATTGTAGCCCACCAGGCTCCTTTATCCATGGGATTCTCCAGGCAAGAATACTGGAGTGGGTTGCCATGCCCTCCTCCAGGGAATCTTCCCAACCCAGGGATTGAACCAGTGTCTCTTATGTCTCTTGCATTGGCAGGTGGATTCTAGCACATCTGGGAGGCCATGGTTACTTTATCTTAAAAGCTTAATTAAAGTTAAAATGAAAAAAATTAAAATTCAGTATCTCCATCATGTTGGCTGTATTTCAAGTGCTCAATAGACATGCATACTAGTGAACAGAGCACAATGGAGCATTTCCTTCATTTTACCAAGTTCTTTTGGACAGCCTGTATCTACAGCATTTTTAGGTTATTAACATGCTACATTTATGCTGCTGAAAAGATCGTTGTTGAAATTCATAAAAATTCTACAAATTAATAAAATAGCAAAAAATAAAAGAGAGATAACATTCACAATACACTGAAAGCAGCAGTACTTGTATGACTATTTATCACATGTCAACTTAAATGTTTCAAAAATAACTATAAATGTAGCTGAGAGGTGACTCCTCACTTATCTCATGTGTGCTTAGTCACACAGTCATGTCCATCTCTTTGTGACCCCATGGACTGTAGCCAGCCAGGCTCCTCTGTCCATGGGGATTCTCCAGGGAAGAATACTAGAGTGGGTTGCCATGCCCACCTGCAGGGGAATCTTCCCAACCCAGGGATTGAACCCAGGTCTCCGGCATTGCAGGCAGATTCTTTACCATCTGAGCCACCAGGGAAGCCCCAAAATACTGGAGTGGGTAAGTTATCCCTTCTTCAGGGAATCTTCCCCACCCAGGAATCGAACCTGTGTCTCCTGCATTCTTTGCAGATTCTTTACCAGTGGAGCTACCAGGGAAGCTCTTATCTTATAAATAAATCGAATTTCTCAGTTTGACAAAACAGATCCAAACCTAGAGCTTATGTTGTTCATATACATGATATTCATCTTCCAAGCCCACTCTGTGGACATATTTTTGAATGTTTTATGGAGAATAGTAAGAGGAGATTGATTGATACCACACTTGTGAACACATACCAAATGAATCACTGTAGACCCATGACTTTCTCAAGTCTTAGACAAAAGTAATGATTTTTGACAATGAATTTGTAAATGAACTACACCATCTGCACTTATTGCCTTTATTCTCAGAGGTTGCTGTCTTAGAGTCAGAGAAAGCAGAC
Organism: Bos mutus; assembly: GCF_027580195.1. Classification (NCBI taxonomy): domain Eukaryota; kingdom Metazoa; phylum Chordata; class Mammalia; order Artiodactyla; family Bovidae; genus Bos; species Bos mutus. The sequence goes on from NC_091643.1 coordinate 22,908,973, forward strand.
AGTACAGGATTTTAGTAACAATATTACGTAGGATTATAGTTAATATGCGCGTGTGTATGTGTGTGTGGACTCCTCTTCAAGCCACTTCTTTCTCTTAGTTCAGGATCTCATATAGATTATGAGGTAGGGTGGTATAGAGCCACACATATCAAATAAACATCATACATGCTAACTTTGTCTTTATCCAGCTTTGGGACTATTAGTCACTCAGGGCCTTAATTTCCTTTCAAACAAACTCTCTCAGTGATTATCAGCTTTATGCCACTGACCCCTTGCTTCAACACAAACAAAAAACTTCAGACTAGACTTCCATTAAGAACTTAGATGAGAAAACAGATATTTGTACTGGAAAGAAGCTGAGAATGACCTCCTTTCCTGGCCTGTATTCATTTTCTGTTCCCTTCTTCCCCCAAGTTGATAAACACTGGATTAATGGCTCCCAGTCTTATGTAACAAAACCAAAAGAGCAACAACAAACAAACAAACAAAAATAACAAAGATAAAACTCTGAAATTCTGATATATATAAATGGACATTGGGTTTTCACACATGGAAAGGGACTCAGATACCACCCAGCCTAATATCCTAATTTTATGGATGAATAAATTAAAACCAAGAAAGTCAGAACCATCTAAACCAAAAATGGCTTATAATCTTAATTGAATTCTTTGCCATCAACATATTTCTGTTTTATACTGATGTACTTTTTATGAATGATCATTATCATTTAGATTTTTAGAGAAACAACAGTCAGTTCAGCAGATGTTTAGTCCAGCATATATGTGTATTTTATATTTAATATCTATAATGTTCTAACTGTTTGCATTATTTGGATCGAATTATTGGAGCATTAGTTTTTTCCCTTATGATCCTGCAGCCATATGCTGAAGGGCAAGTAAGACACACCTGGGGAAAGCCCACTTCTAACTCATTTCAGCACACCTGCTTGGTTCTTTCTACCTATATGCCCTGTGTTCCTGCTGACTGCAATTTTACTAATCCTCTGACCTCATAAAGACTGCCAGGGGCTGGCATGCGTGAGCAGCATGAAATCAAATGTGCCATATTGTTTAGCATCTGTTCCTAACTCCCCATGAAGTTTTCTTTGCAAACAGCGCAGGGCTGTCAGCTTCAATCAGCTCCATAGCGAACTCTACTAAGAAGCGTTAGCCTTCATCCAGAATTGCTCTTTACATGACATACCTTCGCCTATGAAGGAAACAGAGAGGTTTAATGCTAATGTGTCTATATTACCAAAAGAGAAATCCCTTAAATGCTGCAAATATTGTTATGTGTTTAATGAGATCTTAATGTTAAGTATTTGTCCTGGGACAAACAGCACACTTTTTTGCAACTATTGTATGTTTGTCTTTCTTGAACTGCTTCACTGAAGGCTTTGATAAACACTTTTGACTTTAATGCCTCAAGCATTCCCTTAATCTCCTCTTCATTGTAAACAAAAGTAAAATTAAAATGTATTAGTGCCCCTTTGCAGAAACACATTTCTGAGATTTGTAATGCATTGTGAAATTGGTTTTATTTGAGATTCCTATCAGGAATAGTAAATAAAGGAAAATTATTTCATAAATTAGGAATGCACAAGAGCTTCATAATAGGCATTGGCTAATTTTAGGGTTTTCACACATAAATATATTAAAGTTTAAACATTCTTAATCTGTCAAATAGTTAATCCAAAAGATAAATATCTCCACTTTTCCCAGTATACAAAACACTTATTTGCATATTACACTATTATAGATAATCATTTGAATGCTCATAAAAATTATATGCCTGTTCTTAAGATATCTAAGGAAAAACATTGTGGAGATAAAGGAAAATGTATTTTATTAACCTAAAACATGGTAATGTCTTTTCTTCTTACAATCTGGCCCAAAATACAGTAATATAAAATGTATTTTTTGTTTATAATTTATTATCTTCTCACAGATGATTCAATCAATGAACACTATTATTTTCAATTCAAAGGTATTTTTTTCTTTTTTTGATAAGAAAATCATCTGACTCTGATCATGTTTTTATTTATTAACAACTTATGTAAAATTGACCAAATATTTTCTAAGCATTTTATTTTTTAAATTTATTTTAATTGGAGGATAATTGCTTCACAATGTTGTGTTGGCTTCTGCCATACATCAACATGAATGAGCCACAGGGATACATACATCCCTTCCCTCTTGAACCTCCCGCTCACCTTCCTCTCTACCCCACCTCGGCAGGTTATCACAGGGCAGCAGGCTGAGGTCCCTGCTCTATACGGCAACTTCACATTAGCTATCTATTTTACACATTGTAATAGACATATTTCAATGCTACTTTCTCAATTTGTCTCATCCTCTCCTTCCCTTGCTATGTCCACAAGTCTGTTCTCTATGCCTCAGTCTCTATTCCTGCCCTGCAAATAGGTTCATCAGTACGATTTTTCTAGATTTCATATATATGTGTTAATATGTGATATTTGTTTTTCTCTTTTTGACTTACTTCACTCTGTATAACTGGCTCTAGGTTCATCCACCTCAATAGAACTGACTCAAATATGTTCCTTTAATGACTGAGTAATATTTCATTCCTCATTGCAAAACTCAGGCTTAAATTGAAGAAAGTAGGGAAAACAATCTAGGCCATTTAGTTCAGTTCAGTTCAGTTGCTCAATTGTGTCCGACTCTTTGTGACCCCATGAATTGCAGCACACCAGGCCTCCCTGTCCACCACCAACTCCCGGAGTTCACCCAGACTCACATCCATCAAGTCAGTGATGCCATTCATCCATCTCATCCTCTGTCATCCCCTTCTCCTCCTGCCCCCAATCCCTCCCAGCATCAGAGTCTTTTCCAATGAGTCAACTCTTCGCATGAGGTGGCCAAAGTACTGGAGTTTCAGCTTTAGCATCATTCCTTCCAAAGAAATCCCAGGGCTGATCTCCTTCAGAATGGACTGGTTGGATCTCCTTGCAGTCCAAGGGACTCTCAAGAGTCTTGTCCAACACCACAGTTCAAAAGCATCAATTCTTTGGCGCTCACCTTTCTTCACAGACCAACTCTCACATCCATACATGACCACAGGAAAAACCGTAGCCTTGACTAGATGGACCTTTGTTGGCAAAGTAATGTCTCTGCTTTTCAATATGCTATCTAGGTTGGTCATAACTTTCCTTCCAAGGAGTAAGCGTCTTTATGGTATGACCTAAATCAAATCCCTTATGATTTTACAATGGAAGTGACAAATAATTCAAGGGATTTGATGTGGTAGACAAAATGTCTGAACAACTATGGACAGAGGTTGGTAACACTGTACAGGAGGCTGTGACCAAAATCATCCCAAAGAAAAGGAAATGCAAGAAGGCAAAGTGTTTGTCTGAGGAGTCTTTACATATAGCTGAGGAAAGAAGAGAAGTGAAAAGCAAAGGAGAAAGGGAAAGATATACCCAACTGAATATAGAGATTCAGAGAACAGCAAGGAGAGATAAGAAGGCCTTCTCCAATGAACAATGCAAAGAACTAGAGTGAGAAAGACTAGAGATTTCCTGAAGAAAATTGGAGAAAGCAATGGAACATTTCATATAAGAATGGGCACAATAAAGGACAGAAACAGGAAGGACCTAATGGAGGCAAAAGAGATTAATGAGGGTGGTAAGAATACACAGAAGAATTATATATTAAAAAAAAAGGTCTTAATGACCAGGATAACCATGATGGTGTAGCCACTCACCTAGAGCCTGACATCCTGGAGTGTGAAGTCAAGTGGGCCTTAGGAAGCATCACGGTAAACAAAGCTAGTGTAGGTGGTGGAATTCCAGCTGAGCTATATAAAATCCTAAAAGATGATGCTGTTAAAGTGCTACACTCAGTGAAAGAAAGAGAAAGTTGCTCAATGTGTTTGACTCTTTGTGACCCCATGGACATACAGTGGCATGAGATTTTCCAGGTCAGAATACTGGAGTGGGTAGCCCTTCCCTTCTCCAGAGGATCTTCCCAACCCAGGGATCAAACCCAGGTCTCCTGTACTGCAGGCAGATTCTTTATCAGCTGAGCCACTAGGGAAGCACAAGAATACTGGAATGGGTAGCCTATCCTTTCTTCAGCAGATCTTCCCAACCCAGGAGTTGAACCAGGGTCTCCTGAATTGCAAGAAGATTCTTTACCAGCTGAGCTACCAGGGAATCTTGCTGCACTTGATATGTCAGCAAATTTGGAACTCAGCAGTGGCCACAGGACTGGAAAAGCCAAGTTCCAGTCCCAAAGAAAGGCAGTGCCAAAAAATGGTCAAACTACCAGACAACTGTACTCATTTCACATGCTAGCAAGGTTATGCTCAAAATTCTTTAAGATAGGCTTCAGCAGTATATGAATAATAACTTCCAGATGTATAAGCTGGGTTTAGAAAAGTCAGAGAAACCAGAGATAAAATTGCCAACATTTGTTGAATCATAGAGAAAGAAAATTCCAGAAAAACATCTACTTCTGCTTCATTGACTACACTAAAGCCTTTGATTGTATGGATAAAAACAAACTGGAAAATTTTAAAGAGATGGGAATATCAGACCACCTTACCTGTCTCCTGAGAGACCTGTGTCTCCTGAGAAACCTGTATACAGGGCAAGAGCAACAGTTATAACCTTATAAGAAATGGACTGGTTCAAAATTGGAAAAGAAGTATGACAAGGCTGTATATTGTCACCTGTTTACTTAACCTATATGCAGAGTACATCGTGAGAAATGCCAGGCTGAATCACAAGCTGAAATCAAGATTGCTGGTAGAAATATCAACAACTTCAGATATGTGGATGAAAGCACTCAAATGGCAGAAAGTGGTAGAGGAACTAAAGAGCCTCTCGATGAGGGTGAAAGAGAAGAGTGAAAAATCTGGCTTAAAACCTAACTTTCAAAAAACTAAGATCATAGCATTCAGTCATATCACTTCATGGCAAATAGAAGGGGAAAAAGTGGAAGCAGTGAAAGATTTTCTTTTGTTGGTCTCCAAAATCACTGCAAACAGTGACTGCTGCCATGAAGTTCCAAGCTTTCCTTGGAAGGAAAGCTGTGACAAACTTAGACAGCATATTAAGAAGCAAAGACATCACCTTGCCAACAAAGGTCCATATAGTCAAAACTACGGTTTTTCCAGAAGTCATGGACAGATGTGACAGTTGAACCATAAAGAAAGCTGAGCCCTGAAGAATTGGTGCTGTGGTGTTGGAGAAGACTCTTGTGAGTCCCTTGGACTGCAAGGAGATCAAATCAGTCAATCCTAAAGGAAATCAACTCTGAATATTCATGGAAGGACTGATGCTGAGCTGAAGCTCCAATACTTTGATCATCTGATGCGAAGAGCGACTCATTTGAAAAGACCCTGATGCTATGAAAGACAGAAGGCAAAAGGAGAAGAGGGCGGCAGAGGATAAGATGGTACAGTAGCATCACTGACACAGTGGGCATGGTTTTGAGCAAACTCTGGGAGATAGTGAATGACAGGGAAGCCTGGAGTGTTGCATTCCAAGGGCTTGCAAAGAGTCAGACACAACTCAGTAATTGTACAACAACAAAATATTTCATCATATATATGTACCACACTTCTTTAGCCATTCATCTTCCGATGGATATCTGGTTTCCTCCATGTCCTGGCTATTGTAGATAGCGTTTGTTTTCACATTCACGTTTGAGATCATTCTTGAATGTCTGGCATTTAGCAGATAACATTTAAATGTATGAAGTACAGAAGTACTCTTGTGATTTCTTGAAGGGGCAATGAGGTCGGCATACCCCTGTAATAATGTAGGGGTCACTATGGAATATTTAGCAATGAAAATTAGTCATCAGAAGTAGTTAAACTACTTTGAAACTATATATAGTTTAAATATTTTTATAAAGCATGATTTTAATAGTACTGAGTAGTGACAACAATATGAAGAAAATTAACTTACGTGGAAAATGAATAATCTTGACCATAAAGGATAAGTGAGCTTCTACTATATGTATATAGATGAGACCTAAGTGTTCGTGGTAGCTGGCAGTCTAACTGGCAAACATGTAGTTGGCTACATGTCAGTTAATAGATCCTCCCTTCTTTTGCTTTCCGATCCCGAATTTTGTCTCTTTTCCTACTAATTTATTTCCTTACCAACTTAAACTCTAATCATATCCAAACTTCTAAGCAGCATAACTTATAGCTACTAGATTGTAGTTTCATTAATGCAGCTAACATCATATTAGAAGAAACTAAAAGTTAAATAATATTAAAAGATATTTTGATCTCTAAGGAAGAACTTAACAGACTCTGTGAAATCAGCTTTAACTGAATAAATGTCTTAATTAAAATCCCAAGTACAAAACTTGATTTAAAAGAGCAGATTTTTATCACATAAAAATATATAGAAGCAATTATTTCAATGATTTCAATAGAAAATCTTTTCCTTTTAGCAAACAGTATATGTTACAAATCTTGCCAGGTAATTGTTTTGGTTAAAAGACAAAAAAAAGAAAATATTGTGAAATACCTGGATAATATTATAAAAGGACCTTGGAGGCCCAGATATTTCTGTGTATCCAAGGCAAAGCACTAAAAATCACAGAGGTATTTAGATCATGGAGAATAAAATTATGTGTGTGCCAGAATCTGAAAAAAATAAATTTCCATTGCAAGAGTATATCTACTCTCAAGGAGCAGAAGCTTGAAACCTTCAGTTAAATCTAAATGGAGTATTAGAGCTCTTCAGTAGAAATTTAAGTGGAAAATGAAGAGTTAGTCACTTAGTTTGTCTAACTCTGTAACCCCATGGACTATATAGCCTGTCAGGCTCCTCTGTCCATGGAATTTCCCAGGCAAGAATACTGGACTGGATTACCATTTCCTTCTCCAGGGGATCTTCCCAACCCAGGAATTGAAACTTCCTGCATTAAATCCATGGATTCTTTACTGCTGAGCCACAAGGGAAGCCCATATATTTATAATAACCACACTAAAAAATAAATCACACCTATTCTGGATTAATTAAAATATTTAAATGCATAATTTAATTAATTTATATTTTAAAAGAATTTTTTAATAATACAGAAGCTTACTGTTTATTACTGAATCAAGCTGACCAATAAAGTTTTTTTTTTAATTTTATGCTACTAAGTAATGTGAAGTAATTTAGAAATATGAAATAAGTGATTGCTTCAAAGAAATTCATGATGATATAATTTTGAATCTCTAAACGCAAAAATTAAAGGAATGCAGTGTGTGGAGAAGACCCCAATCAAGGTATCAGTCTGATTCATTTTAGGAATCTAAGTGTACTGTTTTATTGATCAATATATTTTTTCTCTTCTTACATTATAGCTTTGAATTCATAGCCACTGATTAGTTTTAACCACATTAATAAAAAATGCATCTTCTTTATGAATAAGAATCATTATTGAATTAATTTGAATAGCATTCAGAAATGTTCCAGAAGTCTTTCTGTGTGAGATATGGCTACCTGAACCTAGATTTTCAAGTTCTCCAGGTGACTGAATGCCACCAAAAGAACAATGTGTTAGCAGAGCTCTTGAAAACAAAAATGAGAGCAAGTACAAAGGGGAGAAGGCTGCTAAGAAGTAAGAGGCCCTGGGCCATGTGAACAAGGCTGGCGGCCAGAGGCAGGTGTTCAGCACGAGCAGGCAGTTAGTCTAAGGGCACCACAGCACACTGAATAACATGGGAAGACACGGGAGCTAAGCTCAACAGACCTACGTGTAAGCCAAGAGAACCTGACGACTGAGTGGAGGGAACTGTGGTTGGAATGTTGAGACCAGAGAAATCTGGACGTGTCAGATGAAGTGGAGGTTGGATGCAGGAGACACTACGAGGGAGCAGCTAAGTCTGTTGGTAGAGAGAGTGGAGCTGGTACACAGAGAGAAGCTGGGATAACTAGAGGTTCATGAAAAAGACAGTGGAGTCACTTCATTCCTGACTGCCTAAGCACTCCTGGTTTTTCAATATTTGAAATGAGACAAGTGATTATTTTCCCCTCATACTTAAAGGTTTCAAGGGGAGACAACCACACTTTAATTTTTAAAATTGTCATTTGCATTATTTGCTTTTCTTCCGTCATTCATCCAGTAACGAAGTACTTATTGATCATCTAATAATGAGAGTCACTTTGTAGGCATGGGAAGATAAATAAGAAGCTATTTTATTTTTGAGGTGTTCACCCTTCTGGTTCAGGAGGCACAGACATCCTGAATAAATTTGTTTTGTAATACTACTTAATGATCAAATTTTCTGAAAAGAAAAATGTAATCTATTAGAATTATATAACTCACTTCATTTATTACTTTTTTTTTCATTTATAACTATTATCAGGTTGTTCAATGCATTCAGGATTGCTCCAGATTTTTTTAAGATGAGTTTACAGTGACATTGAAATGTCAAGATACCTCTGGAGACATTTTAGGGAATGGTCTAGGGATCTTAATAATCTTAAAATAATGCATTAGATTGGCTCGAGGGATATTAAGAATTTTAAAGTAATGAATTAGAAATGAATTAGATAATAATCTAAGGGAGAGAAAAATTCATGAACTGAGATTAAGCAGTAGTATTTATGTAAAATATTATCACGGGGTGAATCTGTGTGAAGGGTACATGGGGATTCTGTACTTCTTTTACATATTTTTATAGTCTTAAATTATCACAAAAAAATAAAATAATTATACAGTGAAGTTACAAGGCAGGGAATAATTTTGATAAATATCAGTTAAAAAAACCCTAAAACTGGTGAAATATGTTAAATCTCAGTGTTGACTTTCAATGTCATAAAATAACAAATCATCAAAATATTCTACTAGTTCTGTATTTCATCTATAGTATTTTTCTGAAAAGTATAGTATGTATGAGTAGATCATATTTCTCTTTTTAAAACTGTACTTTAATTGAAAGGTACATTTCTACCCAAAGACCCAGCATCAAGTCAATCATAGAAATAAGCACCACTCCATCATCTGTATTAATGAATATGCCCATGCACTAAGTGTAAAACAATTGCTGTTATGCTTGAAATTGCTATAAAATCAGAAAAAGTGACCTGAAAATATTGATTTTATGAAGAGTTTTAGTTCATAATGTAAGCATACAGCATAATAAAGCATTAACATGATCTCAAAGTAAGGATCTGGTATTTGAAGACAAGATCTACATCTAATTCTTCATGGCTTCTACTGAACACAACTGGTTCCCTGGCGTGTAGGCATCAATAAAGTGTTTCAATTTAAAAGTGAATGGAATTTTAGAAAAATCATTTCCATAATATCAGATGTGGAAGCTTTCTGAAGAATTTGAATTGATTTTTTTATTTGAGTAAATCATTATTATACGAAATGGAAGCATTTAAATAACATGTCTTTGATCTTTGTCTATGCCCAAAATATTGTGTGTGTGTGTGTGTGTGTGTACAGAAGATCATAATGCACATTTTAACAAATCAAGGACTTTCAATACTTCTCCCATTCAGGCTCAAACTCATCAGTTAATGACAAGATACAAGTGCTGCAAGAAAACAGGAGCAATGCTTTTTACTGTCCCTTGGTTTTCACTGCCCAGCAGAGGACTGACACTTACACAGCATTTCACTTATAATATAGGAAGCTATAAAAATTATTATGTAGGTCATAAGCCAAAATTCAATAAAAGGAAATTCAGAACAACACTTTTGAACTGTAAAAATAGACAGTAACCTTCCTAAACAATAGAAGCATTTTTTGCGGGGGAAATTATTAGTTATAATGCATATCAGTTCCTTAGGTGAAGGTAAGAAGTGAAAGAGTTAGTCCCTCAATCATGTCTGACTCTTTGTGACCCCATGCATTATAACTCATCAGGCTCCTCTGTCCATGGAATTCTCCAGGCAAGAATACTACATTTCCTTAAGTATCACTAACTGAACCTTAATTAAACTTACTCTGTATCTGCTGTTTGCCAAGCACTGGAAGAAACTCTTTCGAGCAATATTTTATTTAGCATTCATGCAATATTCACAACAATTCTATTAGTTATTATCACTAACATTTAACAAAAGAGACAACTGAGACTTACAGAGGTGAACTAATCTGCTTATGGTCGCACTTGTCATTTGTTGTCAAAACAAAATTTGAAATCAGGTCTGTTTCTTCTAGGCCCAGACTCTAAAGTAACTACCTGCCAAAGCATTTTGAAGTAAAGACTGTCTTCAAAAAGATATCCAGGCCAAACTATTACATCAGAAGAACTATAAGTACTCATTTTTATCCTCTAAACATGATGAGAATTTATATGGTGATGAGCATGAACAATTTCAGCTCAAAGGTTGTAAGGAAGACTCTTTGTCTGCCAGTCGTTAACTTTAAGGCTCTGTCTTCTTTGGGCTTTGGTTACTGGCTTTCTTTTTCAATATCCCATTTTGCAACAAAAAACTGTACCCGGAGGCTTTAATCATTGCTTACATGCTCATTAGAATTGGATAAAAGACACTCATCTAAAGAAAGCAAATAAGTGAATGAATAACTAAGAGAATATGAGCAGGAGACTGTTCAAGATTCTACTACCATCAGTCTAAATTAAATTTAGGCCACAGAAACTGGAATCCACTCTCACTGATTATTAAACACAAGTATCCTTCATTTCATACATTCTGCCAAGAACAGAATATTTATTTATACTTAACAAGGAACAAAACCTATATAATTATGGAATAAAATGATATGCAACACCCACAAAAGAACACTCCTATCTCCATAAATATGTATGATGGCATATAAAATATTTTTGAAATGATCTGTATATAATTCAAGGGCTGAAAACTCCTAGCTGTTTTTTACTAATTGTAAATTAGTTTACTAAGATAATAATATGTATCTTTTTGCTGATTGTCTTTCTTAACTTTTATTGGAGTACACTTGCTTTACAATGTTGTATTAGTTTCTGTACAGTAAAGTGAGTTGGCTATACATATAATCCCTCTTTTTTGGATTTCCTTCCCACTGAACTCACCACAGAGCACTGAGTAGAGATCCCTGTGCTATACCGAAGGTTCTCATTAGTTATCTATTTTATATGTAGTATCAATACTATATATATTGTTTTAATTGACTTTTAGGCTATTTTTTCAGAGTAATGTTGATAATTTGCCATCAAGATTTTCCCTCCCTGATATGCCCTTGGATGGTCCAATCAAATTATAAGAAGTATTTTGTGGTGGATTCATTTTGATATTTGGCAAAACTAATACAATTATGTAAAGTTTAAAAAAAAAAAAACTGTAAAAAAAAAAAGAAGTATGAAAATCAATATAAACTTTATCAATATTCTTGATTCCAAAGTAACAAGTAATGAATATATCATAAGACTTTAATATTCATTTTATATAGTCTTTATTTGATTTGTGAATCGCTAAGTATCTGATTTAATCAGTAGTCAGTTTAAAACCAGAATGTGTTAATGTTGATTAAATTAAAAATATAATAACTCTTTCCTTGTGGCTCAGCTGGTAAAGTGGAGAAGGCAATGGCACCCCACTCCAGTACTCTTGCCTGGAAAATCCCATGGACGGAGGAGCCTGGTAGGCTACAGTCCATGGGGTTGCAAAGTTGGACATGACTGAGCGACTTCCCTTTCACTTTTCACTTTCATGCATTGGAGAAGGAAATGGCAACCCACTCCAGTGTTCTTGCCTGGAGAATCCCAGGGACGGGAGAGCCTGGTGAGCTGCTGTACATGGGGTCACCAAGAGTTGGAGCGACTGAAGTGACTTAGCAGCAGCAGCAGCAGCAGGTAAAGAATCCACCTGCAATGTGGGAGACTTGGGTTTGATCCCTGCATTGGGAAGATCCCTTGGAGAAGGGAAAAGCTACCCACTCCAGTATTCTGGCCTGGAGAATTCCATAGACAGCCCATGGGGTCGCAAAGAATCAGACACGACTGAACCACTTTCATTTTGACTTTTCACCCTCATAGTAACTCTAGCTTGATTATAGATTTCCATAAGACTCTAAATTTAAGAACATTATGCCAGTAAATGTTCTGTAAATATACGGCAATGAAGCCAAAGTAAAAACAAAACCCAGTTGTGGATGGAATGGTGATAGAAGAAAGGTTTAATTTTATAAAGAGCAATATTGTATAGGAACCTGGAATGTTAGGTCCATGAATCAAGGCAAATTGGAAGTGGTCAAACAGGAGATGGCAAGAGTGAACATCGACATTCTGGGAATCAACAAACTAAAATGGACCAGAATGGGTGAATTTAACTCAGATGACCATTATATCTACTACTCTGGGCAGGAATCCCTTAGAAGAAATGGTGAAGCCATCATGGTCAACAAAAGAGCCTGAAATGCAGTACTTGGATATAATCTCAGAAATGACAGAATGATCTCTGTTCATTTCCAAGGCAAACCATTCAATATCACAGCAATCCAAGTCTATGCCCTGACCAGTGATGCTGAAGAATCTGAAGTTGAATGGTTCTATGAAGACCTACAAGACCTTCTAGAACTAACACCCAAAAAAGATGTCCTTTTCATGATAGGGGACTGGAATGCAAAAGTAGGAAGTCAAGAAACACCTGTAGTAACAGGCAAATTTGGCTTTGGAGTATAGAATGAAGCAGGGCAAAGGCTAATAGAGTTCTGCCAAGAGAACGCACTGGTCATAGCAAACACCCTCTTCCAACAACACAAGAGAAGACTCTACACATGACATCACCAGATGGTCAACACCAAAATCAGATTGATTATATTCTTTGCAGCCAAAGATGGAGAAGCTCTATACAGTCAGCAAAAACAAGACTGGGAACGGACTGTGGCTCTGGTCATGAAGTCCTTATTGCCAAATTCAGACTTAAATTGAAGAAAGTGGAGAAAACCACTAGACCATTCAGGTATGACCTAAATCAAATCCCTTATGACTATACAGCGGAAATGAGAAATAGATTTAAGGGACTAGATCTGATAGACAGAGTGCCTGATGAACTATAGATGGAGGTACGTAACATTGTACAGGAGACAGGGATTAAGACCATCCCCGAGAAAAGGAAATGCAAAAAAGCAAAATGGCTGTCTGAGGAGGCCTTACAAATAGCTGTGAAAAAGAAAGAAGCAAAAAGCAAAGGAGAAAAGGAAAGATATATCCATTTGAATGCAGAGTTCCAAAGAACAGCAAGGAGAGATAAGAAAGCTTTCCTCAGCTACCAAAGCAAAGAAATAGAGGAAAACAATAGAACGGGAAAGACTAGAGATCTCTGAAAGAAAATTAGAGATACCAAGGGAACATTTTATGCAAATATGGGCTCAATAAAGGACATAAATGGTAGGAACCTATCAGAAGCAGAAGATACTAAGAAGAGGTGGCAAGAATACACAGAACTGTACAAAAAAGAACTTCACAACCTGGATAATCATGATGGTGTTATCACTCACCTTGAGCCAGACATCCTGGAATGTGAAGTCAAATGGGCTTTAGGAAGCATCACTACAAACCAAGCTAGTGGAGGTGATGGAATTCCAGTTGAGCTATTTCAAATCCTAAAAGATGATGCTGTGAAAGTGCTGTACTCAATATGCCAGCAAATTTGGAAAACTCAGCACTCTTTGGGATTTCATTCCAATACCAAAGAAAGGCAATGCCAAAGAATGCTCAAACTGCCTCACAATTGCATTTATCTCACACGCTAGTAAAGTAATGTTTAAAATTCTCCAAGCCTGGCTTCAGCAATACATAAACCATGAACTTCCTGATGTTCAGGCTGGTTTTAGAAAAGGCAGAGGAACCAGAGATCACATTGCTAACATCTGTTGGATCATGGAAAAAGCAAGAGAGTTCCAGAAAAACATCTATTTCTGCTTTATTGACTATGCCAAAGCCTTTAACTGTGTGGATCACAACAAACTGTGGGAAATTCTGAAAGAGATGGGAATACCAGACCACCTGATCTGCCTCTTGAGAAACCTGTATGCAGGTCAGGAAGCAACAGTTAGAACTGGACATGGGACAACAGACTGGATCCAAATAGGTAAAGGAGTGTGTCAAGGTTGTATATTGTCACCCTGCTTATTTAACTTATATGCAGAACATCATGAGAAAACCTGGGCTGGAAGAAGCACAAGCTGGAATCAAGATTGCTGAGAGAAATATCAATAACCTCAGATATGCAGATGACACCACCCTTATGGCAGAAAGTGAAGAAGAACTAAAGAGCCTCTTGATGAAAGTGAAAGAAGACAGTGTGAAAAAGTTGGCTTAAAACTCAACATTCAGAAAACAAAGATCATGGCATCTGGTCCCATCACTTCATGGCAAATAGATGGGGAAACAGTGGAAACAGTGGCTGAGTTTATTTTTCTGGGCTGCAAAATCACTGCAGATGTTGATTGCAGCCATGAAATTAAAAGACGCTTACTCCTTGGAAGAAAAGTTATGACCAACCTAGATAGCATATTGAAAAGCAGAGATATTACTTTGCCAACAAAGGTCCATCTAGTCAAGGCTATGGTTTTTCCAGTGGTCATGTATGGCTATGAGAGTGGACTATAAAGAAAGCTGAGCGCCAAAGAATTGATGCTTTTGAACTGTGGTGTTGGAGAAGACTCTTGAGAGTCCCTTGGCCTGAAAGGATATCCAACCAGTCCATCCTAAAGGAAATCATCCTGAATATTCATTGGAAGGACTGATGCTGAAGCTGAAACTCCAATACTTTGGCCACCTGATGCGAAGAGCTGACTCAATTGAAAAGACCTGATGCTGGGAAAGATTGAGGGCGTTAGGAGAAGGGGACGACAGAGGATGAGATGGTTGGATAGCATCATCGACTCAGTGGACATGGGTGTGGGTGAACTCCGGGAGTTGGTAATGGACAGGGAGGCCTGGTGTGCTGCAGTTCATGGGGTCGCAAAGAGTCGGAAACGACTGAGTGACTAACTGAACTGAATGTCAGTAAATATAATTTTATTGTGTTGCTATTTTCTGAAATTATGAATGAGATAATTATAAGAATATAATGAATACATATATTTGGATAAATCACTTTTAGGGGTATTATTGGTAACTCGGGCAGTATAGCTGATAATAGCTTGTCAATTAATAGACATAATGATGAAAATTTATTTTATTCCAAATGCACAGTGAAACTGAGTGGTCAAAGAAACCAAGTGAAAGTGAAAGTCATTCAGTCGTGTCTGACTCTTCGCAACCCCATGGACTATACAGTCCATGGAATTCTCCAGACCAGAATACTGGAGTGGGTAGCCATTCCCTTCTCCAGGAGATCTTCCAAACCCAGGAATCGAACCCGTGTCTCCCACATTGCAGGTGGATTCTTCACCAGTTGAGCCATCAGAGAAGCCCCAAAGAAACCAAATCTATTACAATTATATAGTAACTCATAAGAAATGGGGCACAGCCCATACATATTTGCCCAATGTCATAATCCTAGGAAAAGTTTCAGTGGCCAAGAAAGATTTAATTGTAAAATCCCTTCATAAGGTAGTAGGAAAAAATAGACATACATTTTAAAAAGTATATTAAAGTATTTTCCAATGTCCCAGATTATGCCCAGAACATGTAGGTGCAGCATTCAAAAAACAGCAAGAACAATAAAAACCTGGAGTATCTGACAACCCTGACAAATATTAACTAAGTGAAAGTTGCTCAGTCGTGTCCTACTCTTCGTGACCCCATGGACTATACAATCCATGAAATTCTCTAGGCCAAAATACTAAGTAATTGGCCCAATTGTATATTTCAGGAGTGCTAGTTCCAAGATCTGGAATAAAATTTACATAAGAATTAGAAAATATTAACACAGAGCTAAACCACTGTTTGTTGAATCTGAACTCATATCCTGCACTAAGGATGTTATCTTTTAATGGAGTAATGACTTTTTGCCAGGCATTGCATTATGCTCGGAGAAGGCAATGGCACCCCACTCCAGTACTCTTGCCTGGAAAATCCCATGGATGGAGGAGCCTGATGGGCTGCAGTCCATGGGGTCGCTAAGAGTCGGGCACGACTGAGTGACTTCACTTTCACTTTTCACTTTCATGCATTGGAGAAGGAAATGGCAACCCACTCCAGTGTTCTTGCCTGGAGAATCCCAGGGACAGGGAACCTGGTGGGCTGCCGTCTATGGGGTCGCACAGAGTCAGACACGAATGAAGTGACTTAGCAGCAGCAGCAGCGTTAGGCTGCATTGTGTCTTATAGACCGAAGCTAACATTAGCTTCGGTCTATAAGACATAGCGCAGTGTAATGCAAAAAACTTGGCTTCCCAGGTGGTGCTAGTGGTAAAGAATCTGCTTGCTAGTGCAGGAGATATAAGAGACTTGGGTTCGATCCCTGGGTTGGGAAGATTCCCTAGAGGAGGGCATGGCAACCCACTCTAGTATTCTTTCTTGCAGAATCTCTTGGACAGAGGAGCCTGGCAGGCCATGGTCAGTAGGGTTGCAAAGAGTTGGCCATGACTGGAGCGACTTAGCACACAAGTACCAGATAAACTAGGCAGACAGAAAATATCACAAAAATCTTTAGCAGTCTTGGGTGACTTTAGTTTTGGTCTCACCAAGTCCTGAAATTACTTCTGATCATCGATGTGCTCTCAAAACCTCCTTGGTGTCAGAACTAGTCATATTCACTTTGATAATCTTTTGACCTCACCTTGACTGAACTTGCATTGGATATTTAAGAAAAAGAAAAATCTCATCACAGAACATGTGAGATCTAATTCATTACACACTGGAGGATTAGATATATTTCAGAAGTTATTGCTATTGAGCCTGTACCTCAGACTTTTAAAAATGACATCTATTGATGGGCTGTTTTGAGACTGGTGCATTTGTGTGAATTTTAACCTAGCTTAATATGCAAAAACCAAGGATATTTAATGAAAAACTTTATGCCAAATGTATCAATCTATAAAGTTTTATATATTTTAAGGTACATATTTAATATTATATTATATATCAATACTTTATTGGTCTTTATGGATATTTTCCCCTGTAGTGATGTATACGAGCAATATCACATTTATAAATTATGACTTCTGTAATTACTGAGAATTAGATAGTGGGTAGAAATGTTTACTGATATAAATGTCAAAATATCTCTATCTTTTGTGAATTATGAAAATTTTAATCCAAGATGCAGCATTATTTAAAAATTATAGTTATAAATAAGTATTGATCCTCCATATAATATGTAATAGTGTCTAGATATTCATTTTATACATATATATGAACATCAGTGTTTATGTTCATTCTTGGGAAGCATAAAAGCAATCCTCAGGAAATGTCATTTCTTTTCTGGCTATGGTGGTATTGATATAACCTATACCAAAAGGAAAAATAGCAGACATGCATAAATTTTAAATAATTAGTTTTCAGCAAGAAAATTTATTTTCCATACCCTTCAAGAAGAAATATCAATAAAGTGGCTGCACAGGTTCACAAAAACTCAGATTTTTTTAAAGGCAAAATAGTTGAGTTTATTATCAAAGAGCTCTATATTTGAAACATGTTCAATTGCTAAACCCTATATGTAATAATAGTTAAGTGGCTTTTGAAAGGAGTAACAGTTTTTCAGAACAGGCTTATTAACAAAGTTCTATTTTTCTTGCAGTTCTGCTTTAGAATCATAGAATATTAGTGGTACTTTATTTTCTTTGGGTAAAGAAGTGGATAGCAATTTACTGACCCCAAATTCTCTTATTGCATTTAAGTCCTTTGATAAATTCCTTCTTTTACTGCTTCAGTATATATTTGCCTCTAGCCACTTAATACTGCAGCCAGCTTATATGAAAGGAAACCAAGGTTCAGAAAGTTTTAGTATCATGCCAAATATCTTAAAAATGTCAAGGCCAGTAATGAATTCAGAACATCTGACTTCAGGGCTCATTCTGTTAACCAGATGACAGAAATTTCCAGGATTTAGAGACTGAACAAATTAACTCATCTAAACGACTGGATCAGTCAGAAAGTATCATGCCCTGTTATGTATGGAAACTCAGAGAAAAGAAAGCCCAGAAGTAAACTGACAGGACCATCTCATACAGAGGAGCATTAGCCTTGGTCAGTGACTATTTCTGGCATTTTCATTCTGTTGACCCTACGGAGTGAATTCATTTTACTCTACTTCTGTTCTTATGGCTATAATAGAAATTTTGGAGTATGATTTCCATATCTGCCCACTAGGAGAAATAGCAGTAAACACTGAGTCTTCTGGTATCCAAGACAGTTATATTTTTATTGATAAGTTTGCCTTCTGAGTATAAGCATCAGGGTTATAAGATAGTGAATGTGAGTTTAATATTGAGTAATGGACAACCTCTAGGTGTGATAATATAGTCAGTTTTCCAAGCTTGTGAACCTGAATGCTATAATGTAAACTGAGATAAATTCGTGAAATAATAAATACTATTTCATATCATTTATTCACCCTAGGCAAATGCAGCACACGCACAAGCTGTATATACATACACACACTCTACAGTATCAATGTTACAAAGGATATAAGAAATCCTGGCTATATTTTTCATGTAACTTTTCCACAGTAGTAATCCACAAAGCATACTGTCTCAATATCTAGGTTTATAATCAATGCTAATAATCAAACATGTATTTTGTAAGCAATGTCCAGATAACAAAAGGCATACTGTTGCTACTAATGATATAAATGCTTTTTCAAATCCTCTAAATTCATGATCTTAACATTAAATATAAATATATATGAATAGCTTCTAATCTTATCTGAAAAAATCATATTACTTGGTTAAAAGTGATTTAAATATAATGCTATTGTGTTTATATGTCCATACAATTTGACAATAAGGCACACAAGAAAGCAATTACAATAATTTATTATTACTATTATCACTAAGCAGCTGAAAGATTATCACTCTCAGCTGATTATTTAGAAGTTATTAATCACTGAGCATTATATTTAGGGTCTGTAGAATTGATTTTCCTACCAAAGAAAGAATAAAGAATTCTCTCAATTCAAGTTTAATATGATCCATTTAAATTACCTTAAAAAGCAGAAACATTTAGCAGTCATCTTCATAATTTTAGAGCATTTTTTGTGAATCTTTCTATTTCTAATTCCATTTACTATTAAGCACTAAAGTATGTTATAATGAGAAAAGTTATACATATAAATTGCCTATCCAGTTAAATATAATCGTTACTAATTACTTCCCAATTACCTCCCTACTCTGCTACTCTGTTCTTCTTCAGACGTTCAGCTCCTGTTTTCCACATTGAGAGGTTTTGATTGTGTGGCACTTCATTAATTTTATTGGTCGTGCATCAAATTCGGACCATTTGCATATTTGATATTTCTTAGATTTATGTTTCTGAATAAACTCTGTGGCTTTTTATACCTGTAAAGCTTATAAACCTAGCAAAATGTTTTTGAATATGAAGATATTGAAAGTTCAGTTTATGAAAGGGGATATATCTAAAAAAGAATTGTAGAATCTGCAGTGTTAAACACTGAGTAACTTTTCCAATTATCTAATTTGAAGCTGTATATGTTTTCCATCAACATTTTGAAATGAATATCTTTTCCCTCCTATGCACACGAGGCCCTGTGTGCTTAGTCACTCGGTCATGTTTGACTCTTCGACCCCATAGACTGTAGCCCACCAGGCTCTTCTGCTCACGGGATTCTCCAGGCAAGAATACTGGAGTGGATTACTGTGCCCTCCTGCACGGGATCTTCCCAACCCAGGGATTGAATCCACCTCTCTTATGTCTCTTGCATTGGCTGGCGGGTTCTTTACCACTAGCACCACCTGAGAAGCCTGGGTCCTAGTGGTAAATAACGTCAAAAACCTTAGACACGGAATAGTTCTGAGTGTACAGTGGCTAAGCAGAACTGTTCTACAGTCACCAACCTTTTCTACAGACATGGATATGTAGGCATGGTGGTACTCTTCCTGTGCTTCCAAAGAGTCCATTTTGTGTCTTTTTATTTCTTAATAATGATTCAGAAAAATGTACTAGTACCTCTTTTTCTCACAACAATGTAATCACACTTCACTCAAACTTTTCCAACTTAGTTGATTAATTAGTCAGAATTTCACATGCCAGTTTGTTAAGTGAAATGTAAGTGGTTCATTAAATGCAACTTTATGTGAAGAACTATCACAAAACTCTAAACTTTTCTTGCTCTTTTGTTTTTTTTTCTTTGGTCTTTGAATTTCAGAAACAGCCATTTTTCTACACTGGCATTCCACACAAAGTATGTGCTGTGAGCATTAGTGTGTAAGTTGGAAAAAATGAAAAGGAGCACAGCAGGGTCTGGGGATTGGCCCATTCCTTTGTTTTCTAAAAATTACCTTTACAACAAACAGCTATCTGAAGTGGTAGACACAGACCAGCTTATACAAATACATTTCTGCAAATGCAAATTATGAACATGTATTTAAGTAAGCATTAAGATGATTGAATGGAATGAAAACAATGGATAAATGGTAAATGGAATGTGTTTAAAAAACAAAGGAAAAAAAGACGGTTTGAAAAAGATGCTTTGTTAAAGAATAGGATATTAGATAAAAAGCCAAGCATTACACAATAAAAGAAAAGAAAGAATTTGAAAGTTTGTAGATTATAATCTCATTTGAAGTTTAGTGGTTCAAATATTCTGGATATGCAATAAGAGAGGGAGTACTTAACTCAAAATTTCAACTTTAACTTACCTGAATCACATTCCAAAGCATTTTTTAAAAGTGTGAGGATAAAAAAAAATAGTACAGTAAGGACAAAACAAAGTATGAAAAATAAATATTCTGGTTTTCTGTACTTTACATAACAAACTTCTTTATGTGTGTCAATTTCTGTCGGTGAGGTTGAGGGTAGAAGAGTGAGGAAGGGTAATCTATACTTTTCAATTAAAGTTACTTCAGTTTTCAGTGTCAATAGTTTCATAAGTGATCAGGACAATAGTCAACCAATTCATAGTCCAGCTTTATATCAGAGTCATTTCTTGTGATGATCGGTGAGCTTAAAGGAAGCTTAAGTGGTTATATCAAGTTGGGTATGGGGGCTTGTCACGCACATGTGGATCTTTTTCTTATGTTTTAGAATCCTTTCTGGCTCATAACAATTATGGCCATTGCCTTGCCTTGTTTCTGGACATTCTACTGCCATCAGACCATATTTCACTCTTGGTGAATTGTGTGAGTCATGATTTTGGCAAAATTAAGGCAGTGCAATTACTTTTGCTGTTGGCATAAGCCTATAATGGCTCTCACAGACTTTTTGACTCCCCATACATATTCATGATCTACCTCCTGGCTAAAAATGTCTACCCTATATTAGAATTACCTCATTCAGGGCATCAGAATTCTAATGGAAGTCATATGTTCTCTTAACATACTAATATCCATTCCCTTGGAAGCCTACAATAACTCCTAGATTTCTTCAGCATCACATGGTTGTTGAGTGGGATTTAAGACGGTATCTATCTATCTATCTGCCTAAACATGTCAAATACATTTCCATGATGCTTTAACAACACATATTAATGTGAGGGCTCTCTGTAAGGCTCCCACCAACTCAAAGAAGTGGCAAGATATAATTGGTGGTCAACTATTTTGTTAATTTAGATGGTGCTTCAATAGTCTGTCCTTTTTCTTCCTCCAAGTGAGGATCTGGAAAGAAAACACTTTTCTTTTGTGAGTGTAAGTTCTAAATCTTACCTACTTACTGCTTAATAGTTTAAGTGTAAGTGAAAGAAAATGCAAGGGGATTTTCCTGGGCTAGTAAGAGTTGGTGCAAATTGTCATGTATGTTTGCATAGGAAGGTGAGAAGACCATCTAATGAAGAGGAAGACCTTAAAAGAATATGGACTTCTGGGGGTTTTAAACTTTAAGTCATATTGTCTATTATTTTAATGGATTAAAAGTAGCTGCTTGAGGTAGACCAATGATTTTTACCTATTAACTTCCAATTTAATATAGACAGATATCCTTTAGACTAAATTGGAAGGTTTTCATTATTCTGTACTTGCACAGCCTTTGAAATAGTAATTTCTTAGTGATTCTTAGGATGTGTGCGGTTTCCTCTTTGAAGTAACTGCTGCATGTTGTCCCCAGGTTACTGGTCCTTTGGGTAATAAGGCATGGTGAGAGGAGGTAACACTGCCCCTGTGATGGACAGTGGCCTAATGGTCACTGACCTTGTTACGTGATGCAGATGAAATCACTCCTCAGTACAAAGATGGTCAGAACTTGACAAAATAAAGCTCAGAGTTTGAGAAAGAAAGATATATTTTAAAAATAAAAAGCTTAAGAGCCCTAGCATCTGACTTCCTCCAGGTAACTTCTTTCACTTTTTCAATAGTTCACGAACCGGTAAAACTTTTTAATCTTCTTCTTCCTGTCCCTCACTATGCTCCTCTCTCTTACTATGCCTTATTATTGAAAGAACCAGCAAACTGGGGACAATATAGAGCAGTTACTTCAAAATATGAGAAAATAAACATGTTGATATGAACCTAAATATTCAGTTGTGTCATTGAATGTCCTCATTCATCTGGGACTTGCAGACTGAAAATAATAACACCAGAAAAAGTGTTTGTGAACTCTAAAAAGCTGTTATAGTTGCTATGGAGGAGGATAATATGGGCGGCTAAGCTATATTTCCTTATCAGGATAAAAAGGGAGTATAAAATTGAGCAGATTAAAATAGAGAAAGACCTCTATTAACAAGCACAATTGTTTTTATTTTTTTATCATAGAGGTTATGAGGTGAGTCATCAATCTGACTCCTGTACTCCTCTCCATTATAAATGGTTCATGAGAGATACTCCTAAAAAGTGGTTAGACCAACTAGATGTCTTTCACTCTGACAGAATATAATTAAAAAGTATGTCAAGATGGTCCATCTTCTATATCTTTTTAAATAAGCATTTTCTTTTGTTACAAAGTTTAATTATTTAAATATATCAGCTTTTCCTCCATTCCACATTTGTTTTTGGTATCTTTACTTGTTTAAAGCCATGTTTCTTCTATCTGATTTCCATGTTTAATTGAGGTGATTTCTAAAAATTTATTTATTTGGCTGCACCAAGTCTTAGTCAGCTCCTTTGTCCTTGGGATTTTCCAGGCAAAAATACTGTAATAGTTGCTGTTTCCTTCTCCAAGGCCTCATCAAATCATTTAAAAGTCTTCAAAGAAAAGTAGATTGACCTCTCCTGGGAAAGAGGATCTGCCAGCCAACAGTCTTTGGACATGAATCACAACATCAACTCTTCCCAGGGTCTGCAAACTGCTGGGCTGTCCTGCAGATTTTGTATTTGCCCAGCCTCCACATTGTGTGAGCCAATTCCTTAAACTAAACTTCTCCCTCTTTCTCTTTACCTCTATAAACCTCCAATAAATTCTGTTTCTCTGGAGACTCCAACAAAAGGTGGGACAGGACAGACAATTGTAAAGGTCTTCAAGGAAACCAGACGACTCTGAGACTGAGAGACGATTCTGCAGGCAGATCAGTGGGACTCTTCAGCCGGGAAATCACTCCTGTGATTTATTCACAAGTAGGAGAATTTTGTGTGACTGATATGCTTTTTTATTCTAGGAAAAAATTCCTGATTTTCTCTCTGCTTATGTTTTCACAATTTACTATCTTTCTCTTTAAAATTTTCTATCTTGAGTTGAATCTCTTTTCATTACATGAGCATTAGTGTCTTTTATGAGAACTTTTTGTTTGTGGCTGAATATTATCTTCCTACTACACACTTTCATCTGTCTTTGATCTCTTTATTTCTAACTTGAAAAATTCATTATTTATGCACCAAGTGTCTATTTTATTATGTCTATATTACATTTCTCTTTACTATCTTTATATACCTCTTCTATTTTTTCCCCGTATCTGGGGGATTGTTTCCATGATTTGTCCTCTGTCTCACTGACTGTATTTTTCTATAAGAATATGCAATTTTTGTCATGTTCAATAAGACTACATTTTCAGTTTCTGTTTAATTAGTTATATTGTTTAATTTTACAACATTCTGATCTTGGTGATCATTCATTTACTAGAAAATTACTTTTCATTTTTTTAAATTAATAATAGCAATAGTGAGACATTCTTCTGTTTCCTAATTGTATTATCTCTTGAAAAAACATTCTATCCAAATAGGTAGGAAAATGCTCTTCTCTTTTAAAATAAAGTTTTTATCTTCCGTATGTTGTGCTTTGGGATTTTTCTCATCCATGAATAGAGGTATCTACATAGATGCCTGGGCTAGTCTTGGCTGCCATTTATGATTGTTTGAAAGTGAAAGTTTCTCAGTCATGTCCGACTCTTTGTGACCCCATGGACTATCTAGTCCCTGGAATTCTCCAGGCCAGAATACTGGAGTGGGTAGCCTTTCCCTTCTCCAGGGGATCTTCCCAACCCAGGGATCAAACCCAGGTCTCCCACATTGCCGGCGGATTCTTTACCAGCTGAGCCACAAGGGAAGCCCAATAACACTGGAGTGGGTAGACTATCTCTTCTCCAGGGGATCTTCCTGACCCAGGAATTGAACCAGGGTCTCCTGGCGGATTCTTTACCAACTGAGAATCTATAAGGGATTGTTTAGGTGCTATTAACTCCATCTGTCCACAGTAATATCAAAAAGTAAATAATAGTGTTCTCTGCTAGATACTTAAGAGATGCTATCCAGTTCTATAACCCCCATGTATACATCTCATGTAATGCAGGGATAGATTTGTCTCTTTCATTTGGTCCTCATGGAAGGGTATAGCACACTTTTGGAAAATTCAGTAGTCTTCAACAAGGAAAAAGATGAAAACCCTTTTATGCACTGATGTATTTTTAGGATATAATGTCATAGAAACCAATGAAAATTTTATAGAGATACTTTAGCCAAAATTCTATACCCTGCACTAATATTTGGCCTTCAAAGTACAAAGGAGAGTTGTCTAGATTGTCACTGAGAGCACTGTGTCTCTTTATGGACAAGTTCTTTTTCACGTTTCTGAGTTAGGGCAATTTAGGAAGCAGATTGCAGATTCTATTAAATCTAGTTGGTGTTCCTAGCATACAATTATAAAAGCTATTTCATCATATCTCTCCATTAATTAGGACAATTAAATAAATATCTGAAGTATTTGGTTTACATGTTTTCATTTGCAATATTATGGATTATTTCTTTGGTATGTTTTATGAGTAATTTTTTGAAAATTTGAACAGCAGTCATTCTTAAATCTCTGTTAAAGCTATATTTTCTAATTTAATCATCAAAATGTCCAATAAACTAGCTATTAATACCATTATTTTAAAAACAAAAATAATGAGACTGACCCATATACTTGTTCAAATTCATTTAACTAGAAAGAGGAAAAGCCAGAGATTGAATACAGATTTAAGTCCAAACGCTGAGGTCTTACACATTTTATTATATTGAATGATTTTCCTTTAACATGTTCATTTTGCTTGTAGATTTTATATTAAAATATTTGCATTTCATATGTATATGTGTGCTTTGTCGCTCAGAAGTATATGACTCTTTGTGGAGTATACACATGGAGTATAGCCTGCCAGACTCCTCTGTCCATGGGGATTTTCCAGGCAAGAATACTGGAGTGGGTTGCCATGCTCTTTTCCAGGGGACCTTCCCAACTCAGGAATCAAACCCAGGTCTCCCTCATTTCAGGCAGATTCTTTGCCATTTGAGCCACCAGGGAGGCCCAAGAATACTGTAAAAGGTAGCCTATCCCTTCTTCTAGGGATCTTCCTGACCTGGGAATCAAATTGGGGTCTCCCGCTTTACAGGCAGATTCTTTAAGAGCTGAGCTACCAGGGAAGTTCTCATATGTATAAACATACCATAATCATTCTATATATAATCAAAACTAAAATTATATTAGTATTTCAGAAAGCCTTAATTTCTTGCTCCCAATCCTATACTCACTTTGGTTAGATAGATTTATGTTAAGACTTGTTATATTAAAATTCCAAGAAACTTGTTCAACTATTCTATTATTTTTTGACTATGAAAATTGTGATACAGAATAATTGCACTTTGGACATTCTTAGTATTCTCTGTGTCTCTGCTGAATTCTTAACACCTACTTTGCCCTTCATTAAAAGAATTACTCAAAGACAGCTGTAAAAAATAGAGTGTAGGTTATTACCCTGGATACATAATTTAAAATATACAGTTTACATACAAGTCACAGTAGCATGAAAAGTATTGTGTAATGAGACAAAATTGACTTATCTTCTTGACCTTGATGGTACTAGGTTTGATAACAGCAGATAGTCATTGCCCAAAAGTGAGAAATCACAACACATACTTAACCATTTTAGCTAAAAATATATACAGCTATCATGCAAAGTCTATAATAATTCAGATAAAAATACAAATATGGCAAATATCCCTCTAATAAGTAATTTTTCCAATTTATCCTAGAAAATACTACTTAAAAACTACATATCAATTTATCTTTCCTGTGATTGATCCTTGTTCATATTCTTAATGTTTCTTCAAATTCTTCATTTCATAATATTTCCTGACACACTTTTTAAAATAAATTTATTTTTAATTGAAGGATAATTGCTTTACAGAATTTTGTTGTTTTCTGTCAAACCTCAACCTGAATCAGCCATAGGTATACATATATCCCCTCCCTTTTGAACCTCCCTCCCATCTCCCTTCCCA
Organism: Bos mutus; assembly: GCF_027580195.1. NCBI lineage: Eukaryota > Metazoa > Chordata > Mammalia > Artiodactyla > Bovidae > Bos > Bos mutus. Next base: position 22,935,647 of record NC_091643.1, read on the forward strand.
TTCCACCCCTCTAGGTTGATCTTTATGCTGCTCAAATCTTCATGATTTCTTTCCTTCTACTAATTTTGTAATTTTTTTTGTTCTTTTTTTTTTTCCCAGTTGCTTTAGGTGTAAAGTGAGGTTATCTATTCGATGTTTTTCTTGTTTCTTGAGGTAGGATTGCATTGCTATAAACTTCCCTCTTAGAACTGCTTTTGCTGTATCCCATAGGTTTTGAGTTGTTGTGTTTTCATCATCATTTGTTTCTCGAAATTTTTTGATTTCCCTTTTGATTTCTTCAGTAACCTGTTGGTTATTTAGAAATGTATTGTTTAATCCCATATGTTTGTGTTTTATAGTTTTTTTTTTTTTTTTTCGTATAACTGATATTTAGTCTCATAGCATTGTGGTTGGAGAAGATGCTTGATACAATTTCAACTTTCTTAAATTTACTGAAGTTTGATTTGTGACACAAGATGTAGTCTATCCTGGAAATTGTTCCATCTGCACTTGAGAAAAAGGTGTATTTTGCATTTGGATGGAATGTCCTGAAGATATCAATGAGATTCATCTTATCTAATGTATCCTTTAAGACTTGTATTCCCTTGCTAATTTTCTGTTTTGACGATCTGTCCATTGGTGTGAGTAGGGTTGTTAAAGTCTCCTACTATTATTATGTTACTGTCAATTTCTCCTTTTATGTCTGTTAGTGTTTGTCTTATGTATTGAGGTGCTCCTATGTTGGGTGCATAGATATTTACAATTGTTATGTCTTCCTCTTGGATTGATCCCTTGATCATTATGTAGTGTCCTTCCTTATCTCTTTCAATCTTCTTTATATTAGAGGTCTATTTAGTCTGATATGAGGATTGCTATTCCAGCTTTATTTTGCTTCCCATTTGCATGGAATATGTTTTTTCATCCTCTCACTTTCACTCTATATGTGTCTTTAGGTCTGAGGTGGGTTTCTTGTAGACAGCATATATATGGGTCTTGTTTTTGTATCCATTCAGCCAGTCTGTGTCTTTTGGTTGGAGCATTTAATCTGTTTACATTTAAAGTAATTATTGACATATATGTTCCTATTGCCATTTTCTTAATTGTTTGGGGTTGATTTTGTAGCTATTTTTCTTCTCTTATATTTCTTGACTATATAAGTCCCTTTAACATTTATTGTAAAGCTGGTTTGGTGGTATTGAATTCTCTCAACTTTTGCTTGTCTGAAAAGCTTTTTATTTCTCCACCCATTTTGAATGAGATCCTTGCCGGGTACAGTAATCTTGGTTGTAGATTTTTCCATTTCAGTTCTTTAAATATATCTTGTCATACCCTTCTGGCCTGCAGAGTTTCTGTTGAAAGGTCAGCTGTTAAACATATGGGGTTTCCCTTGTATGTTACTTGTTGCTTTTCCCTTGCTGCTTTTAATATTATTTCTTTGTGTTTAGTCTTTGTTAGTTTGATTAGTACGTGTCTTGGCATGATTCTCCTTGGGTTTATCCTGTATGGGACTCTTTGCACCTCTTGAACTTGACTGATTATTTCCTTTTCCATGTTGGGGAAACTTTCAACTATAATCTCTTCAAAATTTTTCTCATACCCTTTCTTTTTCTCTTCTTCTTCTGGGACCCCTATAATTCAAATAGGGGGTGTTTAATATTGTCCCAGAAGTGTCTGATACTATCCTCAGTTCTTTTCATTTCTTTTACTTTATTCTGCTCTTCAGAAGTTATTTCCACCATTTTATCTTCCAGCTCACTGATTCATTCTTCTGCTTCAGATATTTTGCTATTGATTCCTTCTAGAGTATTTTTAATTTCAGTAATTGTGTTGCTTGTCTCTGAATGTTTATTTTTTAATTCTTCTAGGTCTTTGTTGATTGATTCTTGCATTTTCTCCATTTTGTTTTCAAGGTTTTTGATCATCTTTACTGTCATTACTCTGAATTTTTTTTCAGGTAGTTTGCCCTTTTCCTCTTCATTTATTTGAACTTCTAGTGTTTCTAGTCTGTTCCTTCATTTGTGCAGTATTTTTCTGACTTTTATTTATTATTTTTTTAACTTATTGTGTTTGAGGTCTCCTTTTCCCAGGCTTCAAGGTTGAATTCTTTCTTCCTTCTGGTTGCTGCCCTCCTAAGGTTGGTCCAGTGGTTTGTGTAAGCTTCTTATAGAGTGAGATTTGTGCTAGATTTTGTTTGTTGATTTGTTTTGCTTCTGATAGGCAAGGCTGAGTGAGGTGGTCATCCTGTCTGCTGATAATTGGGTTTGCATTTTTGTTTTGTTTGTTGTTTAGATGAGGCATCCTGCACAGGGTGCTACTGGTGGTTGGGGGATGCCAGGTCTTGCATTCAAGTGGTTTCCTTTGTGTGAATTCTCACTTTTTGATACTCCCTAGGGAGAAGGCAATGGCACGCCACTCCAGTACTCTTGCCTGGAAAATCCCATGGGTGGAGGAGCCTGGTAGGCTGCAGTCCATGGGATCATGAAGAGTCGGACACGACTGAGCGACTTCCCTTTCACTTTTCACTTCCATGCATTGGAGAAGGCAATGGCAACCCACTCCAGTGTTCTTGGCTGGAGAATCCCAGGGACGGGGGAGCCTAGTGGTCTGCTGTCTATGGGGTCGCACAGAGTTGGACACGACTGAAACAACTTAGCAGCAGCAGCAGCAGCAGGGTTAGTTAGTGTAGGGATTCCCTGGTGGCTCAGATGGTAAAGTGTCTGCCCTCAATGTGGGAGACCTGGGTTTGATCCCTGGGTTGGGAAGATCCCCTGGAGAAGGAAATGGCAACCCACTCCAGTACTCTTGCCTAGAAAATTCCATAGATAGAGGAGCCTGGAGGGCTACAGTCCATGGGGTCGCAAAGAGTCGGACACAACTGAGAGACTTCACTTCACTTCACTTCACTTTAGGGTTAGTTCTGCTTGATCTCTGGTCAGGAATAAAGATTCCTGGAATAAAGTGGTTTGTTACGGCATTAAGTGAGATTAAAACAAATACTCAAAAACGAGAAACCAAAGATGAACCCCAGACAAACAGGAGTTACACAATCAGGCAAATAGTAATTAAAATAATGGGATATGCATATAGACACCCATAAGCAAAATCTAAACAGTCCAAGAAAAATAAAGTACAGTAAAGTGACCCAGCTAACAAAGGAAATCAAAAATTAGATTTACTATTTAAGAACAAAACTAACTAAAGCACAAAATGGAAAACAAAACTAAAGCAAGGTGCCAAGTGGGGAATAAAGCAATGAAAATAAAACTAACAAATATGTTGAGAGGAAAGGAAAGAAAGAAAGAATAGATATGCAAAGTTAAATAGAGGTAGATAAAGAAGATTTATATACATGAAAGATTAACTGCACGGGGAAAAAAGCAGTAGGAAAAGCAAAGGAATAAATGTAGAAAAAATAATAGGTTTAAAAAATTAAAATTAAAAAGAGAGAGAGAAAAGAAAACTCCACAGAACTGCAAAAGCCCAATGTAGAGCCACAGATTTATGACAACAATAAAAACGTGACTGAAAAAAAAAAAAAAAAAAGAGCAAACACTAATTAGATTTCATAGTGCCAATAAAATTGACAACTACAACAGATGGGGGGAGAAAAGAAGAAAAGAAAAAAAAATCCAAAAGAATCTACAGAACAAGTCAAAATATAAGAATAATAAATGCTTTTCTTGAGTCACTGCTGTCAGAGTCCTTTCCCTCGCTGGGAGTCATAGTCCACCTCAGCTCCCTAGCATGCCCTCCAACACTGTACTGGTCTCTGGACGTGATGCGGGGGCAAAGTGAAAGTGAAGTCGCTCAGTCGTGTCTGACTCTTTGTGACCCCGTGGACTGTAGTCTACCAGGCTCCTCTGTCCATGGGATTTTCCAGGCAATAGTACTGGAGTGGATTGCCATTTCCTTCTCCAGGGGATCTTCCCAACCCAGGGTCGAACCTGGGTCTCCCACATTGTAGACAGATACTTTACTGTCTGAGCCACCAGGGATACTAATCTTGTCCTACTTCTGTGTGTTCTTGCCTCCAATGTCCACAGCTATCAGAACTAGTGCACTTTCTTTTGTGAGAGCTCTCGCTGTCCTTTTATATATTCCATAGACACAGAGCCTGCCTAGTTGATGGTGTAGATTTAATCTGCAGCTTGTATAGCTGGTGGGAAGGATTTGGGTCTTCTTCCTTAGCCACACTGTCCCTGGATCATAATTGTGGTTTTATTTCCACATGTGAGTCATCCACTGGGGTTTGCTCCTGAGGTTGCCCTGGGAGACTTGGGTCTGTCCCAGTGAGGGCCAGGTGTGGGGGTGGTGCAGCTGCTTTGGACACAGAGGTTCTGGCAGCAGCAGGTAGTCAGAGGACTTGGTGGCTAGGGCAGTAGGAAATATAGTGCTCTAGAAGGGTACGGCAACCAGTATTGGCCAATACGCTCCAGTATTCTTGCCTGGAGAAACTCCCTGACAGAAAAGCCTGGCAGGCCACAGTCCACAGGGTCACAAAGTGTTGGACATGACCAAAGCAACCCTGTGTGAGTAGATGCAAGACTTTTTTTTTTTTTTTTTTTTTTTAACCTGTGGCAGCTCTGTTCCAGTGATGGTTGAGCATGAAGTTGGTGCAGTTGCTTGGCTTGCAGGGACCCTGGCGGTGCCAAGTGTGCAGGGACATGAACTGCCTCTGCTGCTGCAGGAGTTATGGCCCTATCAGAGTCTTTTTTTGAGCTTCTGGTAGCTGGCGATCAGAAGGCCTCTTTGGCCAGTCTTTCTCCATAGCTCTGCCCATTCAGGCACTTAGAAGGCTCCTTTGCCTGGGGTCCTTCTCTGTAGATAGGTGCATCAGTCACTTAGAGGGTCACCCTGGGTGGGGTCCTACTCTGTAGTTCAGTGCATCAGGTGTTTGATGGGCCAGACTCTCTATTTTCAGCTGTCAATGCTGGCATGTGGGGAGAGAGCATGACTCAGCAGTTTCATCTTGCTTCCATGGCTGCCTGGCTTTCCTCCACAGGCATTTCCCACCATAATCTCCTCCCTCACATCCCTTTGATCCATCTCTCCACAGTCAACAGCAGTTCTTACTCTGGTATTATTCCACAATCCTTAAACTCCAGCTCACAGCTGCTGCACCTTCTAAAGGACCTGAGTCCCTGTCCAGGGTATATATGGTTGCAGCAAGGACTGTATGATTCTCATTCCATTTAGGCTGCCACAGATCAGCTGTTTCACTCTCAGCCTTAAATGTTTCTCCTCAGACTCAGACAACTGCCCCAATGTGGGGATTGGACCCCTACTTCAGTTCCCCCACTTGCCGAGGGCAGGTCCAGTCCTACTGACACTCCTGTTTTTCCCCCTCATTCTTATGTCCTACCAAGTTTTGTATGGTTCTATATATTCTTTTCCATTGGTCAGATACTCCTTTCTGCTCTCAGCTGGTGTTCTGTATGCACTTCTGTGTCTGAAGGTGTATTCCTGATGTATCCATGGAGACAGATGTACTCCATGGCCACCTACTCCTCCGCCATCTTGTTCTCTCCTCCCAACACACCTTTTTGAGTAATATATGATCTTTTCCAAAACCACTGGCCAAAAAGTCTGTCCTGTTTTTATGTTGTTGTGTATTTCAATTCCCTCCTTTTTAGCCCATGTCTGAGAAGTGGCTTTGCTTATTCTGCAAAGCTTCTTGTTATACACATTTTGTTAAACCAGGGACCATAGGGAAATGCAGAATTGTCAAAGCAAGGGCTGTCCATTTAAAGTTAGGATGATGTGTATTTTCTTGGCAGTCCAGCGATTAAGACTCCACACTTCCACTGGAGGAAATGTGGGTTGCATCCTTGGCCAAGAATCCCATATGTTTAAAACAAAAACAAAACAAAAACAAACACCAAAATCTTAGGTTGGTGTAGATGAAGCATTGAACAAAAAATCATTTCCCTGTTAAAAATAAATAAATAAAGGCTGCAACGTGCCATAGTAATCAATCAGTTAAAGCTATAAACTTTCAGGGTTGATATAGCTTAAGGGAAGTATGACTTAAATACACATAGCAACCACTGTACATCTAATCACAAAGCTGCCAGCACTTAAATTTAAGGAAAGAGGATTTATAGATATGATTGATTGCATAAGCTTTGAGTTCTTTTATATTATATGTTTTTTAAAAAATCAGCTAAGACTGATTTTACTTTAAAAATTGAATTCGAAAAATTTAAAGGTGATGGGGAAAGTGTAGGAAGTATACAAAAAGCAGAAAATCAAAACCATGAGCACTATGCAGAAATAAAGGAAGGTCACTTCCCTGAGAGCAAATAGAGGTTATTCATTTAGATTTTGCAATAAAAAAGGAATCAGTCACTATCACGTATGTGTGGTGGAGCCTCAAAGTCATACAGGGGCTTTCCTGGTGGCTCAAACAGTAGAGAATCTGCCTGCAATGTGGGAGACCCTAGTTCAATTCCTGGCTCAGGAAGATCCCCTAGAGAAGAGAATGACTACCAACTCCATCATTCTTGCCTCAAAAATGGGCAGAGAGCCTGGTGGGCTACAGTCCACGGGGTCTCAAAGAGTTGGACACGACTGAGCAACTAACACTTTCACCTTCTCAAAGTCATACAGCAAAGTGAGAAGTATTAGGAGTGAAAACAGAAAAGGCTTCAATATGCTCTCAATTAATGCTGTTGACTTCGGGAAACTGAATGTGGATTAACTAGATGAGAAATTTTATGTTATTGTTTTGATTTTCTCTTTGATTTTCAAGTTTCGAGTTCAAACTTAAGGAAACTGAAAAATAAAATAGAAAAGAAAAGATAAGGAAGCAGGCAGTCATTGATTAAGTCCTGTCCCCTCTAGGATAATCACTACAGAGGTTGTGGGTCAGAATTCTGTTGTCATTGGTGGTCTGATTGTTGTTCATTTGTCACTAGGTACACTTAGTCTTTTCAACTGTTAATTTTAACTGGTTTCAAATGTCCATTGAGAACCTATAAACATTTCTTAAAATCAGTTCCCTACATGATCTTAATCCAGATACATTATGAAAGTGAAAGTGAAAGTTGTTCAGTCCTGTCTGACTCTTTGGAATCCCATAGACTATACAGTCCATGGAATTCTCCAGGCCAGAATACTGGAGTGGGTAGCCTTTCCCTTCTCCAGGGAATCTTTCCAACCTAGGGATTAAACCAAGGTCTCCCACATTGCAGACAGATTCTTTACCAGTTGAGCCACAAGGGAAGCCCAAGAATACTGGAGTGGCTAAGTAGCCTATCCGTTTTCCAGTGGATCTTCCTGACCGAGGAATCAAACTAGGGTCTCCTGCATTGCAGACTGATTCTTTACCAGCTGAACTATCAGGGAAACCCTGATACATTATAAAAGGTAACTTTTTGGGAAAAAAATTAAGATTATTTTCTTTAAGAACTCTGAACCATTACTATACTGGAGATATAGCACCGGTGGGGCAGCCCTTTTAAAATTATTACCCATATAAAAATAAATACATAATCTTGGATATATCTAGTAAATAACAAACAAAAACCTCAGTAGTACAGGGCTTCCCTGGTGGCTCAGTGGAAAAGAATCTCCTGTCAACCAGGAGACGAGGTTTCAATCACTGGGTTGGGAGGATCCCCTGGAGAAGGAAATGGCAGACCCCAGTATTCTTGAGGGTTACAACAGTACACCTCTTCATGGAGCACAGCCTTGTCAAGGAGAAGGGGCTTACATAACTCAATGAAGCCAGATTCATGGTGTGTGGGGCCACCCAAGATGGACAGGTCACAGTGGAAACTTCTGACAAAACATGGTCCAGTGGAGGAGGAAACGGCAACCTACTCCAGTATTCTTGCTGTGAGAACCCTGGGGACAGTATGAGAAGACAAAAAGATTTGACACCAGAAGATGATCTTCCTGGGTCAGAAAGTGTCTTCATGCTACTGATGAAGAGCAAAGGGCGATTACTATTAGCTTCAGAAAGTGAAGCAGCTGGGCCAAAATGGAAATTATGCTCATTTGTGGACATGTCTCGTGGTGAAAATTAAGTCTGATGCTATAAAGAACAATATTGCTTAGAAATCTGGAATTTAAGGTCCATGAATCAAGGTAAATTGTTTTTGGTCAAATAGGAGATGGCAAGATTGAACATCAACATCTAAGGAATCAGTGAACTAAAATGGTTTATCCATATATCTACTGCTGTGGGCAAGATCCCTTAAAAGCAATGGAGTAGCCATCAAAATCCAACAAAAGAGTCTGAGATGCAGTACCTGGGTGCACCCTCAAAAATAACAGAATGATCTCGGTTTATTTCCAAAGCAAACCATTCAACATCACAGTAATCCAAGTCAATGCCCCAACAACTGATGCCGAAGAAGTTGAGGTGAACTGGTTCTATGAAGATCTTCAACAACTTCTAGAACTAACACCAAAAACAGATGTCCTTTTCATCATAGCAGACTGGAATGCAAAAGTTGGAAGTCAAGAGGTATCTGGGAAGACACAAGTTTGACTTTGGAGTAGAAGGGCTCCAAGGGCAAAGGCTAACAGAGTTTTGTTGAGAGAACATGCTAGTCATAGCAAACACGCTTTTCCAACAACACAAGAGAAGGCTCTACACATGGACATCACCAGATGGTCAATATGGAAATGAGATTGATTACTTTCTTTGTAGCCAAAACTAGATAAAATCTATACAGTCAGCAAAAACAAGACCTGAAGCTGACTGTGGCTCAGATCATGAGCTCCGTATTGCAAAACTCAGGCTTAAATTGAAGCAAGTAGAGAAAACCACTAGACCATTCAGGTATGACTTAAATCAAATCCCTTATTATTATACAGTGGAGTTGATAAGTAGATTCAAGGGATTAGATCTGGTAGACAGAGTGCCTGAAGAACTAAGGACAGAGGTTAATAACATGGTAGAGGGGAAGGCGCCAAGATGGCGGAGGAGTAGGACGGGGAAAACACTTTCTCCCCCACAAATTCATCAAAAGAGCATTTAAACGTCGAGTAAATTCCACAAAACAACTTCTGAATGCCGGCAGAGGACATCAGGCACCCAGAAAAGCAACCCAACTCCTCGAAAGGAGGTAGGAAAAAATATTAAAGACAATAAAAGAGACAAAAGAGGGAGGGACGGAGTTCCGTCCCGGGAAGGGAGTCTTAAAAAGAGAGAAGTTTCCAAACACCAGGAAACCTTCTCACTGCTGAATCCGTGCCGAGCTTTGGAAGCACAGAGGACAACATAACAGGGAGAAAAAATAAATAAACAATTAAAACTCGCAGATTGCGAGCCCTACGGTAACTCCTCCAGCGGAGAAGCAGCGCAGACGCCTGCATCCGCCATTAGCAAGCGGGGGCTGGGCAGGGAGGCGCGGCGTGGGCTGCATCACTGAGAGTAAGAATCTGGCCCGAATACCCTGAGCGCTATCTGAGCGAAATAATTTGGGCTAGCAAACCAGACTGTGGGATATCTACCATGCGAAAAGCCAGCCCTAACCTAAGACACCGCCAGCCCGCGCACGGAACAAAGGACTAAACAGAGGTAGCCGGCTGCAAACCTTCCCCCTCCGGTGACAGGCAGCCAGAGCCAGAAGGGGGCAATCTCAGCCCCAGAGAGACATTATCTATAAAACTGGCTTCTTTGCTAACTAAAACTTATTGGGGGTCTGGACGGTCAACATCTGCCTGAGAAGGTGCGCCGGTTTTACACCCAGATAACCAAGTGGCGGGGAGGCGATAAGTCGCAGCATTGGCGCTCGCCAAACACCTCATCACCTGAGCTGCTCGGACCTGGGAAGAGCACAAAACGCAGCCCCAACTGAGTCTGCGCCTCTGAGGACTACCTGAGTGCCTGAACCTGAGCGGCTCGGACCTGGGAGGTGCATGCAACCCAGGGCCAGCCTCGGATTGTTCCCGGCGGAACAACCTAGAGCCTGAGCAGTGTGGGCAGGGAGGCTACACGCGCCGTGAGCGGGGGCAGACCCAGTGTGGCTGAGGCACTGGCGCCGACGCCAGTGTCATTTGTTTGTAGCATCCCTCCCTCCCTCCCATAGCGACTGAACAAAGAGAAGAAATACAGCTCCACCCACCAGAACACCGACACAAGCTTCCCTAACCAGGAAACCTTGACAAGCCACCTCTACATACCCACACACAGCGAGGAAACGCATACAGTAAAGAGAACTCCACAAACTGCCAGAATACAGAAAGGACTCCCAAACTCAGCAATTTAAACAAGATGAAGAGACAGAGGAATACCCAGCAGATAAAGGAACAGGATAAATGCCCACCAAACCAAACAAAAGAGGAAGAGATAGGGAATCTACCTGATAAAGAATTCCAAATAATGATAGTGAAATTGATCCAAAATCTTGAAATTAAAATGGAATCACAGATAAATAGCCTGGAGACAAGGATTGAGAAGATGCAAGAAAGGTTTAACAAGGACCTAGAAGAAATAAAAAAGAGTCAATATACAATGAATAATGCAATAAATGAAATTAAAAACACTCTGGAGCCAACAAATAGTAGAATAACAGAGGCAGAAGATAGGATTAGTGAATTAGAAGATAGAATGGTAGAAATAAATGAATCAGAGAGGATAAAAAAGAAAAACGAATTAAAAGAAATGAGGACAATCTCAGAGACCTCCAGGACAATATTAAACGCTACAACATTCGAATCATAGGGGTTCCAGAAGAAGAAGACAAAAAGAAAGACCATGAGAAAATACTTGAGGAGATAATAGTTGAAAACTTCCCTAAAATGGGGAAGGAAATAATCACCCCAAGTCCAAGAAACCCAGAGAGTCCCAAACAGGATACACCCAAGGAGAAACACCCCAAGACACATATTAATCAAATTAACAAAGATCAAACACAAAGAACAAATATTAAAAGCAGCAAGGGAAAAACAACAAATAACACACAAGGGGATTCCCATAAGGATAACAGCTGATCTTTCAATAGAAACTCTTCAAGCCAGGAGGGAATGGCAAGACATACTTAAAATGATGAAAGAAAATAACCTACAGCCCAGATTATTGTACCCAGCAAGGATCTCATTCAAGTATGAAGGAGAAATCAAAAGCTTTTCAGACAAGCAAAAGCTGAGAGAATTCTGCACCACCAAACCAGCTCTCCAACAAATACTAAAGGATATTCTCTAGACAGGAAACACAAAAATGGTGTATAAACTCGAACCCAAAACAATAAAGTAAATGGCAACGGGATCATACTTATTAGTAATTACCTTAAACGTAAATGGGTTGAATGCCCCAACCAAAAGACAAAGACTGGCTGAATGGATACAAAAACAAGACCCTTACATATGTTGTCTACAAGAGACCCACCTCAAATCAGGGGACACATACAGACTGAAAGTGAAGGGCTGGAAAAAGATTTTCCATGCACATTGGGACCAAAAGAAAGCAGGAGTCACAATACTCGTATCAGATAAATTAGACTTTAAAACAAAGGCTGTGAAAAGAGACAAAGAAGGTCACTACATAATGATCAAAGGATCAATCCAAGAAGAAGATATAACAATTATAAATATATATCCACCCAACATGGGAGCACCGCAGTATGTAAGACAAATCCTAACAAGTATGAAAGGAGAAATTAACAATAACACAATAATAGTGGGAGACTTTAATACCCCACTCACACTTATGGATAGATCAACTAAACAGAAAATTAACAAGGAAAAAAAAAAAAAACAAAAACATGTATCTATAAAGCTCACTAAAGCAAAGCACAGTAAAATGAGGTATGGCAATAAAAGGCATTAAATTTATCAAATAAAAAATAAATAAAGTGCTGAAAAATTAAAGCTGTCAATTCTGTAATAGATATTCATTGAAAGTATCTTTTGAAATGGGAGTGAAAACACCTTCAGAGAAATGAAAGCTAAGGAAGCATGCACGAGCTATAAAAAATGATAAAGTCCTTTATGAATGATGATAATATCAAAACAAAACTGGGAAATACAGGAAGGAGTAAAGAGCACTACGAACAGTCAATACATGGATAAACATTAGAAACTATTCTCTTTTCTTAATTTCTTCATGGTAAACTATCAACATTATATTGTGAAATTTTCAGAAAAGAAAAAAAAAGAATATGGTATGACATAGTTCTGTCTTAGATATTATGCAAGTGGGATGAATACTGAAAATAACTAAAGTACCTCATGGTAAAAAAAAAAAAAAAAAAAATGAAGACAGAGATAAACTATAAAAAAAAAAAAGAATTTCTACTAAATTAAAAGTTTTTCTTTCAAAGTTGTGAAATTGCAATGTTGTGGTTAAAATAGACCAAGTCAAAAATTTCATGTCAAAAAAAAAAAAAAATAACATGGTAGAGGAGGCAGTGGCCAAAACCATCTTGAAGAAAAAGAAATGTAAAAAGGCAAAGTGGTTGTCTGATGAGGCTTTACAAATAACTGAGGAAAGAAGAGAGTTGAAAAGCAAGGGAGCAAGGGAATGATATATCCAACTGAATGCAGAGTTTCAGAGAATAGCAAGGAGAGATAAGAAGTAAGAAGGCCTTTTTAAATAAACAATGCAAAGAAATAGAGGAAAACAATAGAATTGGAAAGAATAGAGATCACATCAAGAAAATTCGAGATATCAATGGAACATGCCATGCCAGGAAGGTAATAACAAAGGACAGAAATGGTAAGGACCTAACAGAATCAGAAGGGATAAAGAAGAGGTGGTATGAATATACAGAATAACTATACAGAAAGGTTTTAATGAACCAGAGGACAATGATGGTGTGGTCTCTGACCTAGAGCCAGATATCCTGGAGTGTGAAGTCAAGTGGGCCTTAGAAAGCATTACTATGAACAAAGCTAATTGAGGTGTGGAATTCCAGAAGTTGTTTTTTTTTTTTTTTTTAATCCTAAAAGATGATGCTGTTAAATTGCTGTACTCAATATGTCAGCAAATTTGGAAAACTCAACAAAGTCCACACAACTGAAAAAGGTCAATTTTCATCATAGAAAAACAATATCAAAGAATGTTCAAACTACTGGACTGCTGCTGCTACTGCTGCTATGTCGCTTCAGTCGTGTCCGACTCTGTGTGACCCCATAGACTGCAACCCACCAGGCTCCCCCATCCCTGGGATTCTCCAGGCAAGAATACTGGAGTGTGTTGCCATTTCCTTCTCCAATGCATGAAAGTGAAAAGTGAAAGTGAAGTCGCTCAGTCGTGTCCGACTCTTAGCGACCTCATGGACTGCAGCCTACCAGGCTCCTCCTTCCATGGGATTTTCCAGGCAAGAGTACTGGAGTGGGGTGCCATTGCCTTCTCTGAAACTACTGTACCACAGTGCTCATTTCACATGCTAGAAAGATAATGCTCAAAATCCTCAAGCTAGGCCTCAGGAGTACCTGAACTAAGAATTTCCAGTTGTACAAGCTAGATTTAGAAAAGGCAGAGGAACCAGAGATCAAATTGCCAACATCAATTGAATCATAGAGAATACAAGGGAATTCTAGAAATCATCTACTTCTGCTTTATTCACTAAGCTAAAGTCTTTGACTGTGTGGATCACAACAAATTGTGGAAAATTCTTAAAGAGATGAGAGTATAAGACCACTTTACCTGTCTCCTGAGAAACCTGTATGCAGGTCAAGAAGCAACAGTTAGAACCGGACATAGAACAACAGACTGGTTCCAAACTGGGAAAGGACTATGTCAAGGCTACATATTGTCACCATGCTTACCTAGCTTACATGCAGCTTTCATCATGTAGAAAGCAGTCTGGATGAATCACAAGCTGGAATGAAAACTGTGGGGAGAAATATGAATGACTTCAGATATGCAGATGATATCTAATGGCAGAGAGTGAAGAGGAACTAAAGAGTCTCTTGATGAGAGTGAAAGAGAAGAGTGAAACAGCTGGCTTGAAACGCAATATTCAGTAAACTAAGAGCATGGCACCCAGTTCCATCACTTCATGGCAAATAAGGGGGAAAAGTGGAAGCAGTGACAGATATTTTTTGGGGGGGCTCCAAAATCACTGTAAACCATGATTGCAGGCATGAAATTAAAACAGGCTTGCTCCTCAGAAGGAAAGCTATGATGAACCTAGACAGCTTATTCAAAAGCAGAGACATCACTTTGCCACCAAAGGCCTATATAATCAAAGCTATTGTTTTTCCATTAGTCAAATACAGATGTGAAAGCCATACCACAAAGAAAGTTGAGCACTGAAGAATTGATGCTTTTGAACTGTGGTGCTGGAGAAGACTCTTGAGAATCCCTTGGACAACAAGAAGACCAAACCACTCCGTTCTAAAAGAAATCAGCCCTGAAGATTATTGGAAGGACTGATGCTGAGGCTCCAATACTTTGGCAACCTGATGCAAAGAGCTGACTCATTAGAAGAGACCTTGATGCTAGAAAGACTGAAGGCACAAGAAGGGGGTGGCAGAGGATGAGATGGTTAAATGACTTCACTGACTCAATGGGCATGTATTTCAGCAAACTCCAGGAGATAGTCAAGGACAGAGGAGCTTGGCGTGCTACAGTTCCTGCGGTCAGACTGTTAGACAGCACTGAGTGACTGAAGAACAACTATAACCTTAGTACAACATTTTAGAAATGAGTTAAAATTCTGGCTCCACTGCTTACTAGCCACATGTTTTGGACAAGTTAATTTAACCTGTGAGGATAAAAATAGTATCTTCTGCTATAGAGAAATGAGTTAATATGTGAATAATACATAGCTATTATGATTTATTTGCTCAGTTGTGTCCAGCTCTTTGGGAACCCATGGACTGTAGCCCACCAGACTCATCTGTCTATGGGATTCTCCAGGCAAGAATATGTAGTGGGTTGCCATTCCCTTCTGCAGGGGATCTTCCCAACCCAGGGATTGAACCTGGGTCCCCCACATTGCAGGCAGATTCTTTACGAGCTGAGTCACCAGAGAAGCTTCCCAGGTGGTGCTAGTGGTAAAGAATCCTACTGCAAATACAGGACACATATGGGTAGTGGTTTGATCCTTGGGTCAGGAAGATTCCCTGGAGGAGAGCATGGCAACTCACTCCAGTATTCTTGCCTGGAGAATTTCATGGACAGAGGAGCCATGTGAGCTACAGTCCATAGTGTCTCAAAGAGTCAGACATGACTGAAGTGACTTAGCACAATTATTGTTTATAATTTTATTTTTACCCATTTTGTTATTTAATATAGTTTCCTCAATAACTGAAATGAGCTAATTTATTCATTATAGTTATTCACCAAATTGAAGACTATACTGAGCACTTGAAAAAAAACAAAGAAAAACATAATCCCTATCACTTACTAAGGTTGGGATTCTATGATCTTGACCATCTATGATACTATGTGATTAAATAAAAACAGAGTAACTAAAACTACCATTATAAAAAGTAAAAGTTTCCTTGAAAGCAAACGGATTTAACTATTAATGCTCACTGTTCTTTTTAAAGGATATATTCATATTAACAGGGAATGTTTCAGTCTATGCTTAGTTGGCAAACGATTTCTTTTCATGGCTAATGGCAACGGTCCATTTTTACATATATTTAATTCCAAATTTGCTATAGTCATTATTAACTTTACTAAAAAACTCAAACAAGACATATCTCTTAGACTTCTGGAGAAATAAATCTTTCAACAATTAGGCTTCCCTGGTGGTTCTGACGGTAAAGAATCTGCCTGCAATGCAGGAGACCTCGGTTCAATCTCTGGGTGGGTTGGGAATATCCCCTGGAGAAGGGAAAGGTTACCCACTCCAGTATTCTGGCCTGGAGAATTCCATGGACTGTACAGTCCATGGGATGGCAAAGAGTAGGACATGACTGAGAAATTAATCCTTCAACAATCAGGATTATAAAAGTCTAATTCTTTGTATTTGTAAGTAGTGCATGTTATACTAGCTAGAGGCCAGAGAAAGTAAACACCTTAAAGTATTAAACATAAATCCAAAACAACCATCTCTAATTCCCATTCCCAATTCTGCTAATTACTGGAATGTAAATTATTGAATTTACATTAAAAACTTACCTGACCTAATTTTATTAACACACTCAGCTTTATCTGAAGGCTAATTTCTATTCTGGTTCTGATCTACAAAGAATAAGCAGAAAAAGCAATAAAACTCAAGGAAGACTTAAGGCACCTGGAGTTTAGAATATCCACATTATATGCTGCTCTTTTCCTTCCTTCCTCTCAGGCACAAACACTGGCCAATTAGTTCCTGGGCTTTATTTGAGAAGCCAAAGAACAAAAGGTCAGGAGAGGTTTGTACCATTGACACTGTTACATTCAGCGTGGAGTTTCAGTAATTTAGAGTCAGCTTATTATTTGGAATATAGTGGGGTTGCTTGAAATACTTAATTTTGTAATGATTCAAAATGAAGGTTTTTATTTTCTGCTTTTTGTGTTGGTTTATGTACAAAAATGTGACTGTGAGCGTGCACTGATTGTGTACTGCCAAGAGGCTGTCCATCATACACATACTAAGGAAAGTCGTCGGTCAGGTGCCAAGTCATGTCCAGCTCTGTGACCATGTAGCCCATGGACTGTAGCACAGCAGGCCTCACTGCCCCTCACTATCTCCTGGAGTTTGCCCAGTGTGCCCACTACTATACACTGCTCATACTGTGTATAAAATAGATAACTAATAAGAACCTACTGTATAGCACTACTCAGTGCTCTATGGTGATCTAAATGGGAGGGAAATCCAAGAAAGAGGAGATATATGTACACGTATAGCTGATTCACTTTGCTGTACAGCAGAAAGTAACAGAACATTGTAAAGCAACTATGGTCCAATAACATTTTTTTAAAAAGAGGCTGCCAGAATTATGTTGGACTTCAAGGACAGGTGATTTGCAATTACAATCTTGCTAAACAAATATCAAATTATAAGCACTATGGAAAGTAATGTTTAGTAATTAATCACCAATACCCTACCAAAGTGATGCAGAGCCATGGATTAAATTTTATACTGATAATTTCTATATTTTCTTATAAATAACATTTTCTAAAACAGAAGCTTTATGAAACAAAATTCATAAACACAAGTTTATGAAACAAACTATTATGGTAAAATGACTTTCATCAAAGTTTTTCTTGGACAGCTAACTGAATTACAGGATTTCTTTGAGAATGTAGGTACACAATTGATCAGAAATGTCAAAGCCTTGTGCAAGTAAGGAACTACAGCTGACACTGAGAGTGTCAGTCGTCTTTGGTAGAAAGATGCTATGATAGCAGTTATATTTTTCCAAAATAAAAAAGCAAATTGAGCATCTCCATACTTGTTACAGGAGGAAAAGATGAGAACTAATATGAATCACAGGTTAATTTCTTTCAACAGTCATACAATTTGAAAAATTAGGGTTGTATAATTATAGCTTATCATATCTCAAAATAAATCTGTACAGTTATAGACTTGAATCACAAAGACTTGGATTAAAGGACTAGAGAAGAATTTCAGGGACAACATTCAATATGGAGAATGGGAACAAAGACATTTCTAACTTTTCCATAATCTACATACCAAAATACAAAGTATCAACAGGTCACTGAAAACATTAAAAACACATTTTAAATTAAAAATATAGAAATCAGCCAATTACAGTCTATGTTGTCTACAAGGAATAATACAAATAGTTGTATTGAATCGACCTGAACAGTATAATGCTCCTGGAAGAACTCAAAATTCATAATTTAGTGAAGAAATCAAGGGAATATATTTATTCTTTACTCTAGATATGACTACACAAGGCATTCTGCACTAGAACACCAGAGCTCTCATAAGAAAAAGAATATGGTTTTGTTTGATTTTTTAAATGTATACACATTTATATTGTATATAGAACATAAATCTATTTTCTTTTTTATGGCAATTTTAGGTTCACAGTAAAATGTAATGAAAGGTACAGAGATTTTCATATACCACTGCCCCTATTATCAACTTTCCAACCAGAGTGGTACATTTATCACAACCGATGAGCCTCTGTTAACACATTATTAACCAAACTCTATAGTTGCTTGATTTCTTTGATTGGTGAAATTATATAAGGCATTGGCAATTTTTGTCTGTCTCTAATCTCAGTATTCCTCCATTTGGGAGATAGTTAAAATACTTAGGCCAAATGAGTTATAAAATTACTGAAGTATTAGGAAAATTAATAATAGGAAATTGCATAGAGCTAGAGAGAAATGATTCCCAAAGAGAATTCATATCCACAATCTTAATAAAACAGACCACTGCTATTTACTTTTTGGAAGGGATAAAGTACAAATAAAAGTGTTTACTTAATAATTTGTTATCTTAAACCAATTTATATAAAATAAGATTACTATTGGAAAATTACTTCAGAGTACTAGCACATTGCATTGTACTTTAAACATGATTTTTAGGAAGGTCAGATTGATGAATTGATGAATACATATTTCTATATTTTTAATTTAAAATGTGTTTTTAATGAATATATATATTCATTGATTAATATATATTGTTTATTGGCCTCATGAAGACAGCTTTTCATACACAATATAGATTGAATTCTAAATAGGAGTTTGGATTGGATCAGTTTAGTTCAGTCACTCAGTCATGTTTGACTCTCTGCAACCCCATGGACTGCAGCACACCAGGCTTCCCTGTCCATCACCAACTCCCAGAGTTTACTCAAACTCATGTCCATTGAGTCAGCGATGTCACCCAACCATCTCATCCTTTGTCATCCCCTTCTCCTGTGCCTTCAATCAGGGTCTTTTCCAATGAGTCAGTTCTTCCTATCAAGTGGCCAAAATATTGGAGTTTCAGCTTCAGCATCAGTCCTTCCAATGATTATTCAGGACTGATTTCCTTTAGGATGGACTGGTTGGATCTCCTTGCAGTCCAAGGGACCTTCAAGAGTTTTCTCCAACAACACAGTTCAAAAGCATCAATTCTTTGGCCCCCAGCTTTCTTTAAGGTCCAACTCTCATATCCATACATGACTACTGGAAAATGATAGCTTTGACTAGGCGGACCTTTTTGGCAAATTAATGTCTCTGCTTTTTAATATGCTGTCTAGGTTGGCCATAGCTTTTCTTCCAAAGAGCAAGCATCTTTTAATTTCATGGCTGCAGTCACCATCTGCAGTGATTTTGGAACCCCCAAAACTAGTCTCTCACTGTTTCCATTGTTTCCCCATCTATTTGCCATGAAGTGATGGGACCAGATGCCATGATCTTAGTTTTCTGAATGCTGATTTTTAAGCCAACTTTTTCAGTCTCCACTTTCACTTTCATCAAGAAGCTCTTTAGTTCTTCACTTTCTGCCATAAGGGTGGTGTCTTCTGTATATATGAGGTTATTGATATTTCTCCTGGCAATCTTGATTCCAGCTTGGATTGGATAGAATATATCAGAAAAATAAATGAAGGAGGTAGTGCACACAGTGTTTGTGGTAGAACTACATGAAATTTGCTATTTTAGAAGACTTACAAGTTTTTTGAATTTGAAAATGAAAGTGAAAGTCGCTATCATGTTCGACTCTTTGCACCCCATCAACCATACAGTCCACAGACTTCCCCAGGCCAGAATACTGGACTGTGTAGCTGTTCCCATCTCCAGAGGAATCTTTCCAACCCAGGGATTAAACCCAGGTCTCCTGCATTGCAGGCAGATTTTTTACCAGCTGAGTCACAAGGGAAGCCACTTTGCATTTAAACAAAAGTAAAGAATATTTATATCCTTGCCTCCTTTGTCAAAGATAAGGTGTCCATATATGCGTGGATTTATCTCTGGGCTTTCTATTTTGTTCCATTGATCAATATTTCTGTCTTTGTGCCAGTACCATACTGTCTTGATAACTGTGGCTTTGTAATAGAGCCTGAAGTCAGGTAGGTTGATTCCTCCAGTTCCATTCTTCTTTCTCAAGATAGCTTTGGCTATTCGAGGTTTTTTGTATTTCCATACAAATTGTGAAATTATTTGTTCTAGCTCTGTGAAGAATACCGTTGGTAGCTTGATAGGGATTGCATTGAATCTATAAATTGCTTTGGGTAGTATACTCATTTTCACTATATTGATTCTTCCAATCCATGAACATGGTATATTTCTCCATCTATTAGTGTCCTCTTTGATTTCTTTCACCAGTGTTTTATAGTTTTTTATATATAGGTCTTTAGTTTCTTTAGGTAGATATATTCCTAAGTATTTTATTCTTTCCATTGCAATGGTGAATGGAATTGTTTCCTTAATTTCTCTTTCTGTTTTCTCATTATTAGTGTATAGGAATGCAAGGGATTTCTGTGTGTTGATTTTATATCCTGCAACTTTACTATAATCATTGATTAGTTCTGGTAATTTTCTGGTGGAGTCTTTAGGGTTTTCTATGTAGAGGATCAAGTCATCTGCAAACAGTGAGAGTTTTACTTCTTTTCCAATTTGGATTCCTTTTATTTCTTTTTCTGCTCTGATTGCTGTGGCCAAAACTTCCAAAACTATGTTGAATAGTAATGGTGAAAGTGGGCACCCTTGTCTTGTTCCTGACTTTAGAGGAAATGCTTTCAATTTTTCACCATTGAGGATAATGTTACAATAACCCTGTATGAGACAGCAAAAGAGACACTGATGTATAGATCAGTCTTATGGACTCTGTGGGAGAGGGAGAGGGTGGGGAGATTTGGGAGAATGGCATTGAAACATGTATAATATCATGTATGAAATGAGTCGCCAGTCCAGGTTTGATGCACGATACTGGATGCTTGGGGCTGGTGCACTGGGACGACCCAGAGGGAGGATATGGGGAGGGAGGAGGGAGGAGGGTTCAGGATGGGGAACACAGGTATACCTGTGGCGGATTCATTTTGATATTTGGCAAAACCAATACAATACTGTAAAGTTTAAAAATAAAATAAAAATAAAAAAAAAAAGAATATAGCAAAATTATTAAGTCAACTGAGTGAAGCTACCAATTGAGAAAGCAATGTCTTGTTTTAAAATATGCACATTTTACACTGTAGGTATAGAAATCAGACCTGGGCAGTGATAGGAAGATTCAAGTACTTTCATCATTAAGGAAACATAACTGGGGCAGTCAGGTTAGTCTTCTTCCCCTCAGGTAGGAAAAATGAGGTCAAAAGGTTAGTTACACAGCTTAACCTGGTTTCCTAGGGACTAAATTCACTTTCATGAAAAACCATTGATGAGGAAAATTAAAATATTTCTTGATCTAATATTCAATGGCTCATAACTAAAGATTAGATTTCTAAATAGGTTTCCAGGTCAATAAGATTTTTCTGATGCACTTGATATTATTTTTAGAAGACAGACATCAAAACAATTTACTGATCTGGGATCAGGTGTATCTGGTAAAATATGGATTGGGTCCATCTTGGCAGGTTTGAAAGTCTAATTTCATCCTAAAAAATAGCTTGTTGTCTCTGAAAATTGAATACTTATTTCTGTATTTGCTTAAGTAAAAGAAGACAATTGATGTAGTACTATTTTTAAGTTCCCATTAAGAATTATTTCACAAGGTCTTAAAATATTTAGATTTTCATTAATAACCCATATTGATGGATTTTATTTCAGAAAAGAAAATAAGCCATTCAATATTGAGAATAGTAAATTCACTATGATTCACATAAATTTCTTCTGATCATAAGATATATAGGCACTAAATAATGTTTACTGAAAAGTGCAAAAAGAAAACTGGTAAAAGAAACTTACAAGAGCACCACTAAAAGATAACTGACATCTAATACTTTGTTTTTTACTTAATATATGCTTCTTTGCAGTTCTTTTTAGATATGATATGATATTGCATATTGGCTCATTTGGTAAAGAATCTGCCTGCAATGCATGAGATCCAGGTTCAATCCCTGGGTCAAGAAGATACCCTGGAGAAGGAAATGACAATCCACTCTAGTATTCTTGCCTGGGAAGTCCTATGCACGGAGGAGCCTGAGGGCTGCAGTCCATGGGGTTGCAAGAGTTGGACACAACTGAGCAACTAAGGCAGAACCAGTGTTGCATTTGTTAGTTTAAATGTCTTTTTCACTTGATGCTGTAGCATACAATTTTTTTCAAAATCACTGATATGATTTGATGTGGTTAGAGAGCACCACCGACTCAATGGACATGAATTTGAGCAGATAGTGGAAGACAGAGGAGCCTGGCGGGCTACAGTCCATGCAGTTACAAAGTGTTGGACAACACTTAGTGATTGAACAACAACTTTGCACATATAAATTCATTACTATAACCTTAACTTTCTCTCTTGTTTAAATCTTTATTCTGCATTTTTACATACAGAAGGAGCTCCTATTTGGACATAAATTTTTCTCTACACTTTTATTTTTTTAGTCTACGTACCTGATTTTTTAAATACATTTTAAAATGCAAATTAATTTATAGTTTTTCTTTAATTTAAAATTATTTATTTTAATTGGAGGCTAATTACTTTACAATATTGTATTGGTTTTGCCATACATCAACATGAATCCACCACGAGTGTACACATGTTCCCCATCCTGAACCCCCCTCCTACCTCCCTCCCCGTACCATCCCTCTGGGTCATCCCAGTGCACCAGCCCCAAGCACACTGTATTATGCATCGAACCTGGACTGGCGATTTGTTTCTTATATGATATTATACATGTTTCAATGCCATTCTCCCAAATCATCCCACCCTCTCCCTCTCCCACAGAGTCCAAAGACTGTTCTATACATCTGTGTCTCTTTTGCTGTCTCTCATACAGGGTTATCATTACCATCTTTCTAAATTCCATATATATGTGTTAGTATACTGTATTGGTGTTTTTCTTACTTACTTCACTTTTTTATGGCTTACTTCACTCTGTATAATAGGCTCCAGTTTCATCCACCTCATTAGAACTGATCAAATGTATTCTTTTTAATGGCTGAGTAATACTCCATTGTGTATATGTACCACAGCTTTCTTATCCATTCATCTGCTGATGGACATCTAGGTTGCTTCCATGTCCTGGCTATTATAAACAGTGCTGCGATGAACATTGGGGTACACGTGTCTCTTTCAATTCTGGTTTCCTCCGTGTGTATGCCCAGCAGTGGGATTGCTGGGTTGTATGGCAGTTTTATTTCCATTTTTTTAAGGAATCTCCACACTGTTCTCCATAGTGGCTGAACTAGTTTGCATTCCCACCAACAGTGTAAGAGGGCACCCTCTTACATACCTGATGTTATATAACTCTAAAGACCTGGAATTCTAAAAAAAAAAATGATATAAATTTCAAATTATTATTTTTTTATAAAGGAAAGAAAAAATCTATTTTTCTTGTCAAGTATGGTTATTCAATAATTTTATATTGTCATTACTTTAATGAAAGTGAAAGTGAATGTGTTAGTTACTCAGTCATGTCCAACTCTTTGTGATCCCATGAACTGTAGCCCACCAGGCTTTCCTGTTGATGGAATTCTCCAGGCAAGAGTACTAGAGTGGGTTGCCATTACCTTTTTCAGGGGATCTTCCTGACCCAGGGATCAATCTTGGGTGTCCTGCATTTGCAGGCAGATTCTTTACCATCCAAGCCATCAGGGAAGCCCAAGTGTGTCGTGTATTTGTATCTAAATATACATATGCACATGCATATTATATATATACACACACACATATTTAATATATATATGCTGAATATGTAATATTTCTATAATTACACTAGTACTAACAGAAAATATAAACATATGCTAATTTGACAAGTTTGAAACTGGTAGTTAAAACACTGACAACACCAAATGCTTTTGAAGTCATGGAGCAACAGAAAAGCCCATTCATTGCTGGAGGAAATGCAAAATGGTACATCCACTTCATATAACTATTTGGCATTTCTCACAAATGAAACATTCTTTCCATGTGATAATGCAATCATGCCTTTTGATATTTAACCTAAAGTGTTGAAAGCTTATGTTCACACCAAAATCTGCATGTGGATGTTTACAGGAGCTTTATTCATGATTGCCAAAATCTTGAAGCAAGCCAGTTGTCCTTCAGTAGGTGAATGTATAAATAAACTGTGGTACAAGTTAGTTATTTAGCACTAAAAATAAATAAGTTATCAAGCTATGACACACATGGAGAAAACTTACATGCATTTAACCAAGTTAAAGAAGCTGAAAAGGCTACGTGTTGTATAATTTCAACTACATGACATTCTAGAGAAGATAACACTATGGAGGGTTGCCAGGTTTGGAGACTATGGGCCTTGTGGTGGAGGGGAGATGAGTGAATAGGTGGAGCACAGAGGATTTTTATAGCAGTGAAACTGCTCTGTATGATACAATAATGTTGAATAAATGTCATTATATAATTATCCAGACCCCCAGAATGTATAACATCAAGAGTGAACCCTACTATAAACGATGGATTTTGGGTGATAATGATGTATCAGGTGGCACTAGTGGTAAAGAACTCACCTATCAATGCAGGAGATGTAAAAGATGAGGGTTTGATCCCTGGGCCGGGAAGATCCCCTGGAGAAGGGCACTGCAACCAACTCCAGTATTCTGGCCTGGAGAATCCCATGGATAGAAGAGATTGGTGGGCTACAGTCCATAGTGTCGCAAAGAGTCAGACATGATAAGCAACTTAGAATGCACGCACAGTGTGTCAAGGTAGGTTCACTAATTTTAACACATGTGCCTCTCTGTGGTGATGTTGATGGTGTATATGTGTGGGGTCAGAGGGCATGTGGTAACTCTGTACTTGCTATGAACCTAAAAGTAGTCTAAAAAACCAAGCCTATTTGAAATTCTAAAAACAGATGTTTAGCTGTTGTTTTAATTGCATTTCTTAATATAGCAGTGAAGTGGAGCCCATGCATCATATGAATCTTGATGCACATGTGACTTTCTAATAGAAGGCTCAGACCAGAGTGATGATGGTCAATGAGTTTGGGTCTTAGACATCTAGAGGTCTTGATTATGTCTACGCTCTTCCTCAAAACTTCTAACCTATCTAAAAATGGCTAGTTTATCGGAGAAAAAAAGATATGTGATCCAAGTAAAATGACTGTCAAGTAGGGGATGAGTTAACCTAAACCATCCAAACTACAAGCTGACTAGGATAGTTGACTGCAGACCCATGAGGAAGCCATACCAACATTAGATGATGGAATTGTCTGGTTAATCCACAGATTTCTGAGTTAAATTAATATTGATTATTTCAAACTTCTGGGATTTGTGTCACTACATAACATTCTTGTGGCAATAGATCACTAATGCATTGACTGTTTAAAATGCCTATTAGTATATAAAGAGGTGAGCACGCTTATAATTCAAACAGTGCTCACATTTTTTATTTGTACAAATGGAACAGAAAAGTTACAGCAAGTATCATTACTCTATAGTTCACTACTATTAAATGTTATGAATATGATAGTGAATTAAAAATGTAGCAATGAAAGATAAACCAATATTATCAGATATTAAATAGAAACCTCACCCATTCCAAATTAAGTAGAAAATATTCAATTTCTTGCCCCATAAGGATATATATAGATACAGGGGCTTCCCAGGTGGCTCAGCAGGTAAAAAAATCTGTCTACCAATTCAGAAAACACAGGAGATGCAGATTCGATTGCTAGGTTGGGAAGATATGAACTTATAAAATTATTGTCAAATAATAGAATATTGCTTACATAGAAAAATTGTATTTTGGTTACACTGACAACAGTTAGAACTGGACATGGAACAACAGATTGGTTCCAAATAGGAAAAGGA
The DNA here is from genome assembly GCF_027580195.1 of Bos mutus. Classification (NCBI taxonomy): domain Eukaryota; kingdom Metazoa; phylum Chordata; class Mammalia; order Artiodactyla; family Bovidae; genus Bos; species Bos mutus. The sequence continues at coordinate 22,961,358 of NC_091643.1, forward strand.
GTACATCAAGGCTGTATATTGTCACCATACTTATTTAACATATATGCAGAATACATCATGAGAAGTGCTGGGCTGGATGACGCACAAGCTGGAATCAAGATTGCCGGGAGAAATATCAATAACCTCAGATATGCAGATGACAACACCCTTATGGCAGAAAGTGAAGAACTAAAGAGCCTCTTGATGAAAGTGAAAGAGGAGAGTGAAAATTTTTGCTTAAAGCTCAACATTCAGAAAACTAAGATCATGGCATCTGGTCCCATCACTTCATGGCAAATAGATGGGGAAACAGTGGAAACCGTGGCTGACTTTATTTTTTGGGGCTCCAAAATCACTGCAGATGATGAACTGCAGACATGAAATTAAAAGACATTTACTCCTTGGAAGAAAAGTTATGACCAGCCTAGACAGCATGTTAAAAAGCAGAGACATTACTTTGCCAACAAAGGTCCATCTAGTCAAGGCTATGATTTTTCCTGTAGTCATGTATGGATGTGAGAGTTGGACTATAAAGAAAGCTGAGGGCTGAAGAATTGATGCTTTTGAACTGTGATGTTGGAAAAGACTCTTGATAGTCCCTTAGACTGCAAGGAGATCCAACCAGTCAGTCCTAAAGGAAATCAGTCCTGAATATTCACTGGAAGGACTGATGCTGAAGCTGAAACTCCAATACTTTGGCCACCTGATGCAAAGAGCTGACTCATTTGAAAAGACCCAGATGCTGGGAAAGATTGAAGGAGGGAGGAGATGGAGACAACAGAGGATGAGATGGTTGGATCGCATCACTGACTCAATGGACATGAGTTTGAGTGAGCTCAGGGAGTTGGTGATGGACAGGTAGGCCTGGTGTGCTGCAGTGCACGGGGTCACAAAGAGTCAGACACGACTGAGCAACTGAACTGAAACTGATGTGTCAATAACATTGACAGTAGAATGATTCATAAGTAGGTAGAGCAAATTTGGCTTGCTGAGTTAGATAAGCAAACATTAAAATATTACTCTGTCACTTTTTAATTATGTGAATTTGGGGAAAGTTTTTTATTTTAAAGTAGAGATAATAATACGAATCTCATAGGAGTGTCATATTATGTAAGATAAACCAAAGCACCCTAACAAACTGTGGCATGAATACTTTCCTTCTTTAGTAACACCAATTTCTGTTTCTTTAAGTACCTAGACAGCATATTGAAAAGCGGAGACATTACTTTGTCAACAAAGGTCCATCTAGTCAAAGCTATGCCTTTTCAGTAGTCATGTATGGATGTGAGTGTTGGACTATAAAGAAAGCTGAATGCCAAATAATTGATGCTTTTGAACTGTGGTGTTGGAGAAGACTCTTGAGAGTTCCTTGGACTGCAAGGAGATCAAACCAGTCGATCCTAAAAGAAATCAGTCCTGAATATTCATTGGAAGGACTGATGCTGAAGCTGAAACTCCAATACTTTGGCCATTGATGCGAAGAACTGACTCATTAGAAAAGACTCCGATGCTGGGAAAGATTGAAGGCAGGAGGAGAAGGGGACGACAGAGCGTGAGATGGTTGGATGGCATCACTGAATTGATGGACATAAGTTTGAGCAAGCTTTGGAAGCTGGAGATGGACAGGAAAGCCTAGTTGCTGCAGTGCATGGGGTTGCAAAGAGTTGAACCTGATGAGCCACTGAACTGAAGTACCTATGTATTTACATATTTTGAATAAATTTATAAGTTTTTCTGGTGCAAATATGAATATTTTGAGGTTTTTGCAGCTCACTAACCAGATCTCTTAGAGAAATATAAAGTGTTAATATCACTTTTAAGTCATCAATCAGGACTGAGGCATATCAGAAAAAACAGAAAAACAGAATTCAATTCATATAAATGCAACTCGCCAGAAGTGAGATTAAAATGCATATTATAGTGGAGATATACAGAGGTTTCAGACATCATTTAAGCAATTTGCATTGCTCCTAGTAATCACACATTTTGGACATTAATGAACATTGAAAATAAACACTTCTTTATAATGAGTGCACATACACATACAATATGTGGGTCACGCTGATATTTAGGTTTTACACTTCCCTCCTCCAACTAAACCTAAAAATATTATCAAGAGATAATCTTGGTCAGTTTATATGAAGACTTTTAACACATGTCCAGTGCTTTTTTAGATTAGTTTAAGTTAACCCCTAGATCAAGACGAAAAAAGGGGATATGAGAAATAACAGAGGCTTAGCCTGTTTTAAAGTTTCTTAAACTCAGAAATACACAAAATTTAAAATAGCAGAAATATGTGATTTGCAAGAGAACAGATATATACAGTAATTCTCCAATGACATTATTCAGTAGAACTTATAAGACAAGTTGAAATAGAGTTGAACACTGTTGAAGCTGTACTTATGAACCATCATGTATACTTTGTGAAGGAAGAAGTCAGCTAGCCCAAAGATGACAGCCATCAGCAGATACAAACAGCTTCTGAAACAGTGTAATTATTTGCAAAGGTGCTTTAATGGTGAATATCTGGAAATATTTAAAACTAAATATCAAATTACTTAGCAAACTAAGTTGCTTATAATAAATTGTACTAGTATATTGTATCAGTAGTATTAATTTATTACACAGTGGTAACATTTTTTGATCTGAGAATGAGTTTACAAACTAACAAGAAGGTCAATAGTGAAATTATTAATAAATTCATATGAATTCCTGCCCAAAAGATGACTTTTATTTAAACAATATGTTTGCTTGGAAATAAGAAATATGACATTACAATTATGCTTTTGAAAATCAAATGGTTGCTTTTCTTCTTACAAAATAGAAAAATATTAACCCTTAAGATAATTAGCACTGTTTCATTTTAAAACTTAAATTTCCCCCTGAATCTCCTACTAAATTAGTCAACTTACGTAGATCATACTATATGCTACTGTTTGTGAAAACAAGCACACATGCACTTATTACCTCAAGTTCAGTGTGGTCTAACATATTTCAGAGTCTGGCTGCAAGTGACCCACATGGGCAAGTGCTTTTATCTTTCTGAACTTCCAGCTTCTCAGTGTAAAAGAGGCAGTGAATGAAAGTTCTTTCCATCTTTATATGCTGTTATACACTCTAGTGAGCTTCCCTGGTGGCTCAGACGGTAAAGCGTCCGCCTCCAATGCAGGAGACCCGGGTTCAATCCCTGGGTCAGGAAGATCCCCTGGAGAAGGAAATGGCACCCCACTCCCATACTCTTGCCTGGAAAATCCCGTGGACAGAGAAGCCTGGTAGACTACAGTCCATGGGATCTCAAAGAGTCGGACACGACTGAGTGACTTCAATTCACTTCACTTCACATACACTCTAATAAACATATGAACTAACAAGTCCATACTTTCTATAACTTTTTATTCAATGACTCGTTTTCTCAATTCTTTCTTTTCTCCTGCACAGTGCCTGGCGTTCTAATGTAACTGTATTTAAGTTAGCACATGCTATGCAAAGCTCATGGTTTGCCTTATGTCTCTGTTTTTGTACTTTAATTCACTAAAAGGAATGGCTGCTTGGTACTTGTTTGAACTTGGATTGAAAAAAAAAAAAAAAAAAAGGCTACATTTTTCTTTATAAAGGCAAGGAAAGAAAATGTACCACTAGGATAAGACTAAGCATGAAAGACTTCATCTGAGAGGGACAATTTGTCAGAAAATTATGAGGAGGTACAAACAGAGGGTTATAATGGAAGCAGTCCTGCAACATTAACTGTACCATTCACTCTCATAAATTCTGTAATAAATCCACACACACCACATTGAGGGGTGGAACAGACCGGATGGTCTTCCAGCAGGCAGGCTCCCACTGCTGGCACTCCCCCATGGAGTGGTCGTCATGCCACAGAAATTATGCACCCCCCTTCTCCTTGGCTTGGAGTGGGCGCCTTGATTCACATATGGAGGAATTAATTGGGAAAATGGAAATGGCAGCTCAGAAAAGTGGACCAAAGCTATGATCCTAAATCACCTTCAGAATGGTCTTTCATCATGAGCAATTAGTTACTCAGCAAAATATAGTTTAATGAGAGCAAAGACTAGGTTGGAGTCACAGGGATAAAATAACCTTTATGAATATCATTGTCCCTTTTATAAAAGTGCCATTAATAAGCATCATCACTCTATCCAGAAATTAAAACAAACACTTCCTTTGCCAAACTCAAAAGTATAGTCATGTCTGGAACTTACAGAGGGGTTTTCACTGTTCTTATTACTGACTATAAGAGATTAGGTACATTTCCCCCTTAAATTAAAATAGTTCTGGTGATTGAGTATCTTTTGCCTAACAAATTTCAAATGTACTTAAAAAGCAATGATGTCTTACTTATACATCTATTGGTATTGTGTGAATGCACTAAAGTAGACAGGAAAGTAAATTATTAAATGAATAATTTGGAATTAATTTAATTTTAACTGAATTTTGTTAACATTAATGCAATGAACAGTGGCAGAAAGAGCATGAACTTTAAAACTGTAGAACCCAGCTTCTAACCTTGCTCATCAGTGTGGCCTTGGGAAATTTATCTAATTTCCCTTACCTATGGGTCTTCAACTGCCAAAGGGGATATAATATTTACTTTGCAGTGTTGTGAAATTCAGTAAGGTCTGGTCTATAAAGCATATAATCTGGGTGAATACAAATCAGATGCTAAATAAATACAAGCTGCAGGGCATCTCCAACATCACTCTCAGATCTAAAGATTATAGCCTAAGGGTTATAATTAAGGGTGTTACAAAAATAATTCAGAATGCAGTATCAATCAGGTAATCATTTAAAACTCTGAACATTAAAGAAACTCAGAGCATTTAGGATAAAGAACAGAAATCTCACTCTATCATCCAGTCAGTTTTTAAGTGTTATATTTGTCCAAATAGTTCAAAATGAAATTAGCTCACTCTGGAAAATGAGCTCCCTCATTCAGACATGGCTTCCCTGGTGGCCCAGACAGTAAAGAATCTGCCTGCAATGCAGGAGACCCAGATTCTGTCCCTGGGTCAAGAAGATCCCCTGGAGAAGGGAATGGCTACCCACTCCAGTATTCTTGGCTGGAAAATTCCATGGAGAAACGAGCCTGGTGGGCTATAGTTCATGGGGTCACAAAGAGTTGGACATGACTGAGAGACTAACACTTCATTCAGACAGGACAGTAGGGTTTCTTTCAGGTAATGCTAGTTTTCAAACTAAACATCTTGGTGTCATCCAAATCATGATAATGGTTAACAGCTGAACTGTTTCTCTTAAAAGTTTTGGGTAAAGTTTTTATATAACAGCATGAAATTAGAATTTCAAAAGAAGTCTTTATTATCCTTCCATCATGCCAAGGAAATAAAACATTTCTCTGACAAAATGTATACTATAAAATAGCTCATTATGAATAACTAATAAGGCATGGAAATAATGTTTGTCATTGCACATAGCTGGCACTGAGTAGTTACTCTGAGGCTCTATGGTAAACAGTTTTGTATGAGTTCACTCACTACTTCTAATATCTCTGTGGGTTAACACTAATTGACCATTTTGCAGATGAAGAAACGAGTTAGAGAAGTTAAGTGACTCACACAAGACCACCCTTCTAAGCAGTAGTACTGGAGTTAGAATGGGAATCAGGCTGTCTCAAAGCTCATGCTCTTAACCTTTATGCATATCATTAGTAAAAAGAAGATTATAAACACTATTTATTTTTAATACCTGTGTTTTTGGATCCTTTTATGCTTCTAGTACTGTGTTATGCTCAATGTTAATAGAATCATTAACTCAGATAATGTATGGGATAACTGAAGTAAGCATAGCAGAAATATGAGTAATAATTATAATAATGGTGAAGTCTTAGCTGTTACGATATGACAGGCACTTCTGAAGAACTTCCATTATTTTCATTGTTTTGATGTTTACAACAATCTAATAAAAATAGCATTTAAATAATTTATTGACTCTAATATAGCTAATCAGCAGCAAAATCAGAATTTGGATGCAAAGGTCTGGTCCCAAGTTCATTGCTTGATGGATGATGAGAGGTGTTTTTGGAAATACCAGCAATCTGAGGTACTTTGCTATTGACACCAGTTTTCTATGGGAAAATATCTTACCAACGTGTGGTAGAGACTCAAGCTATTTCCCTGGTTATATAATAATTGTGATTATAGAAATGAACTCATGTTATGTTCTTAAATTGTTGCATACACAAAGCAGATGGTGATATATCTGTAGGTTTTGAAAGGAATAAAGCTTGGCTATAAAGAGCATGAGCTTCAGAAGTTTTTAAAGTCTGATTCTGAGTCTATTTTTTATAACTACTCTGTGAGAAATGCAAATAAAAACCCACATCCCTGCTTTTGCCCTGTGGACCATTTGAATAAAATTCCTCCCCTTTTCTACTTTCTCCTGTTATTCATCCCTTTCATCTTTTTTCAGTAACTGGAGACTAGTTTATAATCACTGGGGGCTTATTTTGTGTGCTGTATCTTGTATTTTTTAAATAAAAGTAAATTCAGGAAATCACTAATATCCTAAATATGAGACCACGTTGGGTCAACAGATTTCTCTAGAAAAATCTCCATATGCCCTTGATTTCAACTGTTAAATGAAGAGACTTTTAAGGAAGGTGTGTTGATTGTGGTGGGCAGGCTGAGGCTTCATAGTAGGAGGTACCTTCCCAAGAGAGGCTGGAAGTCAGGAAACACAGTTCTCTTTTTCTCACACATGAGGTTCCAATTACTTTTTCTAGAGGGATTGTAATAAGTGATGGCACAGAGGGTCTGCGGTTTGGTGGTAAATTACAAGTACTTGCCAGCCTTAATTACCAATAGACCTGGCCTCAAGAAAGATGAAGTAGGATAGGGCAGAACTGAGCATTTTACATAAAAAAATCCAAGCTTTTTTTTTTTCTTCTTCATGAAAAGAAAAAAAAGACTGAGATTTTACTGTAGTTATTACTGATGGAGTCAGTAAGAGCTAGTAATTGGAACTTCAAAGGACTATCGTTTCACTGAAAAACTATCTTACCTAAGTGCTTTGGGACTCTGGGAGAAAATGTGCTCTGCTTGTCTTCTTATCAGGAGAGGCTGATCAGCTTGACTGAATGACGTGAAAGGACTTGAGCAATGCCATTCTGGTACTAAGTGAGGGTGAAATTTCAGCGGAAAACAAAAAAGACCCGCACATGAAAATCGACATTCAGCAGCATCTGATGCAGTTTTACAGAAAGAACTAGTGGAAAAATCAAGATGTTAAATTTGAGGCTCCCTCTACTGAAAGTGAATCTAGACCTTTAAAAATTATAAGTGGTCAACCAAAATGTATTACCTACTGTGTGCCTGGAGAAGATAAGAGGATAAATGAGATAGTAAGACCTGATTCTGCTCCTTGAGGGATTCCCACATTATGGGACTTTGGGAAAGCCAGTGGAGGAGACAGTACCTATTTAGATGAACCATAATTATATAATGAAAACAACACTACAGAGATAAGATATATGACTAAAAACACACGTATGGATAAATCTGCCAGAAAGGGATACCTAAATTAATAAACAAACCAACTAATAAACAGGATCTACATAAGACAGCTGGCTGTCAGATTTCTGGCTTACGAGGCAGCAGTTTAGCTTAGCTGGCAGCTCTCTGTTATTGTTAAGGAGAACAAGAGAACCACGACATTGTTAATCGGCTATACCCCAATACAAAATTGGTGTTAAAAAATTTAAAAAAGGAGAACAAAAGAAACCCTTATAGGTTTCCAGTGGTGGTATCAACTGATCCCATAACTTTAGGGATAAAATTTGACATTAAAAGCCAATATTTCTAGACATCCACTCGAAACTCTAGAACCTAGAGAAACTCTTGTACACGTGCAATCACACTTATAAATATACAAAAATGTTCTGAGCATCACTGTTTGTGAGAGCAAATTAAACAACAAAAATACTTAGGAAACAACTCAGAAGGAAAATTGGTAAATAAGTCAGTTCTATTAATAATGAAATAAATAATAAATAAATTGTAGGAATAAACATTAACAGGAATAAACCTCACAAATAGATTGTTGACTTAAAAACAATAGTGTTGGAGGTTTACACACATACATGCACTCACATGAACTAAATAAAGTAAGAAAAAAAAACTTGTGGTCCTATATAGATAGAGTTAGGAGATATTGGTAAAGTTTATTTTTCCAGCTAAGGGATGTGGCACAGGTGTTCATTTCAACATTTATTATTGTTATCAATATTACCATTTGTGCCTTATATACACAGTGTATATATTTTGGGGGTAAGAATATATTTTACATTAAATAAATAAAAGTGTTAATAATGGCAGCTGTCTGTACTACTGATGTAGGTAATCAAGTTTGGGCCTGCTTTCCTGGAATATGTTAGATCTTAAGTGCAGGTGCTACCGGGCATCGTTAAACTTGGTATTCGGAATACAAAACTGCTTTTTCAATGTAGAAGTAAATAAAAACCACTGCATAGACTATGAAGCGTTCCCTGTGCTTATGAGACCTGAAGCAACAGGGGTAATTGGTGGTTTTATCTCAATCTTTCCCATGTCAAGGTGGGCCTATGGAAAGGCACAAACCTTAGTGAAATGAAGAGCTAGTAGCCTTTCAGTGCAGGTAACATTAAAGATGGATATTTACCCACAAACACTTATGAAGGGCTAATCATCTGGAAGGCATCATCCTCTGCCTTGGGAATACAGTAGTGGAAAAAAGCATCAAAACCCTAGGCCTCATGGAACTTACATTCCATCCGTGGAGAGGGTAACAGACAATAAACAAGGTCATATAAAAAGAAACCATTTTGTAATAAACACACCAGTGTGAGGATAAACAAGCAGTTAAGAATGAATGAAATGTGGCTATTTCACATTGAAGTTTCACATGTGCATGTGTGCTAAGTCACTTCAGTCGTGTTTGATTCTTTGAGACTCTGTGGACTGCAGCAACCCACTGGGTTGCCATGCCCTCCTTCAGGGGATCTTCCCAGCCCAGCTATGGAACCCATGTCTCTTACGCCTCCTACACTGGCAGGTAGAATCTTTACCACTAGTGCCACCTGGGAAGCCCAGGCTTCATGTAAGTCTATCCATAGGTTCTGGCTAGGAAACAAAATGCATTTAGGATGAGGACACAACTTAAGAACTGGCTGGATACATGGAGATGAAAAAGTTCATCCCAAAGTAACGGTTCTGTTAGAAAGTGAAATGAAGAAAACTGTGGGAGGAGCAAGTTTTTAGATGGACACACTAACAAATGATGGCATGTTGCAACATACTTTAGCCATCTCAGGTAGACGGCAAATGGCTGTGGATAAAATATCACTTGGTTAATGAGGAAGATAAAGTATGAATAGTCACAAGGGTGAGATGGGGTTATGTGCTGTGTCATTTACTAAAATATTAGAAGGAGCACAGGATTTAAGACTCAGAAAAAATACAGTATTTCATATTTCCCCAAAATTGACCTTAAAGAAATTTAGCTTTAAAAAGTCAGTAAGTGGAAATTTAAATATAGCATTGTATGCAATATCAACTATAGAAAGGTACAATAAAAGAAAAGAATGTATGATAAAAGATAGTGACTCCACAGCCAACAGCCATAAACAGAAAGATATAAAAAGGTCGATCATCTTCTAAATATATACTTTTAAATAGATAATAAATAAAATATTTAAAATGAAAAAAAAGTATGTGGCAACTGAAGAAACCAAAGGGATTGCATAAGAATGTCTCTCACATATTTGCATTTTTAGACATTAAAATACAATATGATCCAGGATCTATCTATCCTTGATGTTTATATGTGTATGTGACTACATGCTCAGTCATGTTTGACTCACTGCAACCCCATGGACTGTAGCCATCAGGCTCCTCTGTCCATGGGATTTCCCAGGCAAGAATACTGGAGTGGGTTGACATTTCCCTCTCTATGTGAATAAGTGTATATATGTGTAAGTATACATGTATTCATGTATATATGTGTGCGTGTGTCTATTTGTGTATTTATGCGTGTGTGTGTGTACTAGAACTTACTGTGGTCTTGATAAATTAATTGATAAATTAGTGTCAGATCCAAAAAAAGGAATTAGGATCCTGTGATTAGAGTTATAGACAGGGAGATTACAACAAGATATCAAGATATCAAATAACAACAAAACTATCCAGTCATTTAATGGGATGGTTTGCTTATCATCCAAAGGAGGGTTTGAGCAGATACTGAGTGACCAGATGGAGGGAATGGTGTAGAGAGAACGCTAGAAACATATGGGTGGTTGAACTAAAAATGTTCCAGGTCCTTTTCTGGGATTTTCTTTCATCCAACATTCATCCCACTCATCATACAAGTCCCTAAGAATTTTTTTTTCCTAATTTATTCAACTAACTGATTGTTTCCATTATTCTCCACATCTGGGTACTCTTGACTTTTCAGTCACAACATTCATGACTTTCCTCTTCATCTTCACCCCGTAAATGGCACTTAACGTTTCCATGCTTCCTTTTGCTGGCTAGTTAATGTGTCTAATCAAATTAAGTTGCAGTTGGATGCCACCAACTTTTACTCAGTACTCTCATGACTAAAAAGGATACTTCATTATTATATTCATTTTCAACTTTCAAATATAGAGCTAATTCACTTACTGTGAACACTTAAACCAAGAAAAGACTATTGCCTGGGCAGAATGCCTGGTTTGATAGGTCTGCTGGATTAGTCCATTATATTGAATCACAAAGACAATAAAAAGCAACCAAACAGCAACAACAAAAGCATATAATTGGGTTAATACTGATCTTCAGAAAATGATGTTTTAAAATCTCTCCCTTCAACTCATGCCTACACTTATCAACTCTCATAGCCAGGAAATTATGGTTTATATCTCTCCTCAGTTTCTCACCCTGTAGTATAAAGTCATTTCCTTTGTCTTGATTCTCTGCAGCTGGGTATCTCAATAGCAAAGTGATATTATTTTCCACAAAATGAGAAACAGAATAAGGTCATATCAACCATAGAGATCATGTGTAACACTGGCCATAATGATGGACTCCAAGATGCATCATAAAACAGGTTGGCAGCTACACTTGCTGTGCTGAAAACACAATATTTTGATAGCAATAGCATGCCCAGTTTGCTCAAATAAAAGATGTTAACAGCCACATATTTTCATGTATTGGATGGCAACAGTTAAAATGAAAGTGAAATACATTTTGTGCAGATCAATAACACTCCCCAAACAACTTACTCACCATTTACTACTTCTTACTATAGTAAGGCAAGTGGTTTTTGGTATTCATGCTAGAAATAGATATAGTCCTAATGTATTAGTGAAAACATTAAATTGATTTTGTTTTACCGATCTAATGCAAGATGATTATAAATTATTTCACTTTTCAAGTACATATAACTTAATCTAATGTATAGTATTCAGGACTGCTAAAATCTGCAATTACTTTAGTAATTTGGATTTTTTCTAAACCATTATGAGTCACTGTATGGATAGAGTATGTTACTTTACAAAAATTATCTTGATACAAGAATTACAACCTTATATTTCCATTTATTTCAGATATACATAAATAGCTTACATAGCTAAAGGAAGGATGGCCTTCTGTTTAGATTATTAAAAATAAAATATGATTTAAGAAACAAGAAGAGAAAGACATGTATAAAATAAAAGCCAAGACTCCTATAGAAATAAACTCCTTTTCATTATCCTAAGGAATATGTTGACATTTACATTTTGGCCAGCTGGGGTTCAAATTAAATAGCTCCATAGGTAACAGAGACGGCCTGTGTGGATCCTGAGGATAGAGATGACTGTTTCAATTATTTTCCTTGAATGGCTTACCAGCCTTGGCCTCAGCATGTGGCAAGGTATTAGGAGGCTGATGCATGAAGCCATGTAATTACTCATTTAAGCCTATTTCCTTAATTAATTTAAACATGCTTCAGGAATGTACATCTCAAAATTCCTGTAGCTTGGTCACTGCATAGAATCAACACTCCCTAAGGTGAGAAAGTTGATCCTATTTTTCATGAACTTTTAAAAGATGTCTTTTAATGGAGAAAAAGAATGCTTAAAACTGTAAGACTTGAAGAAAATTCTACTCTTCCTCTCTTTAAGAAAAATAAACAGTTTTTAAAGAATAATGATGTTGAAGTTGCCATCAGCAACTGGGAGGAGAGAGTGAGATGTATGGAAAGAGTAATATTGAAACTTACATTACCATATGTAAAATAGATAGCCAATGGGGAATTTGCCGTATGGCCCAGGAAACTCAAACAAGGGCTCTGTGTCAATCTAGAGGGGTGGGATGGAGGGAGATGGGAGGGAGTTTCAAAAGGGAGGAGATATATGTATACCTATGGCTGATTCATGTTGAGGTTTGACAGAAAACAACAAAATTCTGTAAAGCAATCATCCTTCAATAAAAAAATAAACTAAAAAAAAAAAAAGAGAGAGAGCATAAAAAAATCTGCAGGGTGTATACATTGTCCCTACTGTGTGATATATGAATTGTAAATGAAGCCCAGACATGATTAAGTAAATGTAGGAGAAGAGCTCAGAAGAACAAAAAGACTACAGGTAGAGCTGGTGAGTGTCAAATACTCATAAGGTTTTTTTTTTCCTGGAGGAGGAGGGTGGGTATGGAGATGAGCCAGCTCCTGAGGCAAAATAATAGTTCAAATGTGTTACCAGAGCCTCATAAAGCTGTCATTCTGCTAGTAGCCTCCAACTCCACTTCTAGCCCACCCACAGGCTCACAGGCCTTGATCAGCAACATTGAACTTGCATCCACGTCTAATAAGCAGTTATTTTCTCCAGTGCTAAAACACATTGAATCCTGCCCATCTCTTTGTCTTTCATTTCTTTTCTTGGAGGCACACCTTTCAAAATGTGCACTGTATTGGAAAAAAATGGAAACCTTTGCTCAGCTCTTTTTACTTCATGAGCATATGCTGTTTTATCATGATTTGCACAGTTCTACTATTTCCTCTTTGGAAGCTTAGGCCACCTGCCCCCAGGCTCCTACTGCACACAGCCGCAGTGCCCTACACTGTGGACAGATGCTGAACTCATTTTCTCTTTTGAGATTCTATTTCTAGTTAGAATTAGGTATTAGTGAAGTCAGAAAGAAACTACTCTTGCTAAATCAATACACAGCAGAGTTTTTATTTTTTTTAAGGCAGCCCCACATAGGAAGATCAGTGAAGTTAAATAGCCAGCTTTACCTGCACCCCTGAGGATGCAGAGTTCTAAAGAATAATAGCAATTTGGTCAGCAAAGAAAGATACCTGCTTGGATGTGAAGATATCTGAAGTCTCTAAGCAAAGGCAGAATGGTTTAAAGGCAGAGTAGAGAAATTTAAGAATTTAGCCAGTAAACATGAAATGGGCTAAACTAGACTTTGTAGAAACAGCTAATTTTGCCTTATCTGCGAAACAGATAAGACATCCTCAGAGGTTTACTGTTCACAGTCAAGACTCAGGCAAAATTCATCTGTGGATTATACAATGGTTTGGCTAATTATTAATTTTCATAAGATAGCAATTTAATTCCTAGTTTATCTTTTATTTACCATAAAAGATGGTATCTGATAAAATAAGATACCATGCTATCTGATAAGGTAAGATTCCCATCTGATGATAATTATAGACATTGTTCCATGAAGCCGAGGAAAATTCCAAGATTTAGATTTGACCATGCAGTATCTTATCTAAAAAGCAAATACAGAGTGGTATATAAAGTATTTCCAAGGAACTTATGATTTACAATATTAGTTTTAATGTGAAATATTTTTTCTAAAAGCAGACTGATTTCTTAGATTCCCAGGTTTAGCAAGCAATTCATGCTGGTCAATTAAAAGTTTTCTAATGTCCTAATAAATCAATATACTATGCTGTCTCATGCTCTACACCCTCCACACTCAAATGGCAGGTAGTAATATATGTGTATTATAATTACATATTGAATGCAGTCATCAAATATATGACAGTCTTCAAAATTCCAAGACAAACTTGTAAAGATTAAGATGAATAACTTTCAATTAACAACTAATAAAGCTGTATCTTCCTTGAACCAAAGCAATGGGTATTAAATCATGGCGGTACTTACCACAGTGAAGTTCATCACTTTCAAAATCCAAATGGTCATGGCTAAGTTAACTATCATGGTAACCAACAGCAGAAGGACAAAGAAGTACAAGCACCTCTTTCGCCATCCATAAATTCCCACCGGGTAAAGTTGTGCATTCTCAGCCCTTGGCAGGTTATTGTGTTGTGTTGCTAGTATGTATTGTTCTCGTGTCATCTGAGAAAAAAAGAAAAGAAGCATTCCAAGATAAAGTCAATGACTTTTTAATCAAAAGGCACAAGATATCTAAGAATAATGGGCAGTGGGTCCTCTGTGAGTAATGAAAATTAATTAATTTGGTTAACACTACAAGGTTGCAAACCCTTCAAATTCTTATCATCAGTTTTGATTTTTGGAGTTATTTAACTACCTGTTATATCTCTAAAATACAAAATTCTAAGATTTTTAACATTCTTAGATACTATATCTCTAAGATACAGTATTTTCAGTGGGATTTGCCCAATCTTAACACTAGCTTGTCTCTCAGGAGTCTGTGGAGATTCTCAGCTCTACTTCCATTTGCCTAAAACCCAGCAACTTTATGTTCAGCTGTGCTACTCTTGGAATAAGTTTCACCATTTCTAGAGTAGACGGAGGCCAACTGTATCACAATGCATTTTTTGGACTTTATCTAAAAACACAGGATATAATTAGCTCAGTGTATGTGCTTTAATAAAAAGTCAGTGTGTTTGGAAAAACCTATGGAGAGAAAATCACTATTATTTAGAATTATATAGATGTGCTCAGTGCTCAGATGCTCAGTTGTGTCTAACTCTTTGTTAACCTATGGTCTGTAGCCCACCAGGCTCATTTGTCCATGGGATTCTCCAGGCAAGAATATTGGAATGGAATGCCAACTCTTCCTCCAGGAGATCTTCCCTGGGAAGATCAAACCCACCTCTCTTATATCTCCTGCATTGGCAGGTGGATTCTTTACCAATAATGCCATTTGGAAAGCAACTATGTAATTAAAACATATTTTTAGAACTTTGTTGATTATTTATTTTGGTTGCATTTTGATGAGTTATCAGTATAAAATTGATCTCTGAAAGAACAAACTGCATATTCATTATCCTGTAACATAACACGCTGATATCAGGAAAAGTCCGTTCTGGAAAATGGGATATGTATTCTTTGGTGGTATACAAATTTAGGTGTTAAATGAATTTTTTCAAAGAGCAAATACATTATTTACTGTCTGATACAACATAAAGAAATGGATAAGAAATGTTAATGCATATGTACTGGGTATACAGTTTTCATAATAATGTGTTCATCACCTGGAGGATGGAAACTTTAATTTTTATAAAATGTGATTTTCTATAGGACAATAGTTGTTCAGCTTTTTTTTTTTTCTTTTTTAGGTTTTTCTCAGATTTCTTGTGCATGCAATAAATAATGACTACATCAACAGAAATACTGCTGAATAAATCATACAACAATTAAAAACCACATTAATAATCAAAATTATTGGTTTAGTCCCAAAATATAATGTGAAATTATTAATTTATGATATTTATTGAACCAATCTTATACTAAATAAAATGTTGAACTGTATATTGAGAAATGCAAAAACCTCAAGTTATATGGCTTTTTCCCATTTTCTTTTTATTTTAGAGCTATAATTTCAAATTGCATTAATGCACTGTTACGTATTATCTTTCCAATTTTTTATGAGTGATATATATTAGGCTGGTGCTGCTAAATCACTTTGGTCATGTCCAACTCTTTGTGACCCCATGGACTGTAGCCTGCCAGGCTCCTCCATCCATGGGATTCTTCAGGCAAGAATACTGGAGTGGGTTGCCATTTCCTCCTCCAGGGGATTTTCCCAACCCAGGGATCAAACCCAGCCCTCCTGGATTGCAGGCAGATTCTTTACCACTGTTCCACTCCTGAGTAATATAATAAAAATGGCTTCTTATATTAAATTATCATTTTAAGTGTATTAGAAGACCTAATATGACTAAATGATTAAGAACACTCTTTCATAATATAAAAAATTACCCTTTTTACTGTCATTATTATTATTTGAGTTAATCTTTAACATTTCCTTGAAAGTACCAAAAAGCTTTAGTCCCTAATTGCAGTTAGAGGGGTGAGTCTAACTTACGGAATGCTATGAAATGTGAAGTGACATAACAGGTGACAGCATACCACAGGAATCCACTTTGCCTAAAGATTTCGGTGGAGCTTTGATAGTTCTGATAATGGTTATGATTACAGAGTAGAAAACGTATTAATAGGAAGAGGATAAAGGGAACACTAGGGACAGCCACAGTTAAAGGGAAGAACAAGGAAGAGCCTTGTTGTTGGAAAGAGGGAGTATGGACATGAGAGGGGAGCAGAAGAGTCCAGAAGCCTGATCGTGTCCAGCTGACAAGGAAGAGACCGTCCCCCGTGAAGCTGGTCTCTGAAGTCACAGTAAAATGATATGACTATTCAGACCAGCCATTGCCTTTAATCTCACAATGCAGCAGACTGCCTTTTTAGAATATTCTATTCCTACAAATTCCATTTAGACATGAAGGTGAGAATACCATTCCTTATAAAAGAAATGAGAACTTGATAAATCTCTGAAATAAAACAAATACACATTACAAAGAAAACAGTCCTTCAGTAACAAAATTGATTTTTTGGCAAAACAACAGAAATTCAGTAAATATATCAAAAGTCTCTAACAATTTGAAAAAGCAAATAGCATACAAAAGGCCAAGAGTAAAGGTTGTCAAGAAAATGAAAAATGTGTTAATTAACACTTTTATCAATTCAAGAAATTCTAACTTAAGAAAGTATCACAGTTTTACATTTCATACCAGATTTTATGTCTAATAGCATTCATTAGAATCAAATAACCAGGTCTTAGTTAATATCAAGGAAGTCTTCAGCGTTCTTGGATTTAGATGTTTATCAGTGTTCACATTAGGATAAATGCATTTACTTCTGTCGCCTTTAATTTAGGGCTTCCTTTGTGGCTCAGATGGTAAAGAATCCTCCTGCAATGCAGGATACCTGGGTTCAATCCCTGGGTTGGGAAGATCTCCTGGAGGAGGGCAAGGTTAACCACTCCAGTATTCTGGCCTGGTGAATTCCATGGACTGTATAGTCCACGGGTTTGCAAAGAGTCCAACTTGACTGAGCGATTTTCACCTTCCTTTAATTCCAGGGAAAGAAAGTGAAAGTGTTAGTCGCTTAGTTGTGTCTGACTCTTGCGACCCCATGGACTATAGCCCGTCAGGCTCATCTGTCCACAGGGATTCTCCAGGTAAGAATACTGGAATGGGTTGCCATTGCCTTCTCCAGGGAATCTTCCCAACCCAGGATCAACCTGGGTCTCCTGCACTGCAGGCAGATTCTTTACCATCTGAGCCACCAGGAAAGCTCAGGTCAGGGAAGGGATAATTTAAATCTGGACTTTGCACTCGCTTTTACAAAGAAATATGTTTTCAAAACGTGAGTACAATTTCCAGCAAGATGTTATGAGGTTAGATGAAAGACACATGGGTCAATAGAATCAGTTGCTGCTGCTGCTTAGGAGCTTCAGCCGTGGCTGACTCTGCGACCCCATCGACAGCACCCCACCAGGCTCCTCTGTCCATGGGATTCTCTAGGCAAGAATACTGGAGTGGGTTGCCATTTCCTTCTCCGCAATAGAACTAGACCTTGTGAATTTTTCAATTCCATGCTTTTTCTCCAAAGGCATGGAAAATATGGTTTTCAGAAAGGGTTATTTTGTTTAGAATTTTTAATAACTTAATGTATAAAGACTAGAAGAGAATGAATTAATCATTAATCACTAATTACTTAAACATAGTTCATCACTAATAACTGACCTCTTGAGAATTCTGGTAAAAATCTTCTTAAGCTGGATGGAATGGGAGAGAAATCAGAGTATCAGAGTCCATTAGCTATTATTCCCCTGCCTCACAGAAGGGGACAACCGTCCAAAATACTAAGTCCAAGGGAATGTTATAAATATTCTAATCTACATGACTCATTATTTAGTTGTTTTGTATATACTCAGATCAGGGCACAGAATTTGAGACTCCAGGCAGAAGTGGGCCTTTATTTGATAAAATACTTTTTTAGTGACAAATATGTGCAGGTAGAGTTCAAGTTTGCAGCACTCATGAATTTCAGATAGTTAGGGAAAATACAATAAACAAATAACATATAAATATATAAAATAGCACATCAAGTATCAATGTTCTCTGAAGATGAAAAATACAACAGTATAATGGATTCATTATACAAGTAATGAAATATTAGTTAGTGATAGATGCTATGAAGATAATATGCATGGTGTTATAATGGACAGGAGAGGAATTAGTTTAAAAGTAGTAGCAGGAGAATGCCTCACAAAGGATGTAACAGTAAGATGAAATTAAAATGATGGATATCTTCTATGAAGAAAATTTCAAAAGATCTTTGATGATCTATTTGAAGCCCTAACTAGAATGGGCTAAATAGAAAATAAAAAGAAAAAAATGAAGAAGTGGAGAGTACAGACATTTTTTGAGGAGTAGAGAAGAACAAAAGAATGGGATTTCAGATGAGAATATGAAGTCTGTTGTCAGAGTATTAAATCAGGGACCAGAAAGATCCCCTGGAGAAGGGAAAGGCTACCCACTCCAATATTCTGGCCTGGAAAATTCCATGGACCGTATAGTCCATGGGGTCGAAAATAGTTGGACATGACTGAGCGACTTTCATTTTCACTTTCAGGCAACTGGGAGCAACAAGGTGGGGATATATTTGTTGTTGTTTAGTTGCTAAGTCATGTCTGACTCTGTGACCCCACTCACAGAAGCACGCCAGGCTTTTCTGTCCTTTACTATCTCTTGGAGTTTGCTCAAACTCATGTCCATCGAGTTGATGATACCATCCAAACATCTCACCCTCTGTCTGTCCCTTCTCTTCTTGCCCTCAATCTTTCCCAGCATCAGGGTCTTTTCCAATGAGTGAGCTCCTCACATCAGATGGCCAAAGTATTGGAGCTTCAGCTTCAACATTAGTCCTTCCAATGAATATTCAGGGTTGATTTCCTTTAAGACTGACTGGTTTGATACTCTTGCTGTCCAAGGGACTCTCAAGAGTTTTCTCCATCACCACAGTTTGAAATCTTCACTTCTTTGGTGCTCAGCTTTCTCTACGGTCCAACTCTCACATCTGTACATCACTGCTTTGCAAGTCTCTTTTAATTTCATGGCTTCAGTCACTGTCCTTAGTGATTTGGGAGCCCAAGAGAAGAAAAACTGTCACTGCTTCCACGTTCTCCCCTTCTATGTGCCATGAAGTGATGGGACTAGATACCATGATCTTAGATTTTTTTATGTTGGGTTTCAAGCCAACTTTTTCACTCTCCTCTTTCACCCTCATTAAGAGGCTCTTTAGTTCATCTTCACTTTCTGCCATTTAGAATGGTATCATCTGCATATCTGAGGTTGTGATATTTCTCCCGGCAATCTTGATTCCAGCCCAGCATTTCTATGTAGAGATGTACTCTGCATGCAATTAAATAAGCAGAATGACAATATACAACCTTGTCACACTCTTTTCCCAATTTTGAAGCAGTCAGTTTTTCCATGTTCAGTTCTAAATGTTGCTTCTTGATCTGCATATAGATTTCTAAGGAGACAGATAAGGTGGACTGGAACTCCCATCTCATAGAATTTCCCACAGTTCGTCGTGATCCACATAGTCAAGGACTTAAGCACAGTCAATGAAGGAGAAAGAGATGTTTTTCTGGAACTCTCTTGCTTTCTCCATGATCCAGTGAAAGTTGGCAATTTGATCTCTGGTTCCTCTGCCTCTTTGAAACCCAGCTTGTACATCTGGAAGTTCTTGGTTTTCACATACTGCTGAAGCCTAGCTTGAAGGTTTTAGGGCAAAACCTTACTAGCATGTGAAATGAGTGTAACTAGAAGGTAGTTTTAACATTCTTTTTGGCATTGTCCTTCTTTGAGGTTGCAATGAAAACTAGCATTTTCCAGTTCTGTGGCCACTGCTGAGTTTTCCAAATTTGCTGACATATTGAGTGCAGCACTTTAACAACATCATCTTTAAGGATCTTAAATAGCTCAGCTAGAATTCCATTACACCCACTAGCTTTATTTGTAGTAATGCTTCCTAAGATCTACTTGACTTTACACTCTAGGATGTCTGCTCTTGGTCAACGACCACACCATCTTGGTTGTCTGAGTCATTAGACCTTTTTCGTGTAGCTCTTTTGTATACTCTTGCCACCTCTTCTTAATCTCTTCTGCTTCTGCTAGGTCCTTACAGTTGCTGTCCTTTACTGCACCCATCCTTGCATGAAATACTCCCTTGAGATCTCCAATTTTCTTGATGAGATCTCGACTCTCTCCATTCTGTTGTTATCCTCTGTCTTTGTATTGTTCATTTAAGGAAGTCTTTATCTCTGCTATTCCTGGAACTCTGCATTCAGTTGGGTATATATTTCCCTTTCTCTCTTGCCTTTCACTTTTCTTCTTTCCTCAGCTATTTGTAAAGCCTCCTCAGATAACCACTTTGCCTTCTTGCATTTCTTTTTCTTTGGGATGGTTTTGGTCACTGCCTCCTGTACATTGTTACTAATTTCTGTCCTTAGCTCTTCAGGCACTCTGTCTACCAGATGTAATCCCTTGAATTTATCCATCACCTCCAGTGTATATCCATAAGGGCTTTGATTTAGGGCATACCTGAATGGCCTAGTGCTTTTCCCTACTTTCTTCAATTTGAGCCTGAATTTTGCAGAAGGAGCTCATGACTGAAACCACGGTCAGCTCCAGGTCTTTTTCTGCTGATTGTATAGGGCTTCTCCATCTTTGGCTGCTAAGAACAGAGTCAATTTGATTTCCGTATTGACCACTTGGTGATGTCCATGTGTAGAATCATCTCTTGTGTTGTTGGAAGAGGGCATTTTCTAAGACCGGTGTGTTTTCTAGACAAAACTCTGTTAGCCTTTGCCCTGTTTCATTCTATACTCCAAGGCCAAACCTTCCTATTACTCCAGATATCCCTTGACTTCTACTTTTGCATTCCAATCCCTTATGATGAAAAGGGTATCTTTTTTGGTGATAGTTCTAGATGGTGTCGTAGGTCTTCATAAAACTTGTCAGCTTCTTTAGCATCAGTGAATGGTGCATAGACTTGGATTACTGTGATGTTGAATGGCTTGCCTTGGAAAGGAACCAAGGCATCTCAGTTTTGAGATTATACCCTGGTACTCTATTTCAGACTCTTTTGTTGACTATGAGGGCAACTCCATTTCTTCTAAGGGATTCTTGCCCACAGTACTAGATATGATGGTTACCTGAATTAAATTTGCCCATTCCCATCCCTTTTAGTTCACTTATTCCTAAGATATCTATGGTTTAATCTTGCCATCTCCTGCTTGACCATGTCCAATTTACCTTGATTCATGGACCTAACATTCCAGGTTCCTATGCAATATTAATCTTTCCAGCATCAAATTTTACTTTCACCACCAGACACATCCACAGCTAAGCACTGTCTCTGCTTTGACCCAGTCACATCATTCTTTCTTGAGCTATTAGTCATTGCCCTTCACTCTTGCCCAGGACATATTGGACAGCTTCTGAACAGGGGGGCTCATATTCCCATGTCGTATCTTTTTGCCTTTTCATACTGTCCATGGGGTTCTCTATGCAAGAATATCTAGTAGGTTGCCATTCTCTTCTCCAGTAGACCGTGTTCTGTTGGAAATATCTGTATGGTCTGTCTGTTTTGGGTGGCCCTGCATGGCATGGCTCACAGATTGATTAAGGCAAACATCTTTTTCACAATAAGACAAGACTGTGATCCATAAAGGCTGTGTGTGTGTGTGAAACATAGACAGGTTATAATGATCATAATTCAACAAGAATAATTCTTCGTCTTAGTTATGTACTAGTATTCTGACTCACATCGGCGTATAGAAATCTGAAATTAGCTATGCTGTGGTTAAAGTTTGCTTTGAGATTCCCTCTTGCTCTGAGCCTCTGTCACCACAGACTTGCTTTACTTGAATTTCAGCGTATAGGTGTAAGTACCATCTTCTCCTTCCCAACCCCATAGTCTTTCCTCACTTTCAGTAAGGTTTTATTATTTACTTTCTAAAATTGGGAGTGGAGAAACGAGGGCATTTTTGAATAAAATTAGATATGGCATCTCCCTGAATATACAGGAAAAGCTAAAAATTATTTGACATGTCTTAATATTTGTTAAAAGAGAGAAAGAAGAGAAGAGACTGAGGGAGATTACAATGCCTGAGATAAATGTTTGAAATTGTGATTGACTAAATTAAGGGTAAAAATAAAAGCTATAAATGAAATGGTCTGTTTTAGGGAAGAAATATTGTCTGAAAGGATGATCGAGTGACCCTGCCATATGTTTGTATCCTCATGACCCTAATATTGAGAGGGTTTGAACAAGTTGAAAATGGCAGTAAGAACTGAGAAGTATGAAAGTGGATTGTAAATCATCACTTTTTAAAATTTGAATTTCATCAAGAAAAGGCACTCTAAGATTTTACCCAAAAGCTTGAAGTCAGTAGAAAATTAGTTCAAGTCCAAGTATTGAGAACCTATTTTCTCCAGTCTAGATTATATCACTAAATTGTCAATCGGATGATAAAGTTGTAAAGAGAACCTAATTTTATATTTCAAGTCATATAATTGTTAATTGTTTTTAAAATACCACATTTTATAATACTACTAATATAATGCTTTATAATATTATTAATAAAACACTTTTATAATACTACACACATCAGTACTGGCTATAACACAGAGATGTATATAGCACATCTAGAAAGAAAAAGCACAAAGACTGGAAAGAAAGAGCAAATTATTTTTTTAACTCACTATTTCATTCCTTAAAATTAAAATATAAATTAAGAATCTCTTTTTTGCTCAGACTTGCTCCCTGTGTTTCTGTTATGGGAAATATGAATATAAAAGACAAGCATGTGTCTTCCAGAAAATAAGCTAGATAATTTGGGAAATTGCTTTTAATTTCTGATTACAGAGCTAGCACTTGGCACATTCACGAAGCAATATGCAACATCTTTGTGACCATAAAAATTGAATCTCAGTTCCAAAACCCCTTTACTTCCTCACTGGGAGTAGCTTAGATTCCAGGAGAAATGGTAAATCATGTTGATGTCACTGCTCATTAACTGTTGATCATGCTAGATTTAACACTACAATTGTCTGTTACTTGTTCAGATGAGGAATGGGCACAGCAAGTCAAGCGCAGTCTCAGAGTTCTGTGCCAGGTTGTAATCCCAGTCTGGCCATTCTATTCTGTGCATCCTAGGGCAAGTCACTCAGCCTTCCTCTGCCCCAGTTTCCTCAGCTCTCAAATGAATATTACATTGACTTACATAAGAACAATGTGGGAGTAGAAAAGTAGGATGCTAAAGTTCTCCTTTCCTTTTAAATGGTAAAAAGACTCGTTTAAAAAAAAACTGATATTCTACCTCATAGCTAACGATCCCCTCCTTCAGTGCTGTATTAAGTATTTATATTGAATTCATTTTAAAAGACATGCTGGAAATATCATTAATAAAACAAGATGCTTGAAGTGTCCAAATGTATGGTGTAAACTTTACACAGTAGAAAGGCGTTTTGTATTCTGTTCCCAGAGAATGAGTCTCTAAACAGCTACTGATGTTGAGAGAGAGTGAAAACAATACCGTAAAGTCCACTTGCCATGGCAATCAGAAATTCTCCCTATCTGTGATACTTAATTCTCAAAGGCACATTTCAACACAATGACAGTCAAAATTTGTATTTAAGAAAATGTCCTTTTTTTCCAGTTAGTTTATGGAAAATGCTGTAGTCAGGTTTTATAGCCTGGAAAAGAAGCAGCCTAGCAACTGAATTTCATGAATGATGAAAGATATCTCAGTCAAATGGTGCTGCCTCTTGAGATAGGAAATAGAAGAGGACTCTAGCCAAGGCTGACAGTGAAAAAGAAACCCAAATAGACATTAAAAGAGCAACATATTCTCAGATGGATAAAAATTTTAGAAAAATGTGGACATTTACAGAGAATGACCCAGTCGTTGTTCTGAGCTTATTTTACATACTTCATGCACTCTAAAAGGAAGAACTTTTATGTAGAAAATACTTTTTCAGTAGTTAATTGGATGAAAACTTCCCATCACAGTTTTTGGCATTTATTTAGTCACAGATGTGGATTTAGGCTCCTAATATTGAAGTCACTCAATTCTCAGACCCCCTCATGTGCTATTAACAGAAAAACTTAGCCATGAAAGCGATTTTGAAGGAGCTGAAAGTCTTTTGCCTACTCATACTTGTGTCGTCATTGAGAGATGAAACAACATGGGTGGCTGTGAGCAGCATTTACCCTAAGATTGCAAGCATGAGAAGCTGGTTGGCAAGTACTGTTACACACACACAGCAGGAGAAAAGCGAAAAAATCTTTAAGGGAAAACAAATTTGCCAGAAACACAGCTGGAGAGCTTAACTGGGAAAGTGGAAAGCCCATACTACTTAAAGCAATAAGGATCAACAGGAAAACATGTAAGAAAAAGAATAGGGGGAAAAGTAAGTCTCATGGGCTTCTGTTCTAACAGCAAGCAGAAAAAATTCCGAAGAACAAGAAAGATAGAACATGGCTTCCATAGCCCTGATGATTAATTGGAAAGCACCGCTGTTTAGGAAAAACCTTGCAAACACATTTCAAGGTGCTGGAGAAGACTCTTGAGAGTCCCTTGGACGGCAAGGAGATCACACTTGTCAATCCTAAAGGAAATCACCCTGGATATTCATTGGAAGGACTGGTGCTGAAGCTGAAACTCCAAAATTTTGTTCATCTGATGCAAAGAGGTGACTCCTTGATAAAGACCCTGATGTGAAAGACTGAGGGCAGGAGGAGAAAGGGTTGACAGAAGATGAGATGGTTGGATGGCATCACCTACTCAAAGGACATGAGTTTGAGCAAACTCTGGGAGATGGTGAAGGACAAGGAAGCCTGGCATGCTCCTCTCCATAGGGTTTCAAAGAGGTGGACATGACTGAGCAACTGAACAACAATCTGGATGAAGGTAAAGCCACTGGGCCAATAATTAGATTTCAGATCTCTTGGTTTGTTATAAGTGGGGGAAACGGTAAGGTCCCCTTTTCATGTAACAAGTTAGTGGCAGAAAGGAAATGCATGCCAGTTCAGCACTTGATGGCATGAAGGAAGGTACAGAAAGAAGCCTGATTAGCCATCATGAAGTGAGGCCAGTGTGGACAGATCTCTCCATCAGTGCTAGAAAGATGCCCCTGGAGGCCTGGACCCGCTCCTCTGGCTGTCTCTCTGTTGTGCCTCAGGAGGGGCCACACAGGAGAACATGGACCAGGAGAAGAGACAAATACTTCATCCATCATTACTCATACTAACCTTGGCCAGGCATGCCTAGATCATGAGTATAACCTGTCTTTCCCCCAGAGGTGAAAAATGGGAAGATAAAAGGACTGGTGACACTTTAATTTTGGTTTTTATTCCAGAAATCAGGCTTTTTCAGTGCTGGTATTAGAAATCTAAATAAGATTAACTGGTTATTCTTCTCAGCTGAGGAGCTTAGGTGAAGGTGTATGTGTTGTAGTCCTTTGCCAGTCCTTTGTTTTATGGTTGTTTCTTGTCTTAGCTGATGAAGAGTAGCAGAATATGCCACAATGAAACATGCCACTTTGGCACGCTGATTATTTTGAGCTGTCGGCACGTGAAAAAGAGCAAATACATGGAGATAACTTCTCTGAACTCCCAGTCTCTGCCTATAGATGGATTTAGCAAAAGGAACTCAGTTGTCATAAATCCCCTCCCCAGGAGTTGCATCAACCAGGGAAAACTGACTCATGTCACAGGAGAGGAGACTAGAAATGACATTACACCCAGACCCACTTTGTCACAAACTATTCACACCTCCCATCTATTCTTCTAAGGACCCATTTGTCTTTCCTAAATGTCATTTACTCTCCTCTAAGAAACCTACAATCCCCTCTTATTTCTCTATTAAGATGATGTTTAAACTTGAATTTTAAGCCACCTCTTTGAATTACTCACTTTTCCCTAGGCATCTCTTAGGTATATGAGGGATACATTTTAATAAAATTCTGTTTGTTTTTTTCTCTTGTTAATCTGTTTTTTTATTATAAGATTCTCAGCCAAGAATGCATAAGGGTAGAGGAGAAATTATTTTTCCTCCTTTACACTCACAATAAGATAATAAATCCCTTAGCTTAGAATTCTTTTATATTCATCCAAGCACCAAACAGAATCAGATATGCTATAAATGATAAATTGAGATTAATACCCACTTTTACTCAATACCTGCTCCATGCTAGGCATTCTGCTGGTAGCTTTATTGTTGATTCAGCTGAAATCGAATTGATTTTTATATTAACTCAGAAAAGGGGGCACTTTAGGAATCATAATAGTGCCATTTAGTATATTACTGTTACATTCACCAGCATCATTATATAACTCAATAAATATTTGTTTACTCTACGGATAGATAAATATATTTAGAAAGCATATAATTCACACAATTGAAAACATATTTAGGGAGCATAGTGAGAGTGAATGGAATGTATGTGATTCAAAATAATACAATTATGGACATATTTTTCCATTTGTAAACTGGAAAAGCTGTATGCAGCTTTTTCATGTCTTTAATGGATCAGATGATATGTCAGGGATGGTAGTGGGGGCTTCTTGTGACAATGATCCTAAAAAAATGCATCTCATATTTGAACTTCAAATGTAAGCACTGGTTCTGAATCCATAGCACTCTAAATTAGGAATCTTCTGAATCAAATTAATATATTAGATAAAATTGAGTTATTCAGTTGATTCTATTGATAATACAATATTTCAAGTCATTGTACTTAAAAAATGAAGAATTTTATTGATACTTAGATTTTATATTTCTTTTTTGGAATGGGGAGCATGCAGGTCTATGTCTCTTTATTTTTCATATTTTCCACATATATCTGTATCAGTCCACATCGTCAGCATTCTATTTTAGGATTTATCATAGCAAGATTATGTTAAAGGTTTTCAACTTCTGACTTATTTCTTGCCCCTATTGCTCAGTCTCAAGATGTATTCCCAGGGCATAAATGTCATCATGTTTATTCATATATTAAGTAAAAGTGAGTCTAGCACATTCTACTCACAAGGCATCTTTCAGGAAGGCTAGAGATGCAGCAATGAAGAGGACAAGCAACAACTCTTTTGTCACATATCCCCTCCCCAGGAATTTCATCAACCTGGGAAGATTGATGCTTGTTACTGGAGAGGAGACTAGAAGTATACACCACACCGAGACACACTGTCAAAACCATCACACTTTCCATTCATTCTTCTAAGGCTCACTCATCTTCCCTAAAACATTTACTCGCCCCTAAAAGGTCTACAACCCACTGCCCTTTCCCTATTAAGATGGTATTTAAGCCTAAATTCTAAGCCACGTCTTTGGGTTATTTGTTTTTCTCTGATATCTCCCAGCTATGCTTGGGAATGTTGTTGTTTACTTGCTAAATCGTATCCAACTCTTCCTGACCACATGGTAGCCCACCAGGCTCCTCTGTCCACTGGATTCTCCAGGCAAATAATACAAATGTATTATAAATATAGGTGTATTTATATAGAGATGTAAATTATATATACATGTACATAAGCGTATATGTATCAGTGTTATATTTATATGTATCTGGAGTGAGCTGCCATTTCCTTCTCCGGGTGATCTTCCCAACCCAGGGATCAAATCCTGCTTGCCTGGTGGATTCTTTACCACTGAGTCACCAGGGAAGTCCCATGCATGAGGGATACATGTTAATAATCTGCTTGGTTTTCTCTTGCTAATCGGTCCTTCATTACTAGGGTCCCAGCCAAGAACTCAGACGTGTAGACAGAAAACTATTTTTACTCCCTTACACTATGAAAACTTGGCCACAGGACAGGACACCAGCTGGTTGCACACAGCTGGTGGTTTGTATTCCCATCTGACCTCCTCTGTGCTTTCTCTGTGTGGTGACCAAAGTGCTTTCTCCAAAGCTTGCATAGAGACTGACCTCCATATTCTCCCACTTGTTTTCTGATTGCATTTTATATGTTATTTTTTTCAAATTTTATAATTGTATTTTCTCCAGAGATGTGGAGAGCTGTATTTTAGGCCACAAAACTTAATTTAGGCTTCTAACCTGATGATCTGAAAAGGCCATGGCTGTATTATAAATTGGTGACCTTTGTAAATTGCTTTTAACTAGTTTAAAAGTACCCATCTTACCATCAAGAAACTGCACAGATTGAAAGTTTGACTAGAAGAATAAAAAGAAATGTTTAGAAGCATGTCAACTGCTGGTTCTAGGAATGACTGAAAATATCAGTATCCAGGGTGAACACTGATACATATAAATATACATTCATGTACATGTATATATAATTTACATCTCTATATAAATACACTTACATTTATAATACATTTGTATTACTTACTTATTGCACATAGTAATTTGGAAAAAGTAGGTTGGAATGAATAGGAAAAGAAACAGTAATAAAGTCACCTGTTTAAAATACTCAAAAATTTAAATTTAAAAGATCAAAAATTCACATATTTTAATTCATTTGAATCATTATATGAGTTTAAGGATGAATTACAAAGTACTCATTCACCACATTATTTCCATGATATGGTATTAAATGGACAGCAAGAAGATCAAACAAATCAATCCTTAAGGAAACTGACCCTGAAAACTCTTTGGAAGGACTGATGCTGAAGATGAAGCTTCAATACTTTGGCCACCTGATGTGAAGCACTGACTCATTGGAAAAGACCTTGATGCTGGGAAAGACTGAAGTAGAAGGAGAAGAGGGCAACAGAGGATGAGATGGTTGGATGGCATCACCAATTCAATGGACATGCTGGGCAAACTCCAGGAGATGTTGAGTGATAGGGAGACCTGGCTTGCTGCAGTCCATGGGGTCACGAAGAGTCAGACATGACTGACTTGGTGACTGACAACAATAACAACAGTATTAAGGTGAAATTACACTAATGTGTGGTCCAGGGCCATCTGCAGAATTTGCATTTTAACAGTACTTCAGTGCTCCCTATTAGATGTATTTATGCCCAGCTTGTGTTTGATCATATTCCTAAACTAGAAAGCTAACTGTTTCTACTTAATCTGAAAATAAAGCTAAATGAATTAGCTTATTTTCCTAGTACTTGCCCAAAATATTTTCTATTAAAAATGAAAAACAATCCTTTTCAGTGAAAAAAGAACTGCACAGTTTAACACTATTGATTCTTCATTCAAGGGAAAGAAAGGGAACTAACCAAAATAATAGCAAATGATCATACACTAGACACTAAGATCCAAGTGTTACTCATTTAATTCTAACCACCACTCAGAACGAGAAGCTAGCTGTTATATCACCTTTTTAATAAGTATAACGTTAAACATCTTTGATTCACATAAAGAGAAATCTATTCTCTTTTACCTTTGCTTCCAAACTTTCTCAACATATCACGTGGCAAGTCCTTCTTATGCTAGTAAGCACATTAACTAATTTCTAGCCTTTCCCCTCAGAGAAAGAGCTTTAGAGGAGTTTTAAGTCAAACAATATGTCTGTAGGTAAGATATAATAACCTTGCTTTGTTTTTGTTGTATTTATCTTTTAGTATACTGTCTTTTGGCAGGTGCGATGGGTTTCCAATTTACTATATTGGTCTGAAATTTCCTTTAAAATAGCTTTATTTACATAGAAGTATATGTGTTATATAAATATGTGGAAAGCCATGACATTTGTAGAAAGTGACTAATGTTTGGAAAACATCACAAATAAGAAAAAGGTTTTCTCACCAGGCTGAAAATTGAATGGACTAACTGTGAGAAGGTGGCTCCCCAGAAATGCAGAAACTGGGTAGACACTGGATGCCTGTAAGGACATTTACACAGTGCTCCCCAGGCTACACCGCGGGAGGACTAGAAAGGTGCTTTGGTCTCGAAGCTCCAGGGAGCTATGGTTCCTACAGCAGCAGTCCAAGCACTTCTGATAAGCTCCATGAGAGTAGTAAGTGCCTAGGAATTTGATGGGTGGAAGAATCACTCTCTGGATAGGATACAAGGTGGCTTTGGAGAAGTAGGTTTCATATAACTTTTAGAAAGTAAAGTGAAAATGCTAGTCGCTCTGTAATGTCTGACTCTGAGGCCCCATGGACTATAACCTGCCAGGCTCCTCTGTCTATGGAATTCTCCAGACAAGAATACTGGAGTGGGTAGCCATTCCCTTCTCCAGAAGATCTTCCCAACCCAGGAATCGAACCCAGTCTCCCAAATTGCAGGCAGATGCTTGAACATCTGAGCCACCAAAGAAGCCCCATATAACCTTTAAAGATTTAAATAAATTAAGAATAAGCCAGGGTGGTGGCATTTTGGGCAAAGAAAAAGCAAGAGAATAGGGATGCAAAACTGTTAAATTATATTTGAAGAAACTCAGACTGTGTAGAAAATATAAAAGTAACTTCTTGAGAATCAACCTATCAAAAACATGAAAAGAAATGGAAATAGATATGATTATTTAAAAACAAGAGGATGGTTTGCAGTCATATTTATAGAAATTAATTTTGTTTCATCAGAATACTATTGCACCCTAAAATATTGAATGATGATAAATGATTTCTGCTTCTAAATGGAAATTAATTCATATTAATGAGTGAAGGGTAAAGAATAAAATTTTTGAAAGAGTAAGCACAGTGTTTACCTTACCAGATATCAAAACAATTATTATAAAGCTATATTCAACCAGGTGGAGCTGATTCAAGGATGGAAAAGTGTATTGCTGGAACATAACAGAAGTTTCAGAAATAGACATACATAAATGGTTAATATGAAGTTTTGGGGAATATCAAATGTTGGAAAAATATGAAGAAACAGGAATTCTTAAAAACTGCTAGTGGGAAAAAGCCCTGGAAATTTATTTTGGAAAGAGATTAAGAAAATACCTGTTAAGCTAAGATTGAAGGCAGGAGGAGAAGGAGATGACAGGGGATAAGATGGCTGGATGGCATCACCGACTCAATGGACATGAGTTTGAGTAAACTCCAGGAGTTGGCAATGGACAGGGAGGCCTGGCGTGCTGCAGTCCATGGGGTTGCAAAGAGTCGGAGATGACTGAGCGAACTGACCTGAACTGAACTGAACCGTTAAGTTGCAATTGTGCATGCCCTATACCCCAGAATTTCCTTATATATACAATAGAAAGTCCCAAACTTTTAAAACATGTGCAAAAGATGTTTTGCAATGCTGGAATATTGGGGAAAAATCATATAAATGTTCATTAATATACGTGTGTGTGTGTGTGTGTATACACACACATATATACTCCTGGAGAAAGAAATGGCAACCCACTCCAGTATTCTTGCCTGGAGAATCCCAGGGACAGAGGAGGCCTGGTGGGCTACTATTCATGTGGTCACAGAGTGGGATACAACTGACTGACTAAATAACATATTTAAACAGAAGCCTCCCTGGTGGCTTAGACAGTAAAGAATATGCTTGCAATGCAAGAGACCTGGGTTTGGCAAAATCCCCTGGAGGAAGACATGAAAACCCACTCCAGTCTTCTTGCCTGGAGAATCCCCTTGGACAAAGGAGCCTGGCAGGCTACAGTCCACGGGGTTGCAGAGTCAGACATGACTGAGCGACTAAGCATATAACATATTTAAATGTCATGTATGGATGTGAGAGTTGGACTGTGATGAAAGCTGAGTGCGGAAATATTGATGCTTTTGAACTGTGGTGTTGGAGAAGACTTGAGAGTCCCATGGACTGCAAAGAGATCCAACCAGTCCACTCTAAATAGATCAGTCCTGGGTGTTCTTTGGAAGGAATGATGCTAAAGCTGAAACTCCAGTACTTTGGCCACCTCATGCAAAGAGTTGACCCATTCGAAAAGACTCTGATGCTGGGAGGGATTGGGGGCAGGAGGAAAAGGGGATGACAGAGGATGAGATGGCTGGATGGCATCACCGACTCGATGGACGTGAGTTTGAGTGAACCTCGGGAGTTGGTGATGGACAGGGAGGCCTGGCGTGCTGCAATTCATTGGGTCACAAAGAGTCGGAAACGACTGAGTGACTGAACTGAACTGAAAAGAGAAATATATATATATATATATGATATAAAGAGTGGAAAAACACCAGTGAGTTAAAACGAATTATGATGGTGGTGGTTTAGTCACTAAGTATTGTCCGACTCTTGCAACCCCATGGACTGTACCTTGCCAGGCTCCTCTGTCCATTGGATTCTCCAGGAAAGAATACTGGAATGGGTTGCCATTCCCATCTCCAGGGTATCTTCCCAACCCAGGAATCAAACCCGGGTCTCCATTGTAGACAGATTCTTAACTGACCAAGCTATGATTTCAAAAATCAACTGAACTAGTTCTATATGTACTAACATTCATAGATGGCAACTAATACAATGTTCAATGACAAAAACAAACAATATCAATATAATCACATATGTGTTTACACATACAGTTATGCCCATATGCATAATCCATAAACATAGATGTTTCAGGACAATTACTAGCTCCCTTCTCTCCACATGTGAACTTGTACATATTTGTGCTCTATGTAAATTTCCTGCAAAATGAGAGTGATAAATCTGTCTAGTGTTTAAGTATATACTGAAAATATATAGACAAATCTAAAATGGAACAGGATGAGGAAAAAAAAATGGTTAGGGCTCAAATGTGTTTACTATTGCTCCAAGAAGAAAGTCTGTCCTGGGCTGAGCTTCCTAAAGGGGAAAAAAAAAACAAAAACAAACCCTGAATTTTGTAATCAAGGCAAGAGAGGACCTATCTACTGCCTAACAAGTGGAGCTGTATAGTGTACTGGAAAGAGGGAATATATAGTAGAGATGTTAGTCGCTCAGTCATGTCCTACTCTTTGCAACTCCATGGACTGTAGCTGGCCAGGCTTCTGCCCATGGCATTCTCCAGGCAAGAATACTGGAGTAGGTAGCTATTGCCTTGTTTGAGAGTTAACTATAAGGTGGTTAAGGTAATTCTTAGGAAGGGAACATTTATTATTCATCCATACATAAGAAAAATGGCCACACTGAGCTCAAATCAAATTCTAAGAGCTTATTTTGTGCCTCTGAGATGGATTCCATCAGATAGTCTCCTGGAAGCAGTGACCTGAGGTGACTTGTTGAAAGCCACAGGCATTCTCTCATGCAGCTGTTCCTTACAATTTTTTGTATGTAACAGATTAGAAAGCAATAGGCTACAGATTAGTGCATTACCAGGATAGAATCCAACTTCAGTGGAAGAAGTTTCCTGCTCTAAACACAATATGGGCAAAGACACATCAAGAGTATGGTAGTACTCTAGTTAATCCATCATTCCCCAAATTTCACTTTAATGATACAAATGAAAGAGCATTGCAACTCTCTTAATGTAAAGTCGGATGTGAAAGGTGGAAAATGATGCGTCATTCATATTCATTTGATTGCCCACCAGAGTGTTAATAAAAAGCTAGGAATAAAACCATCATATGACCCAGCAATCCCACTCCTAGGCATATACCCTGAGGAAATCAAAACTGAAAAAGACACATGTACCCCAATGGTCACTACAGCACTATTTATAATAGCTAGAACACGGAAGCTATGTCCGTGACAGATGAATGGATAAAGAGGCTGTGGTACATATATACAATGGAATACTACTCAGTCATAGAAAGGAATGTCCACTGACAGATGAATGGATAAAGAGGCTGTGGTACATATATACAATGGAATACTACTCAGTCATAAAAAGGAATGCATTTGAATCTGTTGTAATGAGGTGGATGAAACTAGAGCCTATTATACAGAGTGAAGTCAGTCAGCAAGAGAAATATAAATGTCGTATACTGACACATATATATGGAATCTGAAGAGATAGCACTAATGAACTTCTTTTCAGGGCAACAGTGGAAGAAGAGACATACAGAACAGACATGTGGACACTGTTGAGGAGAGTGGGGAGAAGGGGAGATGTATGGAGACAGTAAGCAGAAGGCAACGGCACCCCACTCCAGTACTCTTGCCTGGAAAATCCATGGACAGAGGAGCCTGGTGGGCTGCAGTCCATGGGGTCACTAAGAGTCCGTACACGACTGAGCGACTTCACTTTCACTTTTCTCTTTCATGCACTGGAGAAGGAAATGGCAACCCACTCCAGTGTTCTTGCCTGGAGAATCCCAGGGACGGGGGAGCCTGATGGCTGCCGTCTACGGGGTTGCACAGAGTCGGACATGACTGAAGCGACTTAGCAGCAGCAGCAGCAGCATGGAGACAGTAACAGAAATTTACCATACCATGTGTAAAATAGAGAGCCAAGGGGAATTTGCTGTGTGACTCAGGGAACTCAAATGGGCTCTGCGGCAGACTGAAGGATAGGGTTGAGATGGAGATGGGAGGGAGGCCTGGGAGGGAGGGGACATGGGTGTACCTATGGCTGATTCTGATGTATGACAGAAAAATACAAAATTCTGTAAAGCAATTATCCTTCAATTAAATTTTTTTTTAAATGTCATCACCCAGAAGCACTCCATGACACCAATAAGGTTTAACATACTTTGAGATCAGTTCAGTCACTCAGTAGTGTCCAACTCTCTGTGACCCCATGGACTGCAGCACCCCAGGCTTCCCTGTCCATCACCAGCTCCCAGCGCCTGCTCAAACTCATGTCCATTGAGTTGGTAATGTCTTCCAACCATCTCATCCTCTGTCATCCCCTTCTCTTCCTGCCTTCAGTCTTTCCCAGCATTAAGGTCTTTTCAAATGAGTCACTTCTTTGCATCAGGTGGCCAAAGTACTGGAGTTTCAGCTTTAGCATCAGTCCTTCCAGTGAACACCCAGGACTGATCTCCTTATGGACTGGTTGGAACTCCTTGCAGCTCAAGGGACTCTCAAGAGTCTTCTCCAACACCATAGTTCAAAAGCATCAATTCTTTGGCACTCAGCTTTCTTTAAGGTCCAACTCTCCCATCCATACATGACCACTGGAAAAACCATAGCTTTGACTAGATGGACCTTTGTCAGCAAAGTAATGCCTCTGTTTTTTAATATGCTGTCTAGGTTGGTCATAGCTTTACTTCCGAGGAGCAAATGTCTTTTAATTTCATGGTTGCCATCACTATCTGCAGTGACTTTGGAGCCCAAGAAAATAAAGTCTATCACTGTTTCCATTGTTTCCCCATCTATTTGCCATGAAATGATGGGACAGGATGCCATGATCCTTGTTTCTGAATGTTGAATTTTAAGCCAACTTTTTCACTCTCCTCTTTCACTGTCATCAAGAGCTCTAACCTAACAAACTTTAGATTTTGTATATTAAAAATCTTTAATGCTGCAAAAAATAGTTTCAAATCTAAATGGTGCATTTATTTATTGAATACGATTTCTAATTTCCCAGAGATATTTAAATGAGGGCTGGATTACTAAATTAATACTAAAAGCCTATAAACTATGCTAAGTGCATTTGAGAAATAGTCATTAATTGAACAAATAAATCTATTGAACGATATATGAGCACAATAAAAATACACTAAAACAACTTATCACTATTTTTTCATATTCTATAGAAATATCTTAGATATTACAATTTTAATCGATTCTACTTATCTTCAATGTCATCAAATATACTTTACAACTAATTATTTTGTGTACTTTTGAACAAGAAAGAAATGAAATAAAACATTCTGAATACTAAATTAGAATGATTTTCAACATTCAACCTTTTGATTTGCTCACAATAATAAAGTATGTCCACATTTTATCTGAATTTCATAAATTGGGTAAAATGTTATGTGTCCTTTGTAGTTAATAGGCCATGTTATATGAATTGAACATATGCTCTTTACTTATTTATTACCAGACTGAGCCACGCCTGACCCATTAAAACAATAAATAGTCACTAAAAAATTGTGGAAAAGAATGGTGATTTTTTAAAATTTCCATTTTACTGATATGTAACTGATGCAAAATTGTAAGATATTTAGTGTTTGTCCTAGTGATCTATCTGCACATTGTGAAACAATTGCCTACTGTCTAGTTAATTAACATATCTGTCACTTCATATAATTGTCTTTTGTGTGTGATAATATTTAAGACTTTTCTCTTGTACATTTCACTATACAATATAATGGGATCAATTGATACCCACCATCTTTGCATGAGCTCCTCAGAGTTAATTCATCTTACAGCTGAAAATTTCCGAGACTTTAACCAGCCACTCTGTATTTCTCCTACCTTCAGTTCCTGGCAACAGCTTTTGCCCTTTCTGCTTTTAAAATTGAGTAATTTTTACTCTTCTGTTTCTATTTTAAGCATAATGAGCTTGATATGCAGTGCAATGCAGTACACTGTACAGTATTCAAAGGGCCTGGGAAATTACAAGAGACTTTCACAGTCCTTGTACACCTTTCCTTACCTATACTCCACTTTGAATTCTGAAATCTATTTAGTTACATTTGTGTGGAATTTGGGGAATTTTGGAAATATACATGCAGTTTTGGTGACAGAAGACAAAGGGCTGATGACACATAGAACTCACTTATTATTACCAGATGACTCACGGGCTTCCCTGGTGTCTAAGATGCTTAAGAACCCGCATGAAATGTAGGAGACCTGGGTTCGATCTCTGGGCAGGCAATATCCCCTGGAGAAGGGAACGGCTACCCACTCCAGTATTCTTGCCTGGAGAATTCCATGGAAAGAGGAGCCTGGTGGGCTACAGTCCATGGGGTCACACAGAGTCAGACACGACTCAGTGACTCACTTTTTCACGTTCAGGTGACTCACACGGGTGTCAAGTTTTCCCTCGACCCTACCTGTGTGCACCCTTTCCCAGCTCACAACTTTGCCTCCACAGCCTCTCCCAGGAAGGAAGAGGGTATTTCACACACACACATTTTTAGCAGACCAGGCAGCTCCAGAGATGGTCTCTCCTCTGCCTCACCTTTTTCCAGTGACCTCTTGGGTTTGCTGCTGCTGCTAAGTTGCTTCAGTCGTGTCCGACTCTGTGCGACCCCATAGACGGAAGCCCACCAGGCTCCCCGGTCCCTGGGATTCTCCAGGCAAGAACACTGGAGTGGGTTGCCATTTCCTTCTCCAATGCATGAAAGCGAAAAGTGAAAGGGAAGTCGCTCAGTCGTGTCCGACTCTTAGCGACCCCATGGACTACAGCCTACCAGGCTCCTCCATCCACGGGATTTTCCAGGCAAGAGTACTGGAGTGGGGTGCCGTTTGGTCACTGGCTAAAGGTAATCACATTTTTTCTGCCTATGTTACTAAATAAGGAATCAGAAGTACTTTTGCAGAATTTCACTGCAACAAAGATGATATATCAGTATCATCACTCCTCTCTGGGAGATTTAGAAAAAGTGAATAGAATTGAATTAAGAGTTAAAATCAATAAGCATAAGTGTTTAAATGTTTGATAAATTCTAGGAGACACAGTGAGGCCCACTTTAGTAAATTCAGCAATGAATGAAGAGACAAGTAACTTCCAATTTTAGCAAATTTCTTCAAAATGATTCATGAATAAAGGAATAAAATTTGGATTCATTAGCCAGTAAAAGAAAAATCCTATTCTAAAAGGGTTTGGCATATTTATTAAGATTTTCTCTCTGTGAATGCAAATAAAATATGCAAAACTTAATTCTTACTAAATAATATCTCACTTGTGAATTTATCAGTTTAATAATTAATTTTATTGTTGAAAATTTGTGTTTTTTAATGGATCATTTTTAACCTTATTGTTTATTTTAGGGTCTAAAAAAGATACATACTCCATATTTTGAAAAAGTTATCTAGGTTTTTAATATTCACAATTACACACATTTTGCCATCATCTCTACCTCTAGCAATATCATTATTTGCACATAGCAAGCACACAGAAAATGTTTAAATAATTAATTTCTGTTTGCTCTCCAGCAACAGAAAGAGCAAGGAAAGTATTTCAAACTTAGGCCAACTCGTCATTTTTTATTTATACACTATTAGCTAAAATGTCAACAACCAATGTTACCAAAGTATCTCAAGTGTGAAGGAGGGAATGTGTTAAGTATGGTTAAGCTTTTAGAAAATAAAAACTAAAATGGTACTGTAAATGAACAAATGTATAAACAGAGACCCTAATAAGAAGTATGAGTTCTCAGTCTTCCCTCCCTACCCCATTGTGAGCCAATCATACAGTCTCTCTGCCCTTAACACTTTCTATCAGGCACTATGCTAGGCCTTGCAATTTTTTTTTTTTTTAATCAAATGATGTAGTATAAAGATCCTGCACTGAGTATATACTGAATTAATCCACTGATTCTTTACATCATTAAGATTAGTTAAACATTTGAGATCTTGTATCAAGTATGGCAAGACGAGAAGACCCAATTTCTTCAGAACTCTGGATTTCTAGCAATCACTTATTTGCAACCTTTATATCCTATATATTCAGTTGTGTTAAACTGTCCCAATCTGCTCTGTTTTGGAGGCAGTGTAATTGATGAGGGGCTTCTCAGGTTGGTGATGTGGTAAAGAATCTGCAGGTGGTGCAGTGGTAAAGATTTCCATTTAACAGAGGAGCCTGGTGGGCTACAATCCATGGAGTCCGCAGAGTCAGACACAACTGGGCAACTTAGCATACACACAAACACATAATTAACGAGGATTCTGAACAAAGGAAATCAGTGGAGTTAGGGAGTGGCACATGGAAAAATAAAAAAATATATAGATTTTTATGCTTAAGTGCTCAGTCGTGTCTCACTCTTTGCAGCCCCATGAACTGTAGCCCACCAGACTCTTTTGTCCATGGAATTTTCCAGGCAAGACAATTGGAGCAGGTTGCCATTTGCTACTCCAGGGGATCTTCTGGACCCAGATATTGAACCTGCGTCTCTTGAGTCTCCTGCATTGGCAGATGGATTCTTTGCCACTAACGCCACCTGGGAAGCCCTTTCTGTGTATATGCATGCTTATTTTTTTCTCTTGATTTTCTTTTGTATATCTAGTTTAAATACAATTCTGCATCTAGTAGACAAATAGACTAAAAAACCCACGAAAGTTCCCCTGAGTCTAAGCAGATGCTATATATGTCAGAGAGTGATATGGTTTAAGATGAGTGCTTTTGTTCCACTGACACAGTGCTTGTCTACTGCAGTGATTTAAGGTGCAGTTAAACATGAGTAGCTCTAAAGTACTGCAGGTCTGTTGGGCTGATGACTTACTCATGCATAGCCCGTTTTACTGCTACCCAACACAAAGACAGTGTGAAGAAAAAGTCCTGGAGCAGGATACAGCCAAAAAAAAAAAAAAATCACAAATACAGAACACTCCATAAGCTGTGGAAGGGAAAGGCAAGAGCAGCCAAACTCCAAAGTGGGCAAGTATTAGAAGAAGAATGCCCAGGGCCACAACATTAAAAATAAGTTTTCAAAAATAAAACTATCATCCCATCCATCAAAATACTTCAGAATATCAGTACTAAAATGTGTCATATAATTAAGGGCTAATTTCAATTATGATTTTTACTCATAGGAACAAATATAAAGAAAACAGTTTTGGAAGTTTAAAAAAATATTAATACTCTAATATGACAGAATCCCTTTGGGAGACCTGGGTTTGATCCCTGGGTTCTTGGAGAAGGGAAAGTCTACTTTCTCCAGTATTCTGGCCTGGAGAATTCCACAGACTGTGTAGTTCATGGGGTCACAGAGTCAGACACGACTAAGCCACTTTAGCCAATATAACAGAAACCTTCAAAAACACTAAAAGTTAATCTATAAATAAGGGATTATAAGCCTATTCAGTGTATTATAATTATTATTATAATACTTATCTGAAGAAAAATTTAATAAGCATATATGGAGGATAATGGTAGTGCAAATAATTAAACAGACAAAGCAGTAAATAGTAATAGAAATGAAGTGTATTGTTACAGAGAACATATTGAGAAATTAAATGGCACAAACTGATTTCTTAGAAATCAAAGCTTCATTTTATCAATAAATGGAATTTCCAGGTGGCGCAGTGGTAAACAATCTTCCTGCCAATGCAAGAGACACAGGAGACAGAGGTTTGATCCCTGGGTTGGGAAGATCCCCTGGACTAGGAAATGGCAACTCACTCCAATACTCATGCCTGGAAAATTATGTGGACAGAGGTGCCTGGCAGGCGACAGTCCATGGGGTTGCAAACAGTTGGCCACGACTGAGTGACTAAGCACACACACACAGATTAGAAAAAAATAGAAGTTTAAAAAATTTGAAAAAAATTCTTAGTAAATAATTATCTTTATGGTTCACACAACCAAAAAAAAATGGTTTAAACAATCTGTAGGAGATATTTAACATAGGGATGGCAAATTGGTTATAGCATGTATGCCCATTCTGATTTATCTATAGTAGCTGCTTGGAGAGATGGATGGAGAGTGTTTCTCCCAGACTCTGGGGAAAGCAGTGCAATGATTGATTTACAATGGTACGCTAGCTTGGTGCAGCACATTTGCTCATATATACTATCCTTTCTTTTCTTCAAAGAAGAAGGAATTTCAAAAGTAAATGCATTTTTTGAGATTTATATCCACTGTATCACATAGACACACATAACCATGAGATGTTTTCCTAAAATAATAAGATTCCAAGGCTAGGAAATGAGTTGTCTCATACATTTGTTACTATAGTTTTCACAGTGCTCAGTGTATGTTATTGATGGAATATATTAGAGTTCAAGTCCATAATGAACTTCCAAAGCTCACAGAATGAGGCAACAGATTCAGGGGAAGAGAGAGAGTGAACTACACTAGCTTTTCCAGAGACAAAACAGCATCACTCATGTTTTGTATAATGTAGCTTCAGAGTCTGGACAGCATCCCCAAGAGTTGCTATTCTTCATTAAGACAAAAAACAAAGCACTTCCTACAACTTTCTAAACTATCAGTTATGCCAAGATAACTCAACTCTGTGAAAAGAGTTGAGAATATTAAGATAAAGGTAACAAATTAAGAGAAACTAGTGAACAAAAGCAAAGTGAGAGTATGCTACTGAAGAACCTTTAATTAGTCTGAATGCTTTTCATAAATATTTTTATAAAAGTGTGCATATATATGCAAATATGCACATAGACACATATACATGTATAATAATATAATCATATATTTTGGAGTCCATTATTCAGATTAAACTCTCCTGAAATCTCCATAATCTTTAATAATTCCAGAAAGATGAGAAATCTTCTGCAATTAATTTGTCTTTAATATTTTTCAGAGAAGAAAATTTCAATTATTCATCAATAACCATGCATATCATCTATATTCAATTATCATTTCCCAATTTCTCTAGCTTTCTTTCTAAAATAATATATATGCAAAATGATTATGTAATTTATATTAAAATACTTATAAAATATGAATCATAATTTATCTTAATAAATGATTTAGCTCTTAATTTACATAGGCATTTTCTTTCTTTTTAAAATATTTATTTTTAAATTTATTTTTTAATTGGAGGAAAACTGGTTTACAATGTCGTGTTGGTTTCTGATGTACAACAATACAAGCCATAATTAGACATATATCTCATCTCTCTTGAGCCTCCGTCCCCTTCCCACCCCACATTTTAATTCTTTTAAAATCTTTTATGTTCCCTTTTTGAGGTATATATCTATGTAAGATTTTCTATATTATTTCTGTAACAAGATAGGGTATTAAATAACTTACTTGTTTTTTCTGAAGCCAATAGGGATGCAAGACTCTAAGATCTTATCCTTTTTCTCATTTAGAATCTACTTGTACATTCAAATGTTAATATAGGTGTAGATTTAAGCACACAATGAGGCCTACATGATGCATGTATTTACGAGGCAGAAATAAGAATGATTATTAGGTGTTAGACTAGGAGAAAGGGATGATTTAAAATGGGCACTGAAAAATAAGTGGAATCTGAATAGATTGTCAGGAGAAAAGGTGTGATTCACCAGAGGGCAAAAGCCCAGACAACATGAGAAAGTGATGCAAGCTGGACCATGCAGGTAACAGTTGTAAGGGAAGCAGGTTGACAATCATCTTTACAATATGGACTTGGGTTAGATCATGGAAGGCTTATATTTTTAGGCAAAAAAATTAAATTTTATGATAAAAATAAATAATATATGTAGTGAAGAACACTGGAAGAATTTGGGCTAGTGAATAGATAGATGTAATTAGTGTGTTGTGGATATTAACAAAAGGAAAGGAAATGAAAGATTGGTGAGAAATGGCCATATAGGAAAACAAGATTATTATAAAATATCAGGTTATTTTGTACACTGATTTCAAGCAAAGAAGATTAAAAGTGAAATCAGAAGAGTTATGGTTTGTTTAGGGCCAAAGACAGGCTAAATTCAATTTTATTCACAATACTGAGAACAATGTCTAGAATGTAGCAGAATTCCAATATATAAAAAAGGACAAGAAAATGGCAGAAAGAAAAACAGTTATTAAATACATGTTCTGTGTAACCACTGGGCTAGGTAATTTCACATTCAATATTCACTATATGGTTATAATAACCTAGAAGATAATTTCTATGATGCCCATTTTCACTTAAAAGGACAGACTAAATGAGGTTATTAGAAAGCATATTCAGAATCACTTAACAGGTAAATTATGTCTTAAATTAAAAACTGAAAAGGTTGCATAAATCTTGAGCCCAGATACTCTTCATTGAGCTATAGGAAACTAAGAAAAATTCTAAATTACTTGAGTTATAAGGTAAGGATGCTTAAAGGTCATGAAATAAATATGAAAGTATCCTGAAAAGGTCAATATTTAAGCATCCTCTTGAATTTAAATAATCTCTGCTAATAAGCATTAGTTTTTAAGTTTCCCCACTCAAATACAAAAATCTCAAGGAGTGTTTGCATGTTTGTGTTATTTATCTTGAAGCCTCAACTGTAGCTACACAAATATTTAACAAAAACTTTGAATGAATGACATTTTATAATATCTGTTTTTCTATCTTTTTAGTCCTGACAATGATGAGTTAATATTCCTAGACTCTTTGGTATGTTTTCATGTTATTATTAGAGCTACTCAACTATTTGAGTTTATGATGAGGTCATAATGGCAGAGTAGTAGGACATGTGCTTATCTTCTCCTGCAAGAGCTCCAAAATTATAACTTGCTGCTGAACAACCATCAACATGAAATGTTGGATTCCACACACAAAAAAAGATATCCCACGTCCAAGGATAAAGAAGAAGTCCCACCACGATGGAAGAGGGGGCAAAACTGCATTTACAATTAAACTCCATAGTGGCCAGAGATGCTCAGAAAGCTCAAACAAAACCCTGTGCACACCAGGATAACACAGAGACTGAGCCAGACCTGCTGTTGAGTGTCTGAGTGTCTCCTGTGGAGGTACAGGTCAGCCATGGCTTGCTGCAGGGGCATGGACTCTGGATGCAGTAGACCTGGGTATGGCATAGCCTTCTTGGAGGAGGTCACCATTAACCCCACCATAGAGCTGCCAGAACTTACACAGGACTGGGGAAACAGACTCTTGGAGGGCACAAACAAAACTTTGTGTGCATCAGGATGCAGGAAAAAGGAGCAGTGACCCCTCAAGAGACTGACCCAGACTCGTGCATGGGTGTCCAGGAGTTTCTGGCAGAGGCGTGTGTCAGCAGTGGCCTGCTATGGGGTCTGGGACACTGAGTGCAGCAGTGCTTGCACTGGACCTTTTGAAGGAGGTCACCATTATCTCCATTACCTCCACCACAGTTTGGCCTCAGGTCAAACAACAGAGAGGGAACACAGCCCCATTCATTCATCTCACACACTAGTAAAGTAATGCTCAAAATTCTCCAAGCCAGGCTTCAGCAATATGTGAACCGTGAGCTTCCTGATGTTCAAACTGGTTTTAGAAAAGGCAGAGGAACCAGAGATCAAATTGCTAACATCTGCTGGATCATGGAAAAAGCAAGAGAGTCCCAGAAAAACATCTATTTCTGCTTTATTGACTATGCCAAAGCCTTTGACTGTGTGGATTACAATAAACTGTGGAAAATTCTGAAAGAGATGGGAATACCTGACCACCTGATCTGTCTCTTGAGAAATTTGTATGCAGGTTAGGAAGCAACAGTTAGAACTGGACATGGAACAACAGACTGGTTCCAAATAGGAAAAGGAGTTCGTCAAGGCTGTATATTGTCACCCTGCTTATTTAACTTATATGCAGAGTACATCATGAGAAACGCTGGACTGGAAGAAACACAAGCTGGAATCAAGATTGCCTGGAGAAATATCAATAACCTCAGATATGCAGATGACACCACCCTTATGGCAGAAAGTGAAGAGGAACTCAAAAGCCTCTTGATGAAAGTGAAAGTGGAGAGTGAAAAAGTTGGCTTAAAGCTCAACATTCAGAAAACAAAGATCATGGCATCTGATCCCACCACTTCATGGGAAATAGATGGGGAAACAGTGGAAACAGTGTCAGACTTTATTTTTGGGGGCTCCAAAATCACTGCAGATGGTGACTGCAGCCATGAAATTAAAAGACGCTTACTCCTTGGAAGGAAAGTTATGACCAACCTAGATAGCATATTCAAAAGTAGAGACATTACTTTGCCAACAAAGGTTCATCTAGTCAAGGCTATGGTTTTTCCTGTGGTCATGTATGGATGTGAGAGTTGGACTGTGAAGAAGGCTGAGC
Source organism: Bos mutus (assembly GCF_027580195.1). Taxonomy (NCBI): domain Eukaryota; kingdom Metazoa; phylum Chordata; class Mammalia; order Artiodactyla; family Bovidae; genus Bos; species Bos mutus. Next base: position 23,006,267 of record NC_091643.1, read on the forward strand.
GCTGAAGAATTGATGCTTTTGAACTGTGGTGTTGGAGAAGACTCTTGAGAGTCGCTTGGACTGCAAGGAGATCCAACCAGTTCATTCTGAAGGAGATGAGCCCTGGGATTTCTTTGGAAGGAATGATGCTGAAGCTGAAAGTCCAGTACTTTGGCCACCTCATGCGAAGAGTTGACTCATTGGAAAAGACTGATGCTGGGAGGGATTGGGGGCAGGAGGAGAAGGGGACAGCAGAGGATGAGATGGCTGGATGGCATCACTGACTCGATGGACTTGAGTCTGAGTAAACTCCGGGAGTTGGTGATGGACTGAACGACTGATCTGATCTGATCTGATCTGAGCTTGGCCCTACCCATCAGAACAAGACCCAGTTTCCCCTTCAGTCAGTCTCTCCCATCAGGAAGCTTCCATAAGCCTCTCATCCTTATCCCTCAGAGGACAGACAGAATGAAAACCACAACCACAGAAAACTAATCAAACTGATAACATGGACCACAGTCTTGTCTAACTCAATGGAACTATGAGCCATGCTGTGTAGGGCCACTGAAGACAGACGGGGGTGGAGAGTTCTGACAAACTATGGTTCACTGGAGAAGGCAATGGCCAACCACTTCAGTATTCTTCCCTTGAGAACCCCATGAACAGTATGAAAAGGCAAAAATAGGACAGTGAAAGATGAACTCCCCAGGTCGGTAGGTGCCCAATATGCTCCTGGAGAACAGTGGAGAGATAACTCCAGAAAGAATGAAGGGATGGAGCCAGAGCAATAACAGCACCCAGTTGTGAATGTGACTGGTGATGGAAGTAAAGTCCAATGCTATAAAGAAAAATATTGCATAGGAATCTGAAATGTTAGATCCCCGAATCAAGGTAAATTAGAAGTGGTCAAACAGGAAATGGCAAGTGTGAACTTCAACATTTTAGGAATCAGTGAACTAAAATGGACCGAAAAGGGTGAATTTAACTCAGATGACCATTATATCTATTACTGTGGGCAAGAATCCTTTAGAAGAAATGGAGTAGTCATCATAGTCAACAAAACAGTCCAAAATGCAGTACTTGGATACAATCTCAGAATGATCTCTGTTAGTTTCCAAGACAAATCATTCAATATCACAATAATCCAAGTCAATGCCCCAACCAGTAATGCTGAAGAAGCTGAAGTTGAACAGTTCTATGAATACCTACAAGATCTTCTGGAACTAACACCAAAATAAGATGTCCTTGTCATCATCAGGGACTATAATGCAAAAGTGGGAAGTCAAGAGATACCAGGAGTAACAAGCAAATTTGGCCTTAAAGTTCAGAATGAAGCAGGCAAAGTCTAATAGAGTTTTCCCAAGAGAATGCACTGGCCATAGCAAACACCCTCTTCCAACAACACAAGAGAAGACTACACATGGACATCACCATATGGTCAATTCAGAAGTCAGATTGATTATGTTCTTTGCAGCCAAAGATGGAGAAGCTGTTTATAGTCAGTAAAAACAAGACCGGGAGCTGACTGTGGCTCAGATCATGAACTCCTTATTGCAAAAGTCAGACTTAAATTGAAGAAAAGTAGGGAAAACCACTAGACCATTCAGGTATGACGTAAATCAAATATCCCTTATGATTATACAGTTTAAGTGACAAACAGATTCAAGGGATTAGATCTGATAGACAGGTTGCCTGAAGAACTATGGACAGAGATTTGTGACATTGTACAGGAGGCAATGATCAAGACCATCCCCAAGAAAAAGAAATGCAAAAAGGCAAAATGGTTTTCTGAGGAGGCCTTACAAATAGCTGAGAAAGGAAGAGAAGCAAAAGGCAAAGGAGAAAAGGAAAGATATACCCATTTGAGTGTAGAGTTCCAAAGAACAGCAAGGAGAGATAAGAAAGCCTTCCTCAGTGATCAATGCAAAAAATAGAGGAAAACAATAGAATGGGAAAGACTAGAGATCTCTTCAAGAAAATCAGAGATACCAAGGGAACATTTCAGGCAAAGATGGGCTCAATAAAGGACAGAAATGGTATGGACCTAAGAGAAGCAGAAGATATTAAGAAGAGGTGGCAAGAATCCACAGAAGAACTATACAAAAAAGATTTTCATGACCTAGATAACCACGATGGTGTGATCACTCACCTAGAGCCAGACATCCTGGAATGCGAAGTCAGGTGAGCCTTACTTAGGAAGTATCACTACGAACAAAATTAGTGGAGGCCATAGAATTCCAGTTGAGCTATTTCAAATCCTAAAAGATGATGCTGTGCAAGTGCTGCATTCAATATACCAGATTCACCAACTCTATGGTCATGAGTTTAAGTAAGCCCCAGGAGTTGGTTATAGACAGAGAAGCCTGGTGTGCTGCAGTCCATGGGGTCACAAAGAGTCCGACATGACTGAGTGACTGAACTGACTCAACTATTGTAATAATTATGACTTTCATATTATGCAGATTGTATTCTCCCAAAGCTTTTAATATCTGTAATTGTTAAGAGAGTTGACACGAATCCAGGGCCAAAAGAAACCTTTCAGAGAAAAAAAAAAAAAGAAACTTTTCAGAGTCTTTTAGTAACCTGTAAATGTTACTCTCACCCTACAAAGATCATTCATTTATAAAAAAAATATATGGTGCATTCCTTGAAAATATAATTACCACTGAAATTAGTGATACAAGACTAGTTCAATACTTAACAAAGAAATGCTTACACATTCTTGATATATTTGATACACAGAGATTAATTAAATGCTTACTGTCAGAAATGGATAAGAGGATTAATTAAAAATAAAGCAAGGGTTTCATGTGATTGTCAATTCTGTATACTGGCAAACCATGAGTATTATAAGAATCACCCTTGGCTAACCATGCGATAGTGAAACTAACCACATGATTACTTTCATTTCAAATTGCTTAGACAAAGAACAAAATCCAAATAAGTCCTCATAAATGCAAAGTAAGATGTCATTAAGCAAACCAAAGTGACTCTGAAATATCTCAGAAAGTCTAATTATTGTGATCAATAAAGCATATCCAGGGATGACTACAGTTGTATTAGAAAAACAGTTTATCATTGAAAGCTCTTTTTGAATATCTACATTTTAAATATTGTGCATAATATTACTTCTAAATTATTTATTTTCAAATTTCCTTGGAAATCTAATTCCTTCAAATGCTATCAAGGTAGAAGATAACAGAAAAGGCAAAATTTAGATGAGACAGAAAAATGTTGTTTGAGGATGATAATCATCTGCTTAAAGTACAGATTATACAAAGTCATGTTTTTATACCCTGTAGAACAAATTAAAATACATAATTTAGAATATCAAATATTTGCAAATTATTCCTACCTAGTTCTTAAATGAAATGAGATAAACTTTGATTTTTATTACTCATTTTATGTTAAATTTGAGAAAATAATTTTTAAAGTTAGGCATAAGCATTAAAGACAATATATACAATCTGTAATAAACATTTCATTTTGTGTCATTTAAAATTTTCTCATTTCATAATGAGATTCACAAAATTTCTAAATGATAATTGAGTTCACAAAAATTTTTGGCAGAGAGTATAGCAAGATTTTCTTTGAAATCTCATGGCCTTTAAAAAGTAAAACTTCACCATAAGAAAAACAACAGAAAACATTAAAAAATACATGACTGGATATGATAAAATACCTATATTTGCTTCCCTAGTGGCTCAGATGGTAAAGAATCCACCTGCAATGTGGGAGACCTGGATTCGATCCCTGGTTTGGGAAGATCCCCTGGAGAATGGAACGGTTACCCACTCCAGTATTCTTGCTTGGAGAACAGTCCATGGGGTTGTAGTTTCTGACAACACTGAGTGACTTTCACATACTTGCATTGGAGTTAAAAAAGCAAAAACAAACAGTAAGGAGGGAGCCAAAGTGATCCATGTTCTGTTTATAAATCCTTCAAGGTAAAACCTTCAAACCATCAAACAGGCAATCCATCAGTTACACTTTGACAATCACCATAAGAGTAGGTCTATTAGTTACTTGGCATTGTGACAACTCCATCTTAAGATAAGCCTGCAACGTGTTCAAAAATTTCCACTAAATTTTTAACAGAGTAAAAATCTTATAACAGTGTATCTTAGATTTTGCAGACATCAATATAATAGATGCACCCAATCCAATGGGAAGCAGTTCTTATACTTCATCTCTATTTATCAATTTGGTTATGTCTTATGTCACTGATTTTTAAATGCTGCTGAATTATAAATGTAGTACATAAATTAAAAAAAATTGAATCAAGAAAAAAAATTATTTTTTACCTGCCCCAAATAACAAATATTAAAAATAATCCAGCGAGTAGATTTGCTGTTTTGGATTTAATAAAGGAGCTCTCTTACAAATAGATTTATTGACTAAGTTTGTAAGAGACTCAAAATGGTATCCACTGTTCCCTTGTCAATTTTGTAGACTAGTTCATGGACCACATCTTTCTTAGTGGCTTCTGATTTTAAACAGAGATTTTTAGAAAAGTGGGTGATAATACTGTGTATTTATATATAGGATTTAGGTTACCTATATGCGTGTGTGCTCAGCTGCTTCAGGTGTGTCTGACTCTGTGTCCCTATGAACTGTAGCCTGCTAGACTCCTCTGTCCATGGCAAGAATGCTGGAGTGGATTGCCATTCCCTTCTCCAGGGGATTTCCTGACCCAGGGATCGAACCTGGGTCTCCTGCATTATGGGCAGATTCTTTACTGTCTGAGCCACAAGAGAAACCAATAAAGTATACTTAATACAGTATAACTAAATATTAGTAAGATTAGAGGGAAAGACAAACTTCATAGCACAGTCCACTCAACTAGAAATATGAATGGATAAAATTTTGAACTATATTATCCAATTTCTTTTTACATATATGGAAACTGAGGCCAAGAAGAAATCTTCCACAGTTTGCCCAATCGGATTTGGTTCTGTTAGAATTTGACACCAATGTTCTACTCTGATAGTCTTTCCTGAAGCATGGAATTGCGTTCACCCAAATGTAAGACCAGTCTGGTGGGTACAGTGGTGAGTATTCATCATTGAAGTTATTCAACTGATTCACCCTTGCCTCACTAAATCTTGTGTGTACTGTAGGAAGAACTGTCTTCCCAAGTATATGAAGCAAGTACTTTGGTAAAAATGCACTGCCACTCAACAAAAATCGAGGAGTTGTGTGTTTTTATTTTATTCAATATGAATTTTATCATACCTTGAATACAAGAACTAGTATTAAATTACTATCTAGTATGACCAAGAAGATTAATAAGTAAAAAGAATAATAAAGAGTGCGGATTAACAATGTCCTTAAAATATAAGGGGCTTCCCTGGTATCTCAACTGGTAAAGAATCTGCGGGCAATGTGGGAGACTCCGCTTGATTCCTGGGTTGGGAAGATCCCCTGGAGAAGGGATAGGCTACCCACGCCGGTATTCTTTGGCTTCCCTGGTGGTTCAGATGGTAAAGAATCCGCCTCCAAAGCAGGAGACCCCCATTCGATTCCTGGATTGGGAAGGTGCCCTGGAGAAGGGCATGGCAACCCACTTCAGTGTTCTTGCCTGGAAAATCCCAATGGACAGAGGAGCCTGTTGGGCTATACTCCAGGGAGTCCAAAGAGTCAGACACAAACTAGGGACTTCTACTTCACTTAAAATATAAATAGGCGATTTTAAAAAATGATAAAGGTGTTAAAGAGAGGGAGAAGTCACTACTATTTTGGAAAATCAGCAAGTATTTCCTAAAATATGTAGAGAATAAATTTTAATTGGTCAAAATTTTTATTTTCTGTGTCCCATTATATGAACATTGTACTGTACATTATGAAGAATGATTAATAACAATAAATTATTTCAATCAGATACATCATATTAATATTAGATCCTAATTATTTATATTTTACTCTTTATTTTATATTATTTTCATAATTTAATTAGTGGCTCAGATTTTGGTTTAAAGCTTATTTTATAAAAATGGAACACATGGCAAAACTACCGACCCCTTCTACTGAGTTGTGTGTTCTCTGTCTTTATAGATAAGTACACACACACAGAGTGCTTTATTTAACATTACTTTACTTTTCACAAATATTTTGATATCATTATTTCTGAACCAAGTGAAATTCCAAGAGATTTGTTCAAATTTGTGCTATAGTATATGTGAGAAAGAAACCACAGGCCCAATCACCTGATAAATCTCACTCAGTATTCAATGCATTAGATTATCTCCCATCATAAATAATGGCCAAATAATTCAAAATAGTATAATTATTTTAATAATATAAAATAAATTCCCAACCAAATTGGAGCTCTATGCTTTTTTTTTTTTTAAGAGCTCGACTGTTTCTCTAATTCATCAAACCAAGTTTCTTTACAAATTAAACTTTGTTTTACTAAGATTACTCAATTTAGTAATCCAGATCCCCTTTAAGTAGACCACTTGATTTATTATTATTCTCATGTTTAATATCATAATGCTGATTCACAATGCTTTTGTGTATTCCAGCCTAGCTATTAATTGAGGTATATAATCTTAAAAGAACTTCCACAGTGTCTCAGCTGTAAAGAATTTACCTGCAGTGCAGGAGATGCAGGTTTGATCCCTGGATTGGGAAGATCCCCTGGATGAAGCCATGACAACCCACCCCAGTATTCTTGCCTGGAGAATCCCGTGGACAGAGGAGCCTGGTGGGCTACAGTCCATGGAATTATGAAGAGTCAGCACGACTGAAGTGACTGCACACAGAAGCATGAACTCAAAAATGCAATGAATACACATATATAGAAAATATATTGATGATTTAGAGTATAGAAAAATTTGTTATCCTTCAAAGATAAATGATACACAAAAAGGATCAGAATCTGCAATGCAAGTATTTCAACAATTATTGTTTATCCTTGAATTCATATCTTGCAATTCATATATTATAAGATGTTAGCATAAATGAATGTTGATAACATCCATCAACATTGTTTCTAAATCATTTCACTCTGGGAGTACAGCAGTGAGGAATAAAATTCGAAGTTTTAACTCAAAGCATTAAGTTTCCAGCATAATTTTAATGTTTGAAAACTGAATAATTTAGAAAAAGGAAAATTTAGCCATTAAAAAAAGTACTTTTGACATTCATGTCAGTGGGGCTTAAGTCAGCATGTCTGTTCTGATAGTGCAATTTGCCTGGCTTTATATTGTCAATTATAATTCCACTTTCCTGCTAAGTCGATACAATTAGATTACTACAGGGACTTCATTACAGCCACAGGGAGGACAGCAGCTGAGGTATACAATTTTCTTCCTATGATACCGGCACTACTAAACAGTTACTGGAGCAATGGTCTGCAAAGGGACAATAAAAGCTGCTGTCTTAAATATTGTTATGTCATTATATCATCTGACAAAAGATCACCGAGCTTAAAAATGTTAACACGACAGAAATTTTGCTTTCACCATTAGTTGATTTGTAAAGGTTACTACAAATCAGTAGTTTCTCATTTATTCACTTAGACATAATTCAGATCGCATATTATCTCCAAGGCCTTAGATTCCGAGTGTGAAATCTGAGGTTTATGGATGTCTGAAATGCCTTCAGGTAAATGTGTAAAAATAAAGAGTAATGAAATAGTCCTCTGCCTTAGACTGCTATTTGCTCATAACAATACCAATTTCATAACTGAAGTTTACATCTTATCCTGATACAGTCCAGTATTCTTTGTTACCACCATAGCTTTAAACTGTATATGCTAGGATTCATATTCAGAATTCTGCTTCTAAGTGGCATACTAATTGATGCCTTTCTTAATTATACAAGGTCTATCTCTTCTGAGTTTTATGCTCTATTTTCTGCCATCTGCCTTGGTACAACATATCTCATGCACATTGTGTGTGATAGTTGCTCAGTTGTGTTTGATTCTTTGTGACCCCATGGACTGTTGCCTGCTAGGCTCCTCTGTCCATGGAATTCTCCAGGCAACAGTACTGGAGTGAATTGCCATTTCCTTCTCCAGGGGATCTTCCCGAACCAAGGATCATACTCAGATCTGCTGCATTGCAGGTGGATGTTTTACTGTCTGAGCCAACAGGGAACTTATTCATGAACATTATTGAGTCTTAAAAACCTGGAATATATCACTAGTTTCCTTATTATAAAAGCAACAAAGTTTAAAAAAATAAATATTGCTTTCAAACAAATAAAGATGAATAGTTATGAAATTTCTCTTACCCCAAAATTTCAAGACTATTTACTGGAAAAATTTTATTTTATGTTACGATGGTATTCAACTAAATTTTACTGAGTGCTTACCATATGACAGGCACTGACATGGGCTCAGTTCAGTTCAGTTCAGTCGCTCAGTCGTGTCTGATTCTGTGACTCCATGAACTGCAGCACACCAGGCATCCCTGTCCATCACCAACTCCTGGAGTTTACCCAAACTCATGTCCATCGAGTCAGTGATGCCATCCAACCATCTCATCCTCTGTCATCTCCTTGTCCTCCTGCCCTCAATCTTTCCCAGCATCAGGGTCTTTTCAAATGAGTTAGCTCTTCGCATCAGGTGGCCAAAGTATTGGAGTTTCAGCTTCAACATCAGTCCTTCCAACGAACACCCAGGACTGATCTCCTTGGGAAATGGAGTTTTTTCTTAAATGTGCTTCAAGTTTAGCAAGACAGATAGTCCAGTAGAAAAATAATGACAGTATAGTGTAGTAAGTGTCTTTCTGGGCTCCCTTGCCCAGTGATACAAAACCGTTTATCATTAAGCATTCCAATGATATATTTAACTCAAGCATGAATTCTATAATGTGCAAATTCACTGCATTTTTTTGCTTGTTTGTTTCTGTTGCCTTTGGCATAGTGCCTTCAGATAAGTACTGAATGATCTTTGTCAAATAAATAATAGCAACTACATCTGCCCTGGGTAAGTCAGATTGAATAATGACCCTTCTTCCCAAAGATGTCCATATCCCAGTCCCTCAAATCTACGAATTTATCACCTTATGTGGTAAAGAGACTTAGCAGAGGGGATTAAAGTAGGGGTCCTGAGATGGGGAGATTATTCTGGATTATCACAAAACTCTTTATATTCAAAAAGGGAAGCAGAGGGATCGGTTAGCAGTAGGATGTATGCTGTTATACGATAACAGAAATGAGTGATTGAAGTGATTTCAGGGAAAGAAATATACACAGGGGAAAAATACATGCTAGCCAAGAAATATACACAGAATTTAGAAGCTGAAAAAGACAAGGAAAGGGATTCCCTCCTCATCCATCCAGTAGGAATACAGTATTATGAGCATCTTGATTTTAGACATTGAACTCCCAGGATGGGAAGAGAATAAAGCTGAGTTGTTTAAGCCACTAAAGTTGTATTAATTTGTTGCAGTAGCAATTGGAAACTAATACACTCACTTTTCAAGAAACTGCCAAATGAAGTGCTTTCTTTTATCTCACATTTATATGAATTTATTTCTAAGGAAAGCATGGACACAGCAGTGAAAGGATAAGTGTTTTCAAGTATTAAGAAGACATTTACATAAACTTAAGAAAACCGACGAAAGACAAATGATGAAAAATTAGTCATACTGTTTCTGAAAAATGATCATATATTGAAACTTACTGCACACTGGAACATCTTATACTGGGTTGGATTTCATGCCCAGAATCACACCTGCTCCTTCAAGGGAATAGGCTGAATTTGGATCCAGGGTTAATTATTTGATGAGACAGCAGTTTTCAGACTTGAGTTTGCCAGGATCAACTGGAGAGCTTGCTAAGACACAGATGGTTGGATCCCAACCTCAGAGTTTGTGGTGAGAGTCTAAGAATTTGCATTTTAATGGTTTTTGAGGATATTGATTCTGCTGGTCTAAGACCAGACCTTAAGAACCATTAATATGGTGGAAAAAACATGAAACAGAAACCTGGGTTCATGTATTTGCCACTTTTCAGCTATCTAATCCCTTAACTCCAGTGACTTTCAGCATCCTTTCTGCTCAAACAATCTTACAGTTCTGCTAGGATGATCAAACAATGATTATTTATAAAATTAACAAAAATTTAAAGTTATAAAAACACAATGCCTGTAATTAATAAAAGGCAGGAGTTTATGCCAATGGTAATATTATTTAATATTCTTCATAACTTTCTGTGAAAGGGCATAGTAAGTATTTACTTGCTATCTTCCATACTCTCTGTATGTAATTTGGTTACTTTTCAGATTAAAAAGAAAATATGTATGAATGTATATTGTGCATATGGATGTGGGTAAGGGGTATTACAATGATTGTGAAGTGAAATTTGCTCAGTCATGTCCAACTCTTGGCAACCCCATGGACTATAGGTTCTATATTCTCCATGCCAGAACAATGATTATGTGAACTCTATAATTCATTGTTTCCTAATTTGAGAATCAGACACTTAAATTTCTGATTTAAGCCTTTTTAAAAATTATTTTAAAAGGCTTCCCTGGTGGGTCAGACAGTAAAGTGTCTGCCTACAATGTGGGAGACCCGGGTTCTATCCCTGGGTTGGGAAGATCCTCTGGAGAAGGAAATGGCAATCCATTCCAGTACTCTTGCCTGGAAAATCCCATGGACGGAGGAGCCTGGTAGGCTACAGTCTATGGGGTCACAAAGAGTCGGACACGACTTCACTTTCTTTCACGTTCTTAAAATTATTTTTGTGCCTACTATTATAGAACCATCATTATATCTGTATTGTTACAGTTCATTATTGAAAACTCAGTAGATACTTGGCATGGAGAAAAGGAGATATTCATGTATCTAGTTAGTAAAACATTTGTTTTCTTATTTTAGAATTTTTCTGTACTAAATTATAATATAATACCTAATCTAATGTTAGTGTTTCACATCATATAAGTGGCTTTATGTATGCTTTGCTTCTTAATTTATTATCACCTGGAAATTGTATTAACATTGATAATTATGATGAATGAAACTGGGATTCTTTCCATGCTTTCTTGTGTCCCACTAGGCCATTCTCTCCTGGAGAACCTCTGTCATTCATTACCCTTTATTTAAAGCCCTTCAGGCAAGATTAAATACAAGTCATGTCAAAATAACAGTGATTTTTTTTTTTTTTTGGAAAATATACTAAATATTTTCTCAAAGTCAAGGTACATCTATACCTGGAAGCTATCAAAACAAGTACAGAAGTATCTGTGAAAATGTGTATGTATGTGTGTACTCATACACACATTTATATTTGTAAATATAAATATAAATTTATAAATATAAATATATATCATGTGTGCACACACACACACACACACACACACCATCAACTGATAGGCAGCTAGAAAGGGAAAAGGAATTGATGCACAGGTAGAACTATAAGGACACAGCATGTCTGACACACAGAACTGTGGGCTGGAAGTCTGGTGGCTGCTCTAGGGTCCTACAGAGCTCCATCAGTAAGTAGCTGGCTGGCCTCGAGGAAATCTCAGTCTGTTTGCAGCTTCATTTCTTTTCCATAACAACGAGGGTATCCCAACTCTCGACTTCTAAAACGCTTCTACCTTGAATACTCAGTGATTTGGCCTTGGTAGAATGCCTTCAGGAGAAAATTAATAAAGCAAAAAATCCTTTCTATAATACCTTATGGAGAAAGCAGAAGTGAAGCCTCAATGAGCAGAAAATTAAATTGTTCTTATAATGTTCCCATTTTCAAAAATGCAACTCTGCCATGTTGAGGTAGCAGATGTCCTGAACTCTGTAACAATTTGATGGGAGAAAACATTTTAGGTTGTCTAGTAGGTAGGAAAAATAACAAATCTCCTCAAAATGAATGGCAAATGCATGTTCAAGAAGACACCATAGAAACAGGCAGCTCTGGGCCCTCCAGCTAATCAGTTTACAGTGTTAAATAATGAGAGAGATAAAACCTGTCACCTTCAGACAGATGGACTTTGAATCCTCGAGACAGGCTGTGGTCTTTATCTCATTTAGTATCTGTCATAATGATAGGTGAAAATATACTCTACAGTGTTTGGAAGCCTTTCATCTTAATGGATTGATAGCCCCAGATGCGACCCGTTATGACTAGCTTCCAGCAGAATATTTTTCAGAACCTCTCCAATTAGACCATGAACTTTTGGCAGAAGGGGAAAGTTTTGCATTAACCACCTTTTACCTGGCATGTGGTATAACACTACCATAGAGAATGTTTCAGAATGAATGTGAAAGAAGGGATAAATTCACCTGCATCTAAGCATATCTGGTGAAAGATAATTGTATAATAAACAAATAATTCAAACTTTTAACTAGGGTCATTTGCATGTGATATACAAATGTACATTTAATTTTAATTATTAATAAGTAGATATTTCTATATGGCTTAAATAATAACGGTTATGGAAAGTGCTTGATAATAAAAATACCTCCTTTTTTTTTTCTTTGAAAATTGAACCAAAATTTCATGAGACTGCAGTAACAGCAACAACTTCAGTAACATTAAGTGATAGGTCTAGAATATCTTTATACACTTCAGTTAAAAATTAACAGCCTCAAAAAAAAACTGTCATCAACCTTTTGGAAATGCTGAAACCTAAGTCACAGCAATAGATTAGAGAATTCAAAACAACTCATGGTTGCCTTTAAATACTTGAGGTAGCATCGTATTTTCCAATATTACAGCATTTTCAAAAGTTAAACTGTAAGCAGCTATGAACTGCTTACACATATTCTTAGACAGTTTCAACTATTTTTAGAATGTGTTAAAAGATTTTAAATTGAACTCCCCTAACAATATCAGGCTTTATGAGAGGGTTGCTGCTTGATTTCTCCACGCAAGGCATTCAGTAAGCATTGCTTAAGGAACCTTTGGTACAGGGTCCTATAGGCCCATGGATGACATAAAAGAAGTTCAAGGATTTTAAAGTGAGTTTGGGAGAGGAAGATCATTAAGCTAATATTCAGTGCTTTCTACAGTATGACAGATATGAATAACTGAATCAATAGATTACAAAGATACAATCTCTTCACAGGAAAATGGACTAGGAAAATGTGATTTACATTTTTTATCATTTCATTTTTTTCCCTCCAGGGTTGATTCAACTAGGAGCAGTGTGGTGCATAACAGTAAAACTGTACAGAATCACATTTTGCTTTCTCTAACTTAAGTGGCCTAAAGAGCATATACGCAGAACAAGAATTCCTTCTGGCAAAACCATCTCTGAGTATTTACATTATTTTTAATTATTCCTATTTCAAGTAATCTTTTGAAAAATATGTATGTACATAGTTTTTTGTCTGAATCACTGATTTTTAAAGAGATATTATTGGAGAAAGGAGAAAAGTTAAGAAGAGATTCAAGATTTTGCTATGAAATTGACTTTCAAAAATGGCCCGTCTCAGATAATGACGACCATTTCATTGGACTTGGAAATGATAATTATCGTTTTAAGTGTTTAGTTTTATAATATAGTTTATTGTATGTGATTTCAGATGAAGTATTTTTCTCATATGTTTATTAGCAATTTGTATTCCTTCTTTGAATGACTTGTTTAAATCTGGCAATCTTACTAACTGAATTGAAAGTTTTCTTGCTATTTTGTATATGCCATCTATACACAAAGTATATCAAGGTTTTGTCACAGTTGTTTCAAGCATTTTCCTAATTGCTTGTGTCTTTTCCAATCTATTATCACTTCATTTATGTATCTTGAAAGAGATTTGGTAGGTCTCTGATTCCCCTTGTTGCAATCACCCAGGGAATTCCAGGCTACACCTCCTACCTCACACCCAACTATGACAAAGATTTAAGCATCATGCTCACATTCTCTGTCTGTCTCCACCCCTACTCCGTAGTAATTCTTGATATTTTTAATGATGTCATCTTCACATTTTCTTCAAAACCTCATCCATAGAGGATTTTCCTCACTAGTGGAAAAATGCTATTCAGTCACCAGTGATTGATTGCAAGATTGCCTTTTCACCCTACACCTATAGTGGTAGCATGAGCACTATTCTTTGTTGGTTCTCACTCTGCTCCCTGCTTCATCTTGTCAGTATTTGTTGTTGGATTTTCTGAATTCACCCCGCCGACAATTTGTTGAGTGCCTGAGGAGTCAGGCTCGTTTGTTTCTCCATCTATTTGCTAATCACATCTATATGTACTAGTGACTCAGAAATAGAAATCTCCATATATTCCTTTGGAATCTGGAATCTATAATCTTCACTGGGATAAATTGCCTACTTAATATCTTCATCGGGATCTATCCCCACAGAGATTGTTCTGTCTGGAAATGAGAAAGGTTGGAATCGTATAGCCTATGATGACTGTCAGTCATTATGGCGGCCTTCCCAACGTGAGGTACTCAAAGTTCTCAGGCATTTCCTGATAGGCAGGTGCAAGTCAGCCAAGTGCACGTTTCCAAAGGAAGGTGCAAGTATAATTCAGTAGCAGTCAACATCTACACCTGGCAGATGGTAAATCAGTTAGTAAAAAGTATCACGGCAAGGCAACCATAGCACCTACTCCACTCTGGAATAAAGATGCGATAACTATGTCATGAATTTAACTACATAAATGTATTTCTATTTGAAAAGTTTTTTTTAGTAAGGACTTTTCAGGTGCTCAGGGTAAAGAATCCAACTGCCAGTGCAGTAGACATGGGTTTGATCCTTGGATTGGGAAATCACATGGAGAAGGAAACAGCCATCCATACTTTCACAGGCAACAACTTGCCTGGGAAATCCCACAGACAGAAGAGCCTGACAAGCTACAGTTCTTGGGTTGCAAAGAGGTAGACACGACTTAGCCACTAAATAACAACAGCAACAACATATGTGTATATATCTTTTTATAGACAGTTTTACACTATATTAAGTATAAAGTCTTTTTAAGAGTCAAATTAATTCCATAATTTTATTTAAGTATAAATTAGATCAAACATGTACAAAATAAGAGAGTAATATAACTCAGCACCCCTTCACTGATCACAGTCTTGTTGTGGCGAAGGGGCTTGCATAACTCAATGAAGCTATGGGCCATGTCTCATAGGGCAACCTAAGACAGACAGGTCATATTGAAGAGCTCTGATAAAATGTGACCCACTAGAGGGGAAAATGGCAACCCACTCCAGTATTCCTGCCAAGAAAACCTCATAAACAGTATGAAAAGGCAAAAAGATATGAGTCCTCCAGGTTGGAAGATGTCCAATATGCTACCAGGGAAGAGCAGAGGGTAGTTACTAATAGCTCTAGAAAGAATGATTCAGCGGGGCCAAAGCAGAAACAAAGCTCAGTTGTGAATGTATCTGGTGGTGAAAGTAAAGTCTGACGCTATAAAGAACAGTATTGCATAGAAATTTGAAGTGATGGAATTACAGCTGTGCTATTTAAAAATCCTTAAAGCTGATGCTGTTAAAGTGCTGCATTCAATATGTCAGCAAATTTGGAAAACTCAGCAGTGGTCACAGGACTGAAAAAGTTGAGTTTTCATTCCCGTCCCAAAGAAGGGCAATGCCAAAGAATGTTCAAACTACCACACAATCATGCTCATTTCACATGCTAGGTTATGCTCAATATCCTTCAAGCTAGCCTTCAGCAGTATATGAATCAAGAACACTTAGGGGGGAGGAGCCAAGATGGCGGAGAAGTAGGACGGGGAGAACACTTTCTCCCCCACAAATTCATCAAAAGAACATTTAACTGAGAACTGAGTAAATTCCACAAAACAACTTCTGAATGCTGGCAGAGGACATCAGGCACCCAGAAAAGCAACCCAACTCTTCGAAAGGAGGTAGGAAAAAATATAAAAGACAAAAAAAGAGACAAAAGAGGGAGGGACGGAGTTCCATTCCAGGAAGGGAGTCTTAAAAAGAGAGGTTTCCAAACACCAGGAAACCTTCTCACTGCCGAATCTGTGCCGAGCTTTGGAAGCACAGAGGGCAACATAACAGGGAGGAAAAATAAATAAACAATTAAAACCCGCAGATTGCGAGCCCTATGGTAACTCCCCCAGCAGAGAAGCAGCGCAGACTCCTGCACAGGCCATTAGCAAGCGGGGGCTGGGCAGGGAGGCGAGACACGGGCTGCATCGCTTAGAGTAAGGACCTGGCCTGAAAAGCCTGAGCACTATCTGAGCGAAATAATTTGGGCTAGCAAACCAGACTGTGGGATATCTACCATGTGAAGAGCCAGCCCTAACCTAAGACACCGCCAGGCCCGCGCAGGGAACAAAGAACTGAACAGAGATAGCCGGCTGCAGACCTTCCCCCTCTGGTGACAGGCAGCCAGAACCGGAAGAGGGCAATCACAGCCCAGAGAGACATTATCTATAAAACTGTAAGCAGGCTTCTTTGCTAACTAAAACTTCTTGGGGGTCTGGACGGTCAACATCTGCCTGAGAAGGTGCGCTGGTTGTACACCTAGATAACCGAGCGGCGGGGAGGCGATAAGTCGCAGCAATCACGCTCACCAAACACCTCATCACCTGAGCTGCTTGGACCTGGGAAGGGCACAAAATGCAGGCCCAACAGAGCCTCTGAGGACTACCCGAGTGCCTGAACCTGAGCGGCTTGGACCTGGGAGGTGCAGGCAGCCCAGGGCCAGCCACGGATGGTTCCCAGTGGAGCAACCTAGAGCCTGAGCAGTGTGGGCAGGGAGGCTACACGCGCCATGAACGGGGGCAGACCCAGTGTGGCTGAGGCACTGCGAGCACACACCAGTGTTATTTGCAGCATCCCTCCCTCCCTCCCCACAGCGCAACTGAACAAGTGAGCCTAAAAAAAAAAAAAAAGTGTCCTCCACCGTCCCCTTTGTGTCAGGGTAGAAACCAGACACTGAAGAGTCCAGCAAACAGAAGAAGCTATAACAGAGGGAACCGCCTTGGAAGCTACAGGCAATAGATTAAAACCCTGTGGTTACTACCGACTACATAGGAAGGGGCCTATAGATCTTGAGAAATATAAGTCGGACCAAGGAACTAGCCAAAAATGAACTGAACCCACAATACTCACAACAAAACCAGAGAAAGTCCTAGATATATTTTTACTATTTTTACGATCTTTTTTTTTTTTTTTTTTTAAAAAATTTAAGTCCTCTGTTATTCCTTTAATTTTCACTTTTATAACCTATTTTGCAAAAAAAAAAAAAAGACCCATTTTTTTTTTTACAGCAAACGTCATATATATTTTTTAATAATTTTTTGACCTTGTTTTTTTTTTTTTTTCTTCTTCTTTTCTTTAACATTGTATTTTTGAAATTCCAAACTCTACTCTAGATTTTTAATTTTAGCTTTTTGGTATTTGTTATCAATTCTGTACCTATAGTTTTTTTATAAATTCTGTGACTTTTTTTTTTTTTCTGTTTCTTTCTCTTCTTCTTTTATATAACATTGTATATCTGAAATTCCAAACTCTACTCTAGATTTTTATTTATGCTTTTTGGTATTTAATATCAATTTTGAACCTGTATTTTCTTTATAATTTTGCAACTTTGTTTTTGTTTGTTTGTTTTTTCTCTTTTTTTTTTCCTCTTCTTTTCTTAACATTGTATTTTGAAATTCCAAACTCTAGATTTTTAACTTTTGCTTTTTGGTATTAGTTATGAATTTTGTACCTATATTTTCTTTATAATTTTTGCGACCTTGTTTATTTTTGGTTGTTCATTTTTTCTCTCTTTCTTTTCCTTCTTCTTTTCTTTAACATCGTATTTTTGAAATTCCAAACTCTACTCTAGATTTTTAATTTTTGCTTCTATGCATTTGTTACCAATTTTGTACCTTTAAGAACCCAATCTTCAGTACCCATTTTTCACTAGGGAGCGAGATTACTGGCTTGACTGCTCTCTCTCCCTTTGGACTCTCCTTTTTCTCCACCAGGTCGCCTGTGTCTCCTCCCTATCCCCTCTTGACTCTACCCAACTCTGTGAATTTCTGTGTGTTCCAGATGGTGGAGAACACTTAGGGAACTGATTACTGGCTGGATCTATCTCCCTCCTTTTCATTCCCCCCTTTTATCCTCCTGGTCACCTCTGTCTCCTTCCTCCTTTTTCTCTTCTCTGTATAATTCCGTGAACATCCCTGAGCGGTCCAGTTGTGGAGTGCACATAAGGAAGTGATTACTGGCTAGCCCACTCTCTCCTCTATTGATTCCACCTCATCTTATTTGGGTCACCTCTAACTCCCTCCTCCCTCTTCTCCATGTAACGCTGTGAACCTCTCTGGGTGACCCTCACGGTAGAGAAACTTTTCATCTTTAACGTAGATGTTTTATCAATGGTGCTGTATAGAAGGAGAAGTTTTGAAACTACTGTAAAAATAAGACCAATAACTGGAAGCAGGAGGCTTAAGTCCAAACCCTGACTCCAGGGAACTCCTGACTCCAAGGAACATTAATTGACAGGAGCTCTTCAAATGCCTCCATACCTACACTGAAACCAAGCACCACACAAGGGCCAACAAGTTCGAGGGCAAGACATACCAAGC
The DNA here is from genome assembly GCF_027580195.1 of Bos mutus. NCBI lineage: Eukaryota > Metazoa > Chordata > Mammalia > Artiodactyla > Bovidae > Bos > Bos mutus. Next base: position 23,024,714 of record NC_091643.1, read on the forward strand.
AAATTCTCCAGCAACAACGGAACACAGCCCTGAGCTCCAAGATACAGGCTGCCCAAAGTCACCCCAAAACCATAGACATCTCATAACTCATTACTGGACACTTCATTGCACTCCAGAGAGAAGAAATACAGCTCCACCCACCAGAACACTGACACAAGCTTCCCTAACCAGGAAACCTTGACAAGCCACCTGTACAAACCCACACACAGCAAGGAAACGCCACAATAAAGAGAACTCCACAAACTGCCAGAATACAGAAAGGACACCCCAAAATCAGCAATTTAAACAAGATGAAGAGACAGAGGAATACCCAGCAGGTAAAGGAACAGGATAAATGCCCACCAAACCAAACAAAAGAGGAAGAGATAGGGAATCTACCTGATAAAGAATTCGAATAATGATAGTGAAATTGATCCAAAATCTTGAAATCAAAATGGAATCACAGATAAATAGCCTGGAGACAAGGATTGAGAAGATGCAAGAAAGGTTTAACAAGGACCTAGAAGAAATAAAAAAAGAGTCAATATATAATGAATAATGCAATAAATGAAATTAAAAAACTCTGGAGGCAACAAATAGTAGAATAACAGAGGCAGAAGATAGGATTAGTGAATTAGAAGATAGAATGGTAGAAATAAATGAATCAGAGAGGATAAAAGAAAAATGAATTAAAAGAAATGAGGACAATCTCAGAGACCTCCAGGACAATATTAAATGCTACAAACATTGAATCATAGGGTCCCAGAAGAAGAAGACAAAAAGAAAGACCATGAGAAAATATTTGAGGAGATAATAGTTGAAAACTTCCCTAAAATGGGGAAGGAAATAATCACCCAAGTCCAAAAAACCCAGAGAGTCCCAAACAGGATAAACCCAAGGCGAAACACCCCAAGACACATATTAATCAAATTAACAAAGATCAAACACAAAGAACAAATATTAAAAGCAGCAAGGGAAAAACAACAAATAACACACAAGGGAATTCCAATAAGGATAACAGCTGATCTTTCAATAGAAACTCTTCAAGCCAGGAGGGAATGGCAAGACATACTAAAATGATGAAAGAAAATAACCTACAGCCCAGATTATTGTACCCAGCAGGGATCTCATTCAAATATGAAGGAGAAATCAAAAGCTTTTCAGACAAGCAAAAGCTGAGAGAATTCTGCACCACCAAACCAGCTCTCCAACAAATACTAAAGGATATTCTCTAGACAGGAAATGCAAAAACGGTGTATAAATTCGAACCCAAAACAATAAAGTAAATGGCAACGGGATCATACTTATCAGTAATTACCTTAAACATAAATGGGTTGAATGCCCCAACCAAAAGACAAACACTGGCTGAATGCATACAAAAACAAGACCCCTACATATGTTGTCTACAAGAGACCCACCTCAAAACAGGGAACACGTACAGACTGAAAGTGAAGGGCTGGAAAAAGATTTTCCATGCAAATAGGGACCAAAAGAAAGCAGGAGTAGCAATACTCATATCAGATAAAATAGACTTTAAAACAAAGGCTGTGAAAAGAGACAAAGAAGGTCACTACATAATGATCAAAGGATCAATCCAAGAAGAAGATATAACAATTATAAATATATATGCACCCAACACAGGAGCACCGCAATATGTAAGACAAATGCTAACAAGTATGAAAGGAGAAATGAACAATAACACAATAATAGTGGGAGATGTTAATATCCCACTCACACCTATGGATAGACCAACTAAACAGAAAATTAACAAGGAAACACAAACTTTAAATGATACAATAAACCAGGTAGACCTAATTGATATCTATAGGACATTTCATCCCCAAACAATGAATTTCACCTTTTTCTCAAGCGCACATGGAACCTTCTCCAGGATAGATCACATCCTGGGCCATAAATCTAGCCTTGGTAAATTCAAAAAAATAGAAATCATTCAAAGCATCTTTTCTGACCACAATGCAGTAAGATTAGATCTCAATTACAGGAGAAAAACTATTAAAAGTTTCAACATATGGAGGCTGAACAACATGCTGCTGAATAACCAACAAATCACAGAAGAAATCAAAAAAGAAATCAAAATTTGCATAGAAACGAATGAAAATGAAAACACAACAACCCAAAACCTGTGGGACACTGTAAAAGCAGTCCTAAGGGGAAAGTTCATAGCAATACAGGCATACCTCAAGAAACAAGAAAAAAGTCAAATAAATAACCTAACTCTACACCTAAAGCAACTAGAAAAGGAAGAAATGAAGGACCCCAGGGTTAGTAGAAGAAAGAAATCTTAAAAATTAGGGCAGAAATAAATGCAAAAGAAACAAAAGAGACTGTAGCAAAAATCAACAAAGCCAAAAGCTGGTTCTTTGAAAGGATAAATAAAATTGACAAACCGTTAGCCAGACTCATCAAGAAACAAAGGGAGAAAAATCAAATCAATAAAATTAGAAATGAAAATGGAGAGATCACAACAGACAACACAGAAATACAAAGGATCATAAGAGACTACTATCAACAATTATATGCCAATAAAATGGACAACATGGAAGAAATGGACAAATTCTTAGAAAAGTACAACTTTCCAAAACTGGACCAGGAAGAAATAGAAAATCTTAACAGACCCATCACAAGCACGGAAATTGAAACTGTAATCAAAAATCTTCCAGCAAACAAAAGCCCAGGTCCAGACAGCTTCACAGCTGAATTTTACCAAAAATTGAGAGACGAGCTAACACCTATCATGCTCAAACTCTTCCAGAAAATTGCAGAGGAAGGTAAACTTCCAAACTTATTCTATGAGGCCACCATCACCCTAATACCAAAACCTGACAAAGATCCCACAAAAAAAGAAAACTACAGGCCAATATCACTGATGAACATAGATGCAAAAATCCTTAACAAAATTCTAGCAATCAGAATCCAACAACACATTAAAAAGATCTTACACCATGACCAAGTGGGCTTTATCCCAGGGATGCAAGGATTCTTCAATATACACAAATCAATCAATGTAATACACCACATTAACAAATTGAAAAATAAAAACCATATGATTATCTCAATAGATGTAGAGAAAGCCTTTGACAAAATTCAACATCCATTTATGATAAAAACTCTCCAGAAAGCAGGAATAGAAGGAACATACCTCAACATAATAAAAGCTATATATGACAAACCCACAGCAAACATTATCCTCAATGATGAAAAATTGAAAGCATTTCCTCTAAAGTCAGGAACAAGACAAGGGTGCCCACTTTCACCATTACTATTCAACATAGTTTTGGAAGTTTTGGCCACAGCAATCAGAGCAGAAAAAGAAATAAAAGGAATCCAAATTGGAAAAGAAGAAGTAAAACTCTCACTGTTTGCAGATGACATGATCCTCTACATAGAAAACCCTAAAGACTCTACTGGAAAATTACTAGAACTAATCAATGACTATAGTAAAGTTGCAGGATATAAAATCAACACACAGAAATCCCTTGCATTCCTATATACTAACAATGAGAAAACAGAAAGAGAAATTAAGGAAACAATTCCATTCACCATTGCAACGGAAAGAATAAAATACTTTGGAATATATCTACCTAAAGAAACCAAAGACCTATATATATAAAAAACTATAAAACACTGGTGAAAGAAATCAAAGAGGACACTAATAGATGGAGAAATATACCATGTTCATGGATTGGAAGAATCAATATAGTGAAAATGAGTATACTACCCAAAGTAATTTATAGATTCAACGCAATCCCTATCAAGCTACCAATGGTATTCTTCACAGAGCTAGAACAAATAATTTCACAATTTGTATGGAAATACAAAAAACCTCGAATAGCCAAAGCTATCTTGAGAAAGAAGAATGGAACTGGAGGAATCAACCTACCTGACTTCAGGCTCTACTACAAAGCCACAGTTATCAAGACAGTATGGTACTGGCACAAAGACAGAAATATAGATCAATGGAACAAAATAGAAAGCCCAGAGATAAATCCATGCACATACCTTATCTTTGATAAAGGAGGCAAGAATATACAATGGATTAAAGACAATCTCTTTAACAAGTGGTGCTGGGAAATCTGGTCAACCACTTGTAAAAGAATGAAACTAGAACACTTTCTAACACCATACACAAAAATAAACTCAAAATGGATTAAAGATCTCAATGTAAGACCAGAAACTATAAAACTCCTAGAGGAGGACATAGGCAAAACACTGTCCGACATACATCACAGCAGGATCCTCTATGACCCACCTCCCAGAATATTGGAAATAAAAGCAAAAATACACAAATGGGATCTAATTAAGCTTAAAAGCTTCTGCACATCAAAAGAAACTATTAGCAAGGTGAAAAGGCAGCCTTCAGAATGGGAGAAAATAATAGCAAATGAAGCAACTGACAAACAACTAATCTCAAAAATATACAAGCAACTCCTACAGCTCAACTCCAGAAAAATAAATGACCCAATCAAAAAAATGGGCCAAAGAACTAAATAGACATTTCTCCAAAGAAGACATACAGATGGCTAACAAACACATGAAAAGATGCTCAACATCACTCATTACCAGAGAAATGCAAATCAAGACCACTATGAGGTACCATTTCATGCCAGTCAGAATGGCTGCGATCCAAAAGTCTACAAGCAATAAATGGTAGAGAGGGTGTGGAGAAAAGGGAACCCCTCTTACACTGTTGGTGGGAATGCAAACTAGTACAGCCACTATGGAGAACAGTGTGGAGATTCCTTAAAAAACTGGAAATAGAACTGCCTTATGATCCAGCAATCCCACTGCTGGGCATACACACTGAGGAAACCAGAAGGGAAAGAGACATGTGTACCCCAATGTTCATCGCAGCACTGTTTATAATACCCAGGACATGGAAGCAACCTAGATGCCCATCAGCAGATGAATGGATAAGAAAGCTTTGGTACATATACACAATGGAGTATTACTCAGCCATTAAAAAGAATACATTTGAATTAGTTCTAATGAGGTGGATGAAACTGGAGCCTATTATACAGAGTGAAGTAAGCCAGAAAGAAAAACACCAATACAGTATACTAACGCATATATATGGAATTTAGAAAGATGGTAACAATAACCCTGTGTATGAGACAGCAAAAGAGACACTGATGTATAGAACAGTCTTATGGACTCTGTGGGAGAGGGAGAGGGTGGGAAGATTTGGGAGAATGGCATTGAAACATGTATAATATCATGTATGAAACGAGTTGCCAGTCCAGGTTCGATGCATGATACTGGATGCTTGGGGCTAGTGCACTGGGACGACCCAGAGGGGATGGGGAGGGGGAGGAGGAGGAGGAGGGTTCAGGAAGGGGAACACATGTATACCTGTGGTGGATTCATTTCCATATTTGGCAAAACTAATACAATTATGTAAAGTTTAAAAATAAAAAAATAAAAACCTAAAAAAAAAAAAAAAGAACACTTAGATGTACAAGCTGGGTTTAGAAAAGGCAGAGGAACCAGAGATCAAATTGCCAACATCCACTGGATTATACAGAAAGCAAGGGGATTCCAGAAAACATCTGCTTTGTTGACTACATTAAAGCATTTGACTTTGTGAATCACAACAAAGTGTGGAAAATTCTGAAAGAAATGGGAATACCAGATCATTTGTCTCCTGAGAAACTTGTATGCGGGTCAAAAAGAGACAGTTAGAACCAAACATGGAACAACAGACTGGTTCCAAATTGGGAAGGAGCATGTCAAGGCTGTATATTGTCACCCTAATTGTTTAGCTTCTATACAGAGTACATCATGTGAAATGCTGGGCTAGATGAATCGTAAGATGGAAACAAGATTGCTGGAAGAAATATCTACAACCTCAGATACACAGATGATACCACTCTAATGGCAAAAAGTGAAGAGAAACTAATTGAAAGTGAAAGTCGCTCAGTGGATTCCAATTCTCTGCAACCCCATGCACTGTGTAGCCTGCCAGGTTTTTTTTGCCCTTGGAATTCTCCAGTCCAGAAGACTGGAATGGGTAGCCATTCCCTTCTCCAGTGGATCTACCCAACCCAGGAATTGAACCGGGGTCTCCTGCATTGCAGGTGGATTCTTTACCAGTTGAGCTCCCAGGGGTCTCCTTGATAAGGGTGAAAGAATAGAGTGAAACAGCTGCCCTGAAACTCATCATTCAAAAAACTATGATCATGGCATCTGGTTCCATCACTTCATGGCAAATAGAAGGGGAAAAAGTAGAAATAATGACAGATTTTATTTTCTTGGGCTCAAAAACCCCCACAGAAGGTGACTGCAGCCATGAAATTAAAAGACGCTTGCTCTTTGGAAGGAAAGCTATGACAAAGTTAGATAGCATATTAAAAAGCAGAGATATCACTTTGCCAACAAAGGTCTGTACAGTCAAAGCCACAGCTTCTCCAGTAGTCATGTATGGATGTGAGAGTTGGACCATAAAGAAAGCTGAGCACGGAAAAATTGATGCTTTTGAACTGTGGTGTTGGAGAAAACTCTTGAGAGTCCCTCAGACTTCAAGGAGATGAAATCAGTCAATCCTAAACCCTGAATTTTCATTCGAGGGACTGTTGCTGAAGCTCCAATGCTTTGGCCACTGGATGCACAGAACTGACTCACTGGAAAAGATTCTGATGCTGGGAAAGATTGAAAGCAAAGGAAGAGGGCAGCAGAAGATGAGGTGATTAGGTAGCATCTCCGACTCAATGGACATGAACTTGAGTACACTCCAAAAGACAATGGAGGACAGAGGAGCCTGGGATGCTGCAGTCCTTACAGTTGCAATGAGTCAGACACAGTTTAGGGTTGGACAACAATAACTCAACAACTTACTTAGGAAGCAAAACTTTAAAATAGAGTCAAGCCTTATGGTGACGTTTTACAAATGAGTTTAACTTCAAAGTAATTGAGACTATGAACTGAATATGAACTTTTCAATGAACTCTTCATACTTTGACTACATATGTCTTTAGGATAAATAAAATGTATGTATTTATACTTATATATGGAGAAGGCAATGGCACCCCACTCCAGTACTCTTGCCTGGAAAATCCCATGGACGGAGGAGCCTGGAAGGCTGCAGTCCATGGGGTCGCTGAGGGTCAGACACGACTGAGCAACTTCACTTTAACTTTTCACTTTGATGCATTGGAGAAGGAGATGGCAACCCACTCCAGTGTTTTTGCCTGGAGAATCCCAGGGACGGGGGAGCCTGGTGGGCTGCCATCTATGGGGTCACACAGAGTCGGACACAACCGAAGTGACTTAGCAGTAGCATACTTATATAAATTAACTTATATTTTTATAAGTATAAAATACTGTATTTCTCTAAAAAATTATCTGCTAACATTATGTGTAAGATTCATTCATGCTTTATGTGTGGCTATATTTTATTTATTTCATTGTGAATCCTATTTATGATTATATCACAATGTATATATTCAATAGTCTTTTGATGAGCATGTAGATTATTTTTATTTATTATGAAAAATAATCGATTAAACATTCCAGTCCATCCTTCTTTGTGCACGTTTGAGGTTTTCTCTAAGATTTTTCCGTAAAGAGTGTAACTTAAAGAACCATCATTTCAAATATTATTAAAATTAAATATGTAGAATTAAGCATTTAGTTTCTTGAATTTGTCTCTGTTTTGTCAAACAGATGAAAATAAATAGTTAAAAGAAGGTCTGTACAGGTGACTTTTTGGACAATTCATATGCCTTTTATGCATGAACGCAAAAGCTATTATTCTTCCCTAAATCCAGTCCCATATGTGGAACATACTGAGTGGTGCCTGCTATTTGACTGTTTAGGAAAGCTGTTTCTGACCTTTCCTGGGAATAACTTTTCTCATTGACTGCAGAATTTTGTTTCAAAATGATACATCTGAAAAAATCTACAAAGATAAACTGTAGTACTGCATTAGACAAGAATGTGGGGAAAATAGCCTTTCTTTATGTTCCAAGTCCTATGCTGGAAGATTTATATAATACTTTTAAAATTAATCATTAAAACTGCAGAATGTTAATATATACCAATTTTTCTGCCATGAAGAAATAATTGTCCCCAAGTTACATAGCTAACAAATGGGGGAAAAAAAATGGATTCTAACTCAAATTTATCTCATAACATGGCATGAAGTTGACTTATATGGATGACATCTTAAAAAATTTGGTTTAATTAATAATACACAAATGATTAATGCAGGTTTTGCATATTAAAATCATAGCTATGTTTTAAGTGTCCAAACAAATTCCAATTCTTTTAGAAGATAGTCTCCATATACACTCTGAGATTTTTCTTCTTCTGTTTCTACAGTATCATTTTCTACTCATGCAGTCAGTCAGTCAGTCAGTTCAGTTGCTCAGTCGTGTCCGACTCTTTGTGACTCCATGGACTGCAGTACACCAGGCTTCCCCATCCATCACCAACTCCCAGAGCTTGCTCAAACTCATGTCCATTGAGCCGGTGATGCCATCCAACCATCTCATCTTCTGTCGTCCCCTTCTCCTCCCGCCTTCAATCTTTCCCAGGATCAGGGTCTTTACCAATGAGCCAGTTCTTCACATCAGGTGGCCAAAGTATTGGGGTTTCAGCTTCAGAATCAGTGCTTCCAATGAATATAGTCTCCATACATTTTATAGCCAGAAATACTGAGCACGTGATAAGTTGTATTACTTGAGTATGGTTACACATTAAATTAAAATGACAAAGAAAGTCTTTCATCTATGTAAATATTTTAGTTATGCCCATTCAAAAACAACTTTTAACTTAAATAAAAATACTAGTAAGGAAGGTTATGCAACAAAAATATAAAAGTAATGGCTTATTTCAAAGAGCTTGAAGTGAACAATATTTTAATATTAATTGTATTTATTAAACAAGGTCATCATAAAGATTTTAGGGTTTTTTTTTTTTCAGGTAAAATTTAAATCCTCATTTAAGTTTAATATTGTGAGACAGAAAGATCCACAAATGGAATTTAGATACGATTGAATATTTTTTATTGCCACTGACATAAACTTGAGTTTTGTTACCTGTAAGGTACAAATTTACCTTATTTCCCTGATAGCAGGTTTTTGTTTGTCACAGGTTTTCAGGTTTTGAAATAAAGTGAAGTTGCTGCTTTCTCATGAGAATTTCCACTCTATTTGGTGATTAAGTTCCTTGAGGTCAGGACCCCAGACCTATCTTTATTTAGAGCTTCTCAGAATACAGAGCAATTTTTGACTGCATTTTAAGCATTCAAAAAACTATATGATGAAATGATTTCATTGTACATGACGTGCTGATCTTGTCAGTGTAAGATTGCATAGTAATGAATCTCACATTGTTACTATGGTTAAATATGGTTATATTTATGGTTAAATATATTATATTTAACCATAGTTATATATATGTATATATATCTCCTAAAAATGATTCAATTTCTTTAACAATGCAGCCCAACTAGAGCTCAGAAATCACACTGCTTATTCTGTGAGCAACTGTCTAACTACTATCATTTATTTAAAATATCCTACTCTCATCTATTACTTTTATTTTAACCTATGAAACATATATCAAAAATGTTAATGTAATGTTACAAATTCACTTTCTATATTAAGCAAGGTACACATGGACTCCCAGAAAAGAGGAATGACAAATCACCGACATTCCCTTGCCAACCTGAATCAATTGTCAGTGGCTGCCTGGAGTGTTCTTTTTCGAGAGGAATTGTGAAACCTAGTGTAGGTTCAGCAAGAAAGCATGCCAAGATCAATTATTGATGTCTGCCATGGGCATACGAGAGAGTGGATGACAATATATAAGCCATGAACTTTCTTATCTGTGCACTAAAGCTTGAAATATGTAGTCATTTTAATTATTAAGAGATAGGCATATTCTTGCCAGATGAATGTCAAGACAGGAACAATAAACTCTAAGAATGTACACTGACTTTTAGAAGCCTTGTTTACTACATGTTTCAATGAAGTGATAATAGACCTCTAAAAGGATCATCATTCTTCCAGGGTACTATTGTCAGAGTAATAGAATGTCACAGTTCATACTATTACTTCCTTTCTAAGGATAGACTGTTATATTACTTTTCCAGATAAATTTTTAAAATTGCAGGAAGAATATTTGTAACTTTTACTTAAATGTATTCAGATATGTCTACTGATACTAAAAAAGGAAAAAAAAAGAAAGAAAGAAATCCAGAGAGGTAATTATTTAACTCCACAGCCTTCTACTGTCCCTTTATTTCAGAACAAGAAGATCTGGCTTTGACCTGCAAAAACAGACCACTTGGTAGCAATGACTTTAGGGATCAAATTAAGCAGTAATAAATGTCAAAGTTCTCTCTTTGTCCCAAAAGGATATTAATTAATGTGAGTATTACTATTTACTATCTCTTTTATCCCCAATCTTGATCTGTGATTTGAAACTAATTTCAGTTATCTGATTTCTATTCCTTTTTCTGTCTTTCCATGTGCTTGTTTTCAATCTCCTGATTTTGGTTCAAACTCTTGCTACAATAACATCCTAAGAGGATTCAGATGAATACTCATTCCCTTACCTGTAAAAATGCTTCCCTGAAATGCAACAATCCATAAGTAACAGTAAATGGTATCTCCATTGGGTACAAAAATATTTAGGTAACTTCTGGAATTTCACTCATTCAAGTTTGGTATCAAAAGAAACAATTATAGAGGTAATATGCTTAATTTCTAATTTGAATATATTGGCAATTTTTCTCTGCGATTCTGTAATATGATCATTTTGAGGAAGAGTAAGGCAAGACTAACACCCTCAAATTAAAAATATACTGAAATTTCACGTAAGGATTAGAAAAGAATCAATAAATGAAACGAGACAGTATGCTGAAATGAGGCAATGAAGAAAATGCTCCTTCCTAATTCTGGTTTATTTTACTTATACATAATGAAATAATTACAATTTCTATGTAAATTCTTATAATATGTCAGAAAACACATTCATTATTTAACCTCCCTCTGCATAAGCATCACATCTAATTTATCAGCAACTCTGGCCAACTGCACATTTAAAATATATCATTAATAAATTTATTTTTCTCTAACTTTCCTATTTCTGCCAAGATGCAAAATAACATCAAGCCCTCAGTTCAGTTCAGTTGTTCAGTCATGTCTTACTCTTTGTGACCCCATGGACTGCAGCACGTCAGGCATCCCCATCCATCACCAACTCCAGGAGTTTATCCAAACTCATGTCGATTGAGTTGGTGATGTCATCCAACCATTTCATCCTCTGTCTTCCCCTTCTTCTCCCACCTTCAATCTTTCCCAGCATCAGGGTCTTTTTAAATGAGTCAGCTCTTCTCATCAAGTGGCCAAAGTATTGGAGTTTCAGCTTCAACCTCAGTCCTTCCAATGAACACTCAGAACTGATCTCCTTTAAGATGGACTGGTTGGATCTCCTTGAAGTCCAAGGGACTCTCAAGAGTCTTCTCCAGCACCACAGTTCAAAAGCATCAAATCTTCGGCGCTCAGCTTTCTTCATAGTTCAACTCTCACATCCATACATGATCACTGGAAAAACCACAGCCTTGACTGGACGGACCTTTGTTGGCAAAGTAACGTCTCTGCTTTTGAATACGCTATCTAGGTTGGTCATAACTTTCCCTCCAAGGAGCAAGCATCTTTTAATTTCATGGCTGCAGTCATGATCTGCAGTGATTTTGGTGCCCAAAAAGATAAAGTTGGACACTGTTTCCACTGTTTCCCCATCTATTTGACATAAAGTGATGGGACCAGATGCCATGATCTTAGTTTTCTGAATGTTGAGCTTTAAGCCAACTTTTTCACTCTCCTCTTTCACTTTCATCAAGAGGCTCTTTAGTTTTTCTTCACTTTCTGCCTTAAGGGTGGTGTCATCTGCATATCTTAAGATGACATATTGAAGAAAGTAGGGAAAAACCACTAGACCTTTCAGGTATGACCTAGATCACATCACTTACGATTATACAGTAGAAGTGAGCAATAGATTTAAGGGACGAGATCTGATAGACAGAGTGCTTGATGAACTATGGATGGACATTTGTGACATTGTACAGGAAACAGGAATCAAGACCATCCCCAAGAAAAAGAAATGCAACAAAGCAAAATGGCTGTCTGAGGAGGCCTTACAAATAGCTGTGAAAACAAGAGAAGCCTAAAGCAAAGGAGAAAAGGAAAGATATACCCATTTGAATGCAGAGTTCCAAAGAATAGCAAGGAGAGATAAGAAAGCCTTCCTCAGTGATAAGCACAAAGAAATGGAGGAAAGCAATAGAATGGAAAAGTCTAGATATCTCTTCCAGAAAATTAGAGATACCAAGGGAACATTTCATGCAAAGATGGGCTCAATAAAGGACAGAAATGGTAAGGACCTATCAGAAGCAGAAGATACTAAGAAGAGGTGGTAAGAATACACAGAAGAACTATACAAAAAATATCTTCATGACTCAGTTAACCACGATGGTGTAATCACTCACCTAGAGCCAGACATCCTGAAATGTGAAGTCAAGCAGGCCTTAGGAAGCATCACTAGGAACAAAGCTAGTGGAGGTGACAGAAGTTCAGTTGAGGTATTTCAAATCCTGAAAGATAATGCTGTGAAAGTGCTGCACTCAATATGCCAGCAAATTTGGAAAACTCAGCAGTAGCCACAGGACTGGAAAAGTTCAGCTTTCATTCCAATCTCAAAGAAAGGAAATGCCAAAGAATGCTCAAACTACCACACAATTTCACTCATCTCACATGCTGGTAAAGTAATGCTCAAAATTCTCCAAACCAGGTTTCAGCAATAATTTCCAGGTGTTCAAGCTGGTTTTAGAAAAGGCAGAGGAACCAGAGATCAAATTGCCAACATCCACTGGATCATCAGAAAAGCAAGAGAGTTTCAGAAAATCGTCTATTTCTGCTTTATTGACTATGCCAAAGCCTTTGACTGTGTGGATCACAAGAAACTTGTGGAAAATTCTGAAAGAGATGGGAATACCAGACCACCTGATCTGCCTCTTGAGAAACCTGTACGCAGATCAGGAAGCAATAGTTAGAACTGGACATGGAACAACAGACTGGTTCCAAATAGGAAAAGGATTACATCAAGGCTGTGTATTGTCACCCTGCTTATTTAACTTCTATGTAGAGTACATCATGAGAAACGCTGGGCTGGATGAAGCATAAGCTGGAATCAAGATTGGCGGGAGAAGTATCAATAACCTCAGATATGCAGATTATACCACCCTTATGGCAGAAAGTGAAGAAGAACTAAAGAGCCTAAGGATGAAAGTGAAAAAGGAAAGTGTAAAAGTTGGCTTAAAGCTCAACATTCAGAAAACAAAGGTCATGACCTCTGGTCCCATCACTGCATGGCAAATAGAGAACAGTGGAAACAGTGGCAGGCTTTATTTTTGGGGCTCCAAAATTACTGCAGATGGTGACTGCAGCCTTGAACAGATGCTTATTCTTTGGAAGAAAATTTATGACAAACCTAGACAGCTTATTAAAAAGCAGAGACATTACCTTGCTAACAAACGTCCCTCTAGTAAACGCTGTGGTTTTTCCTGTGGTCATGTATGGATGTGAGAGTTGGACTATGAAGAAAGCTGAGCACCAAAGAATTGATGCTTTTGAACCATGGTATTGGGGAAGACTCTTGAGAGTCCCTTGAACTGCAAGGAGATCCAACCAGTCCATCCTAAAGGAGATCAGTCCTGGGTGTTCATTGGAAGGACTGAGGTTGAAGCTGAAACTCCAATACTTTGGCCACCTGATGCGAAGAGCTGACTCATTTGAAAAGATCCTGATGCTTCGAAAGACTGAAGGCGAGAAAAGAAGGGGATGACAGAGGATGAGATGGTTGGATGGTATCACTGACTCGATGGACATGAGTTTGAGTAAACTCTGGGAATTGCTGATGGACAGAGAGGCCTGGAGTACTGTGGTCCATTGGTTGCAAAGAGTCGCACAGGACTGAGTGACTGAACTGAAAGCACTAAAATACCCCGTTTCTTAGTCGCCATTTGTACATGTGGCCTCATCAACTCCAATCCATTTTTTATCTACCAATTTAACTTGCTTTCAACATTTATATTTGATTATTTCAAGTTATTGCCTCATATCTACCAGTGCTCTTCTTATTGATCCCTTATTTGGTTTACAAATTCTTAACCAATACCACCCTCATTTCTCTACAAGTTCTAGTTGCAAAGAAGTCTTGCAGTTCCTCTACACCACAAAAAGCTTTTGTCCTGGAGGATTTAGTTTGTATTATTCACTAGCTATTATGTTCTGGCCCTGACCTCTCAGCATTCTGGTTCCTGCTTATCCTTGTAGGTCATCAGGTATCAACTTATCTTTGCTGTGTTTTATGACCACATCAACTAAGTAACCCCCATTCTTTCTCATAGAAGTCTGTTAAATGGGTCAGAGTTCTTCCAGCAACTGCAATTAAAATGTGTTGTTTTGCTTAATATTTTCCTTACTCCACTACACTTCTGATTGGAAGGGTGTAGAATATTTTATTCATTAAGAAAGATGCAGTACCTAGCAAAATGCCTCACATATAAGTGCTAGATACATATTTGTGGGAAGAATGAATAAAAAAGAATTATCTAATATGGAATTTTTGTGGTTACTGTTGTTGATGGTGATGTGACTATCATTACTGATAGTGATAGGCTGTTGGCTTATTTGTATTTTTTACAGTTGAGACTATTTATCAGGCAAATTACCAAAGAAGTAGAGAAACTAGAATATAATTCAGTGTCTAATGCCAGTATCATTGTTTCTAATGGTACCTGATACTGTTTTCATATTCATTGTGTATTCAGGGAGCTTACTAAAATGGGAAAATTATTGGTCTAAACCTCTATGTTCTGGCTGTCTACTCTTCAGTTTCTTGTCTGTAAATTGGGCATAATAACCTCAACCTAATGGACCTTTTTTGGATATTGACCAAAATAATAAATATACATCTACATATAAAGTAACAAGCATATAATAACTAAATTGAATAAAATTTGTCTCATTTCTTTTCCAATGATCATCAGCACACATTTGATGTCTTTTGTTTGCCAAAGTGTTAATTGTCCTTCAGACTGCAAATTTCCAGCATTGATATTTTTCACCTCTGCAACATGATAATTATTGCTTAACTGTAACTTTTATGAAATCTCATTTTCTTTCAAAGTCTATGATAAACTTCACCTGCTATACTATGAATTCATTCAATTTGATAATTCAATAATAGTTTATGTCCTGATTTAAAATAATCCATTTTCAAACAGACATCATCTTCTTCACACTGTGGTACATTGATTCTTCATAACATTTATGTAAGAAAATTTGGCAGCAGTTATGAGACACATGCACTTTTGAATGCTGCCCAAATTGACAACAGTTTCAATTAACTATCCAAACTGTGAGTCCCAGAAAAATGCACAGAAATAAAGTGACAATTATCAAATAGCTAGAAAGGATTATTGATCTCCACTTGTGAGGCCTACTCAGTGAAGAAAGAGAAATGGAAAATGGAAAGTGTCCAAAAGAATAGGCTTTTTAGGCTTATCTCAATCTTTCTGTTAACACTGACAGATAGAAGCACATACAGAAACTACACAAGTGTGCCTCGTGTAGAGTATATTTCCACAATATTAGCACAAAGATTTCAGAATATTATTCCAAAACGTCTTTAGAGTTGCAGTAAAAAATATGATTGGGCTACTTGCATATATGTTCATGCTGTAAGAGACAAAAGCTTTCCGAAAGTTTCCAATAGATGATAGGATAGGATATGATCCCAAGAATGAGGACCAAGACTGCAGCGTGATCGATTGTCGTCAGAAAGAAAAGCCTGTCCTCCTCTTTTATCTCTTGATTACTGTGAGCACAAGAGAAAGATAATTACGATACAAAAAAAAAACCCTCTAAAGAACTGCTTTTTTAAAAATGAAGTGTCAAAATTCCCCTCAAGCTGTAATGACAATAACCCACAAATACAGTTTTTTAGAAATTGATTTCAACTTAGAGTTGAAATTAGAGCTTTATCTGAGGCTTCTTTTAGAAGGCATCCTAAATGCAAACACACCATTTTAAAGTTTTGGACTTTAAAAAAATAGGACAAAATGAAGATCCAACCTCCCCCAAGATCATTAGTACTCCATGTTACTAACAGAATTCTTTGGACAACTTAAATGAAAATAAACTCAAGTAATTAAATAGGAGGAAAAACATTAGAATGAACAATTTCATATTTAAGCTTCTTTATGAAGATGCAGGGTTTTTTACTGATTCTGTTTCATTTTTTTTGTATAATAAAGTGATCAGATGTGTGTTTCTATTATGAACTATTTTTAAACCTTTACATTAATTATGTATTGTTTTACTTTTAGGAAAGATAATTTGAAGAGCACAATGACTTCTTGTAGTTAAATATAGATTCTATTTGAGATTATAATGATATGGAAATGAGATCATTAATATTTAAGAGTAAACAGGATTTTTGCCTGTAGTGATACTTATTTTATTTATTTACTTATGTATTCTCTTATTTTAATATTATACAATGTCAGTGCTGGGATTATAATACAATGAATTCATTTCTAGGTTGAAAATTACTTTGGAACAGTACCAAATTCCATGAACAGAAGCTTCCAAGAGGTAATATCTACCACCAGATGTCTATAAGTCACTTTGAGATCACTGGAAGGAAGAGGTTAGGTAAATAATATGATAATTTTCTTTGAAAATTCTTAATTAGGTGTTCTGGCATAATCTGAAGTACTACACACAAAAAAGTAAAGTTTAATTGAATACACTGAGGTAAATTTTATCCATTCAAAGGCTATATAAGGTTTAGAAATAAAATAGGTGCCATGTTATTCAGCACTTTAGAAACCAGCATTCTTAATACATCAGTTTCAAATCTGGTACCCAGAACTGAAGCCTGGGCTAAATTTGTTTTTTTGGGGGGTAAGTAATGTCTGCTTTCTCAAAAACCATTGATTAATATATATTTTTCACCTCTAAGTAGTACAAGAAAAGAACTAATCAGGAGGAACTAAGAAGGCAGAAATTTCTCCTTCTTCTTCCTTTATATGAAAAGGAATGAGTATGACAGCTTTTACTACCCTGATTTTTTTTTTAATGAGTCAGCAAATAAACTCAAGTTAAATAATAAAATATTGAAATGAGGATGTATTGGTGTCTATAAGTCTGCTCTTAGTGAGGATTTCAATTGCTACAATTTTTTATTTAATTGATTTATTTTGAAGATCTACTAGTTATAAACACTGACTTAGATCTCATTGGATATCCAAAAGGAATAAGACAAGTTTCTCACTGCAGGGTAGAGGCGAGTCTTTTAAGTGGAAGTAGAGGATGCAAAGAGATGACCATGATATAAGGCAGAAAACATGCTTCAATAAAGAAAGAAGATCAGATATATCTGTTATGAGATCTCATAATAAAAACACTACTACAAGGGAGTAAAGACTCAAATGTGTAGGAATTCACAGGAGAGTTAAGCGCTCACAAGTATATACACATGAACATATAGATAATGTCTTCAGAAACTGAACCTTCAAGCTCAATAAGAGAACATAAGATAATCATAATCAAATATTCAGATAACGTTAATGGAGTGAAAGCCAGTAGTTCTTTCAATATACACTTAAAAGTCAAATTATTTCTTTCTTTTAAAATTAAATTTACTGATTTGTTAGATATTCTCAACAATATAAGACTTAAATGTATATTTAATAATTAAAAATATAGGCAAATTCAGGGAAGGGATCTTCTGTTTCAAAATAGTCAAATAATGATCATCAGCTTGACAGTGATCCAGGGATTAAAATCACCTAAAATGTTTATTTGGCTTCTTTAATAATGTTTCATTTTTAAGACTCTGGCTCAAAAGTGATACTTACTATGAAATATCTACATGCTGATTCTTTACCATTAAGAAGCCCATCATTTTTAACTTTGAGAAGGAATTTTCACCTCCTCAGGGGAATAGGTTAAAGGAATGTGTATGCATCTCTGTTTATTTGCAAGCATAAGATGGACTGGGAAAATCTGGAAATTTTTTTTTTTAAATAGTACATTTAAAAAATTATTTTTGGAAATATAAAATATTCCAGAAATGTTTTATTAGTTTTTATTGAATTTTTTGAATTTTCATTGGTCTCTATGTCAAAATTTATACAAATTGTAATGTCATAAATTAATGAAATTTCAGGAATTAATGAATAATCATGCATTGATTCAGGTTGATTTATTTTGTTCTTTGCTGAAAAATATCTTCAGCATAAAACTCCTTCAAATGTTAATGAGAACACTTTTTTTTTTTCTCAGTAGAACCTCCAATCCAAAAAATGGCAGTGAAACTCATTAGTGCAATATCATTCACAAGAAGCATTTCAAATGTAACTAATGCTCTAATATGACTTGTGTTACCAAAAGATTGGAAGAAGTCCTAATCAATGTTCAGTGAATGGTTTAATAAAATATGGCAACTCAACACAATAGATGATGCACAATTATGTCACTCATGAGCCAATGTGATAAATAGCAATTGTATATACATTAAGTAAGATATATGTAACTATGATGTGTTAGCATGTATACATCAAAGTCATTGGGATTTTTTAATACAACAATTGGTAATTCATTCTGCTCTACATCAAATCATCATTTCTTCAAGGGAGAAAATGAATAAGTCATTAAAACAAAAAGAAAAAATAGCGTTAAGCTTTTTCTCCAAATTAGGATTTCTGAGACTAATAGTCATGAAAATTTATGTTTTCACATGTAAGAGCAAGTCTTTCAATTTCCTGTGGTAGATTACGGAAATTTGTGATTTATAGCCATCAAGTTTGGATTAGGCAGAATCTAGAAATTTTTTCCAATGGCCATATAATTGGCAAAGTTCAGCATTTGTTGTTGTTGTATTTTTATGACGGCAATTCTGTGATGACAGGTGGAAGATTTTCTTTTTTAAAAGGCTTTTTGATCTGGGGAGAGGAATCTGTTCATAGGATGTAGGTTCACAGGTCAAGCAGAAAGTGTCTACACACTCTCCTTTCTGGTACCCAGAGTGACTCTGCTGCCACGGTGCCCTCTGAGTGGATGCTCTCAGCAGAGAGATTACTTATTGAGAGGTAGCAGGGGAGTTTTTAATATACTTTAACTACAATGTAAATATAGAATTTAATGTATATTTAGTTGCCTCTAGAGCAGTGGTCCCCAACCTTTTTGGCACCAGGACTAGTTTCAAGCAAGACAATTTTCCACAGACCAGTAAGTAGGGACGGACTGGGGATGATTCAGTATGTGACAGTTATTGTGCACTTTATTTCTAATCTAACGCCACCACTGATCGCACAGGAGGTGCTGGTCCATGGCTCGGACGTCAGGGACCCCTGCTCTAGAGATTTGTTTATAACAATATGTCATTTCTATTTTACTGAATTGCATAAAAGTAATAAGCTTATAAGTTTGGATTGGAACCATATTTAAATGGATCATTGACAGAAGAAATGTTGAAATAGCATGTTAGAGTCTCTTTGGATAAAGTTTATAAAGCCTGCTCTTTTGGGACCATGAAGTTTAGGTAGTTTAAGCTGAAATGTATTGAATTTGCTTCTGTAAACAGTATTTGGCTTGTCACTTGTGTAACAGGAGCTCGTGAGTAGTTTCTTACTAACCCCAATCATTAAAACATATCCTCATAAATCACGGTGCATGCAGAGTTAGCAACAGTATACTCCATTAGTTTTTATAAATAATATGCACACCACACTTCAAATAATTACCTTCCAAGGCAAAGATAAAGTTTGAATGGGTCACAGTAATTAAACACGTAAGAAAGCAACAGCTTTAATAAACTTTTAAATCACACATTTAAAACCTAATTCTAATTATGAAACTTGGCTTAGGGAAAAACTAAAGTATCCACTACCCTTAACATAAAGGAATAAAAGACCTAATATTAAACCAGCTAGCAAATACATATAAAGAGTCAGCATCCTACAAAAAGGGCAAGTACAGAGAGATTAGGAAGATGAGAGTACAATCTTTTACTGTGCAATTGGCTGTGAAAAAGACTAGGTATCAGGTATTGAAGATAAAGTCTGCTTGAAACATTTTGCAATTTACCAAGATTTGGGGGCTTATGCTTTAGAAGGGGCATGGGTAAGATATGAGGATCTGGTGAACTTGGCCATCCATAGATAGGGAGAAAAATCTAAATCAAAATGGCAACCAATTCACATTATTCCCATGGTAACAATTGATGCTATCAAAAGAAGTGGAAAGCAAAAGACAGAATCAAGCAATGCTCTTTTGCCACCAAACAACTGATTTGTTGACGATATTAACAGCTTGATATCTTCAAGCTAAAATCATTGATAGTTTAAACTATGTCAGTTCACCTACTGCCTTCAGTGAGTACAGGTCCTTCACTGAACCTCATGTGAAAACATACAGTGAGTTCTGTTACTAGTAATAGGCTTGATCTTTCAATTAAAGTACAGCAAATTATGTCAAGTACAACTTCCTAACATTGCATCTAGATTAAATGTAATGTTGAGAAATTGGTAAAAATAACCTGTTTATTTTGGGTGGAGAAATGGCTCATGAGGATGGTCAGTGATGCAATCAGGCAGAGATATGGACAATCTAGAAAAAGACTGTCCATCTAGTGAACAAAGATTTTTGGAACACTGGACACATGTCTGACACTCTGCCAGGCTGGGTGATGGTGGCAAAATTCCTGCTTTTAAGGACCTCATTGTATATGAGAAAAGACAGAGAGGCAAATAATCAGAAACAAAAATGTTTCACAGCAGAGGCAAGTAGAAAGAACAAAGAGGGGCGTGCGAGAACTTGCCCTTTTGCTTGAATGAAGACTTCACAAATGAGGTCACCTGTAAAGTGAGTCTTGAAGAAGTTCAAAAGGACAAAAGGACCATCCAGAGTGAAGCAAAGGCATATAAAAGTGTGAAACGGCGAGATGCACTTGGAGACCGGTAATCAGCTTAGAGACAAGCGTTTCTATGGTGGAATTTCTCTCTTTAGTGAAGTTTCTTAATATGCTTTAGCAAACTCAGACTCTATCATGCTATTACACAAAGAAGTCCTTGAAGCAGATCCAACGTTTCGTGGTCAATGTCCGGTAAACTAACTGAGAAGAGTAAATGTCAAAATGCAATGTAAGGTGGACTACCCAGTGAAATACATGGAGTCTTTAAAAAGAATTTCAATATCTATGCTTTGTTTCAATAAAGTTCTCTCTCAATGCTAATTATTAAATGTTTTAATTATATTTCAAGTATTTTTAGGGCATAATAAATATATTACCTTTGGTCATCCCCCAATTCTTCCACAATTCCTTGCCTCTCTCCCAAAAGCCCTGTAAAAGATTTTGCACAGACTTGGAATACAGCAAGCATGTGTTAAAATAAAGAACAAATAGGTGATGAATGAATCTATAGATGGAGATTCCTGTTATTCTTCAGGAGAAAACAAGAGAACACAGACACAGAAGAATTCAAGAAAATGCCTCAATTATACAGCAGATATCCAAGTGAAAGGAGAAGTAGCATATAAGTTATAGCTACCTAATGAATTTAAAATATTAAATGTCCTCAAACAACCTTGAAAAACTAATGCATATTTAGGTAGCAAAAGATGAAAAATAGAAAATAGAAAAGCACATACTTTTCTGTATAATTGGAATATTGAAAATAATATATTCTCTGTATTCACTTTCTCACAGAATTTATAATTCTCACCCCTCTTCAATGAACACACAAGGAAAAACATGCAAAGAATGTAAACTAAAATTTATAACATGTATGAAAGTGAAGTTGCTCAGTCATGTCCGACTCTTTGCGACCACATGCACTGTAGCCTACCAGGCTCCTCTGTCCATGGGACTTTCCAGGCAAGGATACTGGAGCGGGTTGCCATTTCCTTCTCCAAGGAATCTTCCCAACCCAGGGATCGAACCCAAGCCTCCTGCATTGTAGGCAGACGCTTTACCGTCTGAGCCATCAGGGAAGTTTTATAGCATGTATTCAGTTCAGTTCAGTCACTTAGTCATGTCCAACTCTTTGCAACCCCATGAATTGCAGCACGCCAGGCCTCCCTGTCCATTACCAACTCCCAGAGTTGGTGTTAGCCTAGAGTGCTGCAGTTCGTGGGGTCACAGAGTCGGACTGAGTGACTGAACTGAACTGGTCAATTTATTCAAAAAGACATCTGTGGCTTTTGTCTTTCAATATGTATTAATAAGGGATATTTGATATATCTTGTGTGTGTGTGTGTATGTGTTTGAATGGCAGCTTGACTCAACAAAATTCAGCTTCCAAACTTACTTCAAATATTTTTTATTCTATTTCACTTTTGAGGGGTTTGTAGTTAGAAAATGCTTGAAGAAAAGAAATACTTTACTGTAGAAAGACAGCATATAGGTATAAAAGAAGAAGAGGCTATTAAGTATTTTACAAGAGAGTTGAAAAAATATGGAGTTGGGACACATTTGAAATCTATAACATCTAATAAAGGAATAGAAAATGAAAAGTAAGATATATGAAGAAATATAAACCATATTAATTGTATCTACTGTTGTTCATCATTACAATGTTACAAGACTGAATCAAACGTTTTATCATTTCATATGCATAAGGAATGCTTATCATAAAATTTTAATAAAGCAATTAAATTTAGCAAAAATTATAGTTAACATAATATAA
The DNA here is from genome assembly GCF_027580195.1 of Bos mutus. Taxonomy (NCBI): domain Eukaryota; kingdom Metazoa; phylum Chordata; class Mammalia; order Artiodactyla; family Bovidae; genus Bos; species Bos mutus. The sequence goes on from NC_091643.1 coordinate 23,047,476, forward strand.
AAAGTCATTTGAAATATATATCATTATGACAATAGAGGACAAGAATTGTGCCGATACACATATTTGGGCACTTTTTCCTAAGGATAGAATGAAGAAAATAGTAAGAAGAATACAATGAAAATCTTTTTTCTTTAATAAATAATGGATTCTAACATGATTTCAACATCACTTTTGAAGAGAACTGTAAAAACTCTGCTACCTGGATCTTTTCCAAACAGAAAATTTAATACATCAGATTTGGGGAACTTGTTCCTAAATAAAACAACAATTACTCCAACCGAGGTGAAAGTTTCAAATATTTTTTCACTACTTGCAGTAAGCAATGCATTTTACATCGGGACGTGTGAACATGTATTACACATGTACATATGCAGTTAAAACCACTGCTTCTGCAAGTGTCTGCTCCATTACATTTCTCTCTGTTCCACTCAACTCCCCCCCATTCTATCTTATTCTATTCTATCTTATCTGTTCTACTTCATTTCATTTTGTTTGAAATAATTTCTAGAAACAACCCGTTAAAACGATTACATGACTCTAATTGATCAGGACTGCAGTGCAGTGCAGGATCTCTTCAAGAAAATCAGAGATACCAAAGGAACATTTCATGCAAAGATGGTCTTGATAAAGGACAGAAATGGTATAGACCTAACAGAAGCAGAAGATATTAAGAAGAGAGGCAAGAATACACAGAAGAACTGTACAAAAAAGATCTTCACTACCCAGATAATCAAGATGGTGTGATCACTCACCTAGAGCCAGACATCCTGGAATGTGAAGTCAAGTGGGCCTTAGAAAGCATCACTACGAACAAAGCTAGTAGAGATGATGGAATTCCAGTTGAGCTATTTCAAATCCTGAAAGCTGATGCTGTGAAAGTGCTGCACTCAATATGCCAGCAAATTTGGAAAACTCAGCAGTGGCCACAGGACTGGAAAAGGTCAGTTTTCATTCCAATCCCAAAGAAAGGCAATGCCAAAGAATGCTCAAACTACTGCACAATTGCACTCACCTCACATGCTAGTAAAGTAATGCTCAAAATTCTCCAAGCCAGGCTTCAGCAATATGTGAACCGTGAGCTTCCTGATGTTCAAGCTGTTTTAGAAAAGGCAGAGGAAACAGAGATCAAATTGCCAACATCTGCTGGATTATGGAAAAAGCAAGAGAGTTCCAGAAAAACATCTATTTCTGCTTTATTGACTATGCGAAAGCCTTTGACTGTGTGAATGACAATAAACTGTGGAAAATTCTGAAAGAGATGGGAATACCAGACCACCTGATCTGCCTCTTGAGAAATCTGTATGCAGGTCAGGAAGCAACAGTTAGAACTGGACATGGAACAACAGACTGTTTCCAAATAGGAAAAGGAGTTTGTCAAGGCTGTATATTGTCACCCTGCTTATTTAACTTACATGCAGAGTACATCATGAGAAACGCTGGACTGGAAGAAACACAAGCTGGAATCAAGACTGCCAAGAGAAATATCAATAACCTCAGATATGCAGATGATACCACCCTTATGGCAGAAAGTGAAGAGGAACTCAAAAGCCTCTTGATGAAAGTGAAAGTGGAGAGTGAAAAAGTTGGCTTAAAGCTCAACATTCAGAAAACTAAGATCATGGCATCTGGTCCCACCACTTCATGGGAAATAGATGGGGAAACAGTGGAAACAATGTCAAGACTTTATTTTCCTGGGCTCCAAAATCACTGCAGATGGTGACTGCAGCCATGAAATTAAAAGATGCTTACTCCTTGGAAGGAAAGTTATGACCAACCTAGATAGCATATTCAAAAGCAGAGACATTACTTTGCCAACAAAGGTTCATCTAGTCAAGGCTATGGTTTTTCCTGTGGTCATGTATGGATGTGAGAGTTGGACTGTGAAGAAAGCTGAGCGCTGAAGAATTGATGCTTTTGAACTGTGGTGTTGGAGAAGACTCTTGAGAGTCCCTTGGACTGCAAGGAGATCCAACCAGTCCATTCTGAAGGAGATCAGCCCTGGGATTTCTTTGGAAGGAATGATGCTAAAGCTGAAACTCCAGTACTTTGGCCACCTCATGCGAAGAGTTGACTCATTGGAAAAGAATCTGATGCTGGGAGGGATTGGGGGCAAGAGGAGAAGGGGATGATAGAGGATGAGATGGCTGGATGGCATCACTGACTCGATGGACGTGAGTCTGAGTGAACTCCGGGAGTTTGGTGATGGACAGGGAGGCCTGGCATGCTGCGATTCATGGGGTCACAAAGAGTCAGACACGACTGAGCAACTGATCTGATCTGATCTGCAGTGTCAAAAACACTTAAATGAAAGCAAATTGATCACAATAACCATAGAGATTAAAAAAAAAAATCACAGGACAACATTATCTCTGCTCTAGTTCTCTAAAAACTAATCTTACCATATGCATGCTTCATCAGTCTATTATTATAAATTACCAAGTAGGTTTGGATAGTGAACTAATATTTATTTTTAGTCTGAAAAATCATATAAACTTAGTGTTATACAAGATGTTACTGTTTAGTTGCTAAATCATGTTGGGATCTTTTGCAATTCCATGGATTGCAGCCTGTCAGCTTCCTCTGTCCATGGGATTTTCCAGGCAAGAATACTGGAGTGGGTTGTCATTTCCTTCTCCAAGGCATCAACCTGACCCAGAGACCAAACCCATATCTCCTTCACAGGCAGGGGGGTTCTTTATCACTGAACCAACAGCGAAGCCCTATCCAAGACACAGAAATCATCTAAGGCAAAACTTAAATTTATGAGAATGTGTAAAATATTCTTTCTTTCAAAATGGGGTCCAGCCTCTTAATAACCTAAGTAACAGGTAATCGACTACTACTTAAAGCAACTGATTGTTTTGCAGGATAACTTCAATTTACTCTAAATATAACCATATCTTAATTTAGAAACTTTGGTGAGAACTGATCAATGACACTGCTGTTAAAGTCCAACAAGAGTAAAACTCAAATGGTATTGTCTGCAGGTTTAAAATGCAAAAGTTTTAAAGATTTTACAAAGACCATGGTAGGATAGATTTTAATAAGAAAGGGGTATTTTATTAATTCTCACATTCATCCAACTCTATAATTCTCTTTATTTACACATTGTCCTTCACAGACACTTATTAAAATATTTTAATCTTTTCCTTTCAGGGTGAAGACTGGGCTCTTGGAATATTGTTGGGTCTTGAGATGGTGAAAAACTGAGCCCTCTCTTTTCTCTCTATCAAATAAAACCCCAGCAGATTCTGTTATTCTACATAATTGACAAAAAAGGAAGTTGTTCTGCTCCCTTTGACCACATAAGCCTTTTCCATAGTTATTAGGTGAGAGTTTGGGTGATCATGGTTTTACTCATTGTCTTTATTATTCCATGGGCTTCCTTGGTGGCTCACATGGTAAAGAATCTGCCTGCAATGCAGGAGACCTGGGTTTGACCCCTGAGTTAGGAAGATCCCCTGGAGAAGGAAATGGCAACCTACTCCAGTGGTCTTGCCTGTGAAATCCCATGGACAGAGGAACCTGGTAGGTTACAGTGCATGGGGTCACAAAGAGTTGGACAGGACTGACCAACTTTTACTTCACTTCACTGTATTATTCCATGCTGCTGCTATGTCACTTCAGTCGTGTCTGACTCTACTGAACCCCACAGATGGCAGCCCACTAGGCTCCTCTGTCCCTGGGATTCTCCAGGCAAGAATACTACCCATGTGTTAATTCTCTCAGCTGGGTAACCTTTGTTCCTATGATTCCATTGCAGATATCTTCATCTCCACTCCCACCACACACAGGCCTCTAGCCTCCTTCCACTCAGAGTTCCACCTAACTTTGCTGACATGGGTTTTAGCTGGAGCTGTTCTGCAACAATAGCATCCCTATACTTAGCCCTTAGGATTTGGGTATTAATATTGAGCAGATATTTAAATTTTACTTAAACTATGTGACAATGGGAAGTTGCAATGTAATGTATTATTTTAAATATTATTTCTCCTACTGGTAAGTAATGAGCATCAAAACGGTTTATTTTTATACCGACAATGAAAAGTTATTATATAATCATTCAATAAGTAACAAGCAGAATTACCACATGCCCCACACTATATGAAGCATGGAACACTGAGAAGTAGGCAGAGATAATATAAATTAAATCAAAGAAATGGCTTCAGCTCCATCCTCAAGAACTTACAAATTTAATGAGAGGCACAGAACAATACATTTAGTTTTTTTTTCCTTTAATATCTCTTCTACTTTAACCAGCAATCTTTCTCTTTTTCCACCACTTTTCACATGCCTTTAATAGACTCTCATGTACTCTCATGCTTTTTAGCAAGAAGAAAGGAGCAATGCATATATTTATGGAAAGAAAGGATTCAAAACTGGAGCACAGTTCTAAAAATTACAGAGTAATTTAGGTTGGTAGAAAATAGGGAAGAAAAGAAGGTATCAATTTTAACTTCCTTTGATAGACATTTTTTAATTCCCCAAAGCCTTTCTGAATACAAAGTAAAACGTATTAATTATATCTTTAAATGTTGTGTTCATATTGGTCACATTTGTTTTTACCAGATTTATAATTCAATAAAGTTGTTATTTGTAATTCTAAAGAACATTAGAGATCTTGGGGAAATCAATATGACACATTTTTCACCATCAAATAATATTTAGAGCATCATTTTACTGTTCTAAATTCTCATGTCTCTTTTATCTAGACTTTTATTATGTCTCTCAGTCATAGCTCTGACTTATATAAGCCATATCCTGATCTGAGAATTCTATCTTTAGAATGTTAAGTTTTCAAATTATGAGCTTTATGATGTAGTTTCCAGAAATGTATTTTGGCAAAATGCCAGGGATGCTTCTTTTTTAAGCTTTACAGTCAATCCTATTATGTAGTTGAAGTTTTAGAGAGCAGAAGAATAAATATGAAGTAGATTATTCAGGGAAGACTTCCAGTTAGAGAAATGGCTTTCACTGAGCCTTCAAGAAAAAGTAGTATTTAGCTAGGCTGAAAAGCAAAGGGCCATAAAGGCAAGAAAGAAGATACAGAGATAGAAGAATGTAAGCAGAAACAAAATAGTGTAAGCCTCTTCCTGATTGGAAAAAGGAGTTCATGTTGGAAAACGTGAGACAGGAAGTTTGTGTAATTCATTTTCCTGTGTGGAGACTTTCAAAATATAAAACTTTGCCATCAGAAAACCTTAGATAGTAAGTAAAATATATATAACTTCCCTAACAGAAGCAGAAGATATTAAGAATAGGTGGTAAGAATACACAGAAGAACTATACAAAAAATATCTTCATGACCCAGATAATCACGATGGTGTGATCACTCACCTAGAGCCAGACATCCTGGAATGTGAAGTCAAGTGGGCCTTAGAAAGCATCACTACGAACAAAGCTAGTAGAGATGATGGAATTCCAGTTAAGCTATTTCAAATCCTGAAAGATGATGCTGTGAAAGTGCTGCACTCAATATGCCAGCAAATTTGGAAAACTCAGCAGTGGCCACAGGACTGGAAAAGGTCAGTTTTCGTTCCAATCCCAAAGAAAGGCAATGCCAAAGAATGCTCAAACTACTGCACAATTGCACTCACCTCACATGCTAGTAAAGTAATGCTCAAAATTCTCCAAGCCAGGCTTCAACAGTACATGAATCGTGAACTCCCAGATGTTCAAGCTGGATTTAGAAAAGGCAGAGGAACCAGGGATCAAATTGCCAACATCTGCTGGATCATCGAAAAAGCAAGAGAGTTCCAGAAAAACATCTATTTCTGCTTTATTGACTATGCCAAAGCCTTTGGCTGTGTGGACCACAATAAACTGTGGAAAATTCTGAAAGAGATGGGAATACCAGACCACCTGACCTGCCTCTTGAGAAATCTGTATGCAGGTCAGGAAGCAACAGTTAGAACTGGACATGGAACAACAGACGGGTTCCAAATTGGAAAAGGAGTACATCAAGGCTGTATATTGTCACCCTGCTTGTTTAACTTATATGCAGAGTACATCATGAGAAATGCGGGGATGGATGAAGCATAAGCTGGAATCAAGATTGCCAGGAGAAATATCAATAACCTCAGATATGCAGATGACACCACCCTTATGGCAGAAAGTGAAGAGGAACTACAAAGCCTCTTGATGAAAGTGAAAGTGGAGAGTGAAAAAGTTGGCTTAAAGCTCAACATTCAGAAAACTAAGATCATGGCATCTGGTCCCATCACTTCATGGGAAATAGATGGGGAAACAGTGGAAACAGTGGCTGACTTTATTTTTTGGGGCTCCAAAATCACTGCAGAAGGTGACTGTAGCCATGCAATTAAAAGATGCTTACTCCTTGGAAGGAAAGTTATGACCAACCTAGATAGCATATTCAAAAGCAGAGACATTACTTTGCCAACAAAGGTCCATCTAGTCAAAGCTATGGTTTTTCCAGTAGTCATATATGGATGTGAGAGTTGAACTATGAAGAAAGCTGAGCGCCAAAGAATTGATGCTTTTGAACTGTGGCATTGGAGAAGACTCTTGAGAGTCCCTTGGACTGCAAGGAGATCCAACCAGTCCATCCTAAAGAAGATCAGTCCTGAGTGTTCATTGGAAGGACTGAGGTTGAAGCTGAGACTCCAATACTTTGGCCACCTGATGTGAAGTGCTGACTCATTTGAAAATACCCTGATGCGGGGAAAGATTGAATCGGGAGGAGACGGGAACAACAGAGGATGAGATGGCTGGATGGCATCACTGACTTGATGGACATAAGTTTGAGTGAACTCCGGGAGTTGGTGATGGACAGGGAGGCCTGGCGTGCTGCAGTACATGGGGTCTCAAAGAGTCAGACATGACTGAGTGACTGAACTGAACTTCCCTTTGAGGTTACCTGCATCCTTTTGAATGATGTCAGGACATGGAAGCAACCTAAATGTCCATCAACAGATGAATGGATAAAGAAGTTGTGGTACATATATACAGTGGAATATTACTCATGCATAAAAAGAAAGGAAACTGGTTCATTTGTAGTGATTGAATGACCTTGAGTATGTCATGCAGAGTGAGGTAAGTCAGAAAGAGAAAAAATATCATACATTAATATATTTATACAGAATCCAGAAAAATGCTACAGATGAACTTATTTGCAGGACAGGAATAGAGACATAAAGAAGAGACTTGTGGACACACAAGGGCAGGTGGAGAAGGATGGGGACGAATTGGGAGAGTATCACTAACATATATGCACCACCACGTGTGAACCAGCTCATGGGAAGCAGCTGTAGAGCACAGGGAGCTCAGCCTGTGTGCTTTGATGACCTAGAGGGGTGGCATGGGGGGAGGTGGGATGGGGAGGAGGTTCAAGTGGGAGGGGATAGATGTTTACTTCTATCTGATTCACTATGTACATAGCAGAAATGAAGACAACATTGTAGAGCAATTATACTCCAATAAAAAATATAGCTTCTCTGTAACAAATAAAAAAACAGAAGACCTCTTTGAGACTTCACTGGTTTTTCAGTAAAATGGGAATAATTTTAACTTCATATCATTTCATATACCCAACAAATATTTACGGAGTAGCTACTACATGGTAGGCACTGTTCTGGGTACTTCAAATAATTTTATAGTAAAGCAGATTAAATATCTATCCTTGCAAAGCCTACATTTTTATTATGAAAGACAGATAAAAAGTATAATAAAAAGTAAATTGTATGATGCATTATGTAAATTCTTCAGAGGGAAGAAATGGAGCAGGAATAGGGCATCAGTTTGAAAGACAGTTTGAATAGGTCACTGCATTTTTAAATAGGTTCGTCAGAGTAACCTCTTTACTGAGAGGAGCCCATTCATATATCTGAAGGAAGATACTTCCAGCAGGGAGAAGGGCCAGTGCAGAGGCCCTAAATTATGAATTCTCCTGGCATATTCAAAGGAAAACAAGAAGGGCAAAGTGGCTATGGTGGAAGCAAGGATAGATGATATTAGGAGGAGACCGAAGGTTAACACTGATGGCTCAGCAGTGAAGAATCTGCCTGTCAATGCGGGAGATGTCAGTTCCACCCCTGGGTCAGAAAGGTCCTCTGGAGAAGGAAATGGCAGCCCATTGCTGGGTAATCCCGTGGACAGAAGAGCCTGACAGTCTACAGTGCATGTGGCCGCACGTAGCCGGACACAACTTAGTGACTAAAATACAACAACGAGGAAGGGTAACAAGGGCAGGGATGGGGCAAGCAGCTCGTGAAGTGATTTCTAGTCATTAAAAATATCTTTTACTCAGTAAAAAGTGGAACTATTGCAGAACTTGGAAAGGGGAGGAGGAGCATGATCTGACAGGAAGACCCATTACGTTAAGAAGCTTAGGAAGTAATTCAGACAAAAGATGATGCAGGTTCACCCAGGATAATAACCATAGAAGTCATGAGAAGTGGACAGATTGTGATACACCGTATTTTTAAGATATACCCAAAGGATGTCTTAACCAATTGAATGGGGATGATGAGGAAAAGAGACGAGTCAAGGATAATTTCAACATTTGGCCCGGAAATATCAAATAATGGAGTAGGGATAAACGGAAATGGAGAAGATTGGGTCAGAACATATTTTGTGGAAAATAATACAAATCCCATTAGTCTCTTAGATGTCCATGTGGATATAAGAATCTGGAGTTCAACAGTACAATATGGTCTCTAGATACGAATTCTGAGCTACCAAATCATCACACACATGGTGTTTAGAGATCTAAGAGTAGATGAGGTCATTGAAGGAGTTTGTATAGAAAGAGAAGTGAAACCTGGGGACTCTCAACCCATTAAAGAGAAGAGATTTGTAAGAAGACAAACTAGCAAAAGTGACTGAAATGGATTAAAAGGTGAATTTGGGAGGAAAAAAAAAAGCACTGCACGTGTGGTCCTGACAAGAAAAACAGAAAATGTACCAAGGAAAGGCAGAGATCACCATCAAACGCAGCTGATGCCTACTGACAACTGACCATTGGACTTCACACCATGACACTCTCCCATCAGTTTCTTGAGGACCGGACTATGTTCTTATGTATTAATATTTCTTTGCCCTATAATCTAGCAGAGAGCTTAGAAAAGCCCACGTGCTTTATTCTTTCCATCACAAAATCTGATTGTCTACATAAAGTGCTATCCTAATATAGAGACCACACAAATTTTACAGAGTTAGAAACAATAAACAGGCATTGCATGAACATGTGTTTCTGTTTATGGTTCTGTCTTAAAAAAAAAAAAAAAAAAACAGACTAAAAGCCAGAGGGAACGTGATGGGGAAATAATTAAAGGGACTGTCCAAAGTTGGCAAGTTCCTCGGGTGACCCTAAGGAAGGCACATTGTTATGTGAAAAGAGTGTAAAAGATGTACATCAGGATACCAGAAGACCAATGGGGCCAGTGATACACTGGAATCACTTACACTTACTTATCCTATTACTGACTTCAATTATTTTTTAAAAATCTGAAGAGTTAATTAATAAAATATTTTATTGTTTACATTGGCTATCTAAGTGGATTACTAAAATAAAAGCAGGTAATGCTTCAACCTTCTCCTGTGTTCAGGCAAATCCCATGCATCTACTTGATCTTCCCAGTAGCAGGGAGGAAAGATTATTCCTACGCTGCAAAGGCCCTGATTTTCTGATACCTCGGAGGACAAAGTTCTCTCTGGGGTCACACCAAAACACAAACCACCTCCGTGGGCCTTCCTTATTAGAACTCAATTTAGTTGATTTGAACTTAGCAATGTCTTATCATAAAGTGTTATTTTAATTTAAAAAATGCAGACACAAGAAAGCAAAATAACCAACGAACTCACCACAAAGAATATAACACTGATGTAAAGAAAAAAGAAAGTCAAATCAAGCTTGAGAAGTGAATTAAGTTGTTGGGAAGCAACATTCAGACCACATTAGTCTGCACCAACCACAATTAATAAAGAGAAAGTACAGAATGAGTATTTGAATATTGTTGTAATTAAAAGGAACATCTTTACTTTGCATGAGGTAAAACATCCCAAGAAGTAGGCGGCCATCCCACTGTGGAGCGTGTAACAAGCCAAGGTGACAGATACCTTTGACCTCTGTCTCTCTCAAGACAATAGGAACAATGATTACACCTCATGAGGACCATAGAAGGAAAAAAAAATTACCATGTGTGTCTTTAGACAGAGATTTCAAAATTTTACCCAAAATATATGCTCCTCTTTCCTTTTTATAGAATCTCAGCTAGAGATTCCACTTTTGGCCAACTTCTTCGCACCTTCATGTGGCAATGAGGTTATGAATGAAAATGATGTTTACAATTTTCAGCCCATTTCCATAAAGAGGTGGACTGCCCTTTGCTCTTTCTCTGCTGGGATTGGGATGTGGTCATCTTGTTCACAGACAGATTTCATGCTGAATATGTCAATGATTTAAAGAATGGCAATACAAGAAGACAAGAACCTGAGTTCCGAATGGTCTTAGGAACAGAACCATTTCCCCACCGTGGACAGCATATAACACCCACATCTGGACTTTACTATGAGTAAAAAATAAATGTTATATTTGGCCATTGCATTTGGGGTTCTTTTGCTGTTGTAATTTGGCATGCACCCTAACCAATTTTCAGAGAAGTCCCTAGTACAGTTTCTAGCACATAAAGTATACTGTGTTCTTTTTTTTCCCCCTATATATTCAATAAATATTTACTACATGGCAGGTTACTGTGCGCCTCTCTGAGTCCTCAAACTTGTGAACAACTTTACATATGCATATTTAATTTCTAAAAAGGCCAATGAAGGTGCACACTATAAAATATATTTTATATAAATATATAAAAATATATTTTCTTAAATAGCTCACATTATCAGATTTCACTAGGGAAGTAAGTAAAAGTTAACTGAATGCTCACTTCTGTTGAAGCCTTAGAAATTTCCTAATGACAAATGTTTTTAAAGCCAAAAAAGTGACTTTTTTATGGTTCTAGTATCTGTTGTGCCAAATTAGCCACAATTATTTGGCAGTATAGAAAATAAGAGCAGTAGACTGCAAATAATATTAATAATAGAGGAGTTAATAATAATGTTTACAGAAAACAGAAAAATAAAGCCAGTACTGTTTCCTATGCAGGTCTATGATAAAAGAAAAATAATTGTAAGGAAGCAGCAATCAAGTTCCTAACATCAATTCTTCAAAAAATGAGAGTCCATAAAGGGAATGCATCCTTCGTTTATATGTAAACTTTTTCCTTAGGTGTTTTCATTTAGCATACATGTGTCTTCTACCTATCAGTCAATTTTTTAAATGTGTAAACAATTTGCCTTATACTATCATTTAAGAAACATGAAAATTGGACCTTTTGTCACCTTATCTGACATTAAACTAATATTGTTGTTGCAGTTTTTATGCATTTCTATTTAAATCTGTTCACTTTGTTAAGTGCTCCATAATTTAAAGGTAAGTTATTGTTCTTTCAGTAGAATTGAAGTGTGTTTTTAACATACTACAATATGTCTTGATTAAGTTGCATATTTTGAGGGCTTTATAATTGATCACTGTTTTCTCTTCATGGATCATCCAGTGACATTAACTGGAGCAGCTTCTCCTTGATGCATGGGCACTTGGTGCAGAGGACAGGCTTCTCAGAAAGAAAGCAGACAACCTCTGCTTTTCTGAAACTCATGATCATGCATGAAGAATACGTGTAGTATGATGCTATTCTTGTTTTTACCGCATAGTTTTTTTTTTTTTTTTTCATCGTCTGAGCATGATATAGGCAGACTACATGTGGGCACAAGTCTGCTGCTGCTGCTGCGTCACTTCAGTCGTGTCCGACTCTGTGTGACGCCAGAGACGGCAGCCCACCAGTCTCCCCCTTCCCTGGGATTCTCCAGGCAAGAACACTGGAGTGGGTTGCCATTTCCTTCTCCAATGGGGCACAAGTCTAGCTGGGGCTTATTCCCAGAATATACTTCAACTATCAATAACTGACCTTTACTGGAAGGCAAATAGTCCCCTGAGTTTCAGTTGTGGGGATCATAATATATAGCCTCCACATCAATGATATAGATGAAACCCTAGTTGGTTCATTATATTTGAACATGACATTAAAAGCTGCAGAATTATCATCACCTTGAAAGGTCAAATAAGAATTCACAACATTCTGAACTACTTAGAAAAAGATCCTGAGGTCCTCAAGAAATGAAGTTACCAGCAAAATTTTATCTAAGGCTAAAGTCCATTTACAACAAAAAAAAGGGGTAGTAGCACACTATTGCTATAGTAGGTTTTTGAAAAATATTGGCTTATATTCTAAAAGGCTAAATGTAAGTCTCCAAAATGTCAATGATTAACTTAATTCAGGAGTATTACTTCTTTACTTTCTCTTTCTCTTCCACACATCCCCTAAAATTCACAAAGTTCCTCATAAAATATTCTCCTCTTGCCCATAGCTTTAGATAACTATGGACTTAGATTTAATATTTGTTCCCAGCTATTATGAGTTGTATTTGTCCCCTTCCCCTCAATTCATCAGTTGAAGTACTAACCCCCTTAGAATGTGAACATATTTGAAAACAGGATCATAGTAGATGTAGTTAGTTATGTTAGGATGAGGTTGTACTGGAGTAAGTTGTGAAGAAAAGCTTTACAACAATTACAGCACTTTGCAAAGAGGAAATAGAAATATGATGAATAAAGGTAAATAAAATACATCAATAAAGTACTTTAAATTATATAAAAATGACTAATATGAAAGCAAACAGTAATTCAATAGGAAGCAAAACTGTTGAGACTATAAGAAAATATTTTCTTGCATTTGCTTTATGTTGTCATTAAGATCTTTATATATAATACTATTTAATAAGAAATTTTGTTAAAAGAATTAGGTCCAAAAAAGGGCAAAAGGTGTCAGATGGCATGGTTCCCTCATCTGACCTGTCTTGTAACCTTCCTAACAATATTTACAAAACATTTACAACACAATAATGTTTAACTCAAATTGCATTAATGTCATGAATAACCACATCCTTTAACATTTATGATCTGTATTTATCATCTGACAACATCCTATTTATCTTGCTCTCCTTTTTTCTATGTATTGTTTACTAGATAAGAAATTAATAACTTTTGGAATGAGAAACAATGAAGATGAGATTCTGGCTCTCTCTCTATTAGCTCTGTGACCTCAGGCAAGTTACCTGCTACCCTTCCAGGCTTTACAGTTTTCTCTCAGCTAAGACAGATATAATAACTCACAAGATGTTTTGACAAAATAAAATACTACTTAACATTTATCAAACATGAAAGAAAATTTATTACAACAAAATACATTCTTAAGAACAAATGTATTATTTATCATTATTTTTAATTTCATAACTAGAAAAATATTGGCAAATGATTATAGGAAGTATGTTGTGTACATCTTTGTGGGTTCAGGAAAATGCATTACCCACAATACACAGCTGTTTTATCTACTTAGGGCAATCATTCCAAATCTTATGTCTTGCTCATTTACTTCTAATTTCTGGTTAACTCTGTTTTACTTTTTTGGCGTCAGCAAAAAGTTTAGCCCTAGGGAAAGCAGAGATTGCATAAAGATACACCTTTGTATTTTTCAAAAAATTCTGAAGCTAAAAGTTAAATCTGAAAGCTAAATTCACATAGCCAGTTTTATTAACATTATTTTAGCCCCACAGACAATTTGCCAATGCTTTCCTTTCTGTTTATTTTACATTAAACAAAAAAATCTCTTAGGTTTTAGATATAAGGATCAATTGTGGAGAAGTGAGTGCAGAAGTGAGTGCTAACAGTCCTTTTGCTTTTGACTGAGATCCAAGAATATCAGCATAACTAATTCTAATAAATTTTATAGAAATTTTGACAAAAAGGACAGAATCTAAGTAAATCAAGATGACAGGTAGTTTGACTTTTTTTTTTAATAAAGAAAAACAGCCATTCTGAGATTTGTTTTCATTTCAGCAAGTTTTTTGAAAGCCTTAAATAAATTTTTAATCCCCACCTCTAATTTCTGTCAGGTTGACATACTGATATTTTATGAGTTGTAATGAATATATTTGTGTCTTTACCGAATGAAATTATGAGTTGAAGGAGAAATACATTATCTGTTGTTTATTTAAGAGAACAAAAATTGATAGTCAATATTAAAGGGATATCTATCTCATTTCTCTGTTTATTTGTTTTAGATTTTTTAAACCACCCAGACTCAATGTCATACATTTAAAATATTAAGCCAGTTACAAATAAAATTTGAAATTTCATAAATCTATAGTGAACAATTATTGCAAAAAATACTTAGAAAAAGTCCGTCTTTTAAGATGTTATTGAAAGTCTTTTGAATAAGTCAGATTGAACCCTTACTTAGTAGAGCAGAAACAGGTAATTTATAAGAGAAAAGTCTGTGAAAAAGAGATGTCTTGAAGGAATTAAGCCACCGAGGTTTTCAATTTCACTGAAATACCCCATGGATATTAACGGAAACCTGACAGGAATGAATGACTCTCAGATAAATGCTGAAAAAAATAAAATCCTAAACACCATTCCTGGCATTATTAAGAATAAGAAACTAATGCCCATGTCAAAATCAAGAAAGAATTGCTAAATTTGATAGTTTAGAAATAAATTAAATGCTGATAAATGACACCCAACAAAGACTTGGTTAGGCAATGAAGGCTTGCAGAAGAAAAGATGCCCAAACTAGGCATGAAGACTGAGACATAAGCAATCAAGTGAGAAGACTGGAATATTAAGTATTTGAATTATAAATATTAATTAATACTGAAATGGCCAGTATTTGCTAAATCACGGAGAAAGCAAGGGAATTCCAGAAAAATTTCTATTTCTGCTTCATTGACTATGCTAAAGCCTTTGACTGTAAGGATCACAACAAACTGTGGAAAATTCTGAGATGGGAACACCAGACCATCCTATCTGTCACATGAGAAACTTGTATGCAGGACAAGAAGCACCAGTTAGAACCAAACATGAAACAACAGATTGGTTCAAAATTGGGAGAGGAGTACGACAAGGCTGTATATGGTCACCCTGCTTACTTTAATTCTATGCAGAATACATCATGCAAAATGCCAGGCTGGATAATTCACAAGCTGGAATCAAGATTGCTTTGAGAAATAACAACCTCAGATTTACAGATTATACCACTCTAATGGTAGAAATTGAAGAGGAACTAAACAGATGAGAGTGAAAGAGGAAAATGCAAAAGCTGGCTTAAAACTCAACAACATTAAAAAAAAATTAGATCATGGTATCCAGTCCCATCACTTCGTGGCAAATAGAAAGGGAAAAGTGGAAACAGTGACAGATTTTATTTTCGGGAGCTCCAAATCACTGTGGACAGTGACTGCAACCAAGAAATTAAAAGCAAAACAAAACAAACAAAAAAGAAAACACTTGATCCTTGGAAGGAAAACTATGACAGACTTAGACAGCATATTAAAAAGCAGGGACATTACTTTGCTGACAAAAGTCTGTATAGTCAAAGTTATGGTTTTTCCAGTAGTCATGTATGGATGTGATCGTTGGATCATAAAGAAGGCTGAGCATTGAAGAACTGATGCATTTGAACTGTGTTGGAGAAGACTCTCGAGAGCCTCTTGGACTGCAAGAAGATCAAACTAGTCAACCCTAAAGGAAATCAACTCAGAATATTCATTGGAAGGATTATGAAACTCCAATACTTTGGCCACTCCAATACTGCAAAGAGCTGACTACTGGAAAAGACCCGGATGCTGGAAAAGATTGAGGACAGGAAGAGAAGGGGGTGGAATAGGATGAAATGTTTGGATACCAATACCAACTCAGTGGACATGAGTCTGAGCAAACTCTGGGAGACAGTGAAGGACAGAGAGTCTTGGAATGCTGCAGTCCATGGGGTTGCAAAGAGTCAGATATGACTTACCCTTTAAACAACAAGAAGAGGTGAATAAAAGGTCGAGATGTTTGAGGACAGGAAATAAGTTCTGCATGGTTGTAAAGTAAATGTGAAAGGAAATATCCTGACAGGTAAAACTGCAAGGAAACACAGCCCCACGCATCAGCAGAAAATTGGATTAAAGATTTACTGAGCATGGACTTGCCCACCAGAGCAAGACCCAGTTTCCCCCACAGACAGCACCTCCCATCAGGAAGCTTCCCAGTGTCTTATCCTAATCCATTAGAGGGCGGACAGAATGAAAACCACAATCAAAGGAAACTAATCAAGCTGATCACATGGATCACAGCCTTGTCTAACTCTATGAAAATATGAGCCATGCCGTGTAGGGCCACCCGAGACAAATGAGTCATGGTGGAGAATTCTGACAAAAAGTGGTCCACTGGAGAAGGGAATGCAAACTACTTCAGCCTTCTTGCCTTGAGAACCCCATGAACAATATGAAAAGGCAAAAAG
The DNA here is from genome assembly GCF_027580195.1 of Bos mutus. Classification (NCBI taxonomy): domain Eukaryota; kingdom Metazoa; phylum Chordata; class Mammalia; order Artiodactyla; family Bovidae; genus Bos; species Bos mutus. The sequence goes on from NC_091643.1 coordinate 23,063,888, forward strand.
ATATTCTAAAAAATGAACTCTCCAGGTCAGTAGGTGCCCAATATGCTATTGGAGAGAGTGGAGAAATAGCACCAGAAGGAATGAAAAGGCTGAGCCAAAGTGGAAACAATGCCCAGTTGTGGAAGTGTCTGGTGGTGCAAGTAAATTCTGATGCTGTAAAGGACAATATTGCATAGAACATGGAATATTAGGTCCATGAATCAAGGTAAACAGGAAGTGGTCAAACAGGAAATGGCAAAAGTAAACACTGACATTTTAGGAATCGGTGAACTCAAATGGACCAGAATGGGAGAATTTAATTCAGATGACCATTATATCTACTACCATGGGCAAGAATTGCTTAGAAGAAATGGAGTAGCCCTCATAATCAACAAAAGAGACCAAAATGCAGTACTTGGATGCAATCTCATAAAGAACAGAATGATCTTGGTTCATTTCCAAGGCAAACCATTCAAAATCATAGTAATCAAAGTCTAAGCCCCAAGCTCTAATGCTGAAGAAGCTGAAGTTGAGGAAGGCTTGCAAGACCTTCTGGAACTAACACCAAAAAAAGATGTCCTTTTCATCACAGGGGACTGGAATGCAAAAGTAGTAAGTTAAGAGATATCTGGAATAACAGGCAAGTTTGGCCTTGGAGTACAAAATGAAGAAAGGAAAAAGGCTAGCAGAGTTTTGCCAAGAGAACACACTGGTCATAGCAAACACCCTTTTCAAGAAACACAAGAGAAGACTCTACACACGGATATCACTAGATGGTCAATACCAAAATCAGATTGATTATATTCTTTGCAGCCAAAGGTGGAGAGGCTTTTTAGAGTCAGGAAAAACAAGACCAGGAGCTGACTGTGGTTAAGATCGTGAACACCTTATTTAAAAATTCAGACTTAAATTGAAGTAGGGAAAACCACTAGACCATTCAGCTATGACCTAAATCAAAACCCTGACGATTATACAGTGGAAGTGACAAATAGATTCAAGGGATTACATCTGATAGACAGAGTGCCTGAAGAACTATACACAGAGGTCTGTAACACTGTACAGGAGGCAGTGATCAAAACTATCCCCAGGAAAAAGAAAAGCAAAAAGGTAAAATGGTTGTCTGAGGAGGGCTTACAAATACCTGAGAAAAGAAGAGAAGTGAAAGGCAAAGGAAAAAAGGAAAGATTTACCCATCTGAATGAAGAGTTCTGAAGAATAGCAAGGAGGAAAAAAAAAGTTCCTAAGTGAACAATGCAAAGAAATAGAGGAAAACAATAGAATGGGAAAGACTAGAGATCTTTTCAAGAAAATTAGAGATACCAAAGGAACATTTCATACAAAGATGAGCACAGAAAAGGACAGAAATGGTACCTACCTAATAGAAGCAGAAGATATTAAGAAGAGGTAGCAAGGATATACAAAAGAACTATCCAAAAATGATCTTAATCACCTGGATAACCACGATGGTGTGATCACTCACCTAGAGCCAGACATCCTCGTGGGTAAAGTCAAGTGGGCTTTAGGAAGCATCACTAGGAACAAAGCTAGAGGTGGTGATGGAAGTCCAGCTAAGCTATTTCATATCCTAAAAGGTGATGCTGTTAAAGTGCTGCACTCAATATGCCAGTAAATTTGGAAAACTCTGCAGTAGCCACAGGACTAGAAAAGGTCAGTTTTCATTCCAATCCCAAAGAAGGGCAATGCCAAAGAATGCTCAAACTATAGCAAAATTATACTCATTTCACATGCTAGCAAGGTCATGCTCAAAATCCTCCAAGCTAATCTTCAATAGTATGTGAACTGATACTTTCAGAAATACAAGCCAGATTTAGAAAATCCAGAGGAACTAGATATCAAATTGCCGACATCTGTTGGATTACATAAAAAGCAAGAGAATTCCAGAAAAAATCTACTTCTGCTTCATTGACTCTGCTAGAGCCTTTGATTGTGAAGATCACAACAAATTGTGGAAAATTCTTAAAGAGAAGGGAATACCAGAGCGCCTACCTGCATTCTGAAAAACCTGTATTCAGGTCAAGAAACAACAATTAGAACCAGACATGGAACAATGGACTCGTTCAAAATTGGGAAAGGAGTATGTCAACACTGTATATCGTCAACCTGGTTATTTAACTCATATGCGGAGTACATCATGCAAAATGCTGGGCTGGATGACATAGAAGCTGGAAACAAGATTGCTGGGAGAAACATCAATAACCTCAGATATGCAGATGACATCACCTTTTATGGCAGAAAACAAGGAGGTCTAAAGAGCCTCTTGATGAAGGTGAAAGAAGAGAGTTAAAAAGCTGTCTTAAAACTCAACATTTAAAAATAGAAGATCACGGCAATCATTCCCACCACTTCATGGCAAATAGATGGGGAAACAATAGAAACAGTGACAGACTTTATTTTCTTAGGCTCCAAAATCACTGTGTCAGTGCCTATAGCCATGGAATTAAAAGACATTTGCTCCTTGGAAGAAAAGCTATGACAAACCTGGACAGTGTATTAAAAAGTAGAGACATTACTTTGCTGACAATGGTCCATTTAACCAAAGCTATGGTTTTTCCAGTAGTCACTCATGGATGTGAAAGCTGAATGATGAAGCCTGAGCACTGAAGTATTGATGCTTTTGAACTGTGGTGTCGGAGAAGACTCTTGAGAGTCCCTTGGACCTCAAGGAGTTCAATCCAGTCAATCTTAAAGGAAATCAATGCTGAATATTCATTGGAAGAACTGATGCTGAAGCTGAAGCTTCATTATTTTGGGCACCTGATGCAAAGACCTGTTTCACTGAAAAAGTCCCTGATACTGGGAAAGATTGAAGGCAGGAGAAGGGACAGCAGAGGAGGATATGGTTGGATGGCATCACCAACTCAATGGACATGAGTTTGAACAAGTTACAGGAAATGTTGAATGACAGTGAGGCCTGGTATGCTGCAGTCCATGGGGTCTCAAAGAGTTGGACATGACTGAGCGACTGAACAACAGCAAAGGTGGGACATTAGTAGAACCTAATTACAGATATGACCAACCTAGATAGCATATTCAAAAGCAGAGACATTACTTTGCCAACAAAGGTCCGTCTAGTCAAGGCTATGGTTTTTCCTGTGGTCATGTATGGATGTGAGAGTTGGACTGTGAAGAAGGCTGAGCGCCGAAGAATAGATGCTTTTGAACTGTGGTGTTGGAGAAGACTCTTGAGAGTGCCTTGGACTGCAAGGAGATCCAAACAGTCCATTCTGAAGGCATTCAGCCCTGGGATTTCTTTGGAAGGAATGATGCTAAAGCTGAAATTCCAATACTTTGGCCACCTCATGTGAAGAGTTGACTCATTGGAAAAGACTCTGATGCTGGGAGGGATCAGGGGCAGGAGGAGAAGGGGACGACAGAGGATGAGATGGCTGGATGGCATCACTGACTCGATGGATGTGAGTCTGAGTGAACTCTGGGAGTTGGTGATGGACAGGGAGGCCTGGAATGCTGTGATTCATGGGGTCGCAAGGAGTCGGACACGACTGAGCGACTGAACTGAACTGAATTACAGAGAACCCACTTGTGATCTTAAGAATGAACTATATATATATATGGGCGCCTCACTTGGCTGTTTACCTGAAACTACCACATTTTCTATAGTTAATTGGCTATAACCCAATATAAAATAAAAAGTTAAAAAAAAGAGAGAATGAACTGTTTCTCAAGAACAACTAGGGTATCGTGAAGAGTTTTAAGTAGGAAAATGATATGATTCAATTTTCACTTTAGAAAGATTACTTTAACTACAGAATAAGTAACAGAATCAAGAAATTCCAAACAGGAAAAAGGAAAACCAGGTAGAAGTTTACTGAACTCTAAGAGCAAATGATATTGACCAGTGATCATGAGAAAGAAGAGAATAATTTCAAGATAATGTTATAAAGTGGATGTGAATGGAAGAGGGACAGGACAATTTATACTGATGCTCGATTTCTTGTCTGACAAATGGAATTTCAGCATGCAGAGTTTTATGTAGGGGATGGTGGATGACAGGTCAATTTTGGGTATTGTGACTCTCAGTTGTGATTTAGACACCCCTCTGAGAATGTCTACTTGACAGCTGGGTCAGGTAACAGTAGCTCAGAAGAGAAAGCATACCTGGAAACAAGTGTGAGCATCACTATCCCATGGAAAGTAACTTAAACCATGAGACTGAGTGAATGATTGAAAGAATGGATGACTATAAATTCTAAGAATAGCTCCAGCTGATATAGTATAAATAGCTTTACTTATCAAAGAACAAAAAAGCAAAACCTTAGAACAAAAACAATGTCCTAATGAAAACTCAGAAGATTAAAAGACCTATGGAAATAATTTATTACTAAATCCACTGCATCCTTTTAAACCCAGATATATCTCACATACTGTAGAATTTAACATTTTAGATAGTTTCATTTTCTGGCTTCCAAAACAATATTTTTATTTTAGTTTTCTTTCTTGGCTTCCTTGCAGACTCCTACTTATTTGTCTATATATCCTCAGGCTTCTCTCTTTTATATTCTCCACTTACCATGTTTTGCTCTTATTCTTGAAGCATTTCTCACTTCTCTGAATGTGTGTTTCACCTATATGTGGATAATTCTAAATTTCACATCCTCTACTCTAAAACTCTCTTTTGAGGTAGACCTGTCTACCTAACTGCCTACTAAACCTCTCAACTAAACACTAGCTTTTCAGTTTATTATTCCCTCCAAACTGCCCTCTCTTTTCTATTTATTTTCACTAATATAATTTCTGCTTACCTAGCCAAGTTAATCAAGTATAATCCTGAGGCATAGCCTAAACTCCTCACTTTCTCCCCCTTCTCTTATTCAGTTGGCAAGGAAATCCTGATTATCCTACTATGTCACATGTCTTTAAGTCTACTACATTGTCTCATCAATTATCACAGTGCTGGGTCCACAGTAGGTGTCCAAAGATGATTTTTTTAATGAATGATTTCTCATCCCTCTGCCCTTGATTTTGTGTTCCTTATTAATTTTTTCTTATATATTGGAATGCATTCTCAATAAATCCCCAATATAAATAATTTTGCTTCCTCCAACTCAGCCTTTAAATTGAGTCCAAAGTGAAAGTGAAGCTTGATCAGTCGTGTTCAACTCTTTGTGACCTCAAGGACTATACAGTCCATCGAATTCTCCAGGCCAGAATACTGTAGTAGTAGCCTTTCCCTTCTCCAGGGGAATCTTCCCAACCCAGAGATTGAACGCAGGTCTCCTGCATTGCAGATGGATTCTTTACCAGCTAAGCCACAAGGGAAGCCCAAGAATACTGAAGTGGGTAGCCTAGCTCTTCTCCTGCAAATGTTCCTGACCAAGGAATCAAACCCAGGTCTCCTGCATTGCAGGTGAATTCTTTACCAACTGAGCTATCAGGGAAGCTCAATTGATTCCAAAGTAATTTTTATTTACCAAAAGTTATTTGGTATAAAGTTTGTAAATTTAATTTAATGGGTTCAATTACATTCTTAAAGCTAATCAATATTTTTTTCTTCCTGCAATACAAATTTAAATTTTTAAGTGTATATTTAATGGGTTCAATTATGCTCTTAAAGCTAATCAATATTTCTTTCTTCCTGCAATACAAATTTAAATTTTTAAGTGTGTTTTTAGCATTACCAGCTTGGACAACCTCTTCTCCTCTTACTCTGTTGAACTCCTATTTCTCCTCAGACTCACTAAATTGTTATCTCCACTAAAACTTATCCCAGCTCTCTACTTACCCCAGAGGGGTGAGCATTGCCTCTTTCATGTTTCTAGGGATTTTAGTGGATAGTTAATGGTGATCACTCACAAGTATGTTGTGAATTTTATGCAAATATTTAAAAAAACTATTTTATCTTCCACATTTAGAAAAGTCACAAAGTCATGTGAAGCACTCCACATATTTTGCTCTAGTGAAAGAATAAATATATCACCTGTAAAAATCTCATAATGCACTTGCACCAACAATAATACACCAAAAGTAAGACAATGATATAGAATACATATAAAGCATCTCTGTAAATCTTACCTCAAAACAGTGGGACCGATTCTCCCACTGTAGAAAACAAACGACAGTAGCCAGAATTCTGTGTAAAGTGAGACAGCAATCCACCTGTATTGCGGTTCCACTTGTATTACAGTTTACCCTGAATATATCCTTCCTCATCTTAGAACTGTCATTAAAAATGGCTTTTCTTCAAACTTCTTCCAGTAGTAATGAGCTCATAAAGACAAAGAGCAAAAGCTTTTCAGGGCCATATTCTTTAAAAAGGGAACCGCTGACTTCCTAAAGATAATAGGAATCACCTCATCTTTTATTTGATGAGGGGATAAATCAAATCACTCTTACTGTATTTTTTTCAGGAAAATTAGTAGATTTCAAAATGTAACACAGAAAGCTAATGACTCAGCAGTATTATTAGTTAAAGTAGTATTGGATAATATTGAAGGCCTGCTTATGAATAGATTCACCTATACACTATTTTTACATGTTTTAATATTATATTATGTAAACTATGTTTAATTACTCTTTGTCCACTGTTGAATTCAAAAGTATGAAAACTATCCTGAACACTATTTTTTTAACAAAATATCTAGAAATATATCATATTAATACAGATAAGAATTTTATAATGAGATAAATTATCTTCATGCAAAAGGCTATTTTACTTCTTAGTATATAGGGAATTTTAAGAAAAGTGAATTCATATGATTTATGTGATTTTATTAGACTCGACTAGGTACGCTATTTTCCTTAGAGCTCTAACATGAGAAATTCAGATACTCTCAAAAATGACAGGGGATACCTAACTTGGAGGAAAAAGATAAATTCCCTAGGCCTACTCAAGTCTTTATTCACATTGAGAATAAACCACACACATTCATGTATTACATCAAAAATCTTTAAAAAAGCTCTTATTTAAATAGTGATATAACTTAAGTACTTGCAGCCTACATTTGCTACCTAACTTGAATGGAAGATTAGATTTAAATCAAGATATTAAGAAACAGGAAATTGGGCAGAATAGTAAAAGCAGTGAAAATTGCTTTACACTTAAGTTTTAACATTTACTTATAGCATTTCTTGAAGATCAAAGCCAGTTCTAATACGAAAAGTCCTGGAACAGCTCATCCTCTGCCCAGAGAAGCAGGCATGTCTCATCTCTACTATTAATTAGAGACTCTGCAACTTTTGCATCCTGTGGGTGTGGTGGACTAAAGAGTACCAACCAGCTGGGACCTATGCCATATCTAGGATAAAATCTGGAGACGTGGCAAATATTCATTAAAATATGATCCTCATTCCTGATAAATGGTAATACTGGTATGAAAACTTGCTCTAGGCAGTATAAATCTGAGAAGTTCTTTATGAAATTATAAGCAGGCAAGCATAATCTGGCCCTATCTTCTGACATAGTTCAAACTGGACTGAAACTTTAAAACCATAGGTAGGAATCCATGGTGACTTCTCAAGTCCCTCTCCCCAACTTGTATCAAATTTGGTTTAGTTGTGGTGGCAACCATGCTGTCAATTATGTTTTGGCTCCAGGCTTACACTTTTACAGCATTACTTCAAATCAGTTAACAGTAACAAATCTTCAAAACATATGTACAAATGTGTGTATACACCACATATAATGTCTAAATAAAATTTTTAAATGGCTTTATTATTTAAGTTGCCCTTCATATAGATCACATTTTTAAAGTGTTTTAACATTTTCTTGTAAAGAAAACTAACAATCTGAAATAGCAAAATATAGCAAATAGCTTGAAATAACTGACAGTAATTCCTTAGAAGCAATTCTAGAACCTATATGTTTCCTAAAGGCTAACCTTATGTTTAAAGCAATATTAGAGTTTCCAAGTCAGCAGGTTTTCATTTTGCTTTGTCCTTTGTTCAGAGACACAGACAGAAACAATGCACTGTACCTGAGGTAATACCTAAACAGTACCCAGGAATTATTTAATCCCAGTGTTCAAAATACAATATAACTCTTTTAAAAAATACATTGTTTCCTATTCATTCTTGAAGGATGTGGAAATTATTGCTAAATTTTAAATAACTGCAAATGCACTTTTTGGACTATGGTCTAGGGAAAATCTTGAGTTCTTTTCCCATTCCTATAATAGTTATCACATAAGAAACAGTTTTAGTATAATTCTACTGTTTGCAATTGTTGGTAGTGAAAATAAGCAAGCTATATGAACTAAAGTGATAATGACTGGCAGAGTTATGCTGAAACAAAAGCTACGTACTTCCTAATGATTTATCTCTCCAGGGATAAAGGACCTTGGAAAATCTTACTGCCATATTGTAAATCCATTTATCAATGGTTCATGAGTACTTGCAAAGTAAAAAATAATAATCACCATTATAGTTTGTCCAACTCACTTGGAAGTATTTTAATAATGGAAAAGCACCAGGAGTCTCAGAGTATGCCCTTTCAGCCAATTAAACATCTGAGTCATGGCCAATGAAAAAGTGAATATGAATATTTCCTTGCTCTCTGTTTGTATGGGAATGTATTGAAAACTTATAAGAGATAAAATCATTTACAAAGTGGATAAAATAATTGCAATAGCATCTCTCTTATTTCTATTAGTTGTATTTATATAACTAGTATCCAAATATAAAGAAAGTATATTGTATATTTGATAAATCAGAATAAGTTTACTTCCTCTTACCTTTCAAGGGATGTGAAATGTAAAATCATACTCATTTTTATTATCTATTACATAGCACTTTCCTTGATAATTAGGAAGATTCTGTTTCAAAGTAAGAAAGTATCATGGAAATTTACTAGCTATGTCACCTATGTGCTTTATCTAATACTTTGATATAAATCTCAACCAGATGAAAGTTCTATTTGTGACCTGTATCCCTATGCAGCAAATATTTTTCTTCCATTTACTATGTTTATATTCACCAATAGCTTCTTTCTTATTTCCAATGCTATTACTATTTAACACCAATTTAGACATTGGAGAACTGGTTATTTTTTATGTAGATTGTTAATTTCTTAGCCAGAAAATTTAAGAAGTTTAAAACTTTATGAATGATAAGAAAATATAAACAATGTAGCTAAGAAAAACACCACATATTTCAATAAAGCAAAGGAGGATTTCTACTGTCTTGTAAAATCTAGAACAATAAATTTCTTTGGCATACAATTATTTAATATATACTAGAATGTAAGCTTGGGCTTCCCTGAAGGTTCAGTGGTAAAGAATCTACCTGCTACGCAGGAGATGGGGTTTGATCCTTGGGTCAGGAAGATACCCTCGAGGAGGAAATGGCAACCCTCTCCAGTATTCCTGCCTAGAGAATCCCATGGCAAGATGAGCCTGGTGAGCTATAGTCCATGGCATTGCAAAGAGTCAGACGTGACTTAGCTGCTGAACAGCAGTAGCAGCAGCTGAATGTAAGCCTAAATAGGTAGAGATTTCTGTTTCACCAATGATGTATCTCAAGCCCCTGAAAAAGTGACCTGCACATAGGAGGTGCTCAATATTTGTTAAATTGATATGTTTTTACTTGGGGCTCTTTCTTCTCTTTTTCTTCTACATTATTCTTCAAAAAGAATAAATTTAAACAGAAAATTAGTAGCAAAACATACTAAGAGAAAAAGTAAAGTAAGAAAACTGTTCCCTATTAGTAAAAAAAAGAGCTTAGGCAGTCTGATGTCAGAGGTGGTGATTCTTGCTCAATTTTAATCAAATTACATAATTAGTTTTTACTGTGATACTCTACCTGAAATGTTGTCTAATAGAAATTTATTTCAATTCATGAATGTCTACCATAAATGCAAGTAGCTCAGAAGGCTAAGGGATAATTAATAAAGAAGCTTAATTAGATTACTTGGCACTTAAAATTTATTTGCAATCATTCCAACCAAGTAGATAAAGGCTTTCTTCCAAGAAAATTATGGGTGATTTCAGAACACCCTGGTTAGAAAGTCAGTCAGAAGAATACAAGGCAATCTGAGTTAAGTTGGATTTTGAGATTGTGGGAAGCGCTCCAGGAAATAGAAAAGCGCAAAGGGAGAGAGGGAATCATGAACATTCAAAAATTCCCTATAACCAGCTCTATACTCCAAAATTATTGTGCATAGGGGAGAGGCATTTTAACCCCTGCTTTGTCTCTGAAGCACAACTGGCTCTCTGCTTTCAAAGGAGCATCAAGAATGGCAGAACTGTCTCAGAACTAGGTGGTCTGAAAGGTGCATGATTTGAGGAGGTACTACAGGCTTAACCACATCATAGTTGAAAAAAGGGTACATATGCAATGGAAGGACTATTTAATAAAAATTCATGCAATCTCTTTCCCCTTTTTCTCTCTCTTACACACACACACACACACACACACACACACACACACGGGGAAACAATAGTAGAGAGATCTGTGGTTCCCTCAATCACATAGATGGTTACTGCAGTAGTCTCTCTTTAAATCTAATTCTCTCTTTAGAATAAGTTTCTATGATGTCATATAGTTTTTACTCTTGTTTACAGGAGCATGCACTCTCACTTTCTCAACAAATAACAGTTACATTAGGAATACTGGAATTTATGATGCAGATACAAGCACTGAAAGAGTAGTCAAATGCAATGTAATATAAAACATGGAGCAGTGATAAAGAATCTGCCAATGCAGGAGACACAAGAGATGTGGGTTTGATCCCTGCCTTGAGAATATCTCCCAAAGTATGAAATGGCAACCCTCTCCAGTATTCTTGCCTGGAAAATTCCATGGATGGAGGATCCTGATGGGCTAGATAGAGTCCATGGGATCACAAGGAGTCAGACACACACACACACACACAATTATTTTACAATACAAATGTTAAGTAGGGCATATCTCAACAAAGTACAGTAAATTATTGCAAATTTAAGACTGAGTAAAAGAGATTTAGCGGCTGAGACAATTAGATGTAGTAGAGATTTATAAATATAAATCATATAAAGTGAGCAGATGGGAAACAGGAAAGAGCAGAGAGATAGATGAAAATATTATTTGAAAAAAAAAAAAAAAAAAGAGCAGCTTAATCCACTGCAAGACAGCAATTGTGTGAAAATGACTCTGCCCCCAACTTTTTTGCCCATGAAGAATACTGATAGATAAATTATATTTAACAGGAACAGTATTATTATGTGTTGATGACAGAATCATTTGAAGACATTGAACAATCAAAGCATGGAAATAACTGAAAGACAAGATAAGGCTGTCTTGCATAATATATTGAGCTTTCATTTGATTTCCTTCAAACCAGTCATATCCTGAAACTGAAGGTTGCCTCTATCATGAGCCTCAGAAATCTGCTATTAAGAGCAGAACCCAACAGATAAATTGGGATACAGTTGTAAGTAACTGACAGCTAAAATTTAAAAAAGCAGTTTAACAAAAAATTATTAGAAGTCAGCATCATGGCCCCAAAATCAATACTTTTACAATCCTTAAAAATAAATCTGATAGCTAGTAGTTTGTACATATAAGATCTAGCAAAGATAAGTTGAAATAAAATTAAAAATCCATTTTAGGAGTATTACTAATACTGTATATTAGTATTATTAATACTAATACTAACACACAGCATCATTGTCTTTGTTACTGGGATGGCTAATGCCACCTGTCAATTTGGCTAGGCTATGGCACTCAACTGTTTGGTCAAACAATAATAGTCTGGATGTTGCTGTGAAAGCTTTTGTGTTTTAGATAAGATTTAACATTTAAATTCGCTGACTGTGAGTAAAGCAACTTATCCAATCAGTCGAAAACCTTAAGAGCAAAGACTGGAGTTTCCCAAAGATAAAGAAATGTTGCATCAAGACTGCAACAGAAAAAGCTGCTGCCTGGCAGAATTCAGTCTCAGACTGCGTCATCAACTTTTACCTGTGTTTCCAGATATGCCATGTTCACAAATATGTGAGCCAGTTCACTGACTTCTCTGTCTCCTCTCTGTCTCCCTACCTTTCTATCCTACTATTATTATACAGTTTATTATATATTCCATGCTGCTGCTGCTGCTAAGTCGCTTCAGTCGTGTCCGACTCTGTGCGACCCCATAGACGGCGGCCTACCAGGCTCCCCCGTCCCTGGGATTCTCCAGGCAAGAACACTGGAGAGGGTTGCCATTTCCTTCTCCAATTCATGAAAGGGAAAAGTGAAAGTGAAGTCGCTCAGTCATGTCTGACTCTTCGCAACCCCATGGTCTGCAGCCTACCAGGCTCCTCCATCCATGGGATTTTCCAGGCAAGAGTACTGGAGTGGGGTGCCATTGCCTTCTCCATATTCCATGCTACATGTAGCCTTTTATTATATCCAGTGTATTTATATAATATATTCAGATCAGATCAGATCAGTCGCTCAGTCGTGTCTGACTCTTTGCAACCCCATCAATCACAGCACGCCAGGCCTCCCTGTCCATCACCAACACCCAGAGTTCACTCAGACTCACATCCATCGAGTCAGTGATGCCATTCAACCATCTCATCCTCTGTCATCCCCTTCCCCTCCTGCCCCCAATCCCTCCCAGCATCAGGGTCTTTTCCAATGAGTCAACTCTTCGCATGAGGTGGCCAAAGTACTGGAGTTTCAGCTTTAGCATCATTCCTTCCAAAGAAATCCCAGGGCTGATCTCCTTCAGAATGGACTGGTTGGATCTCCTTGCAGTCCAAGCGACTCTCAAGAGTCTTCTCCAACACCACAGTTCAAAGGCATCAATTCTTCGGAGCTCAGCCTTCTTCACAGTCCAACTCTCACATCCATACATGACCACTGGAAAAACCATAGCCTTGACTAGACGAACCTTTGTTAGCAAAGTAATGTCTCTGCTTTTGAATATGCTATCTAGGTTGGTCATAACTTTCCTTCCAAGGAGTAAGCGTCTTTTAATTTCATGGCTGCAATCACCATCTGCAGTGATTTTGGAGCCCAGAAAATAAAGTCTGACACTGTTTCCACTGTTTCCCCATCTATTTCCCATGAAATTATGGGACCAGATGCCATGATCTTCGTTTTCTGCATGTTGAGCTTTAAGCCAACTTTTTCAATCTTCTCTTTCACTTTCATCAAGAGGCTTTTGAGTTCCTCTTCACTTTCTGCCATAAGGGTGGTGTCATCTGCATATCTGAGGTTATTGATATTTCTCCCGGCAATCTTGATTCCAGCTTATGCTTCATCTAGCCCAGCATTTCTCATGATGTACTCTGCATATAAGTTAAATAAGAAGGGTGAAAATATACAGCCTTGATGTACTCCCTTTCCTATTTGGAACCAGTCTGTTGTTTCGTGTCCAGTTCTAACTGTTGCTTCCTGACCTGCATACAAATTTCTCAAGAGGCAGATCAGGTGGTCTGGTATTCCCATCTCTTGAAGAATTTTCCACAGTTTATTGTGACCCACAGTAGTTAGCAAATCAAGGAGCATTGGTTCAGGGAGGCTATGGTTCTTGAACTCTTACCTCAAACGATGCCCTAATTGGACACTTAGTCTATTCCTCTATGCTTCATAAATCCTAGTGGATTAGTCAAAAATCAAGGCAAATCTTCAGGTATTAGGGTAAATTCAAGATCAAAATTTGCTTCTTAGGTAGATAACAAGACTAGTTTTACTTCTTTAGTGAATGTGCTGATTTATTTGAATAGCTGCTTGATTTATATAAGGAAGAAATTAGTCAAATAACTGATGATCAAGACCAGTCACCTCTTCCCCGTTGATTTAGATGCCAACATCATGACACATGTGTAAAGTCACTGCATGGTTGCATAAGTAAAAGGAAAACATCGACACAGTATTTCATAGACCACGGCCTACAGCCCAGACACAGTATCCATATCAGAGTTGCCAGAAGTGTCTATTAAAAGGCAGGTCCTTGGTACCTGAACCTTACTAAATCAAATCTTGTGGGAGGAACTTAGAAATTTATACCTTTGTCAAGCATCGCAGGGCATTCTTATGCTACTTAAAGTTTTAAAACCACTGATTTTTTAGGTATTAAATGCTGTTGAAATTGCAGTTTATTTATTTATTTTTTAAAATTTATTTATTTTAGTTGGAGGCTAATTACTTTACAATATTGTAGTGGTTTTTGCAATACATTGACATGGATCAGCCATGGGTGTACATGTGTTCCCCATCCTGAACCCCACTCCCACCTCCCTCCCCATCCCATCCCTCTGGGTCATCCCAGTGCACCAGCCCTGAGCACCCTGTCTCATGCATTGAAACTGGACTGGTGATCTGTTTCACATATGATAATATACATGTTTCAGTGCTATTCTCTCAAATCATCCCACCCTCGCTTTCTCCCACATGAACTACCAAATTTAAAAAAGTACCCTAAATGATTTTTTAATTTATATACAAAGTTTTTGGCTGTGAAAAATGTTTCTAAAATAGTCATAAGTTGTTTAAGTTTTCACAATTTTTCTAATTGTGAAAAATATCTATGCTTTAGAAATTATAATGAATTTCTTTGTAATTTAGAATATAACTAGAGACAAAATTTTCATTTATACTTGTATGGAGTTTTGATTGAAATTATGTGCATATTTCTATAGGATCATTTACAAAATTATTATTGATTATATATGTTTGGATCTGTTATGAGTAACAGATAAAAATACATTCTTGATATTTTCTAAGTTTTGCTAAGTAGTATCAGATCAAAAACGATCCCTGCTTTGGGTCTGGCCTTGCCAGGTGTTCCAATTACCTTCTTATGTCCTACTTCCCCCCCTCCTCAACACACACACATACACACATATACACAATCTTCTTTAATTTCAATACTGTGAACTTCTCTGCAGTAGGTCCACAAATAATACATGTTGATTAACTGATATAATGATTGAAAATACAGGAAAATTTAGACATTTAAAACAAATTTCATTTTCTCTGCATTAAGGAAGCTTTGTCTTAACTAAACTGAGATGTTCAATAAAGTACTTCTTGCAATTATCTTGCTTTCTTCCAACTGTTATCTTCGTACACATAATTTTATTACATAAAAATGAACAAAACTGGAAATTCAGAATCTCTGAATCCTGCACAAATTAAAGTGACATATCATACATAGTTTACTAAACTCTCTAAACTGTTGTTAAAAAACAGACATATTTTGTCTAAAAGTTACTCTTTGGAAACAAAATTTACATATTTAAAAATCATGTATTAAAATACTATTTTATTCATTCATGTATTGAGTATTAATTTATCCAATATCCATCCATTCTTCAATCCAAAACACTTATTGGGCTTCCCAGGCAGCACTAGTGGTAAAGACCATGACTGCTAATGAAGGAGACATAAGATACGTGGGTTCGATTCCTGGGTCAGGAAGATCCCCTGGAGAAGGGAATGGCAATCCACTCCAGTATTCTTGCTTGGAGAATCCCGTGGACAGAGGAGCCTGGGGGACTATAGTCCAGACTACTGGAAAAACCATAGCTTTGACTATATGAACTTTTGTCAGTAAAGTGGTATCTCTGCTTTTTAATATGCTATCTAGGTTTGTCATAACTTTCCTTCCCATGAGCAAGCATCTTTTAATTTCATCATTGTTTTACTGATATCAAAATTTTAAAAAGGAAATAGGCACTATTATACTACATAAAAGGACATACATGTAATATAAAAAGGTACAAATGAGATATAAAGATGAACAAGTTTATTGCTTTAATTGAGACCTGGATTAATTTTATTCAGAGACCTGGGTTAATGCTATGACCAGTTGCCAATCAATCTCTATGCCTATATGAAATGTAATTATGTGATGTGCATGTATAGAAAATTCAGTCTTTCTCTGTGCATATATACATATACACATATATATGTATATGCACACACACACATACGTACGTCTCCAGATAAAGAAAATATAGATTCAACTCAGATAATTTTATCAGATATATGTTTAGAAAATATTTTCTCCCAATATGTAGATTGTCTTTTATCTTTTATTTTGTTGATTGTCTCTTTTGCGGTGCAGATTTTTTTTTTTTTTATTTTTATTTTTATTTTTAATTTTATTTTATTTTTAAACTTTACATAATTGTATTAGTTTTGCCAAATATCAAAATGAATCCGCCACAGGTATACATGTGTTCCCCATCCTGAACCCTCCTCCCTCCTCCCTCCCCATACCATCCCTCTGGGTCGTCCCAGTGCACTAGCCCCAAGCATCCAGTATCGTGTATCGAACCTGGACTGGCAACTCGTTTCTTAACTATGTTTTTGCTGCCTGTGATATGGTGTCATAACAAAAAATAATTGCCAAGACCAATGTCAAGGAGCCTTCCCCTGTGTTTTCTTCTAGGACTTTTAAGGGTTCAGGTCTTACATTTAAGTACTTACACTATTTTACATTGATTTTCGTGTATGGTTGTAAGACAAGGGTCCGGTATCATTTTTCTCCGTGTGGATATCCAGTTTTCCCAACACCATTTATTGATTATTAATTCTTCCAGTCTGGAATGAAGACTCAACGACTGGAGCTGCAACAGCCTTGTGTGACTCTGAAGACAAAAGGAACATGCTAAATGTAGATGAAAGGAATTTATATGCAAGATATCATCCTTGAGCAATAGCACCAAACTTTGGATGATATGCCTCCAGAATTATTGGACATGAGAAATACTAACCTTTAAAGTGTTTAAGCCTCAGTTCTTCAAGTACTACATAATAGAATGTTAATTTTAGATGTAAAACACAGTGATTCAACATTTAAATATTGTGACTACAATAATTCGAGTGTCATCATACAAAATTAAAAGTTATATTAACTACATTTCATATACATATTATATTCCTGTAACATTTATTTTATAACTGGAAGTTTGTACCTCTTAATCAGTTTTATCTCTTTTGCCCAACCACCCATTCCCTACCTCTCTGACAAACACCAGTATGCTTTCTATATCTCTCTGTTGTTATTTTGTTTTGTTTTGTTTTTAGATTTCACATATATAAGTGAAATTTAGCTACATGTAAAATAATGAAATTGAACCATTTTCTTACATTACATGAAAAAATAAACTCAAAATGGATTAAAGACTTAAATGTAAGACCTAAAATCATAAAACTTCTTGAAAAAGATGATAGGCAGTACATTCTGTGATATTAGAAATATTTCTTGGATCCATCTCCTTAGACAAGGCAACCAAAGCAAAGCAAACAAACTAAAAAGCACAGGGAAGGAAACCACTAACAAAATGCAAGGCAACCTAATGAATGGGAAAAGATATTTGTAAATGATATATCTATCCTACCTGCCTCCTGTGAAACCTGTATGCACGTAAAGAAGCAGCAGTTAGAACCAGACACGGGACAACAGACTGGTTCAAAACTGGAAGAGGAGCATGTCAAGGCTGTATACTGTTACCCTGTTTATATAAATTATATGCAGAGTACATCATGCAAAATGCTGGGTTGGATGAAGCACAAGCTGGAATCAAGATTGCTGGGAGAACAATAACCTCAGATATGTAGATGACACCACCCAGTTTCAGTGGCAGAAATTGAAGAGGAATTAAAAAGCCTCTTGGTGAAACTGAAAGGAGAGTGAAAAAGCTCACTTAAAACTCAACATTCAAAAAATGAAGATCATGTTATCTGGTTCCATCACTTCATGGCAAATAGATGGAGAAACAGTGGAAACAGTGAAAGCTTGTCTTTTCTTGGGCTCCAAAATCACTGCAGATGGTGACTGCAGCCATGAAATTAAAATACGCTTGCTCTTTGGAAGGAAATCTATGACAAACCTAATAGCATATTAAAAAGCAGAGACATTACTTTGTCGACAAAGGTCTGTCCAATCAAAGCTATAATTTTTCCACAGCCATGTATGGATGTGAGAGTTAGACCATAAAGAAATCTGAGCCCTGAAGAATTGATGCCTTTGAACTGTGGTGTTGGAGAATACTCTTGAGAGTCCCTTGGCAGCAAGGAGATCAAACTAGTCAAACGTAAAGGAAACCAACTCTGCATACTCATAGAAAGGACTGATGCTGAAACTCCAAAACTTTGGCCACCTGATGCGAAGAACTGGCTCATTTGAAAAGACCCTGATGCTGGAGGAGAAGAGGATGATAGAGGATGAGATGGTTGGATGGCATCGTTGACTCAATGGACATGAGTTTGAGCAAACTCTGGGAGATGATGAAGGACAGGGAAGCCCCATGTGCTGCAGTCCACTGGGTAGCAAAAAGTTGGACACAACTGAGTGGCTGAACAACAACAAAATGATATATCCAACAAAGGGTTAATAGGCAATATATACAAAGAAATCATATATCTCAGCATTAAAAGAAAAAAATTGACTAAAAATGAGCAGATGATCTGAATAGACATTTCTCCAAAGAAGATATACAGACAGCAAACAGGTACATGAAAAGATTCTCCCCATCTCTAATCCTCAGGGAAATGCAAATAAATGAGAATGAAATATCACCCCATACCTGTCAAAATGGTTTAGCAAATATATATATATAAGTAAATAACAAGTATTGGCTAGGATGTGAAGAAAAGGGAACTCTAGTGTAATGTTATACTTACTGCAGAAAACAGTATGGGTATTCCTTAAAATTAAAAAAAAAAAATTACCATACAATTTAGCAATTCCAATTCAGGATATTTATACACACACACACACACACACACACACAAACCCTAATTCTGAAATATATGCATCCCTATGTTCAGTTCAGTTCAGTTGCACAATTGTGTCTGACTCTTTGCGACCCCATGAACTATAGCACGCCAGGCCTCCCTGTATATCACCAACTCCTGGAGCCTATGCAAACTCATGTCCATTGAGTCACACATCTCATCCTCTGTCGTCCCCTTCTCCACCTGCCTCAATCTTTCCCAGCATTAGGGTCTTTTCAAATGGATCAGGTCTTCACATCAGGTGGCCAAAGGATTTTGGCCACCTGATGGAGTTTCAGGTGGAGTTTCAGCTTTACTATCAGTCTTTCCAATGACCACCCAGGACTTATCTCCTTTAGGATGGACTGGTTGGACCTCCTTTCAGTCCAAGGGACTCTCAAGAGTCTTCTCCAACACCACAGTTCAAAAGCATCAGTTCTTTGGCACTCAGCTTTCTTTATAGTCCAACTCTTACATCCATACATGACTACTGGAAAAACCATAGCCTTGACTAGACGGACCTTTGTTGAAAAAGTAATGTCTCTGCTTTTTAATATACTGTATAGGTTGTTCATAACTTTTATTCCAAGGAGTAAGCTTCTTTTAATTTCATGGCTGCAATCACCATCTGCAGTGACTTTGGAGCCCCCAAAAATAAAGTCTGCCACTGTTTCCACTGTTTCCCCATCTGTTTGCCATGAAGTGATGGGACTGGATGCCAGCATCTTAGTTTTCTGAATGTTGTGTTTTAAGCCAATTTTCCCCTCCTCTTTCACTTTTATCAAGAGGCTCTTTAGTTCTTTGCTCTCTGCCATAAGGGTGGTGTTATCTACATATCTGAGGTTATTGACATTTCTCCCGGTGATCTTGATTCCAGCTGGTGCTTCTTCCAGCCCAGCGTTTCTCATGACGTACTCTGCATTCAAGTTAAATAAGCAGGGTGACAATATACACCCTTGACATACTCCTTTCCCTAATTGGAAACAGCCTATTATTCCATGTCCAGTTCTAACTGTTGCTTCCTGACCTGCATGCAGATTTCTCAAGAGGCAGGTTAGGTGGTCTGGGATTCCCATCTCTTTCAGAATTTTCCACAGTTTATTGTGATCCACACAATCAAAGGCTTTGGCATAGTCAATAAACCAGAAGTAGATGTTTTTCTGAAATTCTCTTGCTTTTTCAATATCCAGCAGATGTTAGCAATGTGATCTCTAGATCCTCTGTCTTTTCTAAATCTGGCTTGAACATCTGCAATTTTATGGTTCACGTACTGTTGAAGCCTGCCTTGGAGAATTTTGAGTATTATTTTACTAGCGTGTGAGATGAGTGCAATTCTGCAGTAGTTTGAGCATTTTTTGACATTACCTTTCTTTGGGATTAGAATGAAAACTGACCATTTCCAGTTCTGTGGCCACTGCTGAGTTTTCCAAATTTGCTGGCCTACTGAGTGCAGCACTTTCACAGCACCATCTTTTAGGATTTGAAATAGCTCAACTGGAATTTCATCACCTCCACTAGCTTTATTGGTAGTGATGCTTCCTAAGACCCTCTTGACTTCACATTCCAAGATGTCTGGCTCTAGGTGAGTGATCACCTCATCATGATTATCTGAGTCATGAAGATCTTTTTTGTACAGTTCGTGACCCCATGGACTGTAACATGCCAGGCTCCTCTCTTCATGGGGATTCTCCAGGCAAGAATACTGGAGTGGGTTGCCATGCCCTCCTGCAGTGGATTTTCTCAACCCAGGCATCGAACCCAGGTATCCTGCTTTGCCTGCGAATTCTTTACCATCTGAACCACCAGCAAAGCCCATGATTTACCTTATTAAATTGCTGACTTTAAAAATTTTATATCAACTGTTGTATCATTTCAATTAATAAGTTGGATTCTATGTACATAAAATACAAACATCTTCTAAGAAACCTACTAAAAGAAAAGTAAAGAGCATTTGCTGCTCATTATCTTACATTGTTTCAAAGCTCTAAGGTATGGATTGTGATTAAGGAAGCTGGACGTAGCACCAGGTCACCTAGTTGTGCATCCAAACTCTCTGTCATTATGTGATCTCAGCCAACTTATCTGTAAAAATCCATTGATGTTTTTAGGAGGGAGATAAAGGAGAGTTGGCCTTTAAAGCTCTTATCTCCCTCCTAAAACATCTCCAAAGTCACAGAACTTTATCTGTCATTTGATAAAAATTAAAGTTATCGTATTACTGTTTTCAAAATAGCAATGTTTTCCTTGTAGTTTTACTCATATCATATCAAATCAATTTCCAAATCTCATTACTCATCTTTATCGTATTAATGCAATCAACCAAGGAAAAGATAATGTATTTCCTTCTTCCGTTGTCCTAATCCCAATGTACATATCTTTACCAACTGCCACTGAAAGATGATGAAAATCTTAGGTTAATTCTGAAATTAATTGAAAGGAATTCATTTATGAAGTCATGTGTATAGATTATTTGAATTGAAAAAGTTAACCTTTCCATTTTTAGCGAATGTAAGCTTCACAAATGTAAATAATTCTGCACAAAGTGCCTTGAGAAGAAGAGGTGGAGAGCAGCCCCACCTCCTGGGCAGCATGTGACACTTGCAGCAGTAGTCCCTGGGTCATAAGCTTGGACAAGAAACAGATTCTGGCTAATGCACAATTTGTTCCCACTCAGCTTTTAAATAACATCTCTGTTTGTCTACAGTAACCACATGACTTCTGATGTTTCTGCCAAGTATCCACCTGTCTTTGAAATGTCCTAACAAATACTTCCATTGCATCCAAATCCCATGAAGCATCTCATTACTGAAATGTTTGTAGGGCATAAAAGAAATACTGGCAGCATGTGAAGTACTGAATGCCCTCTCTGTTGTAGGTAATTTTCACAGTGACGTTTTCATCAGTTACTCACCATCAGGGGCTTATAGGATGACAGAACTCTCATGTAAGGTCTTTAAAAAGAGGTCTTGCAAGTGAATTAATATATTTCATTTTATGCTCATAATTGGTAACCAGTTGCAGTGATTCAGAAAAATGTTAGTGTCCTTTCAACCTAACAATCTTTTGTCTGCTTAACAAACAGCAGGTGAAGGCTATAAAAGCAAATCAGAAATATGTCAATTATATCCTATAAGCACACAGATAAATGCACAAGTATTTTGCTTGACTTTTTCCATAGATTAACCAAAACAGATTTATCAGAGTTTGGAACTGAGAAAGATAGCACAAGTTATTTTCTCAATATCCTGATAGAGAGACAAGGACATATATTTACTGTCTAAGACCTGCAAAAAAGAACTGAAATATGTTTCTAAGAAAAAAGATAAAACTTGGGTACATTTAATCGTTTTTTTGTTTGTTTGTTTTTTTATCTCATTGAGAGAAATAACACCTGCGCCTGCATCTATGGTTTGTTGATGGTGGGATAGTAACTCTTCAGCCTTATTAAAAAACAGAGCTTTTCACATGGAACTATGCTCAATATTATGTGACAACCTGGATGGAAGGAGAGTCAGGGGAGAATGCTGCTAAGTCACTTCAGTCGTGTCCGACTCTGTGCAACCCCATAGATGGCAGCCCACCAGGCTTCCCCGTCCCTGGGATTCTCCAGGCAAGAACACTGGAGTGGGTTGCCATTTCCTTCTCCAATGCAGGAAAGTGAAAAGTTAAAGTCAAGTCGCTCAGTCGTGACCGACTCCTAGCGACCCCATGGACTGCAGCCTACCAGGCTCCTCCGTCCATGGGATTTTCCAGGCAGGAGTACTGGAGAGGGGTGCCATTGCCTTCTCCGACTGGGGGAGAATGGATGCATGTAAATGTATGGCTGAGTCCCTTCAGTGTTCACTTGAAACTGTCACAACATTGTTAATTGGATATACTCCAATACAAATTAAAAGTTAAAAAAACAGAGCTATTTGTATTTCCATCTAAGTAAAATACTAAGATATTTTATAAGAACAAATTCTACAAATATAGACAATAAATGGATGGATAATCAGACAGATATTAATAGATGTTACAGTATTACCTTTAATACTCAATTTGCCTAAAAGCAGTATGATATAAATGAAAACTTGAAAGTTTCCAACATTATTTTTAAATCATTTTAAAATGGTAAAAGTAGAAGAAGAACTGAGAGTAATCTAAATGGAGGACACTAGTTCCTAAACCAACCTCATATGATCCCTCTGGTGTGTTTAATTTTGAACAGTAGAAATGTGGATTTACAAACTGCAGTTGTAATGTATTTATAGAATACACTTTTCAATGCATCATTTCATGATGCATCATGTGACATGTTAGGAACCAAGAGTGAACAATGTGAGAGATCACAGCCCCTATGGTACCTGGGCTTATTTTGTCATAAAAGTTCTTTCAACCAGACCAGAGAAATGTTCAGAGAAATATATTTGGGTTGTTATTTTAAAAACAGATATTAATAAACTAGTCTTATTCTATTTTGAAGTATTTGTTCAAGCACTAAATCGTGTCCGACTCTTTGTGATCCCATAGACTGCAGCACCGGAGAAGGCAATGGCACCCCACTCCAATACTTTTTCCTGGAAAATCCCATGGACAGAGGAGCCTGGTGGGCTGCAGTCCATGGGGTCTCGAAGAGTCGGACACGACTGAGCGACTTCACTTTCATGCATTGAAGGAAATGGCAACCCACTCCAGTGTTCTTGCCTGGAGAATCCCAGGGACAGGGGAGCCTGGTGGGCTGCCGTCTATGGGGTCGCACAGAGTCGGACACGACTGAAGCGACTTAGCAGCAGCAGCAGCAGCAGACTGCAGCACGCCAGTCTCCCCTATGCTTCATTACCTCCCAGAGTCTGCTCAAATTCATGTGCATTGAGTCAGTGATGCTATCTATCTCATCCTCTCATCCCCGTCTCACTTTTCCTTCAGTCTTTCTCAGCATCATGGTCTGTTCCAAAGAGTCAGCTCTTCACATTAGGTGGCCAAAATATTGGAGCTTCAACTTTAGCATCAGTCCTTGCAATGAATATTAATGGTTGATTTCCTTATGATTGACTGGTTTGATCTCCTCACAGTCCAAGGGACTCTTAAGAGTCTTCTACAACACCACAGTTCAAGAGCATCAATTTTTTGGCCAAATCTCACATCTGTACATGACTAATGGAAAAACTATAGATTTGACTATACGGACCTTTGTTAGCAAAGTGATGTCTGTGCTTTTTAATAAGCTATCTAGATTTGTTAAAGCTTTCCTTCCAAAGCTTTCATGGCTATATTCACCATCTGCAGTGATTTTGGGGACCAAGAAAAGAAGATCTGTCACTGTTTCCCCTTCATTTGCCATAAAGTGATGGGACCAGATGCCATGATCTTAGTTTTTTAAACGGTGAGTTTGAAACCAGCTTTTCCACTCTCCTCTTTCACCCTCATCAAGAGGCTTTTTTCATTTCTCTCTTTTTATGCCATTAGAGTGGTATCATCTGCAATCTCAGGTTGTTGATATTTTCCCCAGAAATCTTGATTTCAGCTTGTGATTCATCTAGACCGGCATTTTGCATGGTGTACACTGCATAGAAGCTAAATAAGCAGGGCAACAACATACAGCCACTGCTGAGTTTTTCAAATTTACTGACATATTGAGTACAGCACTTTAACAGCATCATATTTTGGTATTTTAAATAGCTCAGCTGGAATTCCATCACATTCACTAGCTTTGTTTGTAGTAATGTTTCATAAGGCCCACTTGACTTCATACTCCAGGATGTCCGGCTCTAGCTAAGTGACACACCATTGCAGTTATTGAAGTCATTAAGATAATTTTTGCACAGTTCTGTTTATTCTTGCCACTTGTGTCTTAATCTCTTCTGCTTCTTTTAGGTCCTTAGATTTTTCTGTCCTGTATTGTGCCCATCGGTATATGAAATTCTCCCTTGCTATCTTCTATTTTCTTGAAGAGATCTCTAGTCTTTCCCATTTTATTGTTTTCCTCTATTTCTTTGCATTGTTCATTTAGAAGACTTTCTTATCTCTCCTTGCTATTCTCTCTGAATTTGGTTGGGTATATCTACCCCTTCCTCCTTTACTTTTTGCTTTTCTTCTTTCCTTAGCTGATTTAAAGCCTCCTCAGTCAACTACTTGGCCTTCCTGTATTTCTTTTTTCTTTGGGATGGTTTTGGTCACTTTCTCCTGTACAATGTTATGTACCTCCATTCATAGTTCTTCAGCTACTCTGTCTACCAGATCTAATCCTTTGAATCTATTCATCATCTCCACTGAATAATAATCATAAGGGATTTGATTTAGGTCATACCTGAATGACCTAGTGGTTTTCTCTACTTTCTTCAGTTAAGTCTGAATTTTGCAATAAGGAGCTGATGATTTTGAGCCACAGTCAGCTCCAGGTCTTGTTTATCCTGACTCTATAGAGCTTCTCCATCTTCGACTGCAAAGAACATAATCAATGTAATTTTGGTTTTGACCATTTGGTGATGTCAATGTGTAGAGTCATCTCTTGTGTTGTTGGAAGAGGCTGTTTGCTTTGATCAGTGTGTTCTTTTGACAGAACTCAATGCAGAACTTTGCCCTGCTTCATTCTGTACTCCAAGGCCAAACCTGCCTGTTACTCCAGGTATCTCTTGACTTCCTACTTTTGCATTCCAATCCCCTCTGATGAAAAGGATATCCTTTTCTGGTGTATATTCAAGAATATCTTGTAGGTCTTCATAAAACCATTCACCTTCAACTTCCCGGATATTAGTGGTTGGGACATAGACTTGTATCACTGTGATGTTAAACGGTTTGCCTTGGAAATGAATCAAAATCATTCTGTCATTTTTGAGTTTGCACCAAAGTACTGCATTTCAGTCTCTTTTCTTAACTCTGAGGACTACTCCATTTCTTATAAATAATTCCTATTCACAGTAGTAGACATAATGGTCATCTGAGTTAAATGCACCCATTTCTGTCCATTTTAGTTCACTGATTCCTAAGATGTCGATGCTCACTCTTGCCATCTCCTGCTTGACCATGCCCAATTTACCTTGATTCATGGACCTAACATTTCATGTTCTTATGCGATTTTATTCTTTATAGCATCAAACTTTACTTTCACCACCAGACACATCCACAGCTGAGCATCCTTTCCATTTTGGCTCAGCCACTTCATTCATTCTAGAGGTCTTGGTAATTGCCCTCCACTCTTCCCCGGTAGCATACTGAACACCTTCTGACCTGGAAGGCTTACCCTTCCGGTGTCATATCGTTTTACCTTTTAATACATTCATGGGGTCTCATGGCAAGAATTGGAGTGGTTTGCCGTTCCCTCCTTCAGTGGACCATATTTTGTCAGAAATCTTCAGTATGACCTGGGTGTCCTGGGTGGCCATGCATGGCATGGCTTCCCTGAGTTACAGAAGCCCCTTTGCCAAGACAAGTCTGTGATCCATGAAGGGGTTGGAAGTATTAGTGGCTTATGTGGTAAAGTATCTGTGCACCAATGCAGGAGCCACAGGAAATGCAGATTCAATCCCTGGGTAGGGAAGATCCCCCGGAGAAGGAAATAGCAGTCCACTCCAATATTTTTGCCTGGGTAATCCCACGGACAGAGGAGCCTGATGGGCTGCAGTCCATGGGGTTGCAAAAGAAATGGACATGACTTAGTGACTAAGCAGTAACAACACACCTTGTTTGGTATTGAACACTAGCAGAATTTAGTAACTCTCCTTTTACTGACACTGCATTGCATACTGTGCATTTACATGCAGTTCAGAACAACACAAATATACAGAAATCTATGACAGAATTGTAAAATCATAATATTTTGAATTCAGTTCAGTTGTTAAGTCATGTCTGACTCTTTGCGACCCCATGAACTGCAGCATGCCAGGCTTCCGTGTTCATCACCAACTCCCAGAGCTTGTTCAAACTCATGTCCATTGAGTTGGTGATGCCATCCAACTATCTCATCCTCTGTTGTCTCCTTCTCCTCCCGCCTTTGATCTTTCCCAGTATCAGGGTCTCTCCCAATGAGTCAGTTCTTCACATCAGGTGGCCAAAGTATTGGAGTTTCAGCTAATTCAGCATTTTGAATTAATGCTATTATTGAACATTTGTTGATTTTCATTATGCTTGGAGTATTTTATTGTTATTTCAGAATAAATAAAACATAGCCTCTTGAATCAAAGCACTAGTAACTGAGACAGGTCATAAAAAAAGATTTTAAAAATAGTGAAGAAATTATTGTTAAAATGTTTTCCTACATATAAGGAGCTCAATTCTCATAGGGTACCTAAAAACAGAGTCTGCATATACCTCTTCATGGAAATCTGAACTGTGATCCACTAAACAGCATGGATTCATTTTCAGATAAATTCAGTTCATGCTCAGAGGCAGAAATCTTTGTTATGATCATATCCAGCACTTAAACATAAAAATTTTTTAATGCTTATTCACACCCCTGACCTTAAACTGTACTTGGTTTAGTTACTTTAAAAATAAGACCTCAGGTTGTTTCAGTCTCTGGCATTAAAAAAAGGCGGGGGGGAGGACATGATAAACTGAGTTATGGACTGCCTAGATAAAATTTAAAACCCCAAATTCTACACACATTTATAATCAGGAATTTACTCTTAGCTCTATTTTAAACTGCATAAGTTATTTTAAAATCTAAATTCTGACTACTCTTTCCTCAAAAATAGTCTTTGTCCAAAAGCAATAAATTCTGATATGACCCAAAGCTGAAATTGTAAGGAAATACAGATGCACTATTTTGTCACAGAACAGCAAAGAAGCTAGTGTAGAGGGATTTATATAATGACGTGAGTGAAAATGCCAGCATTATGTAGCCTCATTATCATTGCATTCTTTCCAACCCACATAGAAACCAAGTCAATAAAGACTAGAAGATCCAGGTATGGGGATAGATTCTTCCCCTTGTTATTCATTAAAGAACACATATTAGTTTCCTACGATATTTTGAAGCAATAACAAAGTTTAGGTTTTCTTAGCTAAAATAGTTTGTCAAAACAAATTATTAGTTCATCCACTCAAGAAGGAATTGTAAAAGTCATTTGCCTTCCGCTGTTGTGTTAAAGTAATAAAAATATATTCTTACACCTGTAAGACTGCTCCAGTTCAGTTCAGTAGCTCAGTCATGTCCGACTCTTTGTGACCCATGAATTGCAGCATGCCAGGCCTCCCTGTGCATCACCAACTCCCGGAATTCACTCAAACTCATGTCCATCAAGTCTGTGATGCCATCCAGCCATCTCATCCTCCGTTGTCCCCTTTTCCTCCTGACCCCAATCCTTCCCAGCATCACAGTCTTCTCCAATGAGTCAACTCTTCGCATGAGGTGGCCAAAGTACTGGAGTTTCAGCTTTAGCATCATTCCTTCCAAAGAACACCCAGGACTAATCTCCTTCAGAATGGACTGGTTGGATCTCCTTGCAATCCAAGGGACTCTCAAGAGTCATCTCCAACACCACAGTTCAAAAGCATCAATTCTTCAGCCCTCAGCTTTCTTCACAGTCCAACTCTCACATCCATACATGACTACTGGAAAAATCATAGCCTTAACTAGACGAACCTTTGTTGGCAAAGTAAAGTCTCTGCTTTTCAATATGCTATCTAGGTTGGCCATAACTTTCCTTCCAAGGAGTAAGTGTCTTTTAATTTCATGGCTGCAATCACCATCTGCAGTGATTTTGGAGCCCAGCAAAATAAATTCTGACACTGTTTCCCCATCTATTTCCCATAAAGTGATGGGACCAAATGCCATGATCTTCAGTTCAGTTCAGTCGTTCAGGTGTGTCCGACTCTTTGTGACCCCATGAATCACAGCACACCAGACCTCCCTGTCCATCACCATCTCCTGGAGTTCACTCAAACTCGCGTCGATCGAGTCGGTGATGCCATCGAGCCATCTCATCCTCTGTCATCCCCTTTTCCTCCTGCCCCCAATCTCTCCCAGCATATGAGTCTTTTCCAATGAGTCAACTCTTCACATGAGGTGGCCAAATACTGGAGTTTCAGCTTTAGCATCATTCCTTCCAAAGGAATACCAGGGCTTATCTCCTTCAGAATAGACTGGTTGGATCTCCTTGCAGTCCAAGGGATTCGCAAGAGTCTTCTCAAACACCACAAATCAAAAGCATCAATTCTTCGGCGCTCAGCTTTTGTCACAGTCCAACTCTTACATCCATACATGACCACTGGAAAAACCACAGCCTTGACTAGACGGACCTTTGTTGGCAAAGTAATGTCTCTGCTTTTGAATATGCTATCTAGGTTGGTCATAACTTTCCTTCCAAGGAGTAAGCGTCTTTTAATTTCATGGCTGCAGTCACCATCTGCAGTGATTCTGGAGCCCCAAAAAATAAAGTCTGACACTGTTTCTTTCCACTGTTTCCCCATCTATTTCCCATGAAATGATGGGACCAGATGCTATGATCTTCATTTTCTGAATGTTGAGCTTTAAGCCAACTTTTTCACTCTCCACGTTCACCTTCATCAAGAGGCTTTTTAGTTCCTCTTCACTTTCTGCCATAAGGGTGGTGTCATCTGCATATCTGAGGTTATTGATACTTCTTCCGGCAATCTTGATTCCAGCTTGTGCTTCCTCCAGCCCAGCATTTCTCATGAGGTACTCTGCATATAAGTTAAATAAGCAGGGTGACAATATACAGCCTTGATGTACTCCTTTTCCTATTTGGAACCAGTCTGTTGTTCCATGTCCAGTTCTAACTGTTGCTTCCTGACCTGCATATAGGTTTCTCAAGAGGCAGGTCAGGTGGTCTGGTATTCCCATCTCTTTCAGAATTTCCCACAGTTTATCGTGATCCACACAGTCAAAGGCTTTGGCATAGTCAATAAAGCAGAAATAGATATTTTTCTGGAACTCTCTTGCTTTTTCCATGATCCAGCAGATGTTGGCAATTTGATCTCTGGTTTCTCTGCCTTTTCTAAAACCAGCTTGAACACCTTGAAGTCAAAGTTCCCATACTGCTGAAGCCTGGCTTGGAGAATTTTGAGCATTACTTTACTAGCGTGTGAGATGAATGCAATTGTGTGGTAGTTTGAGCATTCTTTGGCATTGCCTTTCTTTGGGATTGGAATGAAAACTGACCTTTTCCAGTCCTGTGGCCACTGCTGAGTTTTCCAAATTTGCTGGCATACTGAGTGCAGCACTTTCACAGCATCATCTTTCAGGATTTGAAATACTGGAATTCCATCACCTCCACTAGCTTTGTTCGTAGTGATGCTTTCTAAGGCCCATTTTACTTCACATTCCAGGATGTCTGGCTCTAGGTGAGTGATCATACCATCGTGATTATCTGGGTCCTGAAAATCTTTTTTCATACAGTTCTTCTGTGTATTCTTGCCACCTCTTAATATCTTCTGCTTCTGTTAGGTCCATACCATTTCTGTCCTTTATCGAGCTCATCTTTGCATGAAATGTCCCCTTGGTATCTTGAATTTTCTTGAAGAGATCTCTAGTCTTTCCCATTCTGTTGTTTTCCTCTATTTCTTTGCATTGATTGCTGAGGAAGGCTTTCTTATCTCTCCTTGCTATTCTTTGGAACTCTGCATTCAGATGCTTATATATTTCCTTTTCTCCTTTGCTTTTTGCTTCTCTTCTTTTCACAGCTGTTTAAGGCCTCCCCAGACAGCCGTTTTGCTTTTTTGCATTTCTTTTCCATGGGGATGATCTTGATCCCTGTCTCCCGTACAATGTCACGAACCTCAGTCCATAGTTCATCATGCACTCTATCAATAAGATCTAGTCCCTTAAATCTATTTCTCACTTCCACTGTATAATCATAAGGGATTTGATTTAGGTCATACCTGAATGGTCTAGTGGTTTTCCCTACTTTCTTCAATTTAAGTCTGAAATTGGCAATAAGGAGCTCATGATTTGAACCACAGTCAGCTCCTGGAGTTGTTTTTGCTGACTGTACAGAGCTTCTCCATCTTTGGCTGCAAAGAATGATATTAGTTTTCTGAATGTTGAGCATTAAGCCAACTTTTTCACTCTCCTCTTTCACCTTCATCAAGAGGCTTTTTAGTTCCTCTTCACTTTCTGCCATAAGGGTGGTGTCATCTGCATATCTGAGTTTATTGATATTTCTCCCTGCAGTCTGGATTTCAGCTTGTGCTTCTTCCAGCCCAGCATTTCTCATGAGGTACTCTGCATAGAAGTCAAATAAGCGGGGTGACCATATATACAGCCTTGACGTATTCCTTTTCCTATTTGGAAGCAGTCCATTGTTCCTTGTCCAGTTCTAACAGTTGCTTCCTGACCTGCATATAGGTTTCTCAAGAGGCAGGTCAGGTGGTCTGGTATTCCCATCTCTTGCAGAATTTCCCACAGTTTATTGTGATCCACAGAGGCAAAGGCTTTGGCGTAGTCAATAAAGCAGAAATAGATGTTTTTCTGGAACTCTCTTGCTTTTTCTATGATCCAGCGGATGTTGTCAATTTGATCTCTGGTTCCTCTGCCTTTTCTAAAACCAGCTTGAACACCTCGACGTTCACAGTTCCTGTACTGCTGAAACCTGGCTTGGAGAATTTTGAGCATTACTTTACTAGCGTGTGAGATGAGTGCAATTGTGTGGTAGTTTGAGCATTCTTTGGCATTGCCTTTCTTTGGGATTGGAATGAAAACTGACCATTTCCAGTCCTGTGGCCACTGCTGAGTTTTCCAAATTTGCTGGCATACTGAGTGCAGCACTTTCACAGCATCATCTTTCAGGAGTTGAAATAGCTCAACTGGAATTCCATTAGAATTGCTCCAGCCTACCCATAATCCAAGTTTGAGACTAGGATATATGAGAGGCTGTGTTGCCAAATATACTGCAAATGTGAAGTTTTCTATAGCAGTTAGAGGGCACCCATTGTGTTTGGTGATTTGAATATATTAATTTGTAGAATATATAATTATTGATAATCCCCCCAATCAGAACAAATAATCTGTACTTCAATTTGTATCTAAACTTCCTTTGTTGTATGCATGCTATTATCATCAGCTTATCACTAGTTCCTCAAATTGGTATCTTTCAGTGAGCCTGGTAAAGTAAATGATAATGTGCAATAACAGAGTTAATTTTCATCTATCTTTTAGTCTTTTAATGTGCCAAGTATCTCCAATGAGGATACAAATGATCAATTAGATGAATTTGACATTAACAAAATATCAATGGATATAAACTACTAAAATTGTTCATACCTGAGGAAAATGATCCAACAAATATATGAATTGGGACATACACTATAATAAGAGCAACAATAACAAAAAAATTATGAAGGTTCCAAGCCCAATTCTAATTTTTTTGCATATTTTGAGGTATTTACTCCTTAAATAGCCATGCACAGGGTGATCTTCTTGTCCCTCATTTTAAAGAAGAGGGAACTTGCTCATTTACACAACTAGTAAGTGGCAAAGCTGATATTCAAATCCAAGCAACCTGATTGCAGAGTTCCTGCTCTTAATCTGCTTCACTAAAGAGCTAATAATAGTGCACAGGTTACAGGCAAAGAGACCTGCTGAAGAGAAACAACTGGCTGGTCTGTATGTGTGTAAAGAAGCCCTTTTTCTAGCCCTTAGGTTTCCTCAATGCCTGGCAGGAGTTCAGTGTGCATTCCTTTATCTCTTCTTAATTCCCTTGGGTTTATACAAGTGATAGGTCCTCTGCACTGCAGATTCAGAGACATGAAGGACTGAGTCATCCATCTACAGAGCTAACTTTTTTCTGTGACTTCTCAAAATATTTGAAAATGTGTAGGTGAGGGTATCTGACAATGGTGTATCATGACATGGTATCTTGCATGTTCTCTGCTCTGGCTTTGCGTAATTGGACTTCAACTTTGGGGACCTAACTGACTTAATAAAAGCTCCTTATCATGTGTTAAAAAAAAAATTCCTTTTCTTAACAGAAGGGATGACATCACTTGATTTTAATTTTTACTCAGGAAGGGAAAAAGCCAACTTTGAAGGTTTTATACATTCGGTGCCACCTATTTTTACTGATAGTCTTGCAATTCTTTGTAAAGGCATAATTATAGACTAGCACAAACACAATTAAATTTCCTCAAGAAGGACTTATTGTGTAACTTTCCATTACAAAATTCACGTCAGAGTGTCCAGCTGAGATAAGGGCAAGGATTAGAAAGAATATGATTAAGAAAGTAAAAAAAGAAAACTCATAAATTAAGCATGAGTAGTTTATATCTTAATACGCAGACCCTTCATTTTCACGTCTAAGCCACATTACTACTGATAAATATTTGTAGGTAACAGTTCAATTCAGTTCAGTCACTCAGTCGTGCCCGACTCTTTGCGACCCCATGAATCGCAGCACACCAGGCCTCCCTGTCCATCACCAACTCCCGGAGTTCACTCAAACTCAAGTACATCGAGTCGGTGATGCCATCCAGCCATCTCATCCTCTGTTGTCCCCTTCTCCTCCTGCCCCCAATCCCTCCCAGCATCAGGGTCTTTTCCAATGAGTCCACTCTTCACATGAGATGATAGGGATAATAAAATGAATAATTTCAAAAACAACAGATGAGAGAAAAAATAAATTTCTTAAAATAAATGCTTTATTTTTCTCTTAATTACAATGGAAGCCATTTATCCCATACAACCAAATCCTAGAAGAGGTTTTTCCCCAGTATAAATATACTAATGTAATGAATAGTTAATTATCTTAGAATCTTTTGCCAGTTGTTCTTAGTAATTTCATAAGACAATATTTCTAAAAGCTGCAACTATGGTTGCATTGAAAACAAAGACTCTTTTCCAGTTTGGGTATCAATATTACAAAGTTTACATACAGACCCAGAAGTTACTTTGACTCTTTTTCTTTTGAAAATAGAATAGCTCTGAAAACAGGAAATGTTGTAGGAATTTTAGAAGGCCCCAGGAGTTTTCTGTGTGTTCTAAATTCCATGAACAAGTATTGCGCTAACTATACCATTTATTTATCATTAATTATAAACTCATTTTATAAGCTATTTCATTAAACTACTTAACATATGAGACAGTTAAACTTTTTAGGGGGTAGGTTATTAGCAATGTGCAACTTCTAAACATCCAACACTCTATACCCTATACTTGATCAACTGGCTTCAAACTGTTGATTGTTCAGCTGCATTATTTAAAGAATAAACTTGCAAGAATCTTCATAAGGCATTGAATCACAAGCTGGTGGCTAATTTTTTTTTTTAATTCATCCATGTATGTATTCAACCATTATCAGTGAAGAGCTACTCTATTAAAGAATGATTCCTGGGCCATGTAAAAAACCATAACAAATTTAAAAGAATAGAAACCATATAGTGTAATGTCAGTAAAATGGTAGTACAGGAATTTCTAGCACCTGTCCCCTCCCAGAAATTTGAAGAAATATTCATATACAAAAGTACTTTCACAAGAGCTAAAGATTCCAGATGAGGAATTTCAGTACCTCAGTGAAGCACATAAATAAGAATGCAATGATGAGAGTAGGAAAGATAGATTCACATTACCTGCATGATCACTCCTCAAACCATAGGCAGCCCAGCATTGAAAGAGACACCTTCCCTCTTGGAGAAGGTGAGTGAAATGAATACCCAAATTTATTGCAGACCCCAGTGCTAGCCTGCCCAGCACCAGGCTGACTCTTGCTGCCTGTAATATGGTGGTATATTAATCAAAACTCGAGTATAAAAGTTAAAGGGCCAATGTATTAAAAATAACTACAGCTACAATGTTTTGTTACTGAATATATAATATGCTGCAGCTGCTGCTAACTCAATTCAGTCGTGTTTGACTCTGTGCGACCCCATAGACAGCAGCCCACTAGGCTCCCCCATCCAGGATCCTCCAGGCAAGAACACCGGAGTGGGTTGCCACTTCCTTCTCCAGTGCATGAAAGTGAAAAGTGAAAGAGAAGTCGCTCAGTCATGTCCCACTCTTAGCGACCCCATGGACTGCAGCCTACCAGGCTCCTCTGTCTGTGGGAGTTTCCAGGCAAGAGTACTGGAGTGGGGTGCCATTGACTTCTCCAGAATATATAATATAAAATAAAAAGAGATAAATTGTGACATCAAAAACATAAAATATGTGAGGTGTACAAGGGTAGGATATTTGTATGTAGTCAAAGTTACGTTGTAACCAGACTGTTATATTTTTAAGATATTTTATGTAAGCCTCATGGTAAGACAAAGCAAAAACCTGTAGTAGATTCATAAAAGATAAAGAGAATCAAAGCATATACCTAAATAAAATCATCAATTCACAAATAAAGAAAGGGAAAAAAGGAAGAAAGAAGAAAACTCTAAAACAACAAGAAAACAGTGAGATGGCATTAGTACTTCTGTCAATACTTAGTACTTGATAGTTAGTACTTCTCTAGTCATGTCCGACTCTTTGCGATCCCATGGACTGCAGCCCACCAGGCTCCTCCGTCCATGGAATTCTCCAGGCAAGAGTACTGGAGTGGGTTGCCATTTCCTTCTCTAGGGGATCTTCCTGACCCAGGGATCAAACCCAGGTCTCCTGCATTGCAGGCAGATTGTTTACCATCTGAACTACTAGGGAAGCCCTAGCAATAATTATGTTAACATAAATGAATTAAACTCTCTAATCAGAAAGTATAGAAGGGATGAATGAATTTAAAAAGAAGAGTCAACTGCATGCTGCCTACAGAAGATTAATTTCAGCTTTTAGGATACATAAAGGCTCCAAATTAAGAGCTGGAAAAAGATATTCCATGCAAATGGAAACCAAAAAAGAGAAGAGGTAGCTAGGAGACATAAGAGATGTGGGTTCAATCCCTGGGTCAGGAAGATTCCCTGGAAGAGGGCAAGGCAAACCCCTCCAGTATTCTTGCCTGGAGAATCCCATGAACAGAAGAGCCTGGCAAGCTATGGTCAGTACGTTCTCAAAGAGTCAGACACGACTAAAGCAACTGAGTACAGCAGCATGCAGCTATAATAATATCACAGTAAATAGAACTTAAATAAAGACAAAGAAAATCCTTATATAATGACAGAGAAGTCAAACCTGCAATTAGAAATA
Source organism: Bos mutus (assembly GCF_027580195.1). Taxonomy (NCBI): domain Eukaryota; kingdom Metazoa; phylum Chordata; class Mammalia; order Artiodactyla; family Bovidae; genus Bos; species Bos mutus. The sequence goes on from NC_091643.1 coordinate 23,099,574, forward strand.
ATAGCTGTAAGTATATATGTACCCAACTTTGGGTACATATACTAATGTATACTAGTATATGAATATACTAGTATATTAGTAAAATAATAATAAAAATGAAGAAATAGAAGAAAAATTCAATACCCTACTTTCTACAATGGAAAGATCACCCAGACCGGAAACCACAAAGAAAATATTAGACTTGAACTATACTTTAGACCAAGCAGACCTAATAGACAAGAAAAATTTTAAGTGTTTATAACTAAATGAATGATAAAACAATTCATCAAAATTTATGAAAGGTAGAGAAAGTAATGATTAGATGGAAATTTATAGAAGTGATGCATATATTGGAAAAAATGATATATCTAAAATAATAAGATAAGCTTTTACCTTAGGAATGTAGAAAAAGAAAATTAAACCCAAAGTAAGCAGAAGAAAAAAAAATAATAAGGCAGAAATCAGTGAAGCTGAAAGCAGGAATTAACAGAGAACATCAAGATAACTAAAAGCTGTTTTTTTCAAAAAAATCAATAAAACTGATAAGACTGTAGCCAGACTAATTAGGAAAAAAGAGAGAAGACACAAATTACTAATACCAGAAGTGAAACAGGCATCATCACTTCAGATTCTATGGACTTTAAACAAATAGTCAAGACATGGTAAGAACAATTCTCATGAATTTGATAACTTAGATGAAATGGACAAATTCCTTTTAAAAAAACTAGGTGCCAAAACTCACACATGGAGAAATAGTCAACCTGAACAGGTTTTTGTCTATTAAGGAAATTAAATGACAATTATTAAACTTCCCAAACAGAAAGCCCCTGGCCCAGAGGGTTCACTGGTCATTTCTACCAAACATTTAAAGAAGAAATAATACTGATTTTTTCTAGAGTCTCTTTCAGTATACAGCAGCAGAAGGAATACTTCCAAATTCAATTTATGAGGCCAGTTACCATATTAACTGAATACTCACTGGAAGGACTGATGCTGAAGCTGAAGCCCCAGTATTTTGATAATCTGATGTGCACAGACAACTCATTGGAAAAGTCCCTGATGCTGGGAAAGATGAAGGACAGAAGGAGAAGAGGGCGTCAGAGGATGAGCTGGCTGGACAGCATCACCAATGAACATCAACTTGGGCAAACTCCGGGAGCTGGTGAGGGACAGGGAGGCCTGGCACGCTGCAGCCCATGGACTAACAAAGTGTCGGACACAACTGGGTGTCTGAACAACAACAACAACCATACTAACAACCAAAACAGACAAAAATACTATAAGAAATGAAAAGTACCAACCGATATTTCTCATAATGCAAAAATTCTCAACAAAATATTAGAAAATAAAACCAAAAATGTAGAAAAAAATTTATACCACAACCAAGTGGGATTTCTCCCAGCTATTCAAGGCTTGTTCAACATTAGAAATGTTAATAATAATAATGTAATCTACTATGCATGTGTGTGTGCTAAGTCACTTCAGTTGTGTCCGACTCTTTGTGACCCTATAGGCTGTAGCCCACCAGGCTCCTGTGTCCATGGGATTCTTAAGGCAAGAGTACTGGAGTGGGTTTCCATGCCCTCCTCCAGGGGATTTTCCTGACCCATGGCTCAAACCCAGGTCTCTTACATCTCCTGCACTGGCAGGCAGGTTCTTTACCACTAGTGCCGCTTGGGAAGCCCTAAACTATCATATCCACCACTTAAATAAGATCTATCACATAATATTAATAGACGCAGAAAAAAGTTTTTGCCTAAATCCAATATCCATCTATGATTAAAACCTCAGTAAACTAGGAATAGGGGAGAACTTCTTCAACTTGATAAAGAATCCACAAAAAATTCTATTGATACCATCATACTTAATCAGAAGAAATTAAAATTTTACCCATTAAGATAAAACACAAAGGACAGTCCTCTCAACAGTCCTTTTCAACACTGTACTGGAAGCTCTTGTCAATGCAATGAGGAAAAGAAAGGAAACAAAAGTTATACAGATTGGAAAGGAAAAAATGAAGTTGTCTTTGTTCTCAGATATCATGATTGTCCATGGAGAAAATTCAAAAAGTTCAGCAAAAAATCTCACAGAAATAATTAGAGCAAGTTTGCAGGATACAAAATTAATATGTGGAATCAAATGTTTCTTTTTATATCAACAACAAACAAGATAAATTTGAAATTAAAACATGTAGCCATAAAATTAAAAGACGCTCCATGGAAGAATAGCTATGCCAAACCTAGACAGTGTATTAAAAAGCAGAGATATCATTTTGCTGACAAAGGTCCATAGAGTCAAAGCTATGGTTTTTCCAGAAGTCATGTATGGACGTGAGAGTTGGACCATAAAGAAGGCTGGACCCTGAAGAATTGATGTCTTTGAACTGTCTGCTAGAGAAGACTCTTGAGAGTCCCTTGGACAGCAAGGAGATCCAACCAGTCAATCCTAAAGGAAATTAACCCTGAATATTCTTTGGATGGTCTGGTGCTGAAGCTTCAATAGTTTTGCCACCTGATGCAGAGCACTGACTCATGGGAAAAGACCCTGATGTTGGGAAAGATTGAGGGCAAAAGAAGGGGGTGGCAGAGGATGAGATGGTTGGATGGCATCACTGACTCCATGGACATGAGTTTGAGCAAACTCTGAGAGACAGTGAAGGACAGGGAAGCCTGGCATGCTGCAGTTCATTGGGTCGCAGAGTCAGACATGACTTAGTAATTTAACAACAAAATGAAATACTGAGGTGTAAATCTAACAAAATATTTACGAGATCTAATTAGAAAAACTATAAAATCCTGATGAATGAAAAAAAAATCTAAATAAATGGAGAGATAGTTCATGGAGAGGAAGATTCAGTATTGTGAAGATGTCAGTTCTTTAAAACTTGATCTTTAGAGTCAATTCAATTCCAATAAAAAGCCTAGTAAGTTACTTTATGGCTATTTGCAAAGTGATTTGAAAGCTTTCATGGAGAAGCAGAAATCCCAGAATATCCAACACAATACTGAAGAGCAAAGTTGGAGGACGTCAAGACTCATATAAAGCGACAGTAATCAAGACACTGTGTTATTGGCTAAAGAATAGAAAAAATAGGTCAATGGAGTAAAATAGAGAGCCCAGAGACAGGCTCATTAATACAATCAACTATCTCATGATCACCTATATTGGAAGAGAATCTGAAAAAGAAAAAATATGTATATTTGAATCACTTTGCTGTACATCTGAAATGAACACATTATTATATACATCAACTGTACTTCAATTTAAGGAATGCTCCAGGGGTTCCTCCACGTGTTGTTTTCCACAGAAAAGAAAAGATGTTGTGCAATATAAATGACTGGTTGAGTTCTACAGTCATCTTGTTGTCAACAACTTAGCACCCATTTTCTGAGCATCTGCACCATTGTAGGCTCTGTACTGGGATGTGGGAATACAAGCAACTATTTTATCTCCCCTTAAGGATTTTTCATTTTAGCTGTTTGAACATAATTTTACATAGCTGACATATCTCTGCTTCCAAGAGAAATGGTGGTAGGGTTGGAAAACTGTCAGTCTCTGTCCTTACTGTAATGTTAAAATTTAACTCATCTTACTCTTCTCTAACATAAGTCAACTGGCATTTGACAAAGAAGAGCAATACAATGGAGGAAAAATAATCCCTTCAATAAATGGTGCTGAAACAACTGTACATCTGCATAGAACAAAAAGGAATCTAAACACAGACCTTACATCTCTCACAAAAAGTAACACAAAATGCATTATAGACCTAAATGTAAAATGCAAAAATATAAATAGTTGACATCCTGGACTTCATTAAAATTTAAAAAACTCTGTTCTGTGAAAGACATCATCAAAGGAATTAGAAGACAAGCCACTGGCAGTAAATATTTGCAAAGATACATCTGATAAAGAACAGTCATGCCAAACATACAAAGAACTCTTAAAACTTAACATCAAGAAATCAACCTGATTAAAACATAGGTTAAAGATATTACCAAAAACCTCACCAAAGAAGATATACACATGACAAATGAAGAAACGTTCCACATCACATGTCATCGGGGAAATGCAAATTAAAAACAAGGAGATAACATTCCACATCTATTAGAATGACCAAAGTCTGGAACACTGACCTCACACTGTGGAGATGAAGAGGAGAGGCAGGAACTCTCATACACTGCTGGTGGGAAGGCAAAATGGTGCAGCCACTTTAGAAGATAGTTTGGCAGTTACTTACAAAACTAAACCTATTCTTTCCATGTTACTAAGAGATCATGGTCCTTGTGGTGAAGGGAATGGCAATGCACTCCAGTATTCTTGCCTGGAGAATCCCATGAACAGAGAGAGGAGCCTGGCAAGGCTGGTCCATAGGGCTGCAGAGTCAGACACAACTGAAGCAACTTAGCACATACTCATGGTCCTTGGTATTAACTTAAAGAAGCTGAAAACTTACGTTCACACAAAAACCCACAGAAAACACCTGTATTCATAATTGTCAAAACCTGAAAGCTACCAGGATGTCCTTCAGTAGGTGAATGAATTAATCCTGCTATATCCAGACAACGAAATATTGTTCAGCCTTAAAATGAAATAAGCTACAAAGTCATGAAAAGACAGGGGGGAAACCTAAGTGTGTATTTCCAAGTGAAATAAGATGACATGAAGAGGCTGTATAATTCCAAATGTACAGCATTCTAAAAAAGGCAAAATTATAGGGATACTTATATACTTACTTAACTTATATGCAGAGTACATATGTGAAATGCTGGGCTGGGTGAAGCACAAGCTGGAATCAAGATTGCTGGAAGAAATATCAATAACCTCAGATATGCAGATGACACCATCCTTATGGCAAAAGCAAAGAAAAACTAAAGAGCCTCTTGATGAAAGTAAAAGAAGAGAGTGAAAAAGCTGGCTTAAAACTCAACATTCAAAAAACGAAGATCATGGCATTTAGTCCCATCACTTCATGGCAAGTCCATCTAGTCAAAGCTATGGTTTCTCCAGTAGTCATGTATAGGTGTGAAAGTTGAGCCATAAAGAAAGCCGAGCACCAAAGAACTGATGCTTTTCAACTGTGGTGTTGGAAAAGATTCTTCAGGGTCCTTTGGACTGCAAGGAGACAACCAGTCTATCCTAAAGGAAATCAGTCCTGAATATTCATTAGTCGGACTGATGCTGAAGCTGAAACTCCAATACTTTGGGCACTTGATGTGAAGAATTGACTTACTGGAAAAAACCTTGATGCTGGGAAAGATTGGAGACAGGAGGAGAAAGGGATGACAGAGGATGAGATGGTTGGATGGCATCACCGACTTGATGGATTTGAGTTGAGCCAGCTCCGGGAGTTGGTGATGGACAGGGAAGCCTGGCGTGCTGTTGTTCATGGCGTCTCAAAGAGTCAGACAGGACTGAGCAACTGAACTGAACTGACAGATTCACTAAAAATACCAATTGTTGCCAGGAATGGCAGTGGGGGAGAGATGAACAGGCAGAGGGGGTTTTTAGGGCAGTGAAAATACTTTGATATTATTATATGATATTATAATGATGGATATATATCATTAAATGTTTATCAAACTCATAGAATGAACAACACCAAGAATTAAACAAGGAAAATTATTGCCTTTGAGTGATAATTATATGCCAGTGTAGGTTCACTCTTCATAAAAATGTTCCATTCTAGTGACTAATGTTGAGGATAGGGAAAGCAACACATTGAGGAGGCAAATGCTTTATGGGAAATCTCTGTAACTCCTTTTTTTTTTTTTAAACTTAAAACTGCTCTGAAAAATAAAGTCTTTAAATAAGTCAGCGTAACACAGTTACATACAGAGAGATTCAGGTTTGTTAAATCACATATCATCAACTTAAAATAATTTAACAAACATTTTGGCAGTATCCCTCACTGATGATGGCTAAATGAGCTTTGGGACCTGGTAACCGGCTGATGCTCTTGGCACTGCTGGAGGTTTACTACCCAAGATTCTCAGAGCATACATTCTGCAAGCATGGGGATATTTCTGTGGTAACTTGGTTAAGTCTTCCAAGAAATACATGAGGCAATTTATTTGCTGTTGCTGTTAAACTGCTTGCAAAACCCATGTGATGAGTCTTTAACTTTATTTTGGTGGTCAATCACAATTGTAAAAATTTCCTCTTTAATGAAATCTAATTTTAGGTTATAATGAATTTTCATGGTTATCACTGTAAATGTGGAATCTACAGATACAGTTCCTAAGCAACAAAAATGCGGTTGATATCAAAATTAACCCATTGTCTTCATGGGCTTAATCAATTGATTGACAATGGGGTCCGGGTTGCAATTTTTTCTCGCACTGTGTTTTTTAAAAAAATCAAGCTAACAAATGACATCATGTATGAAGCTATGTAAAGAAGTATTCTCTTTAAACATAATCCAATAACTCTTCATACTCTGTTGGCAGGTGGTCCTTGTCATTTCAACAGACAGCAGTGTTCAATGAAACATGTGTGTGGAGGAAAGTATTCTGTCATCTGTGCAGGCTATAATGGCTGGTCATCTGTTTAAACATGCAGTGGCATTTCCAATGTAATTAAATTTCTAATTGTACATCCAAACTTTGTCTAAGTATTGGCATGCATAATGAATTATGATTTATAATTGTTAAAAGTCATTAATTTGAAATCTGTGGGGCAAGTCTTTAGCATCCTGACTGTACCATGAGATTCATTTATTTTAGAAACTGTTTGAATTGTGTTAATTGAAATTAAGTTTAAATATTATAAAATTGCTACTGTGAGAGAAGAAAAGTTAAAGCTTGAAATATACTGGGCTATATTGATATTCTCTGAAAAAACAGTTATTTGTACCTAGAAAAATTCATAAATGTATATGAAATAAAGGAAAGTTTCTAATTGTTATCTGGTGTTTGGGGAGGACATTTCTGATGATATAGTAAGAAGGATAATAAAATATTACTTAAATACTATTGAGAATTAGACACAGTTGAAAGTTCAGCTTGTGCTATTAAGGCATGTTTAAAGTACAACTAAAAATGAAAAGACAGTTAATTTTTTAACAACTTTTCATCTTTTCAGTTTCACAGCTTATGGGCAGAACTCTGCTATATAAAAAGTGAGTGACAGTGAAAGTCACTCAGTCGTGCCTGACTCTTTGTGTCACTCTTTGTGACATATAGAGCCCATGGAATTCTCCAGGCCAGAAGACTGGAGTGAGTAGACTTTTTATTCTTGTATTGGGTCTTCCCAACTGAGGGATCAAACCCAGGTCTCTCTCCTGCATTGCAGGTGGATTCTTTATGAGCTGAATCACAAGGGAAGCCCAAGAATACTGGAGTGGGTAGCCTATCCCTTCTTCAGCAGATCTTCCCAACCCAGAAATCAACCCAGGGTCTCCTGCATTGCAGGTGGATTCTTTACTAATTAACAGAGCTATCAGGGAAACCCTGAACTTAGAACATACTTTGGGTAAACCCAACATCTATTTCTGTTTTATTGACTATGCCAAAGCCTTTGACTGTGTGGATCACAATAAACTGTGGAAAATTCTGAAAGAGATGGGAATATCAGACCACCTGACCTGCCTCTTGAGAAACCTATATGCAGGTCAGGAAGCAAGTTAGAACTGGACATGGAACAACAGACTCGTTCCAAATTGGAAAAGGAGTACGTCAAGGCTGTATATTGTCACCCTGCTTATTTAACTTATGTGCAGAGAACATCATGAGCAACGCTGGGCTGGAAGGAGCACAAGCTGGAATCCAGATTGCCGGGAGAAATATCAATAACCTCAGATATGCAGATGACACCACCCTTATGGCAGAAAGTGAAGAGGAACTAAAAAGTCTCTTGATGAAAGTGAAAGAGGAGAGTGAAAACGTTGGCTTAAAGCTCAACATTCAGAAAACAAAGATCATGGCATCCGGTCCCATCACTTCATGAGAAATAGAGGGGGAAACAGTGTCAGACTTTATTTTTGGGGGCTCCAAAATCACTGCAGATGGTGACTGCAGCCATGAAATTAAAATATACTTACTCCTTAGAAGGAAAGTTATGACCAACCTAGATAGCATATTCAAAAGCAGAGACTTTACTTTGCCAACAAAGGTCCGTCTAGTTAAGGCTATGGTTTTTCCAGTAGTCATGTATGGATGTGAGAGTTGGACTGTGAAGAAAGCTGAGTGCCGAAGAGTTGATGCTTTTGAACTGTGGTGTTGGATGGAGAAGACTCTTGAGAGTCCCTTGGACTGCAAGGAGATCCAACCAGTCCATTCTAAAGGAGATCAGTCCTGGGTGTTTTTTGGAAGGAATGATGCTAAAGCTGAAACTCCAGTACTTTGGCCACCTGATGCAAAGAGTTGACTCATTGGAAAAGACTCTGATGCTGGGAGGGATTGGGGGCAGGAGGAAAAGGGGACGACAGAGGATGAGATGGCTGGATGGCATCACTGACTCGATGGACGTGAGTTTGAGTGAACTCCGGGAGCTGGTGATGGACAGGGAGGCCTGGAGTGCTGCAATTCATGGGGTCAGAAAGAGTTGGACATGCTTGAGTGACTGAACTGATACCTGTATTGAACAGAAATGCTAATCACTGTAATGCTTCAGTCAGGCCACCACCCATAATGACATTATCTAATGGAAAAAGGCATTATTTCAATTAATCACTTCCTGCATCAAATGAGTTGTTGAATATTTTGAATATCACTTCTATCTATATTTATATTTATGTCAATATGGGTATCTATTACATGTATGAGTGTATTATATACATTAAGACTAATTAGTTTACCAAATCTATTTGAATATTACAGATTAGCAGACAGGTATTTTCTAAAGACTGGCAACTGTTCAGCAAGTGGTGCTGGGAAAGTTGGACAGTGGCATGTAAATCAATGAAGTTAGAACACACCCTCACACTATGCACAAAAATACTCAAAATAGATTAAAGACTTAAACATAAGATATGACGGTGTAAAACTCCTAGAAAAGACAAAACCTTCTCTGACATAAATCATACCAATGTTTTCTTAGGTCAATCTCCCAAATCAAGAGAAATAAAAACAAAAATAAACAAATGGGACCTAATCAAACTCAGAAGCTTTTGCACAGCACAGGAAACTATAAACAAAACTAAAAGACAATCTATGGAATGAGAGAAAATATTTGTAAACTATGCACCTGACAAAGGCTTCATTTCCAAAAGATGTAATCAGGTCAAAGAACTCAATAACAACAAAGACAAACAAACAAAAGAAACAACCCACTAATACAATGGGCAGAAGACCTAAACAGACATTTCTCCAAAGAAGACACAGACAGACAACAGGCACATGAAAAGATGCTCAACATCGCCAATTACCAGAGAAACGCATATGAAAGCTCCAATAAGGTACTACCTCACACCAGTAAGAATGGCCATCATCCATCATTGAAAAGTCTACAGATAACAAATCCTGGAGAGGATGTGGAGAAATGGGAACCCTCTTAGATTGTTTCTGGGAATGTAAGTTGGTGTAGCTACTGTGCAAAACAGTATCCGGGTTCCTCAGAAAGCTAAAAATAAGAGTTGACATGTGATCCAGCAATGCCACTCCTGGGCATTTATCCGGTGAAAACTATAATTCTAAAAGATACACGCGTTCTTATGTTCACAGCAGCATTATTCACAATTGCCAAGACATGGAAACAACTTAAAACATCCATTGACAGATGAATGGGTAAAATAGATGTGGTATCTATATACAATGGAATATTTTTTAGCCATAAAACAAAGAAAGAAATAATGCCGTTTTCAGCAACATGGATGCAACTAGAGATTATCATATTAAGTGACGTAAGTCAGAAAGAGAAAGACAAATACCATATGATGTCATTTATACGTAGAATCTAAAATATGGCACAAATGAACGTCTCTGCAATACAGAAACAGACTCACATCAGAGCACAGAGAACAGACTTGTGGTTGCCAGGGGGAGGGGGAGGGAGCGACTGGGTGTTTGGGATTAGTAGATACTATTACATAGAGAATGGGTAGACAACAAGCTCCTACTGTAGAGCACAGGGAACGCTAGTCAACATCCTGGAATAAATCATAAGGGAAAAGCATATAAAAAAAGAATGCATACATGTGTGTGTAAGTCTTTTTGCTGTATGGCAGAAATTAACACAACACTGTAAATCAACTCTCCTTCAATAAAAATAGTAAAAGAAGCTGGCGAGTTAACAAAGTGATACTAACAAATATTATGAATTAAATGAATGAATTAATTATATATAATTATAAATAATTATATGAATGAATTAATTATATATAATTATAAATAAATGAATTAAAATATTCATTATCAGAGCATTCATTAAAGCAAAAAGCATTTACCTAGTTAACCTCCCAAAATCACTGTGCTAGAATTTATGGCAGCATGCCTTGGGTTTAGCTGTTACACTAGTTAATCTCGTAGATGTTCAATCTCACTATGGTAGTCTAAAAGAGAAATTACGGAAGCCTATATTACTAATTCTATGAATTACTTCTTGTAAACTAGATATTTCTTCTCAACCAAAACTTTAACTGTGATGCTGAACTTTCATTCTTTCATTTCTCTGACCTAGCAGCTCTGTACAAAAACTCACCTGGGCAATTGATACAGAAAATAATTCTTATCCTCCAGATATTTTATTGAGTATTATTTTATATTATATATTTAGAACTGATTAAGCAGTTTCAAATTCACTCCTGCTTTAAGGCTATAGGAAGGATAAAGTAATAAATATTTACTGTATTAGGTTACAAGCACTATGATAGAGATATATACAACATATAACAGATCAACAAATAAAAGGAAAATCAACTCTGCTTGGAGCAGTAAAGAAATGTTTACAAGGAACAGGCAGAAGCTATAGGGCTCTAAAAACAAAGAGAACAATTAGACGGTTATATCAAAAATTCAGTTGAGAGATAATAAATCAGAAACTCGGAGAGTACTGCTGTAATCCAGGTAAGACACATTCCATTTGTATCCAGCTATAGAGGCCAGTTATTCTGAATCAATACTGAATCGATCTCAAATGCATCTCATAAGCCCTGATACAAAATCATAAACTTTTACTACAACCTAAAGTCCCAGATGACACTTTCACCAAGGCAGTTTTGGTTCTGTAGAAGTGAATCCTGTATATTACTAGAAGGATAACTAGTGATTATCAATAAATTTTACAAATCTAGTTAAGTACCCATTTCTTATTAAGTGTGATTTCATTTTTCTTCAGAGGTCATTTGCTCCCTGCTTCAAGAATAAAATGTATTTTTAAATACACATACACACACAAGATAAATAAACCAAAATAAAATCCAAAACTAAACCAGGAGCATTAGGGTGAGAGAAAAGAGACCTGATAGGAAAGGTGTTATTGAAGTAGAATTGAGAAAATCTGGTCATGAATAGATGTAGTCAGTAAGTCATATTACGGGAGGAGTCAGGTGCAGGGAGATGAGATGGCATCAGATTTTCAGTTTCTGAAAGTCCTGGACTATTAACTCGGAGAAGATACCCCTGGAAGACAAAGAAGATCTGGGCTGCTATAGAAAGTTGAGATTTAGGTATGTTGTGGTGCCTGAGATCATGTGTATGGTAGTGTAGACTAGAACAAGAAAGAAGTCTGGAATAGCAATATATGTTTTAATGCATGGGTTTGGTTATTATAAACACTGCTGAATGCAAACAGATGAACAGTGTCTGATGCCCAACAAGAAGACTGAGCAAAAGAGAATGAGACGATACTGCCGTGCGGTTGCACCACTAACAGAAAGGAGAAGGCAGCATACCATTATTAACATTTCAAACCAAGTCCATGAATTGCAGTTGTTTCATAATGTACCTCACAAGATATTCAGTCATTACTTTTGATACAGTCACAATTATATATATGATACTTTATATAGTCACAATTACAAACATAGTAACTCCACACCCAGCATTCTCTACTTTTAAAAAATAGGTCTACTTCCAAGATTTGTACATTTTACTTTATTTGGAAATGGTTATGAATATAATTTTAAAATCTTAACCAAACTTTGATTATAAGACTAAGAGTTGAAATACTGAGCATTTTTTCCTAAGACTTTTTTCTATTTAAATAGAAAAATCTATTTTATCAATTTTTTTTAAAAAAAGCAAGCAGAGTCCATTTCTTTGTTGCATTTGTTGAAGCTATTGCAATAGTTTATTTTAATGCTAACATAATAAAATGACATTTGATTACTGCTAGGGAGATAATTGGTAATTTTTAAGAGCAATTTTGAAATTAATACTAAAAAAGAAAATTGTTATCTATTCGTTCTGCTACTAGCTTGTTTTATTTAAATATCCACAGGGAATTTCCTGGCTAGCCAGTGGTTAGGACTCTGAACTTCCACTGCAAGGGACAATGGTTTGATGGGTCGGGGTACTAAGGTCCTATAAGCAATGTGGCATGCCAAAAAAAAAAAAAACAATTCACAAGGCTGTTTCTAAAAGGATGAAAATTTTTTGAAAACTTAAATTTGCAGCAGTAGTAAAGAGGCCACAATATACAAACAAACAAGATAACTAAAGAAAGAAAAGAAAAATCAAATCTTTTTTTCTATAGTCTGCAATTCTAAGAATAAATTGTGAATCTGCAAAGTTAGTAATCATATCTTGTAAAGTGAAAACCATTTTTACTTAATTACAAATTTATTTTTAATCTACAATCCAACAAATTTAGAACATGAATACTGCTTTTTTAGATCTTAACATATTCTGCTAACAGATACTGAAAGCTCTTAAATGTGACATTTCTCAAAATCTTCAAATGTTTAGTTCATTTAGAAGCTTTAGTATGTTTAATTAAAGGTAATATTAAAAATACAAATTACATACTCAGATTAAAAGAATTATTTTTATTCTTACAATATTAACACTAACCAATACACATGGCCCCCAAGAAACAGGATTATGAAGATGATTTATAATTTTACTCCATAAGGAACATTTCAAATGATAATTCATTTGTTCTGTGGTAGTTATTTTGATAGAAGAGCCAACACATTTGGAAATTTTTTAGCACACTCAGGGCTTTGTTATTGCTAACATAATTAAACTCTAGATTTAGTAAATTATATACAAAAGTACACCTCCTTACCACTGGGAGTAATCTGCCCTACTGAAATCTATTATAATATTTAAATGAAATTATTAATCAGGGACTATTTACAGCTGCACCTGCTCATATTTGTAGCATGAAACTGTGTCATCACTGTCAGTTTTTTTCAGATCTAGGCAGAAGATAACCATTAATACAACAGAAGCACAATTAAAGAGAACCCCCACCTGCTGTATTATTCTAGCTTTGTTAAACAGTGAGTGACGTGGGTGCAGAAGGCACCAAAGAGAAGAACGGGAGCAGACTGGATGTTTATGGCAGGATCACCTACCTCCTACACAGGAAACCGAAGTAGTTACCCAAGAAGGCTCAGTGATCAAAGAATGAAGTTAGAGAAAAAGTTTCATAAACCAGCAGTCGTGAACTCACTTACTTTTAAAGGAAGATTTTAGAATAGAAAAGCAGTCTGGAAACACCCCCCACACATTTCTAAGTCTATGAGTTTCCACAAAGGTTATTTTTGACCACCTAATGTGTGTGGAAGATACTGTAGTGAGTGTCTTAAATGTTATAAGAGGAAGGATTATGTTGTGGTCTGAAAAGTATTCATGCATCTTATCTTGAAGTAATTTCTCCTCCATGTTTGAATAGTTCTATGATTTCAAAAGTCCCTTCAGGCAATTATTCACGGAATATGGATCTGTGCATTTATGATCATATGCATTTTACAGTCCAGACTTTGTTTTGCAAGGTTTACAGTCATGTACATGATATAAACTCTAAACTCAAAGTATTTCAGATTATGAAGGCATTATGGACAATATGGTCAGGCAAACACAAGCTTGGAATTCCTACATTTTATGAGAAATATGCAAAAGAATCAAGAAGATAATGTTATATGTATCACTTTCAATATACTATACATTTACCTATCCATTATTTTTATTGTCTATCTCATCACCGAAACTTAAGCTCCTGCCTAATAGAATGTCTTTTTCTTCAGTGATGCCTAAACCCTATGTAAATGAATATACGATACTGGTTGAGATACTCGGTATTTGCTGACTGACTGAATGATCTTCATCTGAAAAATACAGAAAAAACAAACACTCACGTGGTTGTGTGTATTTTAAATAGAATGTTGCAATATTTATCTTAGTTTAAAAACAGCTAAAAGTTTTCATGAATATATGTACGTGGCAGAGAATCTATAAAATATGTCAGTTAATAAATGGCCAAATGAGTTGCAAATAACACAAAACAGAAAGTAAACACAGGAACATGATTCCATTTGGAAAACTGGGAGAGTTGCTTAATTCCTATGCTTAGTGATCCAATTTGCATGATTGCAGAAGGTAGCAATTCCAAACAGAACCAAAATATTTATACATTGATAAGCACAAGTGCCTCTTGGAAAGGGTGAGCTAAATGTAAATATCACAGGTATGAATAATATCACTTAAAAGGGGAATACTTGACTCCCACAGGGAAAACAGTTCTATCATTTGGGAGCTTAGGATTTATACATACACAATACTATATATAAAATCGATAACTATCAAGGACCTACTGTGTAGCACAGGAAACTCTACTCAATACTCTGTAATGATGTAAATGGTAAAAGAATTTTAAAAAGAGTAGATATATGCATTGGAGAAGGAGATGGCAACCACCTCCTGTATTCTTGCCTGGGAAATCCCATGGACAGAGGAGGCTGGCAGACTACAGTCCATGGGGCCGCAAAGAGTCGGACACACCTGAGCGACTAGCACATACGGTAAAAGAATTTAGAAAAGAGTAGACATATGTATAACTGATTCGCTTTGCTATACAGCAGATACTAACACAACATTGTAAATCAACTATACTCCAATAAAATTTAATCTATAAAAGAGCATACGGTTTATGTTGGTCAAATGAAACAGCATTCTTAAAAATCATGCCTACAGATAGAACTAAATAGTAATAGTGGACAAATCGAAATGTGGCTGTGAATAGTTTTTATTGCAATTATAATTATAAAGGAAGTAAAACTAGAAGTTCAAATTAACATAAGAAAACAAAATAAAAATGTTATCCAAAGATAGGCCTTTAAAATTATTTTGTGAGAAAATAAACCATTAATTTAGTTTCTACACATATGCTCTTGTGTTTTGTCAAATATTTTGTTAATTACATTTCCATAAAATATATATAAAATAATAAAAAGATGTTTACTCATTATTTTACCAATTTGCTGAAAACTTAATTTCCAATCTTATTTATAAATATCCTAAGAATATCAGCAATGCATCTTATAATTCTTACTTAGGAATTTCTTATAAAAATGTACAATTAAGAACAATGAATCCTGCCTGCCTCTAATGATTTTTTTATGATACTTAAATTATATACTTAAGTTGATGTCATAGCAGAATGATTAATTTTTATGAATTTCAAAAACTTAAATCATTAAGATTAATGACATACCTTCAAATAAAACCATGGATGGGAAATGATCAAATAAGCTGGGAGGAAAGCAGAATTATAGGTATTACTTATGAAGCATCTATGAAAAATTGGCATTTATAATTAACATATTTGCTAAGATAGTCCCTTTGATATGACTACAGCTATTGTCAGGGAAATGTATTTTATGTACACACTTCACATACACATCAACAGTAGCTATATGGAAAGATCATTTTAACTTATTTTTTAATATTAAATCATTTTTCAGGCATATTTTCATCTTATCTTTACCAAGTATCTTTATAGCACATATGAATAAACTAATTGCCTTTGGAAAAATATACATTACTATCTAATACAGAGAATTTGAACTTTGATTTATTATCACTTAAGACAAACTGAACAAAGCTTGTTTTAAAACTATTTTAAAACTATGCCTAAATTATCATTTTATACTTCTCTTGAAAAAAAATTACCTAAATTCCTTCTTTCAGAGTTTAAAGTTGATAAATTGTGGCAAATGTTTCATTCCCTAAAGGAATATCACCTGGTACAGGAAGTCTTCAATTTTCTGATCTCACTGGATGTGAGGTCTCAGATAGAGAAACAAATAAAAATTCCCAACCCTGATGGAAAGAAAATTTGCTATGATTAGTTTTCACCCAGGAGTGACTGTGGAGTGATATTTAAAATATCCCCAGAACTATCTATAAAACTTTAAAACAGGGCACTTAAGTTGCAATTGTGGTTCAAAAACTGATTTTTTCTATTTATACAATTCAAGCACAGTCAAATGGATTATAAACAATTAAACAGATACAGGTATTGTGGTAAAGGTTACCTAACCTGGGACAATTGTGATTTCCATATTTTCTATGTAAAATATTCTTTGAATGCTAACTGGCAAAACAATTGAAACAGCTAATGACTGAATATTCTAACATGTTACAATGTCTACAATAATTTTATTCTGTAAAACTTACACTTTCATCACAAGAACAAAGATTAATTCAATATCTTAGTATTTTGAAGATATATACCACCAGCATATAGGGGTATACAAAGTATGTTTCAGACTAAACGCTTGTAGGAGGTGAGACGTGATTATCAACTGAGGAGATGAGCCGAAACACTAAACACCACCCTAATAATAACCTGTAAACAACAGACTTAAGAAAGTTGTCCATGACAGTAGTCAGCATGTGGTTAAGTCTGAAGTTCTTAACTTTGAGCATCTTATGAAACCTCTGACCCACCTATCTCCTCACAGGATGTATGCGCATATGTATATGCAAAGTTTTACTCTCACTTTCAGAAGTTACAAGAAATCCTTCCCTAATGAATCAGTTCAAATACCTATTGTAAGCAAAAATCCTGATTGCACAACATGTTAAGCTCTGAGGTTTACATCCAATCTCAGCCAGTATTGATTGCAACACATGACATTATGTCTCCTCAAGAAAGCAAAAATGCAGTCAGTTGATCTCTGACACAGTGTATTCTTACTGCTTTGAATCTTTATCTTCTACTTGTTAAAAAGGCTATTTAAGGAAAATTTAGATGGATTTTTATCTTATAATGCAGCTCTATTTTTTCCCCCTTTTTGTGTACACAATATTCTGTTTGCTTTAATGTAAAATCACAGTATTCATCTTTTTGAGTCTTCGTATGTTAAATAGCAATTAATTTCTAATCACATTGTACCATTAGCACACATCATGCAATTGAACAGTTATGACCAAATTTGCACTTTTGTAGGCAATGATGACTATATTGTGACTGCTGCCTGGCTGACAGCAATTATAAGATTATGACAAAAAGCCACAGATACTAATATTTGGGAAAAGTGTCATAAAACTGAGGAAATATGATACACAGAAAAAAAAAAAAAGACAACAGGCAAATGGTAGATATAACCCTTAGTACATATTCAGCACAGTGAGGGAAAATGAGAACTTTGGCCAATACTGATTACTTTGATTCCAAGGGCAAGGCTATCTTAATAGACATATTTTAACCAAGAAACTTAAAAAACTGTATAAGCTTTCTTTTCTTTATAATTCCAAAAATACTCTTTAAAATGTTGGCTGTCCTTTAATACATGGAGAAAATCTATTGATCTTGGTATCTCACAAATCCATATTCTCCTTACAATTAATGTAAAAAACAAATTAATTAATTAGCATTCTAGAGTTTACTTCAGTCTTTGTTTATTATGATTGTCATGAATCAGTCCCTTAGGACTTGATCACTTTTTAATCCTAATAAGTATAGATATTTGTGTCTTCAGAATGAAAAATCTGGTTCTAGAACTCAATGAACTAGTTGAAGACTTGCTACCTCCAGTCTGCCCTGATAGGTTCTAATTTCCATGGGGACAGGACTGCGATTGACCTGTTCAATACACACCCCAGCATTTAGCAGAGTGTCAAGTCAATACATTTTAGTTGAATAAACTTCACTGCCATTTTAATATAGAATTTCTTACAGAGGTATGCTTACCTAAATTAAAAATCTAAGGTGATTCTTATAAATTATTATTTTTGCATCTATAAGTCACATTTAAGAAGATCGCTAGGTTAGCTGAGTATTTGTTCACATCTTCCAGAAAAAAAAAAAATTAGTTTGCCTTTCCAAAATTCATTCCAAATTTAGATTCAAAATGTAATATTTACTGTAAAGAGAAAAGAAACAAAGAATATTTCAAAAATGTTACCTTACAGGAGGGACTTAGCAAACACAACATGAACCGGGGCAAGGATTTAAAAAGAAGCAACTTTAAGTGCTTTGGAAAATAAATGACTTGTCTTGCCTAAAAAAACCAAAGTTGCTAATAGCCAAGGAAAATTGATGTCCAGAGATGTTTCAAGAAAGACAACTGTCAATCAGAGCTGATTTTGGCATAAAAATAAGGTGTTAGCAAATGTCACAGATTTTTTTTTATGGTGGTAGTGATGATATTAATGATATGTTGCCATTACAGAGTATGTACAACTACCTTGTGAAGAGCTTTTTTTCACAAAGCAATACCAACAGCAATAAAGAAAGCTAGAAAATGAACTCTTAAAGGAATACACAATTTATCACGACTATGTAAAACAGTAGAAAAAAATGAGTAAATATACATGAAACAAGCATCACCAGCAATATTACAGAGAATTTCAGTTCAGTTCAGTTCAGTCGCTCAGTTGTGTCCAACTCTTTGCAACCCCATGAATCGCAGCACACCAGGCCTCCCTGTCCATCACCAACTCCCGGAGTTCACTCAGACTCACGTCCATTGAGTCAGAGAATTTACCTCATGTTAAAAACAGGACGTAAGATGACGCATACCATGACATTTCCCGGGGCTGCATGGAATAGGATACAGCTTGGGTCTCATCACCCAAAGACTGTGTGTTAGTCACTTAGTCATGTCCAGCTCTTTGTGACCCCATAGACTGTAGCCCACCAGGTCCCCTGTCCATTGGATTCTCCAGGCAAGAATACTGGAGTGGATTGCCATTTCCTTCTCCAACCCAAAGATTAAGTAAGTAGAATATGATACATGGTTAGATGGCATCCTCTGTACCAAGCAGATTTAATGATCTTAACTTACATACAACATCATGGGTAGATATTTTGATTTTAAGGATAAAAATAAGAAATAGCCTGAAATCTACATAATGCAATATAATTTATGCACATCAGACACATACATACACAACCAATACTATATAGTTTTCAAAGATGGAGGCATATCTAAGGACATAGATTCATATAGATATGGTTACCTACAAAGATGATGGGAATGGGAGGAGTCCTAGAAATGATGGGGACATATAATAGAATGAGACGAAAGCATTACCAATAAAGAAAATAGTTAATAAACTGAGAAGCGTGAGTACTTCAAATCTGTGCAGCCAAGATGAAAACATAAATATTAAAAGCTAAACCCAGTTTGTCTGCTACAGCAATACTATAGCAGAGGAGATTTTTAAGGGATCAGTTTCCTTACTTGTTTCACCTTATGTCTCCAGAGAATTAATGTGACAATTAATAGCAGTTTGATAGAAATAGTTGATAAAAGCAGTTGTATTCTGGTTGCTTTTCTCAGGTTATAGGATATTGTATTTTTCTAAAATGTATTTTCCATTAGTGCCTTCATTGTATAAGTGTTGACACTGTATCACATTTGTAAAAGTGAATCAGACATTTAATATTCCTTTAATCTAAAACCCCTCTTAACTGTGTGATTTAATTAACAGATAATTAAATACCAAATATGAGAACTATAGGGACTAACACATTGAGGCTGTATCAGAATGAAAGATGTTTACACTTAACGCAGACTCTCCCCAGACTGAACGAGGCTGGGAATTGCAAGCAAGGCAAAGCGAGAGCCAGCTGATAACAAGCTGTTCATTAAAGCATTAGCCTCCCTGAGCTTAAAGAATGTCAAAGCCTCTTCTCACACATGCATGGAAAAATAATTACAGAGCAAAAAGAATGCTGCTTCGCATTTGTAATAAGAGGAAAAAAATTACATGTTACATTCAAAATTAGTTCTAAAAATACTCATTTCCAGGTTTCTTTTTTGATGGTTTTATTTTTCAGATGTATTACTATGACACTCTCTTTATTCAATCTCTCTCCGACTCATTTGCCTTAACTTTTCTGCATTGTGAATTTGCTTTTTTGAGTTGTCGAATTGTCCCATCTTATCTTGCATATTACATAGTGGGACTAACACAAGTGATACATGGAATTCATTGATATATTTTGGACATAATCCTAGAACACAATGTTAAAGTCCAGAAGATCAAAAAGATATGCTTTCCGCAGATTGTTATAATAGATAATAATTTGGAAATTTAGTATTAACACAGTGGAAAAAACAAAATCTTAGAACATTAGCTAGAATTGAGTTTCGGTAGTCTTACATTTGTTTACTACACATTGGCACTTGCCGTCAAGGATTAGATCATATGCTGCTACAGCTGCTAATTTTCAATACCCGCTAAAGGGAGTTCAGGGCGGAAAGAAGAAATGAGGAACTCTGTGTTCCAGGAAAACTGGCAGGAAAGGTCTTCAGATAGTTAGATACTTTCAGGACCCGATTTTATGAGCCCAATTCTTATATCTCCTCATATCTAGAAAAGCACTAAAATCCTTCATGGTGACAACTGTTCCTCATAACTAGCAGAAACCTTTTGCAAAAAATATGTGCCTGATTGCATGTACTCCCCCTTCACTAATATCACATATATACTGACTTTCCCTCCTGCCTCTTTGGAGCAGTTTCTCAGAGCTAGCTGAAATGCTGTCTCCAGGGCTATAGCCTTCATTTTGCCCCAAATAAAACTTAACTTGCAACTCTCACATTGTGTATTTTTTTTTTAAGTTGACACATTAGACACGAGGAAATCAACCTACAGAATTTAAGAGAATTGTCCAGTGTTCTATAACCAGTGTGTAGTAAGTCACTTCAGTTGTGTCCAACTCTTTGTGACCCTATGGGCCATAGCTTGCCAGGTTTCTCCATGGGATTCTTCTGCAAGAATACTAGAATGGGTTGCCATGCTCGCCTCTAGGGGATCTTCCTGACCCAGGGATCGATCCTGTGTCTCTTCTGTCTCCTGAATTGGCAGACAGGTGCTTTACCACTAGTGCCACCTGGGAAGCCCCCTATAACCAGTACTAGAGACTAAAATCCAGAACAACATCACCCACTCCATTTCTGTGGTATAACAAAGTACTATATACTGAGGGTAAAATAATAGATATGGATTCATTTCATTCAGCTTTTAAAGTGGCCAGAATATTGCTTAGGAGAAAAGACCTGGATTCAGATCACTTGGATTCAAATTCTGTCTTTACTAACCACTAGAAATGACTGTTGAAAAATCTTTCTAAGCCTCAGTTTCCCTATCTGCACAGTGGCAAAAATAATCACACCTAACTCATTGGGTTGTTGAGAGGACCGAGACTATTTTGGTAAAGCAGTCAGCATGGTGCCAGGTACATAAACAGTTCTGTTCAGTCACTGAGTCATGTCCGACTCTTTGTAACCCCATGAACTGCAGCACACCAGGCTTCCCTGTCCGTCACCAACTCCTGGAGATTGCTCAAACTTATGTCCATCAGTTTGCTGATACCATCCAATCATCTCATCTTCTGTTGTCCCCTTCTCTTCATGCCTTCAATCTTCTCCATATCAGGGTCTTTTCCAATGAGTCAGTTCTTTGCATCTGGTGGCCAAAGTATTGGAGGTTCAGTTTCAGTATCGATTCTTCCAAAGAATATTCAGAACTGATTTCCTTTATGATGGACTGGTTTGATCTTCTTGCTGTTCAAGGGACTCTCAAGAGTCTTCTCCAACAACACAGTTCAAAAGCATCAATTCTTCAGCACTCAGCTTTCTTTATGGTCCAACTCTTATATCCATACATGACTACTGGAAATACCATAGTTTTGACTATACAGACCTTTGTCAGTAATGTCTCGGCTTTTTAATATGCTGTCTAGGTTTGTCATAGCTTTTCTTCCAAGGAGCAAGCATCTTTTAATTCATGGCAGCAGTCACCATCTCCAGTGATCAGGCACATAATAATACTCTTTAAATATATGACTTATCTTTGTGCTCATGCTTGGTCACTTAGTCATTTCCAACTCATTTTGTGACCCCATGGACTGTAGCCCAGCAGACTCCTCTGCCCATGAGATTTTCCCTGCAAGAATACTGAAGTGGATTGTCATTTCCTTCTGCAGGGGATCTTCCTCATCCAGGGACTGAACCTGCGTCTTCTGCATCTCCTGCATTGCAGGTGGATTCTTTACCGTTGAGCCACCAGGGAAGCCCTCTTACTTATCTTAAAAATATGTTAATTCTTCAATTCACAAAACTTTTTTGAATATTATTCTCCAAGCTAAATTCTGACATACGTAGGTGCAATTCTTGCAGGTAAGACATCTGTATCCTGTCCTGCTGGTTATATAATCAATGAATTCAACAATTAGCTCATGTTTTTCTTTTCATGTTTTCCTATGCATGAAAGTGAAGTGAAAGTGAAGTTGCTCTGACTCTTTGCGACCCCATGGACTATAGCCTGCCAGGCACCTCCATCCATAGGAATTTCCTGTCAAGGATACTGGAGTGGGTTGTCATTTCTTTCTCCAGGGGATCTTCCCAACCCAGGAATCCAACCTGGGTCTCCCGCACTGCAGGCAAACTCTTTACCATTTGAGCCACCAAGGAAGCCCAATGTATAACATTTAATAAATTTAATAAATCCACCAATTAACTCTTCTAAAATGTGCTTGAGAATCTCATTGCCTCCTCAGTGCCAATTATCTCCATCTTCCACAGACATTCACTAAAAATCCATTGGATCTTATAAATTTTCAATAGTTCTACCTTCAATACCACAACTCTAAAATCTTATTTCCTATTAAAAACAACAGTCCTCCAGCCATCTTATTCCTTTACTTCTCAAAATCTCTTTTCATCACTGCCTTAGAAATTCTTTATTGCTTGTTTTCTCTCTTCCTTCAGTGCCGATCTTCCCTACCTGTATATTAGAGCCCATAGTCAGCTTCTGAGTATTATCTTCACTTTAAAAGGACAACATTTCAGATTTAGCCATTTAAAGTTTTAAAGACTAACAGTATCCCTTCTTATTTAATAACTACTTAACCAGGTGATGCTAGTGGTAAAGAACCCTCCTACCAATGCGAGATAGAAAGAAACATGGGTTTGATTCCTGGGTTGGGAAGATCCCCTAAAGGAGGAAAAGACAACCCACTCCAGTATTCTTGCCTGGAGAATTCCATGGACAGAGGAGCCTGGTGGGCTACGTCCATAGGGTCACAAAGAGTCGAACACAACTGAAGTGACTTAATACACATGCATCATTCCAATAATCATGTTTCCAGATATCAAATGAAATATAGACATGCTTTTTTCCTACAAAAATGAGATATTATACGACCTGTTTTAGCATCAATAACCTAATAAAATGTGTTCCTAAGTGAAATTATATACCTTCAAAAAGTACGCCATAGTCCCTAACATACTGATCTCATTAACCACCAGTCTTAGGAATTTGAAATATACACTGCATATTGTTGGACAAAGAATTTTCTGGTACCTAGTGTTGCTGTAGTTTAAATTAAATTTATGAATTTTACTAATTATAATATTATATCAAGAGTGAAGGAATAATGGTAAAATATAGGTTATGAATTTTATTAAGGGTTATTTCATTTCATTAAAACCATAAAATTTAGAAGCATAATTTCTAATTATAACCCAAACCCTATAATTATAGAAATTTTGCACTAGACATATTTTTTAGAAAAGCAGCTAAATACTGAGCTAACTTGTTACTAACAAATTGCATATTTTCTGCATTCAGTATATATACATATTTATCTATATAAATCATATACATATGTACAC
Organism: Bos mutus; assembly: GCF_027580195.1. Classification (NCBI taxonomy): domain Eukaryota; kingdom Metazoa; phylum Chordata; class Mammalia; order Artiodactyla; family Bovidae; genus Bos; species Bos mutus. The sequence continues at coordinate 23,123,569 of NC_091643.1, forward strand.
ACATATATGTGCATATATAGATAATTGTTTACTACGTGACATTTTACATTCTAATCTCTAAATCAAGGCGAATGACCCTCAGCTGCAGAAACCTGCTTTTCCCAGTTAGGGCAGAGTGTTCTGCATTAAGGCTGAGCCAGTGGACACTCACTAGGTCACCCAGAGAAGCAAATAACATACAATGAGGTACAGAGTGACTTAGGCTTCCAGAAATGAGAAGAGTGTGACTAACACAAACACATGTGTTCTCATCCTTACCCATTATTGGCTAGAAAGGTAAACCAGGGCAGATCAGATATCAAGGTAACCCTGAAAACCTTGAAGGTGTGGGGATTCTCAATCAGAACAGAGCCTGTAGTCATAAGTACATAAAAGGAAATGAAATAAAATATGGAAAACAAATATGACAAAAACTAGGAAATTAAATTAAGAATAATGAACCAATGTTATGATAATCACTCAAGCACTTTGAGCTTTAATTTGTACAAATACAAATAGAGGTGACAATTTCCCTCTCAGCTTTGAATACATGACCCTAAAAGATTGTTAAAAGCAACAAAATAAATATAAGAAATATCTATTTTTATTACTTTTTATTATTTTGACTAGGAATTAATACTACTAGATGTTGGGAGCCACATTAGGCATTACTGACAAAATGGAGGCACAGCCCCAACCCCCTCTCCTCATCTCGCAGGCACAGTCTCGGGATGAAGGAGTTAGGCCTTGTGATTCTGACATGTTCTTTCCTTTCTTTGGTTGAGTTGGCTGGAAAGAATGTTAAGGTGTTTGAGAGAAGCATGAGAAAGCACAAAGCCTTCTGCAGTTGTGCCCAGAAAATAATCTATAAAATAACCATTGACATTTGTTCAAGGATCTTTACAAAGAATGTTTCAGGATGAGTATGTAGGCCACAGCTTGAGGCCATGGGAAGGATTATTATCTGAAACCTGTTTCTGAGGGGAATGTTTATGGCAAAAGAAGTTTGCTGAGTTTAGGGTTTAGGAATAATTAAGAATAGCTAGAAGCCTTTTTAGGAGATAGTGATCTTAAGATGCTAGGAGCAAACAGGATTTAGAAAGATAAGAAAATAAACTGAGGAATGTGGGATGAGTTACAATGTAATCACAAGTTAAGTATAGGACACCTAAGAAAAAGTAGATAATAGATAGTAAAGCCGATTCTGAGAGAATCGCTGAAGCAGGAACTCTGTAGGACAACAGTGATTTCTGGAGACCATAAATCTGGGTGGGGAAAACTAAAAATGTCAAACCTCTGACCTAATGCTTTTGTCAAAGTATAAAAGAAAACCTGAAGCTTGAAATAAACATGTAGTTTCGTACTTTGAGTCAGAGGTTACATCATCATCCGCCGACACCGCTCACCCCTTCAGGCTGATTCCCTGGCTGCTAGAGCTAGACTCCGGCAATTA